>NC_056737.1:1699172287-1699772287 GCF_019279795.1 Protopterus annectens | reverse complement strand
CTCAGACCTGGCATCAACAGCTCATACTGTCTACCTAAAAATATAAGAAGTACAGAATGCTTCTTCCTATGTGGCAAGAAGACACATTAGCATAAAAGAGAGGTGGTGATCTTAATTCTGACTGTGCAAACATTTAGTATGTTGTGGCACACAGGCATTCTGAAGGTGGTAACAGACAACACTACAGTTGTATGATATATAAACAAATAGGAGGAACCCATTTATATTTGCTATGCATGTTAGCAGTGATAGCATGACATGACCTGTAAACAGGGCTGTCTTCTGGAGGTTTGCAGTGCATCAGATGTAAACTCACTGGCAAGCAGACAACAGATCAGCCTCCAGCCTCCACAAATGAAGACTGAAGAGGCAAGATTTTCAAACCCTGTTGCAAAGGTGTGGACCCCTGAGATGGACCTGTTTGCATCAGAAAGAAAATAGCCAGTCAGAGAAATTTTGTACCAGATTTCTATGCAGTGGTGTCTTGGCTGTCAACATTTTTCCATCCCTTGAAAGGTGGTGGTTCTGAATACTTTCCCATTTGTTAGTCTCCTTCCTAGGGTACTACAAAATAAAAATTAAAATAAGTCTTATTCTGATTTTTTTTGTCTATGATTGAAATGACCATAGTTATCACAGTTAGTCCAGATGAGCAAGGAGGAACTGCTACTATTGCTACAGTCCCTAGCCCTCCTAGTAGCATGGATGCTCTCAACCTAGTACCTGTTAAGGGCTAATTCTGTAAAAAAAGTGCTATGTATTATGCAAGAAGCCAGAAATTCTTGCACCAGAAAATCGTGCTTGTCCAGATGGAAAATGTTAATAGTTTGAGTATTCTATCCACAAAGACAACAGAAAAGACACTTATTAGCAGAATTATTATTTCAGAGTGGGTTATCCCATGCATATTTTGACTGTTTTAACCTGCCTTTCCTTGGACTGCCTGTTTGTCCAACCACTCCACTGCCAAGCAGTTCTTGAAAGAGGTCCTGTGCCTCCTCCTTGGGACCTACCTCTGTGATGGAAAAACTCACCCTTGCACCTGTGTCTCAGTGACTTTTAAAGAATCACTGCACTCATATGCAATAAATACTTTTCCTTCCCTTAGTCCAGTAGAGCATAACATCCAGCCAAAGAGAATGTAAGCATTTATTCAAGTTGCTTTATGCTTTTTTTTTTCTAAAATCTCAAATTATTTCTCTTGCTATATTGTGTAGGCAAAGGGGGAGTAAGTACTTTCTCAAGCATTTATTCCACAAGAAAAGACGGTTCTTCTTAGGTTATCAGTTTTAGCTACTGTGCCAGTAAAAGTAATTTTAAAATCCGGTGTTTATCAGTCATAGTTGACCAGCTTCACCCATCAAATAGTGTGACTTGGCTTTACTTGTCTGAGCCTGAACAAAATCAAATGTTTCAAGGTTAGCTTTCAGGTATACTTGAACAAGAAAACACCATCCATATATATATTTTTTCTCATCATAAGTTACTTTTACAGCCTTTTACTCCATTTCCAAAAATGCCACATTTCTTTTTGTTTGTGTTTGTATTTCGTGTTGCAGTCTTTCTTTACACACTCTGCAGTGCAACTGCTTGTTTTCTTCTGGTATTCATCACAGCATCTGCTGCATTATATAGACAGTATGGCTGAGGTTAGCTGTTAGGTAGGTGGTGGGGTGGCTAAATCAGATAGACTAATTATAGCTCTAGGGTCAGTAGAAGCAAGATGGACATGATACTGGCCAGTACAGCTAAAGTATAAGCCATTAGTCACAGGCTTAAATCGTAGCTAGAAAATTGACTTCAGAGTGACTAATTCAGTTAGTGTTTAACATCTAACATCTAATGTTCAACTGTTCCTTAAAATGATGTCAGAGATTTTTTTCCCAGGCCTCCTCTGTAAAAGGGCTCATGCTCATTTGGACATACCCGGTTAACAAATGTCAAAATAAATACAAATAAAGAAAATAAAGAAAGCAAAGGATTCAAAATGACAGACTGAATATGGTTGCTTGTGATGGAAAAATGGAAAATCTTAGTTCTCTCTGACTGTAAGCCTATGGAGAGAGGGAGGATCCTAATAAGTGATCCTGTTATCAAGTGCACTGTTCCCCCATAAAATGACATCAGGAAGACAAAAACCTTGCCTGTAAAATTAAATCATACAGCGTGGTTGCTCACTGCCATCAAGCCATTTTATGGTATGACAAATTAGAAAATAATAATCACTTAGAGTGATTCAGAGACATTGGTGTCATGGAAAAGTTGAATATATAATGAAAAGTGTTTTTCAGTTTTTGATGTAGTTGTCCCTTATGTTTTTATCATGGAAGATTGGTTTTCATGGCAGTTGTATCAAAGAGAAGGATCTCTGCACTACTAGCTCTTGTGTGCAAACAACCATGCAAGGTGCTTAATAAGGACATGGTTAGTCCTCGGACTAATCCCTGAGTCATTCCTGAAGTGAAATCCAAACTGGAATTGAATGAGTCATACGCATACTGATGTTACACCCTCATCTCCAGAAGAGCAACAGAGGATGTTAAAGTTGAACTATGTTCATAAGTGACCGCGATATATAAAAAGAATAAAGGACTTTATGCAGTCTGACCAACCTTTCATATCCTACATGCAGGATAAATAGGTTAGACCTATGCATCACACAAACCCTTTCAAAATGTCTTACTAATTGCTAGGGCCATACCTAAGGTGGGGTTTAATTGAAGGGGGCAGCTGATGCTGGTACATACTTTTAGGGAGTGTGATCACAGGTGCTGACAATGTTGGAGTGCTGTACTGGCATTGCTTTATGATGCTGATATTGCATTTGTAGTCACGGCTGAAGTGCTGAAGCTCTCAGTGTGTAGTGATTCAACTATAGCAAGCAGCTTGCTGAAGTTTCTGAAATGAGAATACAGAAGAGCTTTTAGTATGTTTGTTTGCTTTTCTTTTTCTTTTCTTTTTATATATATATATATATATATATATATATATATATATATATATATATATATATATTGTTATGGTTTTCTTTCTATTTTCTTACTTCTTAACTTTTAAGTTGAGGGAGCACCAGTTTGTGGAACTGCAGACTGTGCCAGATGGACCTAGCTATGGTTCTGGTAACTGCATTGTGTTTTGTTGTGACAGTTATCAAAAATCTCTGGAGGGATGGTTAGGGCCGTTCTCTGTTATAAAAACAGCTAAAATGACAGCCTTTAGTAAGAATATGTCAGTGTGGAGTATGTTTGAGGCAGCCACTTGGACCTCATCCACACCTTTTGCAAGCATTACAAGTTGGAATTCAAGATAGGAGCACAACATGCTTTTGCCAGTGCTGTTCTGTAGGGAATGCTGTGACCACCTCTTGCCTCTGAAGCAGCAAATTGATATAGTATTACTCGTGTGAATAATGACTACTACAGCAGCAGTTATCTTTATGATGACTGCAGTGCAGTTGTGCGAGTATTTATTTATTTTTATTTTATTTAGTTAACATTTGTTAACCGCGAAAGTCCGACTTGGAACGAGCCAATTTTCAGTGGAGGCCCGAAGAGAGACCCTCCAGATGCATGTCTTTGTAATGTGGGAGGAAACAGGAGCACCCAGAGGAAACCCACACAAACGCAGGGAGGATATGCAGACTCCACACAGAAGGCACCCCAGCCGAGAATTGAACCGGAGAACCTTTTGCTGTGAGGCAACAATACTATCGCTGCACCACTGCGCCATCCAGTACACTCACCATAACTGTGGGTATTCAGATAGAAGGATCACTACTGCAGGATAAACTCCCTCCACCCTTTCCATACAAGTAACCTTTTTTTTAGTTTAGTCTTTAAGTGGATGAGATAAGATCTGCAGGGGTCCTTTGTCTTCCCTTTTTCGTTTGAAGGAGCCTGAACCTGCATCTCTCAATTACTTCATTCTCCCTCCTGCTATCTCCTTCTTAGTGTTTTACTAGATGGAAAAAACTGTACCTAA
Organism: Protopterus annectens; assembly: GCF_019279795.1. NCBI lineage: Eukaryota > Metazoa > Chordata > Ceratodontiformes > Protopteridae > Protopterus > Protopterus annectens. The sequence goes on along the minus strand of NC_056737.1, from coordinate 1,699,768,306 downwards.
ACGTTATTCGATGAGTTGTTTTGAGTCCTCCAAATGCCTTAAATGCCTCCAGGGTTAGTTAGGCTGAAGAACTCAAGAGACTTGTCTTGCCTGCATCCTAGATGCACTTGTTTGTGATCTTTCATACCAAAAAAGAACTGAGCTGCTGTGTATTCCTTCCCTTTTTAGATGTGTGTTTTTAAAACAAGAAATGTCTTTATTGAATTATCATTTATGACATGGACAGGCTTACATTTATATAAATGAAAGCAAACCATATTGACATATTTTCAGTTAAAAGCATTATACATCACATGTAATCTTCTATACAGAACATTACATAGTTCATTCAATTACTGTCCTCCCTTAAACCTTATTCCTCCTCTAAAACATTATTCTTCATCCCCTTTGCCTAGCAATACCTGTAAACAAGATGCACACCATTTTTTGCTGTCATAAATTTGCCTAACATTTCTTTAAAATTTCATTCATAGCATATTTTTGCTGCATGATCTGCATTAAGTACCATTGTCAAAATAGTCCTTTCCTATTTGTTTAGTTTGTGTTGTCTCCAACCCCCATAGATGCGCTAGCACAGACAGAGACACACAAAATGATATGGAAGCAAGCTTAAGTTGTGAGGCTGGCGTATTAAGCACTTTAAAGCACCCCCAAGCTTGCCAGTAAACCTGTCTTTGAGTACCTGAATGCCTGAAGGATGTGGTTAGTTTGGTGTATTTGTGTGTGTGTGGGTGTATATATATATATATATATATATATATATATATATATATATATATACAGAGAATGGTTATGAATCAGTGTGAGATTGACTGCCCTTTTTTTAAATAGTGTCAGTGGCAAAACATGTATCACACTCTCCTTTTGTGCAGGATGTAGTGCATTCTGTTCCCACACCAGATAAGTGGATTGCTGACAATGCAGTGTAGCATAATGGAGTGCTACACTCCTGAGTGTGTTGTCCTTCTACTAAGACGTTAAAACGAAGCCGCCCTCTGCCTGAGTTGTTTTTGCTCAGTGGATATAAAAGATCCCACAGCACCTACTGAAAAGAGTAGTGGGAAGTTCTGAAGTGTCCTGGCCAAATTTCCTCTAATAGTATAAATACTACCTCAAGTCTACCCTGAAAAAAAGCCACTAGCCTAATGGGACTAACCCAGTCAACAAAGGCTAAATGAACGAATGAATAAATAAACACAGTGTGATTAACTGCTCTTATTAAAATAAATGTTATATTAAAAATGTAAGAAGTCATAATTTAAAAATGGAGTAGCACTGTAAATATATGACCTTGCTTTACAGAATTTTGAGTCTTTGATGCTGTCAATGGGAAAAGAATACAGAGATGCTGTTACTCACTTTGAACCTGCTGTTAATTAGGTTGTTAGTGGCAAGAAAGGTGTTATCCTGTGCATTGTTACCACTTTTGCTGGATCATTACACAAGACAGTTGATGTTATGCTGTACATTGTTACCATTTTGCTGGATTACTGCACTTTTCTGTTCAGCAGGTCTTATTTCAGTAAAGTTAAAAAAATGTTGTCTTGAGACTTGTTCATGGATTGGCTTACTAACAAGATCCATGGTACAATGAAATTTGTCAGATTTAGAACAGTAGAAGGAGATCTGTTTAAAGACATCTAACTCAGAAGTTCCTCAATGATTTATTTATATCTGGAGCATTTATATGCAAGTCTTTTCTTAGGCAGTATATTAGCTTAATTGATGAGCTCAGAAATCTTGGTTCTTTTTTGTAGGAAATATTTATAATTCTGTTGATGACATGTAATTATATTAAATCCATGTTTTCTTATAAGACATTCTGGTATCATTCTTTACTTGGCAGCAGATTGTTCTGATGAGTAGTTAATATAGGTGTATACACTTCTACCGTACTGACACAATAAGATACATTTTGTTTTAATTTTTCAAAAGCTGTTTTGCAAACTTTATTTATAATGCCCTACTATATTTGTAGTTTCTCAGTGTAAACTGCTCTTTTATTGAATAAGTTATCCATTTAACTTAAAAGTGCACAATATTAACCAAACATAAATTAATCTGTTTGCTGTTTTATGCCCTAAAGGATATACATTAAAAAGGTGCGGAAGTTTCCTGAATACAGAGTTCCAACTGATCCCCAGATTGACAAAAAAATCATAAGACAAGAACAGGAGAAAGCCTTCAATACCCTTAAGAAGAACCTCATAGAAGCAGGAGGAGTTCTGAGGTATTTTACTGTTGTTTTACTGGATGATTGCATTCAAAAGTATTTTTCCCTTGCTGTGTTATTTACAACAACAGTCTCCAAAGAACGCAATTTCTTTTTTGTCTTTTGATTTTCACAGTTTCTGTAAGCAAGCTCCATTTGTATATTGTCATATATTTGCTTTCTAACATTAATTTAAATGTTTTCATTATTTTTATTCTTTAATTGGGTAAACTCCTGTAGATGTTAAGTGCCAGTTTTTCCTTGGCTGACCTGCCTATTCAGTCAATGCTGAAAGATTAAACATATAGCTTACTTCAAGGTTTTGTAGCCTTGGAGTTGCTTGTATTAGGGAGCAGCAGTGGATGCTCCCCCTGCATGGAAGGTATATGTACATGTTAGTCTTTGCTCCCATTAAAATAATTGTGATTTGCATGTTTGCTGTGCTGTTCTTAGCTGAATGGGTTTCACAGTATTAGATGAACCATATACCTGACCTTAGGAGCATTGTCTGGTTAAATGATTTGCTCAATCACAAGTGTGCTTGCTTAACTTATTGGAATGAAACAGATTCAGCAGGATATGGTTAGTTTAAGTTGACTGAGTAAGTCACACATTTATGAATACTCAGTTAAGTTCCTTTTTATTTGGACCTTTGCTGGTTTTCATTTCTGTTTAGACTGCTCTTGCTGGATTTGAGGAAGTGATAGGGAATAAGTCTTTCAGCAGTATGCAGATGTGCCAGAGCTCTGTTAGTACAAGGGGTGTGCAAAGAAGCTTAGATTCTGATAGAAAGTAAAAATTACTTGCATACCTAGTGTTATGTTTTCCCGTTTCCTCGCTGCTGGATAAGTAGACAGATCATAGTCTAATACTATTATCATTAAAAGATCCTACCAGATCCACAGTTTATTTTTTTTTTTTTTCTACATATAATTTAGAACACATGAGAGTTGTCTCTTATTGTCTTAAATTCCATCAGTATTTTCTAACTACATGTATTTTTATTTTATTTATTGCTTTTGTTTACAAGGAAAGTCCGACTGGGCACAAGACCCATTTTCAGTGGTGGCCCAGGGAGAAAGGCTCCAGTGGAAAAAAATGACATTTGACACAATCACATCAGGATGGCAATAAATAAATATATATATATAAGCATTGTAGGAAATAACCAGACAAGAAAAAAAAAAGAAAATATAAGTAAATAATTTGAATAGAGGTGATTTTACATCCAAGCATGTTAACAATATACTGTCAGATGTTCATCATTCATACTGCCAAGTGACATATGGGTTTTGTGCCTGCAAAATACCCACAGTAGCAGCTATCCAAATCCCCTTCTCTGATTCCCTTTGATAGGGATTGGCTAAGCACCTTCCATCAGGGATGCTTAACTGTGTCACAGAAAGTCAGTTGTTTAGTCTTTTAATGCCATCCGTAGGGCTCAAAACAGTTGAATCTCCTCAGCAGCTTGCATTGATGGATTACAGTTTCCAAAGATGAATAAGTTCTCTTTTGGAACTTTTCTCTTTGTTATTATTATTATATACTTTTGATTTTTTTCAGTTTTATTTACACACACACAAATATGTGTGTGTGTGTGTGCGCGCGCGCGTGCTCGCGTGTGTGTATATATCTATATATCTGTATCTAATCTCTCTCTCTCTATATATATATATATATATATATATGTATATATATATATGTGTATATATATATATATATATATATATATATATATTTATAGTGAGTTAACCATTATTTTATATTCTTGCTACTTACTGCTGTTATTGTTATATTGTTTGTAAGCTTAATACTACTTTTATTCAGTTACAAGGCTTTTTAAAGTGTTTTATGACTTGTACTGGAAAACGGAAGATGTCCTTCAATATCACTGTTGCAGTATTCTTTACCAAAGGGATCTCCTACAAAGTATAGCCCAATGTTTGCCTAGTGTACCAAAGCCTTTAGTAATTACAGGCGCCGTAGATCGCATGTATGCTTCCCACACGTGGCATAGGGCATACAGGTGATGTGGGGACGCACACACTCAGAACTTCTTTGTTGCCAATTTGAACACCATTGTTGAACATCGTTCTGAACACCCTTTTGTGCTGATTACCAACCCATGTTTACAGATAAGTGCTCCATTGGGTTTTTTTCTCTTTCTCTTAGTTTTTGTGGTTACTGTGCTCATGTTATCCAGAAAGGGAAAATTATAGTGTGGGAGGCAGATTTCCCCATAAAGATTGTCACAACCAGTGTCTTTTCTCTTTGGGTACGTCTCATGACCATATGCAGTGCTCTGTCTGCTAGGCATTTTTGCCCATAGTCATCTCTCCTCCTTGTCCATCTCTGTGGAGAACCTGCATGTTAAGTTGTTGGCTGAAGGTGCTATGGTGGTGTCCTGTTCCAAGGGCCAGTTGTCTGCCAAGAAGAAGGCCAGAAAGTTAAGTCTGATCTGGCTGCTGTCCTGCCCCCCCCCCCCCCCCAGATATCTCTCTTGAGGTTGGTGAAAGCCTGGAGGACTGTAGGGTGGTTGTTTTGGATTCCTCTGCCACAACGTCAGTGGCTGGCATGAATCCAGCTTCTCACACATGGAGACTTTTCAGATGTCCGTGTCTGACATTGAGGGGGGAACCTCAGCTGATTACTTCTGAAGGACTGAGGGGGATTCCTCAGATTTTAGTTAGAGAGGAGATTCCTACAATCATTATTGAGTCTCACTAGGGGTCTGACCCTCCAAGGTTATTTCGTGTAGGTGTCCTGCAGAAGAAGAAACAAAAAAAAAAAAAGCATATTTCCCCTGTTGTTAAGGATCCCCAACATGAATGGCAGGGTTTCAGTCATTGTTTATTTAATGATTTGATGGCCTTGAAGGCTCCTTAAAGGGTCTCTGTGCCTGCTCCTCCCTGGTCTTCCACTCCACTCAAAAGGTCTAGGGAATTGGAATCCTCAGATGAAGACCTGGACTTCTTTGGCTTACTCTTTCCAAATCCCTTCCCACTCAGACTGCAGTTCAGAGGAGGAAGACTCCATAATTTATTTATTTTTTTTTTATTTTATATTTGTTGACCGGGTTTGTCCGACTGGGCTACAAGTGCCCATTTTCAGCAGAGGCCCGAGGAGAAAAGCTCCAACAGAAAATAGAAATTTTGCATATTGAATACATATAGAAATACATTCATCAGTACCACAGATTACTGCATTAGTGTCACACATTACATTCATCAGTCCGGATTCCTCCTTGGAGGAGCCGTCCTTTGGGGATGCCATTGCCTGTATGGTGGATTATTTTTAAGTGGGATTATTGTCAAGTCTCTGAGATTCAGAAAAGATGATATGAGCTCCTACATAGGAGTCTCCTAAGCCTTATGTTGTTCCTCCTGTTCTGGCTGCCCTCCTGGATACTTTTTCAGCAGCGTCTGTAGCCACTGACTGTCCGCTCACTGCATTTAAGAAGCGAGATAGATTCTGTAAAGTGCCTGAAGTGTACAAATTCTTTATAAATCCCCTTCTGCTGAAACCTTTTGTAGCGTCAGTCTGATAAGCTATCCAATTTGTTGCCCTTTACCAAGCGGTTGTCTTCTAATAAGGATAGTAGGGCTATAGAAAGGCTGGGCAAAAAAGTTTATATTGCTGCCACTTTATCTTTTAAGGCCATTATCTACCAGACTTACACGACCAGGTATATTTTGGCCCTCCTTTCTCAGGTTTCTAAGGTGATTGATGACCTTCCTGACGCTGAGAGGAAGGCTTCAGCCCTTTCCCTGCTAAGCTGTAATTCTCAAGTTGCCTGCCACTCAACTAAATGCAGCTGTGAGGCAACTGATGCTTGTTCCAGGGCTGCTGCCTTTGGTTCAGTTATGAGGCGTTATTCTTGGTTTCATATTCAGACTTTGCCTGAAGACATTAATGCCGAACATTTGGATTCTTCTTGAGATAATAAAAAATTTTTTTTGGTCTGCTACAGCTGAACTTTTCAAGTCTCTCCAGGACAAGGGTAAACCTCTGCAGGAGCTGAAGCATCTTTTTGTTTCTCCTATTTCAACATTTCAGAAGAATTATACCTCTAAGTCTGCTTTTGTTAGTAAGCAATCTTGCTTCCTCCTAAGGGCAGGAAGGATTCTAGGTGTGTGCCTCCTGCTTAGATGTACCCCTGCCTCACAGAAACCTGCTTTCCAGGTTAAGGTTCATAGGTTCATAGATTAGTACTAGGCTAACTGCCCTTGTGGACCATTTTAAGCCTAGACAATTAGCCCACGTGAGAATCAAACCCTGAGCCTTGTGTCTGTAAGGTAAACACCTTTACCATTATGCCAACCCCCCCCCCCTTAAGCCGGGTTCTGTTTGACAGTTTGCTTCCTATTGCCCTCAGTCAGGTTCCTTTGTCCCTCTGGATGTCCTTGTCTCTTTCAAGTCATTTACAGATCACTACAGACTCTTGGGTTCTGTTCATTATTCTTCAGGGTGTTTCATGGTTTTCATAATCCCTTCCTTCCTTTTCAGGCATTCCTCAACCTCCTCGAGAACAGCTTTCTCATTACCCAGAGGTTCTTCACTCTCTTTTGGCTCAGGGCACCATTCAGCCATGCCTCCTGCCCAGGTAGGGAAGGGATTTTACTCTAGAATGTTTCTGGTCTCGCAAATGCAGGGCACTTGGAGACTAATTCTGGATCTTTCCTGTCCGAACACCTTTCTCAAAATTCCTTCCTTTTGCATGTTATCTCTGCTGATATTATTCCCTCTTCTACTACCTCAGGCCTTTTTGATATGTCTGGATCTCTAGGATGCCTACCTTAACATCCCCATCCATCCTTTCTTCAGGAAATTTTTACATCTCTCTCTGTCTCTTCCTTGTATTTGCAGTTCTCTGCTTTGCCCTTTGGCCTGTCTTTTGCCCCAAGGGTGTTCATCAAATGCCTTACTCTTGTCATTGCTTTTTGCACGATTCGTGGTATTCATATCTTTCCCTGTCTGGAAAAATCTGTGTATTCAGGATTCTTCCCCCAACACTTTGCTTCAGGATCTTAAGTTTACTACTTCCCTGTTACAGAGTCTGGGGTGCTGGGGTTCACCATAAACTTAAAGAAATCAGTTCTGATGCCTTCCCAGGATCATATTTTCCTCGGCTGCAGACTTCAAACATTTACCATACTGGCATCTTTGCCTGCCTCCAAGGCTCTGTCTCTGGTTCCCTTTTCCACTCCCTTCTTCCTCTGGTGTCTGTCATGGCCAGAGAATTTCTCAGAGTTCTCTGGTTCATGGCTTCCAACATTCTCATGCTCCCTCTCACCAGGCTCCATATGAGAAAACTTCAGTGGTACCTCAAGTCAATGTGGCTTCAACATTGTCACCCCCTGGACTTCACTGTACCTTTCCTTCCCTTCCCTGTTTCAAGCTTCAGTGGTGGATTCATCAGCTTTCACTCAACCCAGGGCTTCCTTTTCAAGCTCCAGTTCCAATTCAGGAGAACTTTACGGATGCCTCAGACAGGGGTAGGGTGCCTCTTGTTGCCCCTTCAAGGTTCAGAATCTCTGCCTTCCTTATCAGAGGTCAGACCACATCAGTATAAAGGAGATGAGGCCGCTGCTTCTGGCTGTTCGGGCATTTAATTCCCTTTTTCATCCCAAGCCCCTCAGAGTTTTCACAGACAATACTACAGTGATATGTTATCCCAACAAGCAAGGGGGTGCAAGATCCTATTTTCTTTGCAGACTAGCTATTCAGGTCTAAGATCTAGCTATCCAGTATAAAGTGACTCTTCAGGCAATTTACATTCCCTCGGAGCACAGTCTAGTAACAGACCTCCTTGAGCAGGATCAGCACACAAGCTCACGAATGGATGCTTCACAGAGATGTGTTCCTGGACATTGTCCATCGGTGGGGTATTCCTTATGTAGATCTTTTTGCCTCCTCTCTGAACAGACAACTTCCTCTACTAGGTTCCAGAGTCCCAAGTTTTCCTTGGAAGGGATGTCTCTGTACACCTTCCCTCCATTTCCTCTGTTACCATGAATCCTGCATAAAATCAGGCAGGACTCTCCCAAAATCTTGCTAGTGACTCCCTTTTGGCCCAGGCAGCATTGGTTCCCCCTTCTTTCTCACTTGGCTGGAGCAGTCACCACATGTTACCTCACCAGGTGGATCTTTTCACACAAGACAAGGGATCTCTTATCCATCCTCACTTGCCCACTCTTCAACTGACTCTGTGGATGTTAGGGTTTTGATCCCTTTCAGGCATCTCTTTGCTGAGGACATGCTTTGGGTTCTGCAGGAGGCCAGGAAACCATACATATCCAAATGGAAGTGATTTTCTGTCTGGTACCTCAGGTGCCTTCAGGATCCCCAATCTGTGGAGGTTCCTCTGGTTCTCTTATTTGTCTGATCTGATCCATGCTGGGCTGGCATATTCTTCAGTTAAAGCTCACCTGTCATCCTCTGGACTATAGATTTAAGGTCAAGCAATTTCTTGTAGGCATACTTCATATCATGTCTCCCAGGAAGCCTATTCCACCTTCTTGGGACCTCAGTTTTGCCCTTGAAAAATTGATTTCTTCAGCTTCCTTACAATATCATACTTGGAAGACTGTTAGTTTTGGCTGTCACTTCAGCCTAGAGAGCGTCTGAACTTCAGGCCTTCATGGCTATTCCTCCTTTCTTAATTTTTCACTGAGACAGAGTGTCTCTTTGTATTAATCCTTCTTTTATTCCCAGGATGGTCAATGATTTGTCCATTAATCAGCCTTTTATTCTTCCTTCCTTTTTTCCTTCTCCACAGTCTGCCAGCGAGAAGGTTCTTCACACCGTGGATTTCCATAGACAGCTCAGATATTATTTAGCTAAAATTAAAGTTATTCACAAATCTGAACACCTTTTTGTTTCCTTTCATCTCAGGACTTTGGCTGATTCTATGCAAACCATCTCCTTCAGGATTTTTAAAGACATTTATTTTCATGGAAAGTGTCTTTCTCATTGGTAAAGGCACATTCTATTAGGGCATTTGCCTCCTCTGATGCTTTTTTCAAGGGTCTGGATACCAATTCTATTCTTGAGGCTGCTACTTTGTCCTCTGTTCATACTTTTACTAAACATTACATGTTGGATATCATTTCCAGAGCCAGGGCAGGCTTTGCCAGGGCTATCCTGCTTTGGTTCATAGAGCTCTGTTCTGTGCCTTCCACCTCCCAGGCTTCCTCTTGAGCTCTTGTACTTTCCCTTTGGAAAAGAATGCAGCAACAGTGATATGGAAGTATACGGTGGAGTTGTGTAAAATCTTACCGTAACAGTAGATGTCCTTCTCTGTTGCAGTATTTGCTCCCTCCCTCTTAGCCCCTCTTTTTTAGCTCTTGTGCCCAGTAGTTTCTTACCTTCCTGGCCGAGGGGTCTTTTGTCTTCTATATCATTTGTCTCCTTCTGGAGGCACGTGTTCTCATTGTCTCTTAGGACATTCTGTTCCTCCTGGGGCTTTTTCACTCCTGAGTATGTGCTTCTGTATGTCACCTGTATGTCACCTCTATGCCCTATGCCATGCATAGGGAGCATACGTGTGACATACAACGCCTATAAGTACTAAAGGTTTTGGTGTACTGGCTGGATTTGGCCTATTCTCGGCAGGGGCTCCATTTGGTAAGGAATACGGTGACAATGAAGAGAAGGACATCTACCATTATAGTAAGATTTTACATAACTGTACTTTCTGTGGTGTCAGTTGAACTCTAGGGACTACCTTGTGCATATAGAGCCATGATTTATTTACTTGCGTTGTTTCTATTGTTTATCTGCTTCATTTTGAAGTTCTGACAGGAAAACATTGCATTTTTTTACTTTCTTCTTCATTTTTATGATATTTACTTCTGATTTGACACTGCTGTAGCTGTTTTTATTGTTAAATCACGATGTTACTGAAATTACTTTATTTTCATTTTCTTTAGAGATTTTGTTCATTTCTGACAAGGAAATCTCTAAGTAAATGTTTTTTTTAAATATTTCTGTTTGATTAAGGGCATTTATTTGATTGTTTGTAACTAATTGGACAAGTGAATTTTACTTGGTACTGTAACTTTGTATGCTGTTTACAACACTGTGCAATTTGAAGAACAAAGCTTAGCACAATTTAAACTGTTTCTGCCAAATTTTATGCAGTTTAGCCTTATTTGCCATGTGGGGACATACTTTACATTTCCTAAAATCCAGTTACACTAAAAAAAAAAAATCAACAATAATATGCCCCAGTTAATGGTTTGTGAATCTGTTGCTGTCTTAAACTGGCCTGCAAATCACTTTCTTTTTTCCCCATCACCTTCTGGTGTGAACCCACAGCTGTCTGTGGTACGGGGGGTTAGACACATCTCTGGAGCTGTTCTAGTACCTGGTTCAAGTAAGGAAGAACAAAACCCTTTAGGTTCTGGAGAGGTCTGGGGTGAGAGACCTCTTGCCAGATGTAATACTCTGTCCTCAGATATTTTGTCCTCTAGTGTACTTTATAGTAAGAAGAAACATAAATTTTATCACACAACAGACAGTCAGGTTATTAACATGTAGGGCTGATGTAGTTTCCTACATAAGAGTGTTTTATAGTCAGCTAATCTTAGAAACTGTACTCCTATTCAGAATGACTATGGGGTTACCTTCTTTAGAGATCAGTCTAGGGCCACAAAATTTGATGGGGACTCTGATGTAGACAGTAGTGGTCACTCGAGTCCATCCAGTCTGATTCTTCGGAAGGTGAACAGGTTCAAAAACTCAATCAAGTGTTCACATAACAAATTCCAGTCCTGACAATATCTAGGTAGCAGCACTGAGTGCCAGAATGCCAGAAGCCCACGGTGGTGCAGTGGTTAGCGTTGTCGCCTCACAGAAAGAGGTTCTTCCATTCGATTCTCGGCTGGAGTGCCTTCTGTGTGGAGTCTGCTGTCATGTGATGTTTAAAGACATGCAGGTAGGTGCATGCGTTAATGGGTGTGCCTTGGGCATCGGGCTGGCAACTCGGCACAGTAAAATCCACTGCCAGTCATTAGCAGACCGGAGTTCCGCTGTGGCGAGCCCTAACCAGGAAAAGCCGGAAGACTTTTATCACTGAATGTCGGAAGCGTCAGTAGCACAATGCCTAAACTTGAAGCCAGACTTCTTAAGCAGGATATTACCCAGTGATAACAGGTGCCCATGCTAAGCTCATCCATGCTGCACACTCCTGTTTCTATTTGCTATGTCTATGTTATTGTGCCTCTTTTCATAAAACTTGTATCAGACCAACATAGTTTACATACGTATTGTTAAATTCTACATTTTAATCATTTCTAACAAGCATCCCACAAAATACAGCTAGGAACAGAAAACATAGCCACTGAAATGGCAGTTCACATTTAATAAATAAAAAAAAAATAAAAAAAATCATGAGAAACTCCTAGGTATATAAAGTCACACACTAGACTACAGCAAAACATCTGTACATATTAGTAATCAATATCTCGAAACTCGTGTAATATGCTTTACTATAGACTCCATTTCACCTGTGTATCCCCCACACTTTTATTTACCCAGAATGACATCTTTAAGTTGATAAATGTCACAGTTGTGACATCTGTCAAGTCAGGGAATTTATGAGCAAAAGTGATGCATTAAAATAGGAAAGAATCCATATACTTTTGGCAGTTCAAATTCACCCTTCATTTCCCTGCATAAAGCACTTGGAGGACCCCCCCCCCCACTTTCAGTAGCGAAGGTAACATAGTAACCAATGTTACACAGAAAAATGTATTGCTACTAACAACCAACTCACAATTCAGCATAAGATGCTGACATATTTCCATCACACAAAACTTCAATATAATCCTATAAACCAGTCATTTACTCCTTCTCCACCCCCAAGCTGCAACCACAAGCAACACATTAAAAAGCACTGTATTACCTTTAAATAATTATTTATCAAATTAATTGAACTAGGGCATCAGTATTTAACAATATTCTAATCATATAAAAATTCACTGTCCTATTTTAAATTCTGGATTCAGCTACACCAGTTATTTCAAAATTGCTTATGTAGGGTATAATAGTATAACAGCCTACCAGACATTTGAGGCATTGCTTTATCAGAATTACATTATTGAATTTGCTAACAGTTTTAGTAATTCTGTGAAGTCTGTCTGCATGAAAATAGCTAAAAAATCTCAAATCACCACAAACACACAAAGCTTAGAAAATCTTCATCATTTGCAGATCATGACTGTAAGGTTTATACTAAATACAAAAAGGACATTTCTGTAAGTCTGACCACTAATACGATGTGCCCACTTATTTTCCACTGTCACACTGGGTACACTCATACCTCTCAACCTCTCAGAGCACAAAATCTGGACAAAGCCATAATAATTAAAAGTGGGACAAAGGCCCAAAAATAGGGACAATTTTTAAATATTGCTATTACAGACTTAGAAAGTTGATAGAATAACAGGTTTTGTATTAGCATAAATTTTCTGAAGGGCATGAATTCTGAAACTCAAATAACTCATTATTTTCTAACTTCAGTCTTAAATAATTTGCCACTAGTATGCCAGAAAACCACAATTTTTTGAAAAACAAGCCAAAAATATGAGACAAAATTCTGGACATTCTGCAAAAATCTGTACGGTTGATAAGTTTGTGATCTCTGTTTGGTCACCTCTTTCCCCATTAATAGTATCCATCCTCCAGGTACCCATACAAAACCTTACTGATCAGCCATGTCCGTTGATTTGTACATCTTCGAACAATATCAGTCCAGCAGAAAAAGGATTAATAAAAGCTATGGATATATTCAGCTTGAATGTTAGAACTCGCAAATGATACAAGACAAAAATCCAGACTTTCTTCGAAAATCCGTACATTCGACAGGTATGTTAATTCAGTACAACACTCTCTCTGTCTCTCTCTCTCTCTCTCTCTCTCTCTCATGCACACATACATTTCACCGGGGTTGCTGTTTAGATTTAAATGAGGAGTGAAAGCAGATCCTTCATGTACATGAATGCTGATTTTTAGACTGTTATAGACATTTTTGTACAGATTTGTTGTGTAAAAAAAAAAATGTCTGGAGCATAGCTGCTGTTTTTACTGAAATTATTCGGAATAATGACAAGTTAAGTACTTTCGTCCACTCATGCAGACTTCATACCTGTTCCAAGATGTTCATTTTTCTGCATTAATTCACACTGCAGAAACCCACAGTGCAGTTCAGTCACAGGAACCAAAATCCATCTCAAACACTTAATGGGTGTAAGACAGAAACTTTCCTGGATGAGATGCCTGCCATTCACAATAAAGAACCACATATCACAATTACTAACTTGGAGGTTTTCCAGTTCACATAGGGATGTGGGAATAAATCCACAGCAACAACTGAAAACCCACATTGACAGGAAAGGAAGTTATAAATTCTGCATAGAAGCTACCCTAGCTAGATAAATGACTAAGAAGCAGACAGTGACAGCAGCATTTACTGCCATTTGTCTGGCTACTTCATAGGTTTATAGGTTAGTACTAGGCTAATGGCCCTGGAGCCAATGCAAGCTTAGCCCAAGAATATTCACAGTCATCTGGCTGCCAGACGTTAGTTCCTTGTGCCCCTACTGAGTCCATTTTCTACAATTTAATAATTTTTACTAAATAGAAGAGTAGAAAGACAATGGTAAAAACATTACAGAAGTTTGGAAACTACATACAGCCATACACAATGTTATTAGCAACTGTTGAAATACATTTATTTGTTTAACAAATGTACTTAAAAGTATCTGTATGTAGAGAGCAATGCAACTCTTGTAGCTGAATAGGGTTGTGTGTGCTAAAGTGAATGAGAACATGAGAATACATTTACATACACAAGAGCCACATTTTTTAAAGTGGAGATTGGTAAACTAAAATAGTAGACCCCAATAACATGACTGACATCTGTTTTGAAAGCACATACTATGAGCTGAAGATTCTCTGTCTGAAAGTATACACTGTATTAAAAATCACAGCAGCAACAGCAGGATTTAATTTTATTTGGTTCTTACCTGTTAATACAGTTAGGTGCTATCCCTTTCAAAGGCAATGATGGGAAATCCGTATCCTCTTTAACGCGAACACACACACACACACACACACACACACACACACACACACACACACACACACACACTGATTCTTCTGCGTGAACACACACACACTCTGATTCTTCTGCGTGAACACACAGATCTTATTTTGGCTGGGAAAAAAACAAAACGGGAAGGGTGCTTTGGCGCATGCATACACCAATGTTGTGGTTACAGGTCACAGGGAGTGAAAAACAAAAAAAGTTTTTGGCGCATGCATACACTGGAGTTGCAGTTAAAGGTCATGTGCTGCATGGAAGCGTTCTGAGGGCCGCATGCGGCCCGCGGGCAGCAGGTTGGACACATTTGTTCTAAAGGGTCTCATTCAGCTTACCACAGGAGGAAAAAACCCTTCTAGATTGGGAAAGTCTGCTGCTGCTTCCCCTTCTCCGTCTTCTTCAAAAGAGGAGCCTAATAAATACAAACAGAAACAAACGAATTCAGAAGAAAAAAGAAAAAAAAAAAAAATCAAGATGGACAAAAAAAGAGATTTTCAGATCCAACACCTTTGTTGGCTCTGACGCCTAAGATTTCTAGACCTTTGGAGTCAATAATCTTTTTGAATTTGATAGTTATTTGATCCTGTAAACCTCCTAGATTTTCTCCATTTCCCTAGGCTCTGGTCACCAGTTTTGTACCCCTCCAGGTCACCTTCCTCAACTACTTCTCTGAGCTCAGTTAAGTGTAATCAGAACCTCACCAAAGCTGACATAGAGAGGATGATGATGAGATTTCTTTGGACTGAAATATTGTTAGGGGTCCTCCCAACTCCAACCACTGTTGGATTTGGAAGCACCACCTCTTCCTTTCACTTTTTAATGGCTCCTTCTGTGTTTCAACCTCTCGGATTGGAGCCGTTGGATCTGACTCTTGCCCAGGGCAGATCTGCATTGGATCTAAGGCACCATACTTAACTCCAGTGTGTTCTCTGATGAGGTCTGCTGTAACCTCATTGGACCTGTCTGTGTCTAGGATCCAAACTGTCAGTCTTGACTCTCTGACAGGGTAGGATCAGATCCAAGGTATTTGGATCTGTTCCTCCCTCTAGGAGCACTGGTGCTTGATAGTTTGGCTCAGGCGCCAGGTTTGGATCCCAGCTGAATGGCATCTGGGGTTGAAACACTTTTAGAAGTTTCGGCTCTGTCAGTGAGACTCCCCTGATTTGTGTTGTGCTCTGTGTTTAAGGCTTTCGAGAGAGTAGTCTGCCAACCTAGAGAGAAATCTACCCTTTCAGAAATTGGATCCATCTCTCCCCCTTAAGATTTCCCAGGGACTTCTCTCCTTGTCCAGTGAAGACAGCCAGTTTCCAGGATCCCTGAGTCTGTTCTCCAAAGAGAGACTGTCAGTTGTTGAGTCCTCTCCTGAACAACCCACAGCAGAGGTACTCGGGAATCACAAGTGTAATAGGAGACATTTTGAGTCCTCTGAGGAATCCCCTACCACTGACACTGATTTTGATGAAGGAGATGGTTCTCCCATATCCCCCCCCCCCCCCTTGAGGGCGTCTTGTTCGGAGAGATTTTCAAAATTCTTAGACAGAAGGGGGTTGATCCTAAGAAGTGCCATCTTTGGAGGGGTAAGTTTTTCTTGAGTATTTTGGTTCTAGCCCATTATTTCTTGGGTAGTCCCCCTGGGAGATGACATGGTAGACCTGATCTCCTACTGGGCATGAAAGTAACCAGACACAGCTGAGCCAATTCTCAAAAAGCCTGACAGGATTTAGCTGTTCCCAAAGGCCATTCCCATTAGACCAAAGGTCCCTTGGTAGATTCTGCAGTAGTGGCGGCAGTCACTAAGAAGGAACTTGTCATAGAAAGTTCTTCTGTCCATCCACCAAAGAGGAAATCTTGTTAGATAGACAGATTTGGGAAGTGTTTGTATGCCTCATCTGCTTTTTCTGTGAGACCACTAAGTTATTTGGCTCATGTTACTTGTTTCCAGAGGGATTTGACAAAGGAAATTGCCAAATCTCTCCCAGGGACCTTGCATGCCATTCAAAGAAAATATATTGATCCACAGTTGGCTACCCTACAGTCTTTATCCAGTCCCTCTATGTGCCTTACCTCTAATGCTACAGAGAATGTGTCTAGAGCAGCCAGCAGAGGTATTTCCAAAAGAAGACATGCCTGGATGCTACAGTGCAATTTTAAAGAACATTTTAATATGTCTTTCATCTTTGCCCCATATGATGGATCATCTTTTTTTGTCTCAAGTTTTAAGAGACTGTCTCAAGAAGTGAGACGGATGGTAAATCCCTGTCTGTCGTAGTGATAAAATTCTCTAACCCTCAAAGGACCTTCTGCAGAGACCTGAAAAGAGGCAAGAAAATTTGGTTTCATAAATCCCAAGGCTTTGCATCTGATACTTCAGAAAGAATTTCCTGAGGCAGAGGGGGAACTCTTATAATGGAAGTCACCCAAGGGGCAAAAGTGGCCTGGAAAATCAGGGCTTCAGGGGTCCTTTCTTAGAGAAGCCTTTCCAGCACTCCTGAATAGGTGCCCAACAGTTGCAGTCTGGAAGTAGGTGGGGGACACTTATCCCTGCATCCAGCAACCTGGACATCCATCACTTGAGACAAATGAGTGCAGAGGATCATAACCAGAGGCTGTTTCATTTCCTTCCATACACTTCCTCCATGCCTGATAAGAATTCCATATGTTCCACTCTCACAAAGGGAAGAAGCTGCTTCAGAAATAGGTAAGCTTCTAAGAAGTTGAGTAATCCAAGAGGTCCCAATAGACCAGACAGGACCAACAGTTTACTCAAGATTCTTTTTAGTGCCAAAGAAAAATGGGGACCCTAAGCCCAATTTGGACATAAGCCACCTCAACAAGTTTGTGAAGCAAACAAAATTCCAGATGGTTACTGTTGAGTCCATTCTTCTCTTACAGAGGATGAATGTCTGGAAGTACTTGATATATCTTCAGGATGTGTACTACCACATAACGATGGACAGACGCCCCAGGAAGTACCTTTGCTTCTGGCTGGGAGTCAATTATTTCAAATTTAGAGCTCTGCCTTTTGGTCTCACCACAACTCCCCTACCAAGAGTATGGCAGTAGAGACAGCTCATCTACTATTGCAGGGTTTCTGGGTATTCCTATATTTGGATGACTGGCTCAGCACTCCCCCTTCCAGGAATCTACTTGTTTAAGCCAGGGACGTCTTGCTCCAACTGTGCATAGACTTAGGGGTTACAGTGAATCTAAAAAAGTATAAGCTACAATGCGTCCAGTCTCTAGAGTTCATCGAAGCACTTGTGGACACAAGAATTCAGACATCAAAGCTCTCTCAAACAAGAATTACATCCCTTCACCAACAAACTCAATAAGTCTGATCTTACCTGAAGCCTCCAGTCAGACAAATTCTTCACCTTCTAGACTCCACAACAGCCTTCATCACAGTACTGCCACTAGCCAGGTTCTACATGCGAGTTCTTGGGTGGACTTTTGCAGTTCAATGGTCAATCAGGAAACAACCAATGTCTTTTCTAGTGATTTTAATGAACATTTGCAGAGCTCACATACAGTCATGGCTAGAATCTTTACATACACTACAGGGATGTCCTTTCATTCTTACTTCACCTCAAGTCACAGTGACCACTGCCACTTTCCAGCTGGTGGGGTGTGGCATTATCTAGGAAAGACAGTCCAAGGTACATGGTTCCAAACAGATGCCAGTCTTCGCATCAATATATTGGAAATGAGAGCAGTTCTAATATTGCAGGCCATTCTGAATACTCTGCCTTTGGCTGTGATATTTATTTAGACAGACAACATGGTAGTAGTTTGAAACATCAACAAACATGGAGGAGCCAGATCTGTTTGAAACATCAACAAACATGGAGGAACCAGATGTATGTTATCCTTTGTGTTGACAGGCTATGGGGGTGTGGTAATGGGTGATATCTTCTCATTGCTTTCTAATAGCAACACATATCTCCGGGAAATTCAATATCCTTGCAGGCAGGTTAAGCAGATCTGTTTTGCTTCTTTACAAATGGTCCCTCAAACCTTTAGTAATCAGATGAATGTCCAGCAGTTGGGGCCAACCTTGTTGCGACCTGTTTGACTATCCTCATAACATCAAATGCAACAAATTTGTCTCTCTAATTCCCCAAGAGGGAAAGTCACCCAGAGGCACTTTCAAATGCACCCGTGGTCCCTGGGACTCCTTTGTTTTCCCCCCAATGCCCCCGATTTCAAATTTATTCAGAAAGCATCTGTGATGAAGGTCACAGTCATCCTCATAGCCCCTTATCGGCCTCAACAAGTCTGGTTTTCCTTCTTCTGGCCTCATCTAGTCCACCTGGGCTTGCACTCAGATCTGCTGTCTTACCCGTTGTGGTTGTCTCACCTAAACATTCAGTCCCTCAAACTGACCACATAGTTTCTCCAACTCCAGTGATGGTTTGATAGCCCAGGCTTTCATCTTCAGTTGTCCACATTTTGTTGTCTTCCCAAACACCCTTGATTAGGAAAATTTATAAGAGCAAATGGAAAAGGTTTTCTGTTTGGGCAATTGAAAAAAAAATATTGACCCGTTTTCAGCCCCTCTTCCAGTAATTTTGGACTTCCTTGGACACATTTTTCATTGTGGAGCCAGCCATTCCACAGTCAAGGTACAATTTATTTGCAATATCCTCTTTCCATATGGATGAAATCATATGCCCATTGCATCTCTCAGATTATCCAAGACTTTCCTCCAAGGTACCTTTTATGCTACATCCTCCTCTTGGAGATCCAGTCCCTCCATAGAATATTACCATTCTTTTCCATTTCAACCTGCTGCTACAGTTGTTCTGAAGTTTCATCATGGAGGACTTTATTTCTGGTGGCTATCATTTATGGCAGGAGATTTTCTGACTACACACCCTGTCCTCAAAACCTCTCTACCTAATTTTTTACAAGACAAGAGTGTCATTGAAAACCAACCTCTTTTTTTTATCTAAGGTGGTTTCTGAATCATCCATGAATCGGTTAATAAATCTTCCAGTATTCTTCCTAAAATTTTTGAACAAAGATGAATACGTTGCTTTAGGTAGATGTTCATCATCAGTTATGTCTTTATTTACTTTGGACAAAACATTTCATTTATTTCTGTCCTTCTCTACTGCAAAATTGTGAAAAGCAGGGTTCAGTGCTACCCTCTCATGCTGGTTGTTCATAGGTAGGTACTAGGCCATCGGCCCTGGGGCCTATACAAGCCCAGCCAAAAAGGTACCCTGGCTTTTGCCACCCAAGAAAATTATTTTCCTGTGCCACTGTCGAGCAGAGCCACAGAGGTGATCCCCAGGATGAATTTCCTATTTCCCATCCAATCATCAGGATTTTTCTTGTAGTTTACTCCAGAGTATGGGAAGTCTCTGGGACAGGAATCTATCCCTCCGGCATGTTCTGTTTATTGTGGTGACAAGGTTTAGGCCCCTAGAGCGTGTAGCTCGGAGGGATTGGGATTTCTTTAAGTGGAGCATGTCCAACAGCTCTGGGTTTGACATAGCTTTGTATGTTAGGCAGAGATCACCTCTGAGTAGGCGATATGCGATGGAGTAAAGCTGGAGTTTTTTGAGACTGTCTGCGTAGGGCATCTGTTTGAGGCCGGTAATCCTCTTTGTGATGTATTTCTGCGGCCTTTCAAGTTGTTATAGATGTCTTGTGAGGTACATACCAAAAGGGGTGTTGTACTCTATAATGGGTCTAATGAGTGATGAGTAGAGGGGAACAATGACCTCTTTTTTTCTGGATGAGAAACCTTTTGTGATGAGGTGTGCCACGTAGAAGGATTTCCTGACTACTGTGGTGATGTGATTATCAAAGGAGAGACTACTGTCCACCTGTGTCCCAAGGTCTCTTATCACACTTTCGGTGTTAAGTATACTACCACCTATGTGGTAGTTCATGGGTACAGAGTTTTTACCAAAGGGGATGACAGTGCACTTTTTGGCATTGAGCTCGAGGCCATGACTTTGACACCAGGCATCTGTCTCAGTGAGGCCCTTTTGTAGGATGTCCACATCGTTAGGAGTTTTGATTATGGCTCCAGGTTTGCAGTCATCTGCGAACTTCGTTAGCCAAAGACCTTCTGTGTTAGCCTGTACTTCAGAGAAGTAGATAACAAACAGGAGAGGACCCAGGACTGAACTCTGTGGTACTCCACTTGTCACTGGTC
This sequence comes from Protopterus annectens, assembly GCF_019279795.1. NCBI lineage: Eukaryota > Metazoa > Chordata > Ceratodontiformes > Protopteridae > Protopterus > Protopterus annectens. Next base: position 1,699,747,819 of record NC_056737.1, on the reverse strand, counting down.
TGAAGTTGGATTTGGAGTCTGCTACTTTCACAGTGTGGATTTGGTCAGTGAGCCAGTTGGCAGCCCATCTTGTGACATAGGGATTTATACCTAGTTTAGTGAGTTTATCTATAATTCCAGAGTGGGGGATGGTGTCGAAAGTTGCAGTACATTTCTTTTGTTCAACAAGAAAGAGGATTGCCACTTCCTACAACCCCCAAAGGCTCATTCCACCAGATCGGTGGCTTTGTCTGCTGCCTTCTTTTCTAGTGTTAAAGTTGATGACATATGCACTTCAGCTACCTGGTCCAAGGTCATCTCAAATTTTAAATTGAATATGCAGTCCTGATCTAAGTCCTCCTCTGATTCATCTTTGCTCCAGAATATCCTTCCATAAGGCCTCCCAAGTAAGAAAGTAGCTGAGGACTCTGTCTCATATATTGAATGGACAGAAAAGACACCATCAGATACAAAAGTTATGTACTCATCATAACGATAGCTCTATGTTGTCTGTTTCTGTGTTTCCTCAACTACCCTCCCACCATCCCCCTCCTTATTTTTTGTATGCACAGTTTTCATAGGTTCTCATTCTGAATTGACTCTAGCTGACCTTACCTTGGCTCCTGAATGTCCTTTCTTTCTCTTTCACAGGTTGGCAGCATTTAAATGTTCTGCATTTTTTAGCTGCCAGCACTTTCATATTTTTAAATTTCCTGTTATTGGCCGACAAACTCGATCGGAGGTAGGTCAGTCTCTACACAGGTATGGGTATGGAGTGAGAAGAATGAGCACTGGCTCTAAAGCTTAGAAGTGTCTGAAGCTGGATGCAAGATCCATACGTTGAGGAAGACGGGAACAGACAACACAGATCTATTACTATGGCAAGTATATAACTTTCATTTCCTTTCCCAAAAAGATCATTCCCCTGCTAAAGAATTTCATCCCTTCCTCTTGTCCCTTCTTCCCATTGCCCTTTCACTCCTCCCTCCTTCCTCCTTTGCCCAGGCTTTCCCCTTGACCCAATATCCTGGCCATAAATAGTCTCAGACAAGTGGATACTAAGAATAATTCAGTGACGATAGTTGCAAACAAGGGTTATAGAACCAGTTTCTGCACCTCAAAAAGGAATAGAATTTTATATCAGAATATTTTTGGTACCCAGCAAGGAATATTACCACTTCTTCTAGACCACTTTTTTACGGTGACATTACATCAGAAAAATGGTTGTCATCACATTCCAGTTGCTCTCAACTTCAAGTTGACCTTACAAAAGTCCTGCCTCACACCTCACACTCTCATGAGGAATTGTCTTCCTGGGGTGTAGGATTGACACAAAAGAAAGTATGGCCTTTCTACCAGAAGACAAAGTCCTGACTTTTCAAATAATTTTCACGGATTTCTCTCTTAAGAAGCTGCCTCCCCAAGAGAGTTTCTGAAGTTCTCGGCCACCACTGGCCAGACTCCAAAGGAGAAAGATTCAGTGGTATTTAAAAAAAAAATTGTTGGACATAGCACATGCATCCCTTTGAGTTTCAGGTATGAGTGCTGGAATTTGTGAAATGAGAGTTACAGTGATGGAGGGATCAGATGTCTCTCAGTCTGTACCCACCCTCCTCCCCAGTTCAATCTGTCTGGATGGACTCATTAAATTTTCATGGAGACCTTTGTCCAAGAGAGTTCAAGTGCAAAGCAAATGGGGTCCTTTATGTGCTACAAAGCACATAAACGTCAAAGAAATGTTATTCACCACTTATGGTCTCCTTTTATTGGTCACAGTCATGTGGTACCTGAATAAACAAGAGGGTACAAGGTCATACTTACTTTGCCAGTTGGCAGTGATGGCCTGGGAGCTAGCCTTACAGCATTATCTGATGCTTCCATCAGAGTAAAACGTAGTGGCAGATTGTCTAACAGATCCTAGTCGTATCTTTTGAATGGATTTGATCCAGATGTGGAGAGCTCTTCAAATAGTTCTTTTTGCCTCCTTTCAAGACAGACATTTGGAAAAGTTCTGTTCAAGACATCCTTGCAGCCGTGCTTGGAGAACAGAAGCACTCCCATTCCCTTGGATGTGAATGTTCCATTATGCATTTCCACCCTTTCCACTGGTACACAAGGTACTTCTAAAGTTTCAGAAAGAATTACCAAAGATCATTGTGGTGATCTTTTTGACATAGGCAGAGTTGGTTCTCCCTTTTAATGGAATTGTTCAAGGGCAGCTACCACAAGCTTCCTTACACGCTGGATTTGCTCACACAGTGTCGGAGGTGACTGTTGCACCGCAATAGAGAGTAATTACTTTTGATAGCCTGGATGATTCTGTCTTGATACTGTTCAGGCACTTGTTCCATGAAGATGTGCAGCAGGTATCGAACAAGGCAAGTGACCCTACAACTAAAAAATCTTATGTTTACAAGTGGAAGAGATTTTCTAAGTGGTGCTTAACTGATATCATTGGGCCTGGTATGGCATCCTACCTCTTTGGTTTTCAATTATATGTGTGAACTACTCAACAATGGCTTATTTTATGAATCTATTAAAGTGCATATTGCAGTTATCTCAGCTTGTCTGCCTGTGGATCCTCCTCTTTTGTATCTTTTTGTGGTGAGTTTATGAAAGGAGTGTTGCACTTGAGACTCCCACAAAAGCAAATTCCTCCTTGTTGGGATCTCAGCTCTGCTCTTGAAAAATCAAACTTATTTGCTTTTGAACTGGCCTTTCAGGTTGATTTGAAGTTCATCACATGAAAAACTGCATTTTTATTGCTCTGACATCTGCAAAGATAGTCTCAGAGCTCCAAGCTCTCTGATTTTCAACAAAGGTAGAGTTGATGTTCATAGTGTTTCATTGTTGCAGTCATTACACTTGGGTTATCCTGCTGGCAGGCTACCCGCAGTTGGCCAGAATTCCGAAGTCTAGGTCCGGCGTCGGTTGCTGTCGCTTCTTCCCTGATGTCAGTGCACCAGGGGTATAAAAGATGCAGCCAACGCCATTTTCTTCAGTCTTTCTTGCCCGCACGGTGCCCGAAGCAAAAGCAGTTCGCAAGTGCCGGTCGGCAGATTCCTGAGATTTTCGAAATCGAATTTCAGAACCGAAGTCTTCAATAAAGCTAAGTACCCCGTTGGGGAAACTTTTTCTTGCTCCAGACCGATGTCAGTAAAAGTTAACAATTGTATTTCTTGTGGGAAGCAAATACCTCATAAGGACTTCCACTCTTACTGTATTCCTTGCCTAGGCCCTGACCACGCCGTCACTAGTTGTCGGTTTTGTGCTAGATTTAACAAACGCACTATTAAGCGTCGGTTTGATTTTGCTTTACATTATTTTGGCCAAAGGTTTAACTACAAAATGCCATCGGAACAACAGACGACCGGAATTCATAAAAAAACGCAAAGATAAGGAAAAGGACAGGCATCCGAGGTCCAAAACCGACGACGAAGCCTCTTCTAGGCCAGTTGCCGGTTCTCAGTGAGGCGCTTTCGCAGCCCCTGACACCTGCTACCTCAGAGCCACAGGCCGCCACCGACTCCCACGTGGAGACACCTAGGCCTCTGGAAACTCAAGGTATTGGACCTGTGGAAACTATTCCCTCAGATGGGTCCGGAGCCGCTGAGCAGGCATCGGCTTCTGAGGGTGTATTCAGACCTTCACAGCTTACTATTAAGTCCACTACAGCAGCCAAGGCAAAGTCAAAAACACAATTAAAGACAAGGAAACAAGTACAGCATTCTCCTGGACAGTCACCCATGCCAAAGAAACAGATGCTTAAAATGGCCGAGGACCTAATTACTTTGATCAGGGGTTCCCATCCCCCTCCTGATAAAAGGCCTAGGCAAGACACTGACTATGACTCCTCTGACCAGGTTTCTGTTTCCTCTGACTCCTCTTCAGATCAGGGATATTCTCTCCCTCCCTATGAGGACTCTGATGCTGAAGAATCTATACCTTCAGCCTCTCCGCCTGAGGATTATTCTTTTGGGGAAACCTTGCACACCATGAGGGAGCATTTCCATTGGGAGAGCCAGAATTATTCAGAATCCACGAAAAGGCTCAGAGACTTTCTTTTATTGCCTCAGCACAGGCCCCTGGCTATCCCCCCTGTGCTTGATATTGTTGATGATGTTTTCTCTGAATCCAGTCTGTCTCCTGATTCTTTACCCCCTGCACCAGTCAAGCCAGACAGGTACTACAGGGTCCCAGACTCTCATAAATTTCTTTATAAAAACCCTGCTGCTGACCCAGAGACAATTTCTCAGGGTCCCAAAGGGGTTAAGGCTTCCACTGCAAAAAACCCTGTCCCCTCTGATAAGGATTCTAGAGCTCTGGATAGATGGGAGAAAAAAGTTTACACTTCTGCCACTTTAGCTGTAAGGGCTTTAAACTGCCAGTTTCACATGCTTAAATATCAACAGTACCGCATGTCTTTGTTAAAACAAAAAATGCTTACAAGCTCAGAATGTCCTGACAATAAGGAAATGCAGGATTTATTGCATGCAGCTAAACAAGTGGGAAAGCATTCTCTGCAATGTGGTTTTGATTCATTAGAGGCTTCTTGTAGAGCCGCAGTTACAGGCTCTGTCATTCGAAGGCATGCTTGGTTGAAAGAACAAAGTTTACCAGAACATGTTAAAGTAAAATTATTGGATGCTCCACTACAGCATTATACTTTGTTTGGTGTTAAGGCAGAAGAGGTGTTAAAGAAAATGGAGGATAAAACAAAATCAATGCAGACAGTAAAGGATTTCTTACAGGTTCAGCCACCTAGGTTTAGGAGAAACTGGCCTTCAAAAAATTGGTCCTTTCCGGTGTCAGACAGGCCACAAAGAGGCAGGTACAGACGCCCAAGAGGCAGATCTCAGCCTCAAGGCTCATACAGACCTAAACAATGGGGTGCTTCAGCCCCCAAAGGAGGAGAAGACAAGTCACAACCTTATAGAAAACAGTCCCAATGACTTCCCTCTACAAATGCCAAGCACTTACCTTTTGGCAGCACCCTTAGAGGGAAAGCTAGCACTTTTCTCACAAAATTGGCACATAATCACCCAGGACAAGTGGGTACTGAATATTATTTCTCAGGGTTACAGGTTCCACTTTCACACCCTTCCAAAATCAAATCCTCAAAATCAATGGGCAGAGGCACAAAAACAAATTTCTGCTCTCATGGACATGAGGGCTATTCATAGAGTATCACATCAAGAACAGGGACAAGGATTTTACTCAAGTCAATCCTAAATACTTTCCTGGATGTTCCAAATTTCAAAATGTTAACACTGCAGCAATTTCTACCCATGCTGTTCAAGAAGGCTTGGCTAGTTACTTTGGACCTCAAGGAGGCATACCTGCATGTCCCCATCAGACAATCTTGCAGAAGATACCTCAGATTCATAGCTGGCTCAATGCATTACCAATTCTCTGCACTGCCCTTTGGCTTATCTACTGCGCCCAGGGTCTTCACAAAATGCCTGGCACCAGTAATTGCATTTTGCAGACAAAAAGGAATTCAAATATATCCCTACTTGGACGACTGCCTTATTCAAGCAGAGAGCAAGGGCATTCTACTAAAGCATCTGGCGTTTGTAAAAAGATTACTAATTTGCCTAGGGTACACAGTAAACAAAAAGAAATCAAAACTAGTGCCCTCTCAAGAGATAATATTCCTGGGTGCAAGCTTAAATACAACTGCCCAGATGGCTTATCTCACGCCAGACAAAGGCAACTGACTTATTATTTTCAGATGATGGCAACAAAGACCCAGCTCCCTGCAAGAAAAATTCTGCAGGCTCTGGGCTTTATGGCATCCTGGCATTCTACTAATTCCATATGCAAGAATTGCGTATGAGGAAGCTACAATGGTATCTAAAAAGTGTTTGGACTCAACATTGCCACAGCCTGGAAACAATAATAACTCTAATTCCCTGCCTGCAACAGGAGTTTCGATGGTGGGCACTGGCCTGTCACCACAACAAGGGACAGCCTTTCACCTTACCCACAGCCAGGCCGACAATAACAACAGATGCATCGGATTATGCCTGGGGGGCACACATGGCAGGAAAGTGTATTCAGGGCACATGGCACAAGGAACAAATGCATCTTCACATCAATCAAAAAGAGATGCTAGCTGTACAGAATGCCCTGACAGCCTTCAAGGATCTACTACATCCAGGACAACTATTACTAAAGACGGACAATACCACAGTTATGTGGTACATAAACAAGCAAGGGGGCATACATTCCTACCCCCTCTACAGGCAAGCCATGACTTTGTGGAACACAGCACTGACCTATCAAGTACATCTGCAAGCACAATTCCTGCCAGGAACGAAAAATACACTGGCAGATGAACTAATCAGAAATCTCATGGATCCTCACGAATGGAAACTAGATCCACAGGTCTTCAGCATGATAACAAGGAAATGGGGACGCCCAGACATAGATCTTTTTGCCTCCCCTCACAACTGCCAACTACAGAGATTCTGCACAAGAACTTATCACTCACAAGCATGGAAAGTGGATGCTCTATCATTCAGCTGGAAAACCCTGACAGTTTATGCCTTTCCTCCACTGCCTCTTCTTCCCAAGGTGCTCCTAAAAGTCAGACAAGAGAAGCCAAAAATTATCCTGATTGCCCCAGACTGGCCACGCCAGCACTGGTACCCAATCCTAAAGAGCTTGTCTCAAGGCCCAGCCTGGCCTTTACCTCAAGTTCCTCATCTTCTGACTCAACAGAACCATCAGATTCTGCACAGTCAACTCAAAACCTTAAATCTGGCTGCATGGCAGATAATATAGCCCCTCAAACCACACCTCTCTCTAAAGCTGTTATGGATGTCATTTTAGAAGCCAGGAGGCCCAGCACTAGGAAATCTTATGCAGAAAAATAGAAGAGATTCTATGCTTGGAACCAGGCACAAGGACTCGAAACACTTGTTCCAAATATACCTCAGATTTTACAATACCTAACTGAGATGCTGGACAAAGGCCTATCCTTCTCATCAATTAAGATCCATGCCTCTGCCATTTCAGCTCATTACAATACGGAACCTCCTATTTTCTCTCATCCACTACTAAGACAGTACTTCAGAGGGGCAAAAAACATAAGACCCCCAAGGAGAGCACCAATACCTACTTGGGATCTCAACTTTGTTTTAGAAAAGCTCACACTGCCTCCTTTTGAACTAGCCAATACATCTGATATAAAATTCTTATCATGGAAAACTGCTCTGCTCCTAGCAATAACTTCAGCAAGAAGAGTCTCAGAGTTACAGGCATTAATAGCAGTGGAACCTTTCATTATTTTTCATCAGGACAGGGTCTCTCTAAGGACAAACCCAACATTTATGCCAAAGGTAGTATCCAGTGTGGCTCGTAACCAAACCATTCATTTGCCAACATTTTATCCAAATCCCCCAGAATAAAGGGGAGAGACTTCTGCACGCTTTGGACATACACAGACAGCTATGATTCTACTTGGACAAAACAAAAGCTTTCAGAAAAACTGAGCAACTGTTTGTAGCTTATGCTGCAGGATCACAAGGAAAGCCTATCTCAAAGCAGACTATTTCAAAATGGATAGGACACTGCATTCGCTTCTGCTATTCACAACATGGCAAATCAGTGCCTATGGGCATTAGGCCACATTCTACCAGAGCAGCAGCCACTTCAGCAGCCTTCCTCAGAGGAGTACCAACCAAAGACATTTTAGAGGCTGCAACCTGGAGTTCAGTGCACACTTTCACCAAGCACTACCACTTACCTCTCTGCTCTAAATCCAGAGCAGGCTTTGCCACTGCAGTTCTGCAGGGCCTGGTAGCCCCTCCAAATCCTATGTAGACCCAGCCACCCAACCTCAGCTTTGGGATTCAACCCAAGTGTAATGACTGCAGCAGTGAAACACGATGAACATAGTACAGTTGTGTACCTATCATAAATGTAAATGTTCGAGTGTATTCACTGTTGCAGTCCAGGTTACCCATCCACCATCCCCCTTTTTCTTTGCTGGGACTTTTCTGTACTTCTCATTTCTATACAACCTATGTGGTGTATTTGCTTGTAGATGAAGGAAATGTTTAATCTGAAGTAGGATATTCATTTGTCTGCAACCTGTGGGTTATGGATCCGATATCGGATCCGAACCGGCATGGTTTTCCAGCTATGGATCCAAGCTCTCAGCTCCTCCCCTCACCCATAATGCCCTGCTCTACCCTCATGACCTCAGATCTCGTTTGCCGCGCTGGTGACTGGATTTGGGTTCTTTGCTCTCAGCTAAGTGCTTGTATTTTTACCTGTTAAAACAGAAAGTTTTAAATTTTTTGTGTATTTTTGTGTGAAAGATTAGGTTTCCCTCATTAATAGTTTTAGTTTGAGTTAAATTAAGTAATTTTTTTCCCTCCCCTCGCTGTTCCGTAGAGTGTGTGTGTAGGCCTGTGTGTCTTTTAAGTTACTTTTAAGTTACTTTAGTAGCTTGTAGATTATGGCTGATCAGCCAAAATCTATCTTTTCTAAATGCTCGAGTGTGGCCATAAGCTCTCACCGCTGATGGCCACACTCGGTGTGTTAAGGTCTCGGGGTTGAACACCTCACATCTGGCTGTTCCATATGTGCAGGGTTCAACCCCAGGGCACTGAGGAGCGGAGGTCCAAGCTTGTCTTGGCGGGTCTTTACCGCCAGACTCGGCTCCGCCTCCGCTCCTTCGGGACTACTGTGGCTACAGTTGTTCCCCTGTGGCACCCTCCTGCTCCTGGGACTCAACCTCCCGCTTCTGGAGAGGAGAGGGATGCTGCTAAAAGGACCAGAGGGAGAAGCACACAAGCGGGCCGAGACCTCTGTTTCGGCCCGCCAGCCAAGCTTCTCCCCGGCTCCGTTGTCGGTTCGGTCTCCTCCTTCTCGGCTCCGGTCCCTGTGTGTTTTCACGGGTCCTGAGGAGGAGGAGACCCGATCTCCGTCGAGGCTATCGAGGAGGCACTCCAGGCCTACCTCGGTAGCCTCGTCGAGATCTACCCATAGCCTTTCTGATGCTGATCTGGACCGGATGATGAGAAGGTTCATCCAGGCCCAGATGCAGATGGGAGTGCTCTTGCCTCCCCTCCGGGAGCTCAACACCCTTTTAAGCCTATTGCTCCTTCTCCGACCCGCTATCCGGGTTCGGAGCAGCTGGAGCCGAGCAGCCGGGCGGGGTGGGTCGGCGCCGATAGTACTTGGTACCGGATCCGACCCTGCCCTCGAGTGCGTCGGACCCGACCTCTCGGAGCCTGGATCCGAGCCGGATCCGGGGATCAGTGCTCCTTCGGCGCCGTCTGTGTCGGGCGTACTGTCCCTCGGATCCGAGTGCCGCGCCGGCTCGGTCCACTCTTCGGATCCGAGGGGAGCCGATTGTCGGATCCTTTGGTCGAGGTCGGCTCCCTTCGGCTTTTGATGTAGTGGAGAGGGCTCTGTTGAGGGTCTCCGGACCCCGGCACTTGTTCGGCTCCGTCCCGCTCCCTCTGCACTGAGCCAGGCTTCCACCATCCGGCCCCTGGGACAGCCCGTTTCTGTGCCCCAAGTTGCTCCTGTGGAGCAAATTGCTGCTGGCGAGACTCCTCTGACAGCCCCCAGAGGAGGTCCCTCAAGCATACGTGCAAAGGAGGCACATTGACTCCCGAGTCTCTCACTGAAGACACGGACTTGGAGGAAGGGAAGGCTCCCCACGGTCACCCCAAGGATGTCCCCTTTGGAGACATCATGGAAATGCTACGTATAAGGGGGGGGTGGTCTGCCCCCAAGTCTTCCTCGGACGAGTCCGTGTTCTTGGAGGCATTTGGAACGGGCCCGTCTACCTCTTGGGTGTCCCCCTGCCGACCCCTGGTGGACCTTATTACCACCAGGGCGTGGAAGGAACCGGACACCGTGGAGCCAATTCCCAAAAGACCGGATAGGATCCTTAGTCCGCCATCCGACCGGACCCATTGGAGTAAGGGGCCTCCGGTAGATGCCATGTTGACGGCGGCCACAAAGAGGGAACTGGCTCAGGAGAGTCCTCAGTCCACCCACCGAGCAAGGAGTCTCGGATGATGGACCGCTTGGGGAAGCGGATGTTCAGTTCGGCGACCTTCTCGGTAAGGGCGCTGAACTATTTGGCACATGTTATTCGGATGCAGCGAGATCTTATTAAGGAATACGCTGCATCCCCTGAGTCCATTTCGGAGGAGGACAGAGTTCTGCACTCCACCCGTATGGCCACTCTTAGGTCAGTTACAAATACTTCTATGCGGCTACTCTCCCATGCAACGGAGGCGCCGCTAGAGCTGCGGGACAGGACTGGTCACTAGGCGTCAGGCCTGGCTCCGTCACTGCATTTTTCTGAGCCCTTCAAAGCGTCATTTGCACGCCCCTTTGATGGTTCTGCTCTGTTTGGCAAGACCGTTCGAGCGTTGACCCAGAGCGAAAAGGACGGAAGACGCTGTCTGCCGTGGGATCCGCTTCTCTGCACCCCAGAGGCCCTATTCTAGGAACCAAAAGGGTCAGAAGAAGATGTGGTTCGAAGTCGCAGCAGTCCCAGCCTGCTCCGGACAACCAGTCCTTCCGTGGCAGAGGAGGACAGGGAGGACGCCGCCCTAGAGGCAGAGGGGCTCCCAGAAACTTCGGGTCCAGGGAACCTTTCTCTGAACGGCCCGCGCAGCAACCCTGAGAGGTTGCCCGACTGCTCTACTCTGGAGGCAGTCGGGGACGTTCGGGGCACCTAGCGGCATGGGAGTCCATAACATCGGACCGCTGGGTTCTCCAAATCATATCCAGGGATATCGCATTCCTTTCCTTCACCTTCCAAAGTTGAAGTCCCTCCCAGACGTCCCACCCGGTCAACGGGAGGCCGCTTTGGCAGAAATTGGCCATCTGCTAAAGAAAAGAGCCATCCAGCCCGTTCCCCAGACCAGATCGGATCAGGGTTCTACTCCAGATTCTTTTAGTGCCAAAAAGACGGGGAACTAAGACCAATCCTAGACCTCTCTCTCTTGAATCTGGCAGTCCCCAAAGAAAAATTCCGAATGGTCACTCTGCAATCTATTCTCCCCTTCTGGGAGAAAATCACTGGATGTGCTCGATAGACCGCAAGGACGCGTACTACCACATCCTGATGGACAGGCTCCAGGAGGTTTCTCCGCTTCGGCTGGGAGCCAGTCACTACCAGTTCGGGTCCTTCCCTTTGGTCTCACCACAGCCCCCAGGGTGTTCACCAAAGTATTAGCAGTGGTAGCGGCCCACCTGAGGCTTCAGGGGGTGCAGGTCTTTCCCTACCTGGACGACTGGTTTCTTACCGCCCCAACAAGGCATCTACTTCTATTGGCGCGAGACTCCTTTCTCCATCTTGCTCCCTTTCTGGGCATCACAATAAATACAAAAAAGTCCAACCTGGTGCCCACACAGCTCTTAGATTTTATAGGGGCCAGGCTAGACACAAGGAGTTTACGAGCCTTCCTCACTGCGGACAGAGTTCTAAATCTGCAGCTCCAGGTGCGGGCCATTCTCCATTCAAGTTCTGTTCCAGCGGAGTTGGTCCTGAGGGCTCTAGGGTCCATGGCATCGGCTATAGCACTTCTTCCTCTTGCCAGGCTCAATATGCGCATTCTACAGTGGACGCTCTTAGTACAGTGGTCATACCTTGCTCTCCCCATGCATCATCCCATAGCGATCAGCAAGGCTTGCAAGCGGTCCCTCTTGTGGTGGCTCCACTCCCCGGATCTCCACAAAGGCCGCCCATTTTGTGCTTCTCCCCCTCTCGCCACAGTGACCACGGACGCCTCCCGCCTCGGGTGGGGGGGGCACTTTGCGGGCCGGACCGTCCAAGGCACGTGGAACGATTCAGAGACCTTACTGCATATCAATGTTCTAGAGATGAGAGCAGTGCTCGTAGCGTTGCTAGCACTTCAGGACTTTCTTCCCTTGGGAACAATTGCGATTCAATCGGACAACATGTCTGTTGTCTGGTACATCAACAAGCAAGGGGAACAAGGTCTTACCCTCTTTGTCGAGAGGCCATGAGAGTTTGGGAATGGGCAATCTCCACCAATCGCTTTCTAATAGCAACGCACATTCCGGGTCGGTCCAACATCCTAGTGGACAAGCTCAGTCGCACCATTCTGACCCCTTACGAGTGGTCTCTCAATTGTCAAGTAGCGGAACGCATATTCGCACGGTGGGGAACCCCTTCATGCGATCTTTTTGCTTCTCCCTCAAACACCAAGTGCGACAGTTTTTTCGCTCTAATACCTCCTCCCGGAGGTACCCCAAGAGACGCTCTGGTGCATGCTTGGCCACCCGGTCTTCTGTATGCCTATCCACCCTTGCCTCTGATGCTGCAAGTTCTTCAGAAAGCCTCTCGGGTGGGTTGCAGAATGATTCTCATTGCTCCATTCTGGCCTCGACAGATCTGGTTCCCCTTCCTAAGGTCTCACTCGGTGAATCCTCCTTGGATTCTAGATCCCATCCCGGATCTGATATCCCATCCATCCTGCATTCCTCCTCCGAACCTGGACAACCTGAAGCTGACCGCTTGGCTGCTCCAGTTCCACTCTTGATAAGGACTCCGGTATTTCTTCACCTGTAAAGGCTATTTTGGTGGCGGCTCATAAACCATCCACTAGAAAGGTTTACCAAGCAAATGGAAACGTTTCTCTTTGTGGGCGGAGCGGCAAGGCCTGAATCCTTCACGGTTCCTCTCCCTTTAGTGCTTGACTTTCTAACCACTCTCTTTAACGATGGTGCCAGCAGTTCCACAGTCAAAGTTCAACTGGCGGCAATTTCTCACTATCACATTGGCCATGACTCTAATCCTCTTATGTCAGCCAAATTGTGTAAAATATTTCTTAAAGGTACTTTTCTTCTCAGGCCCCTATAAAACAAGCAGTTCCTCCTTGGGACCTTTCTTTGGTCCTACAGGCCTTGACCGCTCCTCCTTTCGAGCCAGCGGCTACGGTGGATCTCAAATTCTTGTCCTACAAGACAGCCTTATTGGTAGCCATTACATCAGCCAAGAGAGTTTCTGAACTTCAAGCTTTATCAGCTAAACCTCCTTACTTGGTATTTCATCCGGACCGTGTCTCCCTCAGGACCAACCCGTTCTTTCTTCCTAAAATCGCTTCTGAAGCAAACATCAATCAATCCATTAACCTCCCTGTTTTCTTCCCTAAATATGAAAACAAAGGTGAATATAAGCTACATTCACTAGATGTTCACAGGCAACTTAGATTTTATCTGAACAGGACAGCTGGTCATAGGCAATCCGACCAGCTGTTTATTTCCTTTGCAAAATTCAATTTGGGCAAGCCAATCTCTAAAGTTTCTCTGTCCCGCTGGATTTCACAGTGCATTTTATTGGCTTATCAAGCTTCAGGAAGGCCGCACCGGAGGGTGTTCATGCCCATTCAACCCGGTCAGTATCTACCTCGGCAGCCTTCAAGGCTAGGATTCCTCTAGATGATATTTGTGCAGCAGCCACGTGGGCTTCATCTCATACGTTTATTTCCCACTATAAGTTGGATCTTGCATCTAGGGGTAGAGCATCCTTTGGCTCCGGTGCTCGGAATATCCTTCCATGATGGCCGCCCAAGATTCAGGTAGCTGGGGACTCTGTCCCACAGGTTGCAGACAAATGAATATCCTACTTCAGATTTAGAAGTTATGTACTCACCATAACGTTCCATCTGAGTAGGTGTATTCATTTGTCTGCAACCATCCCGCCCTCCTATCCCCCTGGCCTTTCAGTTTCCTGCATATTCTTTGTTACCCTTTTTAGGGTATTGTTGCTTTGGCAAACTCGATCTGAGGTCATGAGGGTAGAGCAGGGCATTATGGGTGAGGGGAGGAGCTGAGAGCTTGGATCCATAGCTGGAAAACCATGCCGGTTCGGATCCGATATCGGATCCATAACCCACAGGTTGCAGACAAATGAATACACCTACTCAGATGGAACGTTATGGTGAGTACATAACTTCTAATTTTAGTACATGCATGCTTTTTGGCATTATTTTTTCCGCCTACCTATTTGGGGGCACCTGACACCTGGGGCAAGAAAAACTGAAGAAAATGGCGTCGGCTGCATCTTTTATACCCCTGGCGCACTGACGTCAGGGAAGAAGTGACAGCAACCGACGCCGGACCTAGACTTTGGAATTCTGGCCGATTGCGGGTAGCCTGCCAGCAGGATAACCCAAGTGTAATGACTGCAACAGTGAATACACTCGAACATCTACATTTATGGTAGGTACACAACTGTACTTTTTATGCACTAATTATTCTTTCATGCTAAAAGTTGTTTCTGAATTTACCCTGAATTAAACCATCAGTTTTTCTTTCTGGAACCTAAAAACAAATGATCGAAGATTCTGCATACCTTGAATGTGCACAGGCAGCTCAGGTATTACCTTGACAGAACCAAGTCCTTCAGGAAAGCTAAACAGTTGATGTGCAGTTGTTCTATCTCGCCTTCATTCTCACTGATGGGTTCGGAGCCGATCCTCGGCTCCGACTCAGCCAAATGAAAAAGCTCGATGTCCTCGACCAGCTCGTGGCCTACTCCATATCCCATGATGCACTGGTGCTTCCCTCACATCTCATGTGCTGCTGCAACAGATCGGGAGTTAATATTTCATAAAAAAGTGTTAGTTTATCTTGATAATTAGTTTTTCCTGTAGTTAGTTTTTCTTAGTTGTATTACTGTAGTTAGTTAGCTTTAAAACTTAGAGTGTGTGTTTTTGCTAGTTGTTAGTGGCCGTGTTTTTCTAGGCCGTTTTTTTTCTGCTTGTCTCCCTCAGAGTAACAACTCATTTAAGTTGGAGGGTTATTTAATTAGTTATTTCTCCCTACCCTGGAGTGTGTTAAGCGCAGGTTTTAGGGCAGTAGTTATCCCCTGTAATGTGTGTGTTTTTACAGATATTGTAGAAGACAGGGCCCATTTTTTTTTTATTAGGACTATATTGTATAGTACTGTGTGTTTCCTTTATTAAAGTATTGCATTGTAATTCAATTACAGCTAGAGAGATTAATAGTTTCTGCCATGTCTCAGCAAGAGAAAGCTAAATCTGGATTTAAAAAGTGTCCTAAATGTGGACAAAAAATGTCGATAACAGATGGTCACACAGAATGTGTTTATTGCTTAGGTGAGGTTCACCTACAGGAGAATTGTGCCATCTGTCATTCTTTCAGCTCTCATATTCTTCATGAATGTAAGAGTAAACTAATAGCCAGGGGATTATTAAAGTCCTCTTTTCAGGAATCTTTAGATAAGGGCAAATCACGGGACAAGCCTTCAAAATCCTGTAAGACTTCGTCTTCCAAGTCTTCTTCTGGGTTGGAGCCAAAAAAGGGTTCATCGACCTCAAAACCGATTCAGACTGCCACATTGGCGTCATTGCTTTTGGAACCGGAGGTTGTTACTGTTCGTAGGAGCCGGTCCCCGATACTGGAGCCGGTATCTCCTACTTTAAAGTCTCCAATCCTTCAGTCAGTGGCCTGTTCCATAGCTTCTACCCAGTCCTCAAGACTCTCTGATAAGGATGTGGATCGTATGGTGCAGAGGCTTCTGCAGACACCATCACTAGCAAAAATATTGTCGGGGCTGACCCTTGAGGTTTTGGAACCGACTAGGACCCAGCCCATGGCTTCTGCTCCTCCTCCTCCGATTCGACTCGAAGTTTCGGAGCCTGGGTGTTTGGAGCTGATGATTGTGGAACCGCCGGAGCCGACACCTTTCCCAGGCCTGTCTGTTCCAACTACTCTGACTTCTTCAGTACCGACCTTAGAGTCCAGGAGCCGACACTCGTTGGTCGGGTCCAGAGGGAATAATCATACCAGTCTATCAGTTCCGACTTTGCCTCTTGGGGCGTCGGCTCAGGTGAGTTCGGCCCCTACCTCGGGCTTGAAGCCCACCGTTTGGTGCTGGGACGCCTGCCTGTTTCTACAGATCCAGGGATCCCTTCGGATCAGAGCCGGGGGGCCTTCGACACCATGAGGAGAGTTTTGTCCCCTTGGGCATCCACATCATCAGTACCAGCAACCTCCTCCCCTAAAGCACCTGTCTGCCTCTGCTTCACTGATCCCTCAAAAGCGTAGAGACCCAGAGCCTCAGGTTGCCCCATTGGGTGAGCCCTGCTCTTCCAAGACCTCCCCAGAAGCTCCCACTGAGGAGGTTCCCAGGAAGAGGTTGCAAGAGGAAGCATCTGGACTCCCCACAGGAATCCATCACATCAGACACTGACTTAGATGAGTTAGAAGGGTCCCCACAGTCCCCTTCTGAAGATATCTCTTTCGGTGATATTTTGGAAATACTGAAACAGAGGGGTGGCTGGAAGCCCATCAATCATACTGATGATGAGTCAGTCCTCCTGAAAGTTTTCAGGTCTCAACCCTCCACCTCTTGGGTGTCTCCACCTTTTGACCAACTGATGGACCTTGTTTCTTGAAAGGCATGGGAGTCCCCGCATACCATGGAAACTGTCCCTCGGAGGCCTAATAAATTCATAACGTCGCCCCATAACAAGGCTTTCCTTACCAAAGGAGCACCCGTTAATGCTATGGTGGTGGTGGCAGCCACCAAGAAGGAGTTGTCAGAGATGTCTACATCTGTTCATCCTCCTAATAAGGATTCTAGGATCATGGACAGATATGGAAAGCCCATGTTTAGTTCAGCGGCTTTTGCTCTTCGATCCCTGAACTATCTTACACATTTTACTAGACTACACAGAGATCTCCTTAAGGAGTTGTGAGATACTCTACAGGGTGCAGTAGCTGTGAGGGATGCAGATAAGATACCTTCCCAACTTGCTACCCTAAATTCCCTTATAAACTCTTCCATCTGTCTGGTTTCTTACACAGCAGATGGAATGAGCAGGGCAGCGGGTACAGGAATTGCTCTTAGGAGGCACTCCTGGATGTGCTCATGTTCCTTTGCGGAGCCCTATAAGTCATCCTTTGTTAACCCCCCCTTTGATGGTTCCTCCCTCTTTGGACCGAAAGTGAAAGAAACGCTTACCAGGTGTGAGCAGGAAGGAAAGACTCTGCCGTAGGATTCCGTTTTCCACCCCTACCAGACCTTACCCCAAAGGTCAGAAAAGTGGGAAGATGTGGCTCCATAAATCCCAAGGAGCTTTCCTTGACACATATGGTGAAACCCCCTCTAGAGGCAGAGGAGGGGGTAATAATGGGAGACGCCATCCATGCTGCAGAGTGGGCCTTCAGAATTAGGGTGACAGAGATCAGTTCTTTGGAAAGCCCCATCAGCGCTCCTGAAAGGAGGCCCGTCTGTCCATCTCTGGAGGCAGTTGAGGGATGCTTATCTTTGTACCCAGACACCTGGCTAAAGATAACAAAAGACCACTGGATACAAAGCATCATATTCAGAGGAGAACTCCATTCCCTTTGTCAACCCCCCCCCTCCCCTTATCAGAACAATCCCGGATGTTCCACCCAGTCACAGGGAACAAGCAACCATAGAAATTGCAAGGTTGCTAGGAAAAAGTCATCCAACCAGTCCCAGCAGACCAGAGAGGATCCGGAACTTACTCAAGGTTCTTTTTAGTTCCAAAGAAAACATGGGACTAGAGAACCGTAGAAATTGCAAGGTTGCTAGGAAAAAGTCATCCAACCAGTCCCAGCAGACCAGAGAGGATCCGGAACTTACTCAAGGTTCTTTTTTAGTTCCAAAGAAAACATGGGACTGGAGACCCATTTTGGATCTCAGCAGATTGAACAAATCTGTCAAAAAAACAAAATTCCGGATGGTCACGCTACAGTCCATACTTCCTTTTCTAGGAAAAGACAATTGGATGTGCTCAGTAGATCTCCAGGATGTGTACTACCACAGAAAAATGGGCAGACCATCCAGGGATCATCTGCGCTTTTGGCTGGGAGCCAGTCATTATCAGTTTCAAGCTCTGCCTTTGGTCTCACTATAGCCCCTAGAGTGTCCACCAAATGCATGGCAGTAGTCACGGCTCACCTGAGACGTTTAGGATTCCAGGTGTTTTCATTCCTAGACGACTGGCTCCTAACCACCACCACCAAGCATCAACTCATACAAGCAAGGGATACAACCTTAAATCATTGCAGTCAATTGGGTATTACCATAAACTTAGAAAAATCTGCCTTATCACCATCCAAACATACCGTTTTTATAGGAGAAAATCTTGACACCATCTCTCTGACCGTAAAGCTTCCACCAGAAAGGGTTTGTGCCCTTCGAGAACAAGTCCTGAACCTCGTCTCAAAACAAAAAGTCCCAGCTTCAACGGTGCTCAAAATATTAGGGACAATGGCGGCAGCAGTCATTGCCATTCCTTTCGGTCGAATGCATATGCGTATACTGCAATGGCTCTTATTCACACAATGGTCCTTTCAAGAACTTCCAATGTCACACCTGATTATAATAACGAATTCATGCAAAAAGGATCTTCAGTGGTGGTTGACTTCTCATCAAGTAACTATAGGTCATCCTTTTGTTCTGTCCACTCCTATTGCCACTGTGACCACGGAAGCCTCCCTGATAGGGTTGGTGGGGGGGGGGGTTTCAGGGAAGGACAGCCCAAGGCACATGGGAGAAACACGAGGCTCACCTGCATATCACTGTCCTAGAGATGAGAGCGGTACTACTAGCACTGCAGTCCTTTCAAGGCTTTCTTCCTCTAGGGACTATTACAATACAGACAGACAACATGTCGGTGGTCTGGCACATAAACAAGGAGGAACCAGATCCTACCCCCTATGTGAAGAGGTCCTGAGAGTATAGCAGTGGGCAACGTCCACCCAGTGCTTTCTGATAAGCAACACACATTCCGGGGAGGTCTAATGTGATAGCAGACAAACTGAGCAGAGCAATTTTATTGCCTCACAAGTGGTCCCTGAAACAAGAAGTGGTGGAAAGGATATTCCGCAGATGGGGCCAGCCTTGCTGCAATCTCTCTGCAACTCCCATCAACACCAAATGCAGCAACTACTTTTCCTGAATCCCCACTCCAGGGGATGCTCCATATGATGTGCTTGTACACAAGTGACCCCGGGTCTCCTTTACACGTTTCCCCCATTCCTTCTGATACCCAAATTTTTACAGAAAGCCAAGACTCTGGGAAGGACCATCATTCTAATAGCCCCTTATTGTCCTCATCAGATTTGGTTCCCCTTACTGGAAGAACCATGGATCCTGGACCCAGTTCTAGATCTTCTGATACATTCATCAGGGGCTCTTCATCCTGCACTTTATACCCTCAGATTGACAGCTTTGCTGCTCCAATTCCAAGAATAGCCAGGTTCCGAATCTCTCACCTGCAGCTCAGAACATCCTAACATCCTGTCATAAATCATCTACCAGGAAGTTATAGCTTAGTAAATGGAAAAGGTTTTCCATATGGGCATCCCAAAACAATGTTGATCCTTATTTGGCTTCAGTTGCATCTGTTTTAGAGTTTTTGACCAAGCTTTTCAATGAAGGGAAAGCTGCAGCAATCATTAGGGTTCATTTAGCAGGAATTTCTGATTTTCATTTTGGCAATCAGGGTGCTTCTATCATGTCCCATAGACTTTCTAAAGCCTTTCTTAAGGGTACTATCCATTTGAGACCACCTGTTAGATCCCCAGCTACACCATAGAACCTAAATTTTGTTATTTCTCGAATCATCTTACCCCCATTTGAACTAGCCTCATCTTGTGACCTGAAATACTTACCATGGAAAACCATTTTTATAGTAACTGTTACTTCTGCTCGAAGTTGGCAGTAGTTTTGGGTTGTATTCACCTTCAGGAATTGTTGGAAAAGTCTGTTAAATCTGGGAACCATTGATGTTCTGGTTCTCACAATGATTGTTTCAGTGGACATTTATCGATTGCCATTTTTTGTAATTGGGTTATTGGTTCAACAAAGCAAACCAAAGACTCATTTCTGTCAAGAAATTTACAAGTGTATTAATATTTTGTAATATTTGTGAAAACATTTTCTTAGATAATGTTTTTTGTAACATTTTGGTTTTATAAGTAATTCCAAAAGAAATGCTGTAATTATGGAGAAAGCAAGCACAAACTGAATAAATATAATTCCACTTTATTCAACAAGCCAAAATAAACAACATGAACGCCTTAAATTCAACCATGCGTTTTCGTCCACACAACTCGGACTTCATCAGATGAATTAATTAATTACCTCAGTTATATTTATACACCATTTAAAAATATAAACCAATGAAATCCCTTTATTTCATTTCAAACACTCGAATCATTCTTTCAGTGGGCTCATAAATATTCATTATTACCATTACGTTGTACTCTTGTGGGTTCATTATAAAAATAAATACGTACTTTAAAAATATTAATAAGGTCATATTAATAAATTTTATTTCATTAAATACTTTAAAAACATCAAAATTTAATATTGCTTAAAATAGGAGAAGAAATCTTGTAAGAAAGAAGGTGCTTATAAGTGCAATGCTTATGTAATTCATTTCTTTACTAAACAAAATGTGGGGAAACATCACCATCTATTGTCATAAGAGAATATTACATTAGTACTTTTTCTTTACATTTCTGTAGCCCTTATTTTTAATAGTGGCAAAATAGAAAGATAGTCATTTAACCCTGGAGATTTTCCTGCTTCTAGGGTTACTTGCCGCCATAATTCTTTACACTCTATTCTTTCTTCCCATGGGCCACCCCTAATGTCATTCTTAATTTGCTCCAGTACTAAAAAGAAGAATTTATAACCTTCACATATTCTAGAATGTTTAAATAATGCATTTGTTTCTTTTCCTTTAGATATATCATAAATATGTTCTTATATTCTTCTTTTTAGTGTTCTCTCTGTTTTCCCCACATAAAAAGAATTACATTTTTCACATAAAGCGAGATACACTAACCCCTTAGTATCACAATTATAATATCCTTTACTTCTTATCCACCTATTTCTACTTTCCAAAAATACTTTCCCCCTTGTTAATGATGAACTTGCACTGATTACACCTTCCACATTTGAAGGTGCCCAATTTCCTTTCACCCTTCCTATAGGAATTTATATTGTTATTATTTTTATTTTCTAAAATATTCCTTATACTTCTTGAATTTTTATAAACTATCTTTGGTATTATCTTAGGTACATTCTCCAAATCAGAAAGGGAGATAAATTTTTCCCACTCTTTCTGGAAAATCCCTCTTATATTGTAATTAGTTGCATTAAATTCCAAAACTAGGGCTTGTTGGTATTTACCTACATTTTCCATCTCTTTATACTCATTTTCATTATGTATTATATCAGTGGTATTAACAGCCCCCTTAATAGGTTTAAATTTACTATCTCTACCCTTTTCTACTTCAATCCTAATGACATTAATAAATTCCTTAGGATACCCCCTATCTAAAAACATTTTTTCAAGAAAATTACATTCATTAATAAAGTCACTATCCAAGCTAGTCATTCTACTACCTCTAACATATTGTCCCTTCACTATATTCCTTTTACAATGTGCTGGATGTGCACTATCATAGTGAAGGAAAGAGTTACAAAAAGTATGTTTTCTATGTATTCTAGTTTCTAATTTATTATTATTTGACTTATAAATTTCCAAGTCCAGATATTGAAGAGTTTCATAGGGTGTTTTATAAGTAAATTTGAGAAAATTAGTACTATTATTTATATATTCCATAAATTCCTCGAATTCTTCACTACTTCCCATCCAAAATATAACTATATCGTCTAAAAAACTGCGATATAGCATCCAACAGGAGTTAAACTTTGAATGTAAAACAAATGTTTCCTCCCACTTTGCCAAAATTTAATTTGCAAATGTAGGAGCACAGGCTGCTCCCATGGCTACACCCTGAATTTGTTGAAAGAATTCTCCATTAAAATCTAAGAAGTTGTTTTGTAGGACCAAGTCCATGAGGCCTGTGCTCACTACCGTTTCCTTGTGGAATAAACTTTTGTCTTGAAAAATAGCCTCTTCAAACATTTTCATACCTATCCCGTATGGTATACAGGAAAATAGATCAATAATATCAATAGTAACAAATAATAGATTATCACAATATAGTTCTGGTGTAATTTCTCTTAATAAATCCCAGGAGTCCTTAAGTATCACTTTTATTATTAACCTAGATATGTTTGACTTTAGTATCCACATATTTAGCTAAAGACAATGTTTTAGAGCCATCAGCATATACTATAGTTCTGAGTGGGGGGGTCTTCAGAATTTTTATGGATTTTGGGTATTCCAAAAATAATAAGGATTTTTGGTTTCTCTACTTTCAAATAGGCATACATTTTTTTATCTATCACACCTTCATATAACATATCTTGTAATGCAATATCAATTTTGTTATATGCCAAATATACCTCATTTTTAGAAACACAAGTATATTTATTTTCATCCCTTAATATTTGGTTCATTTTTCCCTCATAATGTATTATATCCATAATCACAATCCCCCCACCCTTATCTGGTTTCATAATACGGACTCTGGGATTAACTGTCAATTCATCCAGAATTGTTTTCTCATCTTTACTGAGATTAGCTTTATATTTAATTTTCTTATCCATAGTTCTCACATCTTTTTCCGAAATAAGTTCAAAGTTTTTTAATTGGGGGTATATCGGGGGATTATAAATAGATCTACGCACTAGACCTTTATGGTTATAAGTTGTATTATTCGTAATATTTTTAGAAAATAACATTTCTAAATTAATTTTTCTTAAAAACATCTTAATATCTAAAATAGTTCTAGTTAAGTCCCCCTTTACATAAGGAATGTATTTAAGTCCCTTACCCAGGAGACTGAAATGCTCCTTAGTCAATGGAATGTTGCTAAAATTGTATATAGAAAATCCATCATAAGTATTTTTGTATCCCTCTACCGTTACTTCTTGTTGGGGGGATTAATTGATTAGAGACAGGGGTATATATGTCTAATATCTCCCCCTCCCTCTTCTCCCCCCACACTTGAAAATTTCCCCTCCCATTGTCCTACCTGTTAGTGATATTATCCTCCCTAACTAATGGTGGGAAATCTAAATCATATTCATCGTTATTCCATGCATCAAACCTTTTTTCAATATAATTATTACTTTTCATCCTTTTATTCGGTCCATAAACAGTCCTATTAGTAAAAGGTGGCTTAGGATAACTAACATTATTCTCATATTCCTGTATGTCTCTCTTTAGTTTATTCACTTTCCTATCAATTAAACCATTACACTTAATATCTATTTCATTTCTTATCTTATAGTAGTTGTCCTTTTCTTCCTTTATGCCAAAAATTAAATCTTCCTTAATATATTTATCTAATTCATCAATTTCCTTCTGTAACAAATCCTGTGTTCTAGTGTTCTCCTTAATAATTAACTTTAAAACATCTAATCCACAATTGTTAAAAACTTCCAATAACTCTTTATGGAAGTCCGAGCCCACTTGTACGTTGTTAGGATATTTGTACACTCTGAGTCCCTTCGGGACAGTATTCTTGTTAATACATTCTGAAAGATACGCATTTTCTATACACAATGTTCTATATTTCAACATTAGTTTAGAAATTTTATCCATTTTAATAGAATAAGAATCAGTATTTGGAGGTCCCTGAGGAGCTCCAGTGTCCAATTTAAAGCAATAATTTACTTTAAGCCATTCAGTAGTCTCTTTATATTGCTTATCAAATAAAGTACCTGAATTTGCCAAACTCAAAGTCGGTCGTTTGGATTGAATAACAGTATGGGTACCATCCGTGGATTCAGTACCCAAAATTACAATAGCGTTGTTACACAAAATCCTTGGTGTGTCTTCTGGGTTGAAAGTTCCACCATTCGGCTCATTCGGGTCGCCGGCTTCGAAATTACTGCCAATAAGCTCCCTTTTGAGAACCTCCATGGGAAGAAAGAATAGAGTGTAAAGAATTATGTTGGCAAGTAACCCTAGAAGCAGGAAAATCTCCAGGGTTAAATGACTATCTTTCTATTTTGCCACTATTAAAAATAAGGGCTACAAAAATGTAAAGAAAAAGTACTAATGTAATATTCTCTTATGACAATAGATGGTGCTGTTTCCCCACATTTTGTTTAGTAAAGAAATGAATTACATAAGCATTGCACTTATAAGCACCTTATTTCTTACAAGATTTGTTCTCCTATTTTAAGCAATATTAAATTTTGATGTTTTTAAAGTATTTAATGAAATAAAACGTATTTATTAATATGATCTTATTAATATTTTTAAAGTACGTATTTATTTTTATAATGGACCCACAAGAGTAGAATGTAATGGTAATAATGAATATTTATGAGCCCACTGAAAGAATGATTCGAGTGTTTGAAATGAAATAAAGGGATTTCATTAGTTTATATTTTTTAAATGGTGTATAAATATAATTGAGGTAATTAATTAATTCATCTGATGAAGTCTGAGTTGTGTGGACGAAAACGCATGGTTGAATTTAAGGCGTTCATGTTGGTTATTTTGGCGTGTTGAATAAAGTGGAATTATATTTATTCAGTTCGTGCTTGCTTTCTCCGTAATTACAGCATTTCTTTTGGAATTACTTGTGACTTTTGAGTGCTTCCACTTGTTGATTTATTTTGGTTTTATAACCATAATATTGGAATGATGGGCTGTATTGTCGCTACTGGTTTTTATAGCCAACTAGTTTTGAAACTGTCAACATATTAATATTAGCTTTCCAAATCAGAGGTGCACTTGTTGGTGGGATTTTTGATTTTTCTGTCAACATAGGTATAGGTTAGCTGTGATATTTTATACAGTGCCAACAAGTTTCCCTGTCAGCCCCTTTTATTGTACTAAGTTGGTGTTTCCTATTCTAACATGGATCTTATAACAATCTTGAAAGGTCTATCGGTAGATAAGGACGATATTGGCATTTTTGAGTCTGTTGGAATCAATTTACCTAAAAATGGCCAGGAATCAACACAAGATGATAGTTGTTCAGAATTTGACAGTATTTTTAAAAACATGAAGGCCCTTAGATCCAGTGTGTGGCATGCAAGGCTTTTCAAAGCCTATATTCAGAAAGGCATCACCCCAAGGGGATTGAGAAGGTTGAAGCCTTTGGTGGGACAACCAGACTAGGCTTTACTTTCGACCTGGTCCAGCATTCAACAAAATTCCTCAGTGGAATTTGTGAAGGCTCTATGTGCCTTTCATGAACGTAAAATTGAATTTCTTAATATAGAAGTTTCTAAAATGTGTCATGATGCTAAACAACATGAACACAAACCCTAATATAAAGAATGTTTGAAGAAATTGAGTGGCTACTTGTTACAATTTGAAAATGAGCTGAAAGCTAGGAAGGTTCGCAAATTTAATAGAGATCAGTATGATTACAAACAAGGTCATCCTTTTGAACAGACTAAAAATGTTAAGTTTTCTAAGGTCAGGGACCAAACTCCGAGACAAAAAAGAAAAAGAAAATCTATTTTAAAAAGGACTACAAGTGATGGTTCGGGAGAAGAAATATCCTCCCATACCGATACTGAAAATGAGGTTTCAAAGACATCACCAGTGCACAAATGGTGCATGTCCAATGATGGTTTGGTAACTAATGATAAGATCAAAGAATAGCAATTCAAACGAACTACAAACTGTTAAAGACAAGTCCAAAAGTCACAGGCAAAGCTCTGTAGCACAGTAGTTTATTTTCCAACTAAAACGCAGTTATCATGTAGGCCTGGATGTGAGAATGCATTTAGAATCAATTGCCATTATAACTCACGCTCTTCCAGTTGTAAACTTGAAGGCCCACCCCTTGTATCTGGTGTGAGTTGATTGATAGGTTTAAAACAGAACTTGTGACCCCCATTCAAAAAGGAATGTTTGGCTAAAGCATTGTCACTTTTATTTTTAACAATAGCATGGGACATGCTCATAGATTCTTTCTCTAAATTTACGGTCCATTTTACCGATGTAAAACGCCGGACAGTTGGTACAAGTTGCAATATATGTAACTGCATTAGACTCGCAATTTAATCTAAAGTTAATGTTAAACTTTTTATTATCTGCAACTACAAATGAATTACTTGTGTTAATGTGACTGCACATCCTGCATGCACCACAGGTAAACATACCCAGAGGTCTTCCACTAGTTTTAAGAGCTCTGCGCTCAACTATTGATGGCGACTTCTTGGACGAATGTCACCTTTTGTGTGACATGTTCCAAAAACATGGCTATCCAACTACACTGATTTATTCTTTAATTGAAGAAGTACAAATACAAACTTTATAATGTCTATTTTACACCTCTCCTTTATAAAAGAGAAGAGGTCCAGATTCCATCACAAGAACATGATGAAGCCATTAACGTTAGAAATACTGTTTCAATTAATAATAGTACATGTCGGGTAATAGGTAAGAGTGACCAGAAAGAAAACTTCAAAGCCAGTTTCATTACGACATATAGTAATGACAGTACAACTAAGGTCCATTCTCTTTAAGAATTGGTCCCTTATTAGTAGAGATAACTCATTACTAGATAGATTTGGCAATTTACCCAAAATAGTATACAGAAGGGGGCCTAACTTAAAAAATTTATGTGAGCGTAGAGCTCTTAAAACTAGTGGAAGACCTTTGGGTATGTTTACCTGTGGTGCATGCGGGATGTGCAGTCACATTAAGACAGGCAATTAATTTGTAGTTGCAGATAATAAAAAGTTTAACATTAACTTTAGATTAAATTGCAAGTCTAAAGCAGTTATATATATTGCAGCTTGTACCAACTGTCCAGCATTTTACATCGGTAAAACGGACCGTAAATTTAGATAAAGAATCTATGAGCATGTTCATGCTATTGTTAAAAATAAAAGTAACAATGCTTTAGCCAAACATTCCTTTTTGAATGGGGGTCACAAGTTCTGTTTTAAAGCTATCGATCAACTCACACCAGGTACAAGGGATGGTCCTTCAAGTTTACAATTGGAGGAGCGTGAGTTACAATGGCAATTGATTCTAAATGCATTCTCACATCCAGGCCTAAATGATAACCGTAATATATCCTGCCTGTTAAAATTAAAAAGTTTAAATAGGTAAAAGCATTGTATATTTAAAAATTTACTTCATTGTACACAAGAACTAAGTTTATTTTATCATTTATTTATTTCCTATTATTGATTTTAACTATATTGCTTTGTGTAGTAGTTCACTTGCGAATTTTTTATTAGTTTACTACAAGTTGCAAGTTTTGTAAGGTCTTTACCTTATTGTTCTTCTGTGATGTATCTTTTAAACACTGTGTTTTAATATTTGCTATATGTTTAAATGGGATACTGTGTTGATTGGTTTCACTTATCATGTGATGACAATTGCGGGTCTTTTAAAACTGTTACTTAGTTTCCAGTTGTTCAATTCTGAGGAAGTTACTCTACATGGGGTGATGAAAAGCATTTTAGTTGGAAAATAAACTACTGTGCTTCAGAGCTTTGCCTGTGACTTTTGGACTTGTCTTTAGCAGTTTGTAACTAATGATAAGATCCTTTTAGGGGGCACACAAAATGGGGGGGGGGTATAAAACACAAATGCAGAGCTCAGTCCCAGTCTAACAATAGAGACCATGTTGCAATTCTTGGAACCGAAAAGACAACCAACAATGTCATAAATATCTCTTCTGCTGTTTTGTCATTAAATGATTATGATGTACTAAATAAAGGATTGAACTACATACCAAGTTTTTTTGTTTCAGAAAGTGATTTTGCACAAGATTTATTGCCTTTTTGTAGACTTCTAAATTAAAAAAAAATTTCAGAGATTCAGAAAACCACATAGAACCCAGTGAGGTGGGCTTTAAATTCCATGCATCCAGTTTTGTACCACCAATGAATAAACACGTTGAGATATTTCAGAAATGTATACTCAAATAGTTACATTTTGGTGGTCATACCAGTGAAGGTTTGCTTTTTAAAAATTTAAATCAAGCCGAGAGGGAAGCCCTTTGCGAACTTAAAAGTAGGAAAGATCTGGTTATAGCCCAAGCAGATAAAGGGGGTGCTATAGTAGGAACCAAAAAACCAAAAATGTCCACAACGAAGAACCAGGTCCAAGACGAAAAAGGTTTAATGCATCCAAAAGACAAAGACAATAACAAAAAACGATTGACCTAGGTTTCGTCCACAATAATATGGACTTCTTCAGAACATTAAACCTACCCAAAACACCTCTTAAATAGCTTAATGAATGAATGAATACATATCATGTGACTTAATCAATTAAAATGTTAAAACACCCTTGACAATTAATTCAAAAAAATCTAACCATATATTAATTTCAAAATATAACAATACACTGACTACATCAAATAAATAAAAATAAATAAAATATATATAATAAATAAAATATGTTTGTAAAATATTATACTTTATTTAAAAATTATATGTATATGTATATATTTTTATTTTTAATTTAGATGTAAATGTTAATTCGTTAAAATGTGTGTTTAAAAAAAATAAATAAACTAACATATAAGCATAAATCTTTATGTTTATACCTATAAGTAATAATTACTATGATCCTTATAAGGAATATAATATGATTTGACATCAAAAACCTTTGCACTGCTATGCCCTACCTTTAATATGCTTAAGTTTAAGCACAGGCTTTACAGCGCAATATTCATTTAGACCAGGGAAATTGTGTGCATTCAACTTTAATTGCCATTTTAGTTCACTTAAATCTAAATGCACATCCAAAATTCTACCTTGCTGGTCACAATTTATTTGCTGTAAGACACAAAATTTGAATGAATGATCATGATGGTCCAATATATGCCTAGCCATTGCATTAGTGGATTTTAGATGTTTCATATCTAAAAGATGTTCCCTAATCCTCTCTCTAAATAGCCTACTTGTTTTCCCAACATAGAAGGCCATACAACCCAAACACTTAGCAAGATAAACAACATTCTTACTATAACAATTAAAATGACCCATGATATATATCTGCTGATTATTAAATTCTAATTTACTCCCAGTCGTTAAAATATATGAACATATGGTACATCGCCCACATTTAAAATTACCAATTTCCCTACTAATAGTAACATTTTTATACAAGGAAAAATTTTCAAAGATTTTTTTAAAAGATAAATCTTTCTTAAACACAATTTTAGGAGCATCCATAAATGTAGAGCCAACATTCCTATCCAATTGCAAAATTTCTCAATTTTTTAATATAACCCTTGTAATGTAGTCTGAATCATCATTATAAGTTAAAATGTACATCAAAGGGGAATTCCCTGTATCAAAAATAGACCCAGGCCTTACCGAATCTATTATTACACTATCAAAGTCTAGTATACATTTATAAAAACCACTTTGTCTCTTTTTTATTACCTCGTGTAATAAATTCATACATAATTCCTCCGGATAGCCTCTATTCAAAAACATAGAAACCATATAATATAATTCATCCACAAATTCTTTTTCTTCACTGACCATCCTGGCCGTCCTAACCATCTGGCCCTTAACAATAGCCTTCTTTTGGTGGCCAGGATGCCAACTACTGTAATGAAGATAAGAATTTGAAAAAGTAGGCTTCCTATACATTTTTGATTTTAACTTACCCTGTATCTGATCCAAGGTTAATCTAACATCCAAATATGTGATAGTGTCTGTATTAAATTCATGTGTGAAATTTAAGGACCAAACCGTATTATTAATGTACTCAAAGGCTTCCATAATATACAAATTACCCTCCCAAATAATAAATATATCATCCAAAAAGCGTGTATACAGTTTGATATACTTATTAAATGCGCTGGTGAATAAAAAATGCTCTTCCCAATATGTCATAATATAATTGGCATATGTGGGAGCACACGAAGCTCCCATAGCCACTCCTTTGTTTTGCCTAAAATAATGCCCCTCAAAAAACACAAAATTATTATACAACACTACTTCCATTAGCCTGATCATGGTATTAATTTGTTCTTGGTCAAACATCCCTGTTATTCCCAGTTGGTCCTCTAACCATACCAACCCTGTGTTTTGCGGGATTGCTGTAAACAAATTACATACATCAATGGTTAAAAATGTAATATTACTATTAATGTTAAAACCTTTTAACTTCTCCAAAAAATCCCAAGATTCTTTAATTATATGAGGAAAACATTTCAAGCCCTTCTTCATATGATAATCTAAATATTGACTAATAAAACAAGTTTTACTTCGCTTACCATCCACAATAGGTTTAAATTGTACATTATCTAGTCCTTTGTGGATTTTAGGAATACCAAAAATTCCACTCACCACTGGGTATGGATTACACATAAAATTATATTCATGTTCAGTTATTTCATCCTGAAACAACATATCCTCTAATAAAATATCCACTTTTTTATGTGCAATATTAATTTCATTTATACTAATCTCATTGTAATTATCATCCAACAACATAGCCATCATGATGCTAATATAATCATTATTATCGACAATCACAACTCCATTACCTTTATCAGGCTTCATGATGCGTATATTTCCAATTTTTCGTACCGCATCTAGAAGGGCTTGTTCTTCCTTAGTCATATTCACATATGCTTGCCTCTCATGATGTCTATAATAATCCCTTATATCCATCTCACACATTTTTTCATAAGTGGATATCATGGGATTTAAAGGGGGATTAAATAAACTTGATTTTCGTAGTGTATCATATTTGTCCACAGACTGTATATTACTATCCCCTTCACAATAAATTCTCAAATTCATTTTACGTGTGAATAATTTTAATTCTATAAGTGTATCTGCCAAAGAGCCTGTTCTACAAGGAATAAAAGTAAAACCTTTAGAAAAAAGATTAACAAACTCTGTATCAAACGGAAAATGAGAGTAATTATATAGTTTAAAATCATGGACACTATTTTCAATAATAATAGGATTACATAAAATACCCTGCTGTGTCTGATGTAACATATCCATCTCTAATTCAAGTGAATCAATGTCCACTTCCCTGCTATTAGACTTAATGGGACCATCATATTGTTCATATTTTTGATTAATAATGTCTGTGGCTTTCATGGTGTCAACATCCTGAATATTCTCACAAAATTGAGTAGTAACATTTACTTCTTTAACATTTCCTATTGGGTCAAGCAAAAAATCTTGATTAACATAAAAATCATTAATACACACATCAATTTGATCTATGACATTAACTTCTGAACAAGAAACACAAACCAATTCATTCCCACTTCCATTTCTCGTTGAATACATACTTAAATTTATTAATTGAGAGTCTATTTGTGTAAACGAAAGTCCGTTGTCAAGTAAACTAAACTTAGTAGCATTTGTTGTCCCAGAATTGATCACAAAATTGTTACTGATATAACAATAATTAATGTCCATTGCATCATTGTCTATAATAATATAAAAAGAGTCATTCTCAACACAGTCAGTATAATTCAGTTCAAAATTCACATCAAAAGGGCTTACCGTCTCATTCACATAATTGTTAACCAGTTGTTTACGAAGAACGGGCTTACCCATTACATCATCCACTTAGCTTCCAACCGTTGAAAATGAACAAATCATCTTCTGGGTCTCCACTGTTCGTTCTGGGGTTTTCCGTTGTAATATCACTTCTTGGGTCGGGCTCCCATCTGACCAAAATCCCTCTCCTTGTAATACATATCCTTGTTTCGGATTCTTTCCGAGTGTCTTAAACCGTCCGCTAAAGGGCTGGAGCCTTCAACGTTTGAATCTTTATCCCCTGTACGCATATCCGGTATATTCGTCATCTTGCCTTCTAGCTCCTGATTGGCTATCCCTTCCCGGTTACTATGCCTACCAGAACCAACCTTAGATTGCAGATATACTTGGCCCGTTTCATATGTTTTAATGTCCCTCTGAATTTTATTTAATTTCCTTTTATATATTGC
The DNA here is from genome assembly GCF_019279795.1 of Protopterus annectens. NCBI lineage: Eukaryota > Metazoa > Chordata > Ceratodontiformes > Protopteridae > Protopterus > Protopterus annectens. The sequence continues at coordinate 1,699,715,977 of NC_056737.1, read as the reverse complement.
ATCACAACTACGATCCACTTCATTTAATATATATTGGTATAATTGGTATAATAATGCCCAAACAACAGATCTTTTACAATGGTGTCATTGATGGTTTCAAGTTCAGTCAAAAAACCATCAATTTTATATTTATTATATTTTACCATAATCTCCATTATGGCAATCCCTGTTTTATTAAACAATTCATGCAATTCTTTAATCATATCTTGATTTCCATCTATCCCATTCGGGTAGCACCATACGCGTAAGCCTTTCGGCACCAAAGCTAGTTCAATATTTTTACACAGGTAACTGTTCTCAAGTTGAGTTCTTTTTAATTTAAATAATTTAGCTTCAAAATTTTTAAGCTTTTCAGCCAGAGTTTTGTTACCTTTTACTTCAGAATGGTCAAAAGAATTGCCTCCCATATTAAAGCTAAATTTACAATTTCTCCATCGCTCACTATCCACTTTGTCCATTTCGGACCTTCCACCAGAAAAGTTTTTATTATTACTATGAACGCCAATAATGTTAGGATTATAGTCATTTCTATTAATAATATTCGGTGTTGCTTGGGTTAGCGGCATTCCCAAACTACTACTCATTGGTGAAGTTGAACCAACACTTTGTTTCTCTAATAATGTTTGTATATGGGCAGAATGTTCTATTAACTGCTCCTTAATTTGCTGCAATAAACCCAGAATATCCGCCGAGGAACCAAGATTCTCCATAAGACCGACTTAACAAACCAGGTACCAAAAAACCAAAAATGTCCACAACGAAGAACCAGGTCCAAGACGAAAAATGTTTAATGCATCCAAAAGACAAAGACAATAACAAACAACGATTGACCTAGGTTTCGTCCACAATAATACGGACTTCTTCAGAACATTAAACTTTTTTTTTTTGACCATTCTGAAGTAAAAGGTAACAAAACTCTGGCTGAACAGCTTAAAAATTTTGAAGCTAAATTATTTAAATTAAAAAGAACTCAACTTGAGAACAGTTACCTGTGTAAAAACATTGAACTAGCTTTGGTGCCGAAAGGCTTACGCATATGTTGGTACCCGAATGGAATAGATGGAAATCAAGATATGATTAAAGAATTGCATGAATTGTTTAATAAAACAGGGATTGCCATAATGGAGATTATGGTAAAATATAATAAATATAAAATTGATGGTTATTTGACTGAACTTGAAACCATCAATGACGCCATTGTAAAAGATCTGTTGTTTGGGCATAATTATACCAATTATTCCAATATATTAAATGAAGTGGATCGTAGTTGTGATGCAATATATAAAAGGAAATTAAATAAAATTCAGAGGGACATTAAAACATATGAAACCGGCCAAGTATATCCGCAATCTAAGGTAGGCATAGTAACCGGGAAGGGACAGCCAATCAGGAGATAGAAGGCGAGATGACGAATATACCGGATATGCGTACAGGGGATAAAGATTCAAACGTTGAAGGCTCCAGCCCTTTAGCGGATGGTTTAAGACGCTTGGAAAGAATCTGAAACAAGGATATGTATTACGAGGAGAGGGATTTTGGTCAGATGGGAGCCCGACCCAAGAAGAGATATTACAACGGAAAACCCCAGAACGAACAGTGGAGACCCAGAAGATGATTTGTTCATTTTCAACGGTTGGAAGCTAAGTGGATGATGTAATGGGTAAGCCCGTTCTTCGTAAACAACTGCTTAATAATTATGTGAATGAGACGGTAAGTCCTTTTGATGTGAATTTTGAACTGAATTATACTGACTGTATTGAGAATGACTCTTTTTATAATATTATAGACAATGATGCAATGGACATTAATTATTGTTCTATCAGTAACAATTTTGTGATCAATTCTGGGACAACAAATGCTACTAAGTTTAGTTTACTTGACAACGGACTTTCGTTTACACAAATAGACTCTCAATTAATGAATTTAAGTATGTATTCAACGAGAAATGGAAGTGGGAATGAATTGGTTTGTGTTTCTTGTTCAGAAGTTAATGTCATAGATCAAATTGATGTGTGTATTAATGATTTTTATGTTAATCAAGATTTTTTGCTTGACCCAATAGGAAATGTTAAAGAAGTAAATGTTACTACTCAGTTTTGTGAGAATATTCAGGATGTTGACACCATGAAAGCCACAGACATTATTAATCAAAAATATGAACAATATGATGGTCCCACTAAGTCTAATAGCGGGGAAGTGGACATTGATTCACTTGAATTAGAGATGGATATGGTACATCAGACACAGCAGGGTATTTTATATAATCCTATTATTATTGAAAATAGTGTCCATGATTTTAAACTATATAATTACTCTCATTTTCCGTTTAATACAGAGTTTGTTAATCTTTTTTCTAAATGTTTTACTTTTATTCCTTGTAGATCAGGCTCTTTGGCAGATACACTTATAGAATTAAAATTATTCACACGTAAAATTAATTTGAGAATTTCTTGTGAAGGGGATAGTAATATACAGTCTGTGGACAAATATGATACATTACGAAAATCAAGTTTATTTAATCCCCCTTTAAATCCCATGATATCCACTTATGAAAAAATGTGTGAGATGGATATAAGGGATTATTATAGACATCATGAGAGGCAAGCATATGTGAATATGACTAAGGAAGAACAAGCCCTTCTAGATGCGGTAGGAAAAATTGGAAATATACGCATCATGAAGCCTGATAAAGGTAATGGAGTTGTGATTGTCGATAATAATGATTATATTAGCATCATGATGGCTATGTTGTTGGATGATAATTATGATGAGATTAGTATAAATGAAATTAATATTGCACATAAAAAAGTGGATATTTTATTAGAGAATATGTTGTTTCAGGATGAAATAACCGAACATGAATATAATTTTATGTGTAATCCATACCCAGTGGTGAGTGGAATTTTTGGTATTCCTAAAATCCACAAAGGACTAGATAATGTACAATTTAGACCTATTGTGGATGGTAAGCGAAGTAAAACTTGTTTTATTAGTCAATATTTAGATTATCATATGAAGAAGGGCTTGAAATGTTTTCCTCATATAATTAAAGATTCTTGGGATTTTTTGGAGAAGTTAAAAGGTTTTAACATTAATAGTAATATTACATTTTTAACCATTGATGTATGTAATTTGTTTACAGCAATCCCGCAAGACACAGGGTTGGTATGGTTAGAGGACCAACTGGGGGTAACAGGGATGTTTGACCAAGAACAAATTAATACCATGATCAGGCTAATGGAAGTAGTGTTGTATAATAATTTTGTGTTTTTTGAGGGGCATTATTTTAGGCAAAACAAAGGAGTGGCTATGGGAACTTCGTGTGCTCCCACATATGCCAATTATATTATGACATATTGGGAAGAGCATTTTTTATTCACCAGCGCATTCAATAAGTATATCAAATTGTATACACGCTTTTTGGATGATATATTTATTATTTGGGAGGGTGATTTGTATATTACGGAAGCCTTTATTGAGTACATTAATAATACGGTTTGGTTCTTAAATTTCACACATGAATTTAATACAGACACCATCACATATTTGGATGTTAGATTAACCTTGGATCAGATACAGGGTAAGTTAAAATCAAAAATTTATAGGAATCCTACTTTTTCAAATTCTTATCTTCATTACAGTAGTTGGCATCCTGGCCACCAAAAGAAGGCTATTGTTAAGGGCCAGATGGTTAGGGTGGCCAGGATGGTCAGTGAAGAAAAATAATTTGTGGATGAATTATATTATATGGTTTCTATGTTTTTGAATAGAGGCTATCCGGAGGAATTATGTATGAATTTATTACATGAGGTAATAAAAAAGAGACAAAGTGTTTTTTATAAATGTATACTAGACTCTGATAGTGTAATAGATTCGGTAAGGCCTGGGTCTATTTTTGATACAGGGAATTCCCCTTTGATGTACATTTTAACTTATAATGATGATTCAGACTACATTACAAGGGTTATATTAAAAAATTGAGAAATTTTGCAATTGGATAGGAATGTTGGCTCTAAATTTATGGATGCTCCTAAAATTGTGTTTAAGAAAGATTTATCTTTTAAAAAAATCTTTGAAAAATTTTCCTTGTATAAAAATGTTACTATTAATAGGGAAATTGGTAATTTTAAATGTGGGAGATGTACCATATGTTCATATATTTTAACGACTGGGAGTAAATTAGAAGTTAATAATCAGCAGGTATATATCGTGTCATTTTAATTGTTATAGTAAGAATGTTGTTTATCTTGCTAAGTGTTTGGGTTGTATGGCCTTCTATGTTGGGAAAACGAGTAGGCTATTTAGAGAGAGGATTAGGGAACATCTTTTAGATATGAAACATCTAAAACCCACTAATGCTATGGCTAAACATATATTGGACCATCATGATCATTCATTCAAATTTTGTGTCTTACATCAAATAAATCGTGACCAGCAAGGTAGAATTTTGGATGTGCATTTAAATTTAAGTGAACTAAAATGGCAATTAAAGTTGAATGCACACAATTTCCCTGGTCTAAATGAATATTGCACTGTAAAGCCTGTGCTTAAACTTAAGCATATTAAAGGTAGGGCATAGCAGTGCAAAGGTTTTTGATGTCAAATCATATTATATTCCTTGTAAGGATCATAGTAATTGTTACTTATAGGTATAAACATAAAGATTTATGTTTATATGATAGTTTATTTATTTATTTTTTAAACACACATTTTAACGAATTAACATTTGCATCTAAATTAAAAATATAAAAATATATACATATACATATAATTTTTAAATAAAGTATAATATTGTACAAACATATTTTATTTATTATATATATTTTATTTATTTTTATTTATTTGATGTAGCCAGTGTATTGTTATATTTTGAAATTAATATATGGTTAGATTTTTTTGAATTAATTGTAAAGGGTGTTTTAACATTTTAATTGATTAAGTCACATGATATGTATTCATTCATTCATTAAGCTATTTAAGAGGTGTTTTGGGTATGTTTAATGTTCTGAAGAAGTCCGTATTATTGTGGACGAAACCTAGGTCAATCGTTTTTTTGTTATTGTCTTTGTCTTTTGGATGCATTAAACCTTTTTCGTCTTGGACCTGGTTCTTCGTTGTGGACATTTTTGGGGTTCTATAGTAGTTATGAATTGGTCTGATTATAAAACTGAGGCCAATAGACAGCTTCAGGATGCCAGATTCTATACAAATATGTTTATTGATCCAACTTCACATTTCAAAATTTAAATTGATAATTTTTTGGACATGGCTAAGAGTGAGGGCATCATAGATGAATAAACTTGTTTTCATCTTAAAGTTAGTGAACCCTCTTCTCAACATCTTTATCTGCTTCCCAAGGTGCACAAAAGCCTTCAAAATCCCCCTGGGTGGCCAATTGTGTCAGCCAGGGGTTCCTTAACGGAACCCATCTCTGTTTACCTTACCAAATATCTCAAGCCTTTGTTGATAGGAGTTAGGGCTAGGATTAAAGATACAACAGAGTTTCTTAACATTATTGCTGACTCTCAGGTGGAGGAGGAATGGCTAATGTGCATCTTGGATGTAACATCATTATATACTAGCATCCCTCACTGGGCTGGCCTTATGGCACTTGAATTTTGGCTCACCGAACTGGATTTGTATAGTCCCGGGTTTAATACCTTTCTTTTTTGTTTGGTTGAGCACGTTTTAACGAATAATGTTTTTCTTTTCAATGGTAAATGTTATTTACAGGTTCAAGGTACCGCTATTGTGGCGGCCTTTGCCCCCATTTATGCAGACCTTTTTATGGGTTACCTGGAACATCACATGATTTATAATAGGAGTCACATTTTTATGGATGAAATGGACATTTAGCTTAGGTACCTGGATGACTGCTGGATGATTTGGAAATCTGATGCAATATATTTACAAGAATTTGTCAGTTATTTAAATGACAACAAATGGGGCATTCATTTTACTGTTGATTTCCACAGAAGGTCCAACCCATTTTTGGATGTTTTGATTAGCAAACAACAAGATGGCACTTTAGCTAGTACAGTTTATAGGAAGCTCTTTCATTCCAACTCATTACTGCATGCATCCAGCTGTCATCTAGGACATATTACGAAAACCATTAAAAAATCCCAGTTTATGAGGATTAAAGGAATATGTTCAAATCAGACGGATCTTGTCCATTTCAATAAGGATCTGACCCATAGATTTATGGAATGGGGATATTCCAGCAAACACCTGTCACATACTAGTTCCATTGTAGATCAGATGTCCAGGGATGAACTTCTCACTTATCAAGGTTCTAAATCACATGAAAAACCTAGAATTAGGTTTACTACCACTTTTGGTAGAAATACTAGACATCTTACTGAGTTGGTTCAAAAACACTGGGACATTCTACGTTCTGATGAATATTTGGCTAAGATATTGGACAACAGATGTGCTTTCTCATATTGGAGAGGGGTTACTTTAGGGGGACATCTTAGTTTCTACAAGAGACATTCATCTGTTCAAGTGAAAACCCAACGCACCTTAGATGGCACTAGAGTATATGGGTGGTATTTTCCCTGTGAACATTGCACTTGTTGTAGGTATGTACTGAAAACCAAGGAATTTTCTACCAAAAATACTACAAAAGTTTTTGTAATCCGGACTTTTACAAATTGCAGTAGCAGTTGGGTGATTTATTTAGCTGAATGCCACTGCTCTGTATTTTACATAGGCCAAACATCTAGGTCTCTTAAACTACGGATTTCAGAACATTTGAGTAATTTTAAAACTAAGGTTATTACAAATGCCTTATATAAACATACATTAGTTCACAAAATGGCTAGGTTTCATTTCACCATCATTGACAAGGTTGTAGGTTCAAAGTTTTCCAAGCAAAAATGGCATGAAAAGCTTAACAAAAAAGAAAGGTCATGGATCATTCGTTTGAGGGGGTCTGTTTCCCCCTGGACTCCATGACCACCTATAAAGTTATAAATTTTATATAGTATGGAGGTTTAGTTCAGTATGTTTAAATACAGGCCTCTGGTATAGATAGTTTATTATATTGGGCTCTGCTGTATTTTCTAGCTTTGTTTTCTTCCTCTTCAAGTTTTTCATATATTTTTTTATTTTTAGGGTGTTAAATATGTCTATATATCCTGTATTTGATAGTTTTTTTATGTGGGTATATTGAATATATTCTTTATGTGGCTGTATTGTATACAATGTAGTGGCAGAACAGGTAGCTTACATCCTTCTAAGTTGGGAACTGCTGATTGTGGGCTCAGTGTCTCTTATTCTAAAAGTGTATTAATTCTGGTTTAAGCACTCGGGCTTGAGGCCAGTTATTTTACATTAAGAGGGTTCGTGTTCTGCACTCTTGTGGGAGGAGAGGCTGGACTCTGTCCTTCTGAGCTGGGAATTTCTGGTTAAAGCTTATAGTGCCTGCATATTTGAACTGCTTCTTACTGAAATTGGTACACCTCGTTTGCTGTAGCATAGACTAGATCCAGGCCTGCTGAATCTAGCTTTGTTTGTATAACTTGAGCAATAATCCAGGCATTCTTTAAAGTATTCAGTTGTATTTATTACTGCTGGTAGTAACTTGATTAAAGTGTAGCTATCATTTCTAAGTCTTTTGGATTAAGCACTTGGGCTTCAGAACAGTTGTTTTACATTAGGAAGGTTTGTGGCCTGCACTGTGGTGGCAGGACAGGTAGCTTACATCCTTCTAAGTTGGGAACTGCTGATTGAGAGCTCAGTGTCTGTTATTCTAAAAGTGTATTAGTTCTGGTTTAAGCACTTGGGCTTCAGGCCAGTTATTTTACGTTAAGAAGGATTGCGGTCTGCACTCTTGTGGGAGGAGAGGCTGGACTCTGCCCTTCTGAGCAGGGAATTTCTGGTTAGAGGCTTATAGTGCCTGCATATTCTAACTGTTTCTTACTGAAATTGGTACACCTTGTTTGCTGTAGCATAGACTAGATCCAGGCCTGCTGAATCTAGCTTTATTTGTATGCTTGTTGTTTGTTTATTTCCCTGAAACGCTAATTCCACCTAAAACGCGCCCTTTTAGCACTTCTGTGGATCCCTAGTGATATCTGCATTGCTTACTGTACTTATTTCCTTGTTTCACTTGAAAGAAAGTTACTGTTTGTCGTTTTGCATTTAAGTTACCTGTAACACATTGCATTTAAGTTACCTGGCACTTGCTCACTAAAGCAATTATATAAGTCAGCTCTAAAAATTAAAAGCACTACACCCTCACAAACTCCCTTGAGTACCTTGTTCCCCATTGGCCCTTTTTTCAATTATAAAGGAATTCCCAATACTATTCTAGCATGTCCAAAGGTCAGTTGTCAATCTCCTCTCTGGTCCAGCTGGTGAATCTGGGAATCTTGAGGCAATGTTACAACTGCCTCATGTACACAGACAACCCTCTCCTCCTCCCAACAAATTCCAACACATGTGAGAGATGCAACCATATAGCCAAACTGGAGGCTAAGCTCTCTCAACTCAGTACTGGCGTAACCAGTCAGGAGGAGAAGGAAACCACACTCACTACAATTCCAGTCTCACATAGACCTACCACGACAACAAACCAAACACATAAACACACAAAAACATACTCGGAGGCTCTAAATAAAAATCTGCCTAAGCAGCAGAGACCTCCAAAGCAGACACCCAAGCAACCGCTACCCTAAAACAAAACACATGCAACACATAGCTCACAAAGCCAGTGTGCCGAACAGTCACAGCCCTTAAGGCTAAACAACACACCTGATCCACTTGTAATAGCTGACTCTATCGTCAGGCACACTGACGTCCCGCTCACCAGGCTGAACAAGGAGAAGGTCACGGTGAGCTGCCTGTCGGGCGCTAGGATCCGCCACATAACACAAGCACTCAGGTCACTCCAAGGCAAGTACAAATATGACTCAGTCATTGTCCATGCTGGTGTGAATGACCTGAGACGTACCTCCCTGGACTACATGAAAAGAGACATAGAGGAGCTCTCTGAGCATGTAGCCCAGGCCGGTATGACCCTGACCTTGAGTAGCATCTTACCCTCACCAAGAATGATGCCACAATATGAAGACAAGATGATCAATTTCAACAATTGGCTTAAGTGTTGGTGTCATTCAAAGGGGATCCAATGCCTGTCAGCCTGGGATGACATGCTCGACAAGCCACGATGCTTCGCTAGGGACGGCTTGCACCTGTCACCCCTGGGCTTTCGGATATTGGCAAAGGCTCTTGCTACCCCCATAGTGCCTTTTTAGGCAAGGCTCAAAAGACAAACCCACCTCCATAGGTATCACAAGGGATAAGAAACTAAGAGTAATGCTACTCAACGCCAGAAGTCTAAACCTCAAGATGCACGCACTCGAAACTCTGCTTAGCATGGAGAACTTCGATATCTGTGCAGTAACAGAAACCTGGTTCAAGGCTCCCGAGAGCACCCCAGCACTACCAGGTTATACCTCATACCATGCTTTTCAGCCCCAAAACTTGGACCGAACCACAAAAGGAGGGGGAGTATCAATATTCGTCAAAGATACCCACACCTCCAGGTTGGTGGCACAGCACAAAGCATCAGAGACTATCCATGTGCAACTAACTGTGGGTAAAACTGCCTTCCAGTTTATAGCCTGCTACAGACCACCCTTCCAAACACAGGAACCCCACTTGGCCTTCCTGAGAATACTGGAAAATATGAAGGTCTCTCCAAACACCATTATATTGGGCGACTTCAACTACCCAAACATAGACTGGGAGCATTACTCTAGCTCCAACACCCTAGCCCAAAGGTTCCTAGAATTTATAAACTCAAATGTTGTGGAACAACTTGTTACCACTCCCACAAGAGGGGAAAACATACTGGACCTGATCATCACCAACATGGGGACACTATGCTCCAGACCAGAAGTGTATCCCTCACTGGTAAGATCAGACCATAAACTAATCTCACTGGATATTCACATCCCGACCCCACCCCCTGCCCAGAAAACCACAGTGAAAAACTTCTCTAAAGCAAAACCGAGGCGAAATCCTTCAAAGCCCCCGGGCCTGTGGAAAATACGGCCCAGACCGCAGAATCCTTTATAAACGCATTCTATGAACACCTTCAGGAATGCATGGATCATGCAATCCCAAATAAAACCAAGACCCAATCCTCCAAAGGCAGACGTCCTGTCTGGTGGACCCCAGCCATAAACAAACTATACAATAGAAGGAGGAAGCTACTACATCATAGAGCAAAATCTCAAAAAGGGAAGGCATCTCTGATCAGTATTAGCAAAAAACTACGGGCACTCATAAAATCATCTAAGGCCAGCTTCGAGAGAAAAATTGCACAGGACACTAAGGATAATCACAAGGCTTTCTTTAGTTATGTTAGGAACCTGGGTGGGAATTCCCAGATATGCTCAGAATTAGTCCAAAATGACAAAAAATACACCGAGCCCACAGACATTGCCAACATCCTAGCTGACAGGTTCAGTGCAAACTTCTCCCCCCCCCCACCAAAAGGGCAAATATCTATCCCAACAGAGTGCTGCCCCTGACATCTCAGATGCTCAGGTAAGAGCCGCCTCTCCAAAGCAAAAACACAGCATCAATGGGACCAGATGGTGTCCCGGGCTGCGTCCTACATGAACTCCAAGAAGAGCTAAACCCAAACATAAAACTACTGTTCAATCTTAGCCTTACTACAGGATATGTACCCAGAGAGTGGCGTACAGCAACAGTGGTCCCTCTCCACAAAGGTGGTGCCTCAACGGATCCTGGAAACTATCGCCCCTTAAGCCTGACTAGCTTGGTCTGCAAAGCTATGGAAAGGATCATCATGGACCTCATAAATAAAGATATTGGGGACCTACAGACACTGGATCCTACCCAGTTTGGCTTTGTTAAGGGCAGATCCTGCCTCTTAAACCTGGTCGATTTCTTTGAAACAGTCACCAAGGCCATTGACGAGGGAAGGTGGTCCACACAGCCTACCTGGACCTCGCAAAGCCTTCGATACAATACCCCACTCTGGCATTATAGATAAGCTCACCAGCTTAAATATAAACCCCTATGTCACTAGATGGGTTGCAAACTGGCTCAAGGACAGAACCCACATGGTTAGAATTGCTGGAGCCATGTCAGACTCCAAACCAGTTACAAGTGGCGTCCCACAAGGCTCAGTCCTGGGACCTCTCTTGTTTGGTATATATTTCTCGGTACAGGCCAACACGGAAGGACTGTGGCTGACCAAGTTCGCAGATAACTGCAAACTGGGCGCCATAATCAACTCTCCAGCCGACACAAGCATCCTCCAAAAGGGCCTCATAGAAACAGACAACTGGTGCCAGAGCCATGGCCTCAAGCTAAACGCCAAAACGTGTATAGTCATCCCCTTTGGCAAAAACAAAGTGCCCACAAATTACCACATAGGTGGTAATCCATTAAGTACAGAAGAAGTCATTAGGGACCTGGGGACCCAAGTTGATAGCAATCTCTCATTTGAGAACCACATGGCCAAAGTGGTTAGAAAAACATTTTATATAGCCCACCTAATCATGAAGGGATTCACATCTAGATCAGGGGAGGTCATCGTGCCTCTTTACTCATCCCTCATCAGGCCCATAATTGAGTACAATGCCCCTTTTGGGATGTACCTTACCAGACACCTGCAGCAACTGGAAAGACCCCAAAAGTACCTCACCAAGAGGATCAAAGGGCTCAAACAGATGCCATATGCTGCCTGGTTAAAGAAACTCCAGCTCTACTCAGTGGCATACCGCCTGCTCAGAGGCGATCTGTGCCTGACGTATAAAGCCATGTCCAACCCGGAATTAATGGACATGCTGCACCTCAGAAAATCCAAATCCCATCGAGCTACGCGCTCGAGAGACTTGAACCTCAGCACTGAAATAAATAGGACATGCTGGAGGGACAGATTCATAACCCAGAGGCTCCCTTCACTCTGGAATAAAATCCCAGTCCAGGTTAGGCAGAGTCCCACATTGACTCTCTTCAAGAGGAATCTTGATGAGTGGATGGGAGATCGTAGGTTTACCCCGGCTATCACTTCTGTGTCACTGTTAGACAGAGGCACAGTATACTAACCTCAAAAAAAGGCATAGCAAAATTAATTTAAAATGGGTGACGAAAGCCAAACACTCTGGCTAGGCTTATAAATGCCCTAGGGCAGATAGCCTAGAATGAACCTATGAACCTATACACATTTTATTGTGGGTGTGTTTATTACTCTTAATTAAATGATAACTTTCTTGTTCTGATTGGTGGAACAATTAAGGGATATTTCTTTAAGAAGGGTGTTTTCACTGCATTTTTCCATTTTTTGCATTGATAAAGGTCTTCGGGACCGAAACCGGTCTGCTTCATGTTTAAATATAAAAAGATTGGATTCCTCTTTGGTGCTGGCCGTCTGTGCTTTCTACTGTGTTTAATTTTGCCCTTTGCACCTGCCGTCCGTGCGTGGCTTTTCCTGACTTTTACAGATTGTCCATTAAACCCCCACACTTGATTTTTTACAATGATAGAGTCTCACTCAGGACAAATCCGTCATGTTTACCTAAGGTTTGTTCAGAGACGAACCTCAACCAGACTGTAGAATGACTTGTTTTTTCCCCAACTATGTGAATTGGATGGAACATATGCTGCACAAACTTGACGTCCATAGTCAACTTTGATTCAATTTAGACAGGATTGTTTTCTTTTCAGATTCAAATAAGGGTACTCCTGTGGTGAAAACAATGTTGTCAAAATGGTTATCAGATTGCACCTCCTTTACATATAGCTCTGTCCACACACCATTAAATCATAAAGTAAAGGCCCACTCACCTAGGGCTTTTTCCACATCTTCAGCCTTTCTGGCTAAGCTACCAATAGATTCCAGTTATGCAGCAGTCACATGGTCTAGACCTCATACCTTTAATGGATAGGGCCTCCAGGGACAGGGCCTCCTTTGGTTCCACGGTTCTGAGGAATATACTCCCGTGAGCCACCCACAAAAGATGGTGCTTGGAACGCTAACCCATCAGTGAGAATGAAAGCAAAATAGAACAACTTCACATAAAGAAGTTATGTACTCACCATAGCGTTCCATGTGAGTTGCTCATCTCGCCTTCATTCTTGCGTCCCACCCACCAATCCCCCAACCAAAAATTTTTCTTGAGGACCGGGAAGTTGAGACAGTTCTTGGTGATATTTAGTCCTTATCTACTGTATTCTTGATTTTCTTACCGGGGTATTTACCTAATCAGTTTAGTTGGCTGCAAATAAAATCTGAGGGAAGCACCAGTGCATCTTGGGATAGGGAGTAGGCCACAAACTGGTTGAGGACCTCGAGCTTTTGCATTTGTTAGAGTCAGAGCTGACGATCGGCTCCGAACCCATCAGTGAGAATGAAGGTGGGATGAACAACTCACGTGGAACGTTATGGTGAGTACATAACTTCTTTTTATTTCCTATATTGGGGCTAAGAAAGATCAACTCATTTCTAAGTAAAAAATAATTGTCTGCTGCTATTATTTTTATTAGTTCTCCCATGGTAAATCTGTTCACGGCAAAGTTATGGCACATTCCACCAGAGCCTTATGCTCTTTGGAGGCATACTGTAAAGGAGTGGACTCAAGAAGCATTCTAGAGGCAGCAACCTGGTCCTCTGTTCATACCTTTACAAAGCACTGCAAACTGGATTCTTTCTCAACTTCCACAGCAGACATTGTGAGGACTAGTCCAGGTAGGGTAAGCTTTTGGAATCTACCCATATGTCATTGAGGCACTTTGAATGTTGAACATAGTACAGATGTTATGTTGTCCTATCTCACCTTCATTCTTACATGTGGGTTCAGAGCCAATACTCGGCTGTGACTCGGCCGATTAAAGAAGCTTGAAGTCTCTAGGTTGGCTCATGCCAAGGTAGGTATCCCATAATTCAGTAGTATCAATCCTCAGATCTCATTTGTCGCTTTACAAGTTCAGAAGTGCTCTTGGCCGTGGCTAAGTTGAACCTTTCTTCTGTATTTTTTCATATCTGTAGCTTGTTTTTCTTGGTTAGTTAGAATATATGTAGCCAAAAAGACGTAGTCAACTACCACGGAAAGAAATAATAAATACTTTATTAAAATAAAACAAACAGATGAGCGCTTTCGCGTACACCCCTGGTACGCTTCATCAGATCTCAGATCTTAGTTAGAATATAGTTAAAATACTGTTTAGATTATAGTTAGCATTACTGTTATTTAGACAGTAGTTTATTGCTAAATAGTTGTCGCTGGTTTGTCAACTGTTTGGCCGACGTTTTTTTCCGCTGGCCTGTTTGTTGGTATTCCATAGTGGTAGTTAGATTATCTGTATTTAGTATTTGTTGTTGAGCCCTTTGTTGGCTCTTTACGAGTTTTGATAGGGTGTGTTTAAATTACAGGACTTGCTGTTATTAGTCCATTTGTGTTGATATTAACCTTCTGCTTTGTGTGTTGTTTCTCTAGACTTAGGTATCTTAGTTGAGTGTTTTCAAGGGCTAGGCCCGTTCAAGTTAGAGGACCTAGTCCTCTATTAATATTGCCTTTCTCCTTCAGTGTGGTGTGTCTTGCAGGGCTAGGCCTGTTTAAGTTAGAGGATCTAGTCCTCTCTTTGTCGTTTACTGTGGTGTGTTATTTCTCTTCCCTCCTATAGTTAAGCTCCGTTTTTAGTTAGAGGACTTAACTAATCCCCTTTTTGTACCTTATAGAGTTGTTTTCTGCAATTATGTCTAAAGAATCGAAAAAAAAGGATCATAAACCTTCGGGTTTTAAAAAATGTCAAAAATGCACTCAGAAAATATCCATAACAGACGGGCATAGTGTATGTGTCTACTGTTTGGGGGCCATTCACTTACAAGAGACTTGTACGTTTTGTCACTCTTTTAGCTCAAGAGTCCTTCAAGAAAGGAAAAACTGATTTTGAAGGGTATCCTGAAACCATCATTTGAGGAAGGTTTAGGTAGATGTTCTTCGTGTTTCACTGTTGCAGTCATCACATTTGGGTTATCTGCCTGCAGGTAGCCCTCAGCAGGCCTGAATACCAGAGTCTTCAGATTTCTGCGTCGGATGCTGTCTCTTCTTCCATGACGTCAGGGGTATAAAACATGCAGCCGACACCATTCCATCAGTCTTTCTTGCCGTGCGGTGCCCGAAGCAGAAGCAGTTCGCAAGTGCCGGTTGGCCGTCTCCTGAAATTTTCATTTTCGAGTTTCAGACTCAAAGTCTTCAAAAAAGATAAGTACCTCGTTGGGGATCCTTTTTCTTCTTCCAACCATTGTCAGTAAAAGTTAACAACTGTCTTGCCTGTGGAAAGCAAATACCTCATAGAGATTTTCATTCTTAATGCATCCCCTGTTTAGGCCCAGACCACGACATCCCTCGCTGTTGGTTGTGTGCCTTGTTCAACCCCTGAACTATTTGTCGTCGGGCTATTTTTGCAGCCAGTTACTTTCGTACTCGATCTCAGTACTCCGAAAGGCTTCGTTAAGCCATCCGACTACCGATCTTCTGAAAAAACATAAGGATAAAGACAGAGACGGACTGCATAGGTCCAAAACTGCCGACGATGCTTCCATTAAGCTAGTCGCCAGTCCGCCGGTACTCAGTGAGGCACTTTTGCAGCCCCTGATACCAGCTACTTCAGATTCGCAGGCCTCTGCTGAGACCCATTCGGAGTCCTGTATGCCGAAAGATGCTTCATCGACTATGGAACCTGCAGATGTCTCTACCTTCGATGGGTCTGGAGCCGCTGTGCAGGCACCGGCTTCTGAGGGTGTATTCAGGCCTACAGACATTCATATTAAACCAACGCCATAGTTTCCATCCAGAAGTTCCAAATCCCTCAGGCCAAAAACTCACACTACGCCTAGAAAACCGACTACCAAACCGCAGGCTCAGGCCCATATGTCTCAAAAACAAATGCTTAGAATGGCTGAAGACCTTATTACCTTAATTAGGGGAAGCCAGCCTTCCCCCTCTGAGACCTAGAACTGAATTTCTTTCTGATTCTTCTGATCAGGAATCTGATATTTCTTCTCCTTCTGATTACCAGGATTTGCCCTTATCTAATTATGAGGATTCTGATGCAGAGGATTCCATTCCCTCTGCCTCCCCTCCAGAAGATCTTACTTTTGGTGAAACCTTGCATACTCTTAGGGAGCATTTCTGCTGGGAAAGCCAGGATTACTCCGAGTCCAAAAAGAGACTTAGGGAGTTTTTACTCCTGCCTCAACACAGGCCTTTAGCTATCCTTCTTGTTCTGGACATTGTAGGTGACGCTTTCTTGGAATCTAGCCTTACCCCAAACACTTTACCTCCAGCTCCCAGAAAACATGACAGGTACTAGAGAGTACCTGACTCTCACAGGTTCCTCTTCAAGAATCCTTCTGCGGATCCATTGACCATTTCCCAAGGACCAAAAGGCATTAGGGTTACTGCTGCCAAAAATCCTACCCCTTCTGATAGAGATTCTAGAGCCTTAGACAGATGGGGTAAGAAGGTATACACTTCTGCTGCTTTGACCATTAGGGCTTTAAATTGCCAGTTTCGTATGTTAAAGTATCAACAGCATGTTATAGGACTACTTAGACAGAACATGATGTTGATTCCTGACTGTGCTGAACACAAAGAATTGCAGGATTTAATGCATTCTGCAGAACAAGTTGGTAAACATACTTTGCAGTGTGGTTTTGACGCTTTAGAAGCTTCTTGCAGGGCTGCTGTCACTGGGTCTGTACTTAGAAGGCATGCTTGGCTTAAGGAACAAAACTTGCCAGATCATGTTAAAGCTAAATTAGTGGATGCTCCCTTAAACCAAGACCGCCTTTTTGGCAACAAAGCAGGCGAAATAACATACCTAACACACTAGTAATAGGTGACTCTATAGTCAGGCACACTGACGTCCCACTCACTAGGCTGGACAAGCAGAAGGTTACTGTTAGCTGCCTGTTGGGAGCCAGAATCCGCCACATAACACAAGCACTCAGATCACTCCAGAACAAGTACAAATATGACTCTGTCATTGTTCATGTTGGTGTGAATGACCTGAGACGTACCTCCCTGGACTGCATGAAAAGAGACATGGAAGAGCGCTCTGATCATGCAACCTAGGCTGGTATGACCCTGACCCTGAGTAGCATCCTGCCCTCACCAAGAATGATACCTCAGTATAAAGAAAAAATTATCAGTTTCAACAGTTGGCTAAGCTTCTGGTTTCTTTCAAAGGGGATCCAGTGTCTGTCAGCCTGGGACAACATGCTCGACAAGCCGTGTTGTTTCACAAGAGATGGCTTGCACCTGTCACCCCTAGGCTTTCGAATACTAGCCAAGGCTCTTGCTGCCCCCATTGTGCCTTTTTTAGGCAAGGCTCAAAAGTCAAACCCACCTCCGTAAACAGCACAATTAACAAAAAACTGAGAGTTATGCTACTCAACGCCAGGAGTTTAAATCTCAAAATGCACACGCTCGAAGCACTCCTCAGTATGGAGAAGGTCGACATCTGTGCAGTAACTGAAACCTGGTTCAAGGCTCCAGAGAGCACCCCAGCACTACCAGGCTGCAACTCATACCACACGTTTCGGCCACAGAACACGGACCGAAACACAAAAAGGCATTAAGGTTACTGCTGCCAAAAATCCTACCTCTTCTGATAGAGATTCTAGAGCCTTAGACAGATGGGGTAAGAAGGTATACACTTCTGATGCTTTAGCCATTAGGGCTTTAAATTGTCAGTTTCATATGTTAAAGTATCAGCAGCATGTTATAGGACTACTTAGACAGAACATGATGTTGATTCCTGACTGTGCTGAACACAAAGAATTGCAAGATTTAATGCATTCTGCAGAACAAGTTGGTAAACATACTTTGCAGTATGGTTTTGACGCTTTAGAAGCTTCTTGCAGGGCTGCTGTCACTGGGTCTGTACTTAGAAGGCATGCTTGGCTTAAGGAACAAAACTTGCCAGATCATGTTAAAGCTATAAATTAGTGATGCTCTTAAAAAAAGAAGACCGTTTTTTGGCAAAAAAAAAGCAAAATAAAATACCTAACCTACACTTAGGTGACTCTATAGTCAGGCACACTGACGGTCCCACTCACTAGGCTGGACAAGCAGAAGGTTACTGTTAGCTGCCTGTTGGGAGCCAGAATCCGCCACATAACACAAGCACTCAGGTCACTCCAGAACAAGTAAAAATATGACTCTGTCATTGTTCATGTTGGTGTGAATGACCTGAGACGTACCTCCCTCGACTGCATGAAAAGAGACATGGAAGAGCTCTCTGATCATGCAGCCCAGGCTGGTATGACCCTGACCCTGAGTAGCATCCTGCCCTCACCAAGAATGATACCTCAGTATAAAGAAAAAATTATCAGTTTCAACAATTGGCTAAGCTTCTGGTGTCATTCAAAGGGGATCCAGTGTCTGTCAGCCTAGGACAATGTGCTCGACAAGCTGTGTTGCTTCACAAGAGACGGCTTGCACCTGTCACCCCTAGGCTTTCGAATACTGGCCAAGGCTCTTGCTGCCCCCATAGTGCCTTTTTTAGGCAAGGCTCAAAATTCAAACCCACCTCCGTAAACAGCACAATTAACAAAAAACTGAGGGTTATGCTACTCAACGCCAGGAGTTTAAATCTCAAAATGCACACGCTCGAAGCACTCCTCAGTATGGAGAAGGTCGACATCTGTGCAGTAACTGAAACCTAGTTCAAGGCTCCAGAGAGCACCCCAGCACTACCAGGCTACAACTCATACCACACGTTTCGGCCACAAAACACGAACAAGGATACACAAAAGGAGGGGGTGTATCCTTATTCATCAAGGATACCTACACCTCCAGGTTAGTGGCGCAGCATGATACCTCTGAGATCATCCATGTGCAACTAACATTGGGCAAATCTGCAATGCAAATTGTGGCCTGCTACAGATCACCCTCCATGACCCAGGATCACCACTCCACCTTTCTGGAGACACTGAAAAACATGAAGGTCCTACATAACACCCTGATATTGAGCGATTTCAATTACCCTACCATTCACTGGGAAAACTACTAGAGTACAAATTCCCAGGCCCAGCGCTTCCTGGAATTCATCAACTCAAATGCCCTGGATCAGCTGGTAAACTCCTCAACCAGAGGTGAAAACATATTGGACCTGGTCATCACCAACATGGGCGACAGGTGTTCCACACCAGAGGTCAACTGTCACTGGTTAGATCAGACCATAAACTAATCACTCTGGATGTCCACACCCCACCACCACCCCCAACTAAGGAAACCACAGTAAAAAACTTTTCTAAAGCAGACTTCACCTTACTTAAGACAGAGGTGGTAAGTTTCACAGCCCCCACGCTAAAGGATAATGCTGCCCAAGATGCAGAAACCGTTACAAATGCACTCTATGAGCACCTACAAGGATGCATGGATCGTGGCATCCCTAGCAAAACCAAGACTCAGTCCTCTAAGAGAAGGAAACCAGTTTGGTGGACCCCTGCAATTAACAGGCTATACAATAGAAGGAGGAAACTAGTTCAGAAAAAAAGCAAATCCCAAGAAGGAAAGACATCCCTGATCAGTATCAGTAAGAAACTAAGGTCCCTCATGAAATCATAACCACAAAGTCTTCTATAGCTATGTTAAGAATCTAAGTGGCAGCTCGCAGATATGCACTGAACTAGTGCAACATAGCACAAAATATACTGAACCTACTGATATTGCCAACATCCTGGCAGATAGATTCAATGCAAACTTCACCCCCCTCTCACCTCCAAAAGGGCCCACAACAATACCGGAAAAGTGTAGTGTCCCAAAAATCACAGACGCACAGGTGAAAACAGCCCTTTCAAAAGCCAAAAACACGTCAGTGGGACCAGATGGTGTCCCAGGCTGCGTCTTGCACGAACTACAGAAAGATCTAACCCCCCTCCTAAACACGCTGTTCAACCTCAGCCTCTCCACAGGCTACGTGCCCATAGAATGGTGCACAGCAATGGTTATTCCTCTCCACAAAGGAGGGGCCACAACTGACCCTGGTAACTATTGCCCTATAAGCCTGACTAGCCTGGTCTGCAAGGCTATGGAGCACATCGTCATGGAACTCATTAACAAAGACATTGGGAACCTCAAAACACTTGACCCGACTCAGTTCGGCTTTGTTAAGGGCAGATCATGCCTACTAAACCTGGTTGACTTCTTTGAGACAGTCACCAAGGCCATAGACGAGGGAAAGGTGGTTCACACAGACTACCTTGACCTTGCCAAGGCTTTCGGCACCATTCCCCACTCTGGTATTACAGAAAAACTCACCAGCCTGAACATAAACCCCTATGTCACCAGATGGATTGCCAACTGGTTTACAGACAGAATTCACATGGTAAGAATAACGGGCTGCAGGTCCAACTCTAAACCAGTCACAAGTGGTGTCCCACAAGGCTCTGTCCTGGGACCCCTAGTGTTTGGCATATACTTCGCAGATGTACAGGCAAACACAGGAGGACTATGGCTAACCAAGTTCGCCGATGACTGCAAA
This sequence comes from Protopterus annectens, assembly GCF_019279795.1. Taxonomy (NCBI): domain Eukaryota; kingdom Metazoa; phylum Chordata; order Ceratodontiformes; family Protopteridae; genus Protopterus; species Protopterus annectens. Next base: position 1,699,695,436 of record NC_056737.1, on the reverse strand, counting down.
CTGGGAGCCGTAATTGACTCTCTGGCTGACACGGACATCCTCCAAAAGGGCCTTACTGAGACGGACACCTGGTGTCAAAGTCATGGCCTCAAGCTAAATGCCAAAAAAATGCATAGTCATCCCATTTGGGAAAAACAAAACACCCATGAATTACCACATAGGTGGCAGCCCCCTTAATACAGAAGAGGTAATAAGAGATCTGGGGATCCAGGTAGATAGTAATCTCTCCTTTGACAATCATATTGCCAGAGTAGTTAGGAAGTCCTTCTATGTGGCCCATCTAATTACTAAAGGGTTCGCATCTAGAAATAAAGAGGTTATAGTGCCCCTCTACTCGTCACTTATTAGACCCATCATGAGTACAATGCCCCATTTGGGATGTACCTCACAAGACACTTCCAGCAGCTGGAAAGACCACAAAAGTACCTCACCAGGAGGATTACTGGCCTTAAACATATGTCCTATGCAGCCCGACTGAAACAATTCCGCCTATAGTCAGTGGCATATCGCTTACTCAGAGGTGATCTCTGCCTGACTTACAAAGCCATGTCCAACTCATAATTGATGGACATGCTCCACCTAAAGAAATCCAAGTCACTGTGAGCCACGCACTCTAGTGAGCTAAACCTCGCGCCACAACAATAAATAGAACATGCTGGAGGGATAGATTCCTTTTACAGAGACTCTCCGTGCTTTGGAACAAAATTCCAAATTACATCAGGGAGAGCCCCTCACTAACACGCTTCAAGAGAAATCTTGACGAGTGGATGGGTAACAGAAAATACACCCCCTAGAATCACTTCATTGTCTCTACTTGACAGAGGATCAGTTAATTCATCAATGTGGCAGCGAAAGCCGACACACTCTGGCTAGGCTTATAAATGCTCTCGGGCAGATAGCCTAGTACCTACCTATGAACCTATAAGAAGTCCTCAAAAGGATGGAGGAAAAAGCTAAATCTATGCAAACTGTTAAAGATTTCCTACAAGTACAGCCTCCCAGATTCAGTAGGCATTGGCCCTCAAAGATCTGGTCCTCTCCAGTCCCTCAAACAAAAAAACACAGAGCACTGCTGTAGCTGCCAATTTCCTTTCTTTATTCAGTACATCCTGGTACCTCGGCCTCACAGGCCTTCAATGGAATAACTTCATACAAACCAAGCAGCTGTTTATATTCCATCTCAGCATTAATTCGTCTTCATTTAATTAAACAATTAAATCAATTAAACAATTAAATGCTTTCCTTTGAACATTATGCAGCTTAGAACCCAGAGATGTGCCCCCACACATACATCCAGTCCCTTCCAGGCCTTCTCAGTCCAAACCCAGAAACAGCAAACCACCTAGGCTACAGTCTCAGGCTATGCACAGACCTAAGCAGTGGAGGGCTCTCACTTCCACAGCAAGGAGTAGTAAGCCACCCTCCTACGGAAAAATGGCACAGTGACTTAACCTTAACCCTTCCAAGCCTTGCTCAACTACCTGCTCCCTTAGGAGGAAAGCTCACCCTGCATGCAAAAAACTAGGAACTCATTACCCAGGACAAATGGGTTTTGAACATAGTTTTCCAAGGATACAGATTCCACTTCCACACACTACCAACCCCAAATGGTTGGCCAGACCTACCCCCAAATCAATGGGCAGAGGCCTAACAGCAGGTTCTTTCTCTTCTCAATATCAGGGCTATTCATCCTGTCCCAGCAGAACAAAGGGGACAAGGTTTTTATTCAAGACTTTTTCTGGTACCCAGAAAAGACAACTCCTGGCATCCTATCCTGGCCCTCTCTACTCTCAACACCTTTCTGGTAGTTCCAAAATTCAAAATGCTAACTCTTGAACAGCTTCTCCACATGCTAGCCAAAGATGCCTGGCTGGCAACCCTAGACTTAAAGGAAGCTTACCTGCACATCCCAATAAGGGAATCTTGCAGGAAATACCTACGCTTCAGGGCAGGCTCCATGCACTATCAGTTCTCTGCACTTCCCTTTGGCTTATCTACTGAGGGATGCTAGAGGACGTGCACAGACAACTTAGATTTTATTTGGACATGGCTAAGCCTCTCAGTGCATTTTGCAGACAGAGAAATATTAAAATTTAGCCATACTTGGATGATTGTCTGATTCAGGCAGAAAGCCAGGACTTGCTATTACAACACCTGGCATTCGTAAAGAAACTTCTAACCTCACTGGGGTACACCATCAATGAAAAGAAATCTCACCTAATACCCTTCCAACAGATTGTATTCCTGGGAGCAAGCTTGAACACAACTTCCTAGATGGCATTCCTCACTCCGGAGAAACACGTTTATTTGACAACCTACTTCAAACTATTGGCCACAAAACCCCAGCTATCTGCAAGGAAAATACTGCAAGCCCTGGGGTTCATGGCCTCTTGCATTCTACTAATTCCATATGAAAAACTGCATATGAGGAAACTCCAGTGGTATCTAAAAAGCCTAAGGTGTCAACATTCTCAGGACCTGGAAACAATGATTTCTATCATTCCTTGTATGAAGACAGAGTTCCTTTGGTGGGCAGAGGCCTGCTACCATAGCAAGGGACTCCCTTTCACTCTACCCCCTGCTGCCCAAACCGTAACAACAGGCGCATCAGACTATGCATGGAGGGCTCACATGGCAGGGCAGTGCATTCAGGGCAAATGGAACCCGAGACAGATGCACCTGCATAGCAATCAAAAAGAAATGTTAGCTGTACAGAATGCTCTGACAGCCTTCAAAGACCGTATTCTTCCAGGACAACTATTAGTAAAGACAGACAACACCACAGTTATGTGGTACATAAACAAGCAGGAGGGAACCCACTCGTACCCTCTCTGCAGACTAGCCATGGCTCTGTGGAACACAGCCTTGAGCTACCAAATACACCTACAAGCTCAATTCCTGCCAGGCAAACTAAATTCACTGGCAGACGACTTAAGCAGAAATCTCATGGACCCACATGAATGGAAACTAGAACTCAAAATATTCAACCTCTTGAGGAACAAATGGGGGACTATAGATATAGACCTTGTTTGCCTCCCCTCAGAACTACCAATTGAACAAATTCTGCACAAGAACTCCCCACAGTCGAGCTTGGAAAGTGGATGCCCTGTCCTTTGTCTGGGAAGGCCCCTCGGTTTATGCCTTTCCCCCTCTGCCTCTCCTCTCAAAGGTTCTACTAAAGATCAAACAGGGCAAGCTAAGGACAATACTGATTGCACCAGACTGGCCACGCCAGCACTGGTACCCCCCCTCTTGGGCAGTATGACACTGCTGCAACCATGGCACCTGCCTCAGACCCCTTCCCTGCTGTCCCAGCAGAAGAGCCAGATTTTGCACCCTCAGCTTTCAAACCCTGAACCTTGCAGCCTGGCAAATTCCTTGAGCTCTCCTCTAGCATCCCTCAGTAAGCAGGTGCTGGATGTCATTCTGGAGGCAAGGAGGCCTAGTACTAGAAAATCCTATGCTGAAAAGTGGAAAAGATACTGTTCCTGGCGCCAGGCTCAGGGGATGGGCACAACGGTGCCCAGCTTACCTCATATTCTACAGTACTTAACAGAAATACTCCACAAGGGCCCATCCTTCTTGTCAATTAAAATTCATGCCTTTGCCATTTCACCACATTATAATACTGAGCCACCCCTTTTCTCTCACCCCTTGCTGAAACAATTCCTTAGAGGGGCCAAAATTTTAAGACCCCCCAGGAGAGCTCCCACTCCAGCCTGGGACCTTAACTTTGTATTGGAAAAGCTGATCCCCCCCCCCCCCCCCTTGAGCCAGCAGCAACAGCAGAGTTGAAATTCCTTTCTTGGAAAACAGCCTTCCTTCTAGCCATCACTTCAGCAAGAACTGTGTCTGAATTACAGGCCCTCATGGCAGTGGATCCCTTCATTATCTTCCATGCAGACAGGGTTTCCCTCAGGACTAATCCTTCCTTTATGCGCAAGGTGGTATCTAGTGTGGCCCTAAATCAGTCCATTCACTTGCCTACTTTTTTCCCTAATCCACAAAACAAAGGGGAACGAATACTGCACTCTCTGGACGTGCACAGACAACTTAGATTTTATTTGGACATGGCTAAGCCTCTCAGAAAATCTGAACAGCTGCTAGTTGGCATTGCTGCAGGGGCAGAGGGGAAGGCCATTTCAAAGCAAACCATTTTCAAATGGATACCCCATTGCATTTGTTTCTGCTACAAGCACCATGGAAAACCTACCCCACAGGGCATAAGATCACATTCCACCAGGGCTGCATCTACCTCTGCGGCTTTTCTCAGAGGATTCCCAACCAGGGACATCCTAGAAGCTGCTACCTGGAGCTCTGTACATACCTTCACCAAGCATTACCACATTCATATCCTTTCTAAATCCAGAGCTGGATTTGCCACTGTAGTCTTGCAGGGCTTAATAGCTGGCTCTAATGCTCTTTATCTTCCTCCTCCCTTCCTTAGCTTTGGGAATCAACCGAAATGTGATGGCTGCAACAGTGAAACACGAAGAACATAGTACAGTTGTGTACACTTACCATAAATGTAGATGTTCGAGTGTATTCACTGTTACAGTCCTGGTTACCCTCCCTCCAGCCCCCTGACTTCTCTTGGCTCTACCTTTCCTTCTTGTTTGGTATATTTATTTTTTTCTGGTGTATTTGCTTTTTGATGGGGGTGTACCATACCATATAATTGCTTCCTATTGTGGGGGCACCTGACATCTGGAGCAAGAAAAACTGATGTAATGGTGTCGGCTGCATGTTTTATACCCCTGACGTCATGGAAGAAGAGACAGCATTCGAAGCAGAGATCCGAAGGCTCTGGTATTCAGGCTGGCTGAGGGCTACCTGCAGGCAGTTAACCCAAATGTGATGACTGCAACAGTGAATACACTCGAACATCTACATTTATGGTAAGTGTACACAACTGTACTTTCTTCTTCCTCACGATCTCCTACGTCTCCCCTCTAGCAGGAAATAAAAGACTGTGAAAAGGCCATCTCCTGTGTTCCCTGAGAAGTTTGGACCCCCTGAGAAAATGTCAAAAACTACCAAGACTCTCACCTCATCAGCTCCACTGCCTTCAGAACCGATTGAGGTTATTACAGTTGATAAGCCTATATCAGCCTCAAGTACTTCGGAGCTGAAAAAGGATTCCTTAGCTCGGAGCCGGTCAACAGATATTCCACTGGTCTCCCCTACTCTGATCACCCATTTTTCATAGATCTCTCTCTCCCACCCTTTCTTCCAGGTCCTCTAGGAGCCTGTCAGATGAAGATGTGGAGAGGGTGGTGCACAGACTCTTGAAGGCGCCGGGGCTGGCAAATTTGCTCACGGCTCCTGCCCATCTGGCCTCAGAGCCATCCAAATATTTATCAACCACTATTGTTCCTCCTCTGAGCCATTCCAGTCTATCGGAGCCAGTATATCCAGTACCACTTGCAGTAGAACCTTTGGCTCTGACACCCCAAGTGGCCTTTCTGGAACTGATATCTGCTCCGACACTGTCAGTGCCGTCTGTAGTGTCTAGGAGCCAAAGTTCACCAGTTGGCCCCAAGGGGGATTCTCAGACCCGAACCTCTTCGAATTCAAGTCTACCTCTCGGTGCGTCAGGTTCGGAGCCGATCTCCCTGGAACCGGGGGCTACCTCTGTTTCTTCTGAACCGGTGGTTTCCTTGGAGCCGGGGGAGTCGGCCTTCGAGCTGATGAGGAGTGTGCTGGCCAAATCTACAGCTCTATGCAAGGATACTGATGTTCTTCCCCCAAAGGCACCATCCTCTGTCTTGGCACCACCCTATCCACAGGACAGCAGAGATCTGCAGCCTCAGGGACACCCTCTGGGTGGTCCCCATTCTTCTGAGACCTCCCCAGAATCCCCTTCTAAGGAGCCTCTTCTGAAGAAAACATGCAAGAGGAAGTATGTAGGCTCCCCCGATGAGTCTGTCACCTCTGACACTGACCTCGAGGAGTCAGAAGGGTCCCCATGGTCGTCCTCTGATGATATCTCCTTTGTAGATATGCTTGATATCCTAAAACAGAGAGGCGGCTGGATTACCATCACCCATTCTGATGAGGAGTCGGTGTACTTGAAAGCTTTCGGATCTCAACCTTCAGCCTCTTGGGTGTGTCTGCCTTTCGATGAGCTCATGGACTTGGTCAGTCGAAAGGTGTGGGAATCACCTGACACCATGGAGCCAGTCCCTTGTAGGCCAAACAAGTTTCTGTCAGCCCCCAAGGAAAAGGATTTCTTGACAAAAGGTGTGCCGGTAGATGCTATGGTGGTGGCAGCAGCCACCAATGAGGAGCTTGCAGGGACATCCTCATCTGTCCACCCGCCGAACAAAAAGTCAAATATGGGAAGAGTGTTTTTTCTTCAGCGGCTTTTACCCTTGGATTGCTTAATTTTCTTACCCATTTTACAAGGCTTCAGATAGATGATCTGAAGGAACTGGGAGATACTCTACAAGGTACTTCAACTGCGGGTGTACCAGAAGAGGTTACCACTCAGTTATCCACCTTAAGCTCCATAGTGAACTCCTCCTTAAGACTGATGTCATATGCAGCAGATGGAGCAAGTAGGACAGTGGGTTCAGGAGTTTCCCTGAGAAGGCACTCCTGGATGCGCTTGTGTAACTTTGCAAAATCCTTTAAGTCTACCTTCACATATGCCCCCTTTGACAGTTCCTCACTTTTTGGACCAAAAGTTAAGGATACACTCACCAGATGCAAGCAGGAAGGGAAAACTCTCTCTGCTGTTGGAGTACATTTTTCCATTCCTTCAAGACTCTACCCTAAAGGGCAGAATGGTGGGAAGATATGGTTCAAGAAATCCCAGAGGTTTTTCACAGGTGCACAAGGTGATTCCTTCCCCAGGTGCAGAGGGGGAGGAAATAATGGTAGACAGCAAGAGGCAGAGGGGGTCCATAGAACCAGGGCAACCATGATTCCTTTCGCGGATGTTCCTATCAGCGCTCCTGAAAGGAGGCCCAACTGTGCTACTCTGAAGCCAGTCGGGGGACATTTATCTTTGTACCCAGAAGCCTGGCACAACATCACAAAAGACAAGTGGGTACAAAACACAATATCCAGAGGATATCCATTCCCTTTTCCTACCCCCCCTCCTTGAACCAGGAAAATCCCGGATGTTCCAACCAATCACAGGGATGAAGCAACCGTAGAAATCCAAAAGTTGCTAAACAAAAGAGTCATCCAAACCGTCCCCGCAGACCAGATAGGATTTGGAACTTACTCGAGATTCTTTTTAGTACCAAAAAGAACAGGGGACTGGAGGCCTATATTGGATCTCAGCAAACTAAACAAATCAGTAAAGAGGTCCAAGTTCCAAATGGTGACACTGCGGTCTATACTCCCCCTTTTAGAGAAAGACAATTGGATGTGCTCTATAGACCTCCAAGATGCATACTACCACATAACGATGGACAGAGCATCGAGGAGTCACTTAGGCCTCTGGCTGGGATCCAGTCACTATCAATTTTGTGCTCTGCCCTTTGGTCTCACTACAGCCCCCAGAGTGTTCGCCAAATGCATGGCAGTAGTAGCGGCTCACTTGAGACGTCTTGGATTCCGAGTGTTTCCGTACCTGGACGACTGGCTCCTAACTGCCACCACCAAGCATCTACTTCAACAGGCCAGAGACAGGACCCTACAAATTTGTGCTTAGCTAGGCATTACAATAAACTTGCAAAAATCTGCCTTATTGCCCTGTCAGCATGTTAGTTTTATAGGCGCAGAAACAGACACCGTTTCAATGATGGCACACCTTCCCGCCGACAGAATTGTGAATCACAAACAGCAGGTACTGATTCTTCCCAAACACAAGGTCAAGGCAAAGATAGTGCTCAAACTACTGGAGACAATGGCCTCAACCATAACCCTCTTTCCCTTAGCCAGGATGCACATGAGAATCCTACAGTGTTTACTGTTCTCCCAGTGGTCACTTCAGGAACTTCCTCTGTCTCACCCAATCATAATAACAGAAACTTGCAAGAAGGATCTTCATTGGTGGATTCAATCCCACGAGCTAATCATCGGAGACCATTCGTTCCACAGCAACCTGTGCTACTGTGACCATGGGTGCTTCCCAGATACGGTGGCGGGGGCATTATCTGGGAAAGACAGTCCAAGGCATATGGCAAGAACATGAGGCCAATTTGCACATCAGTGTTCTAGAGATGAGAGCAGTACTTCTGGCATTGCAAGCAAGCACTCAACAACTCTCTTCCACTAGGGATGATTGCAATCCAGTCAGACAATATTTCAAGTGGTATCGTATATAAACAGACAGGAAGGAACCAGATCATACCCACTTTATCGAGAGGCTCTGAGGGTTTGGCAGTGAGCAATCTCTTCCCAACGCTTTCTAGTAGCAATGCATATCACGGGAAAGTCCAGTGTGATAGTCGACAAGCTCAGCAGGGCAATTTTGATGCCTCACGAGTGGTCTCTAAATCAGAATGTAGCAGAAGAGATCTTTCGCAAATGGGGCCAGCCTTACTGTGATCTTTTTGCCACTCCTATGAACGCCAAATGCAGCATCTACTTTGCCCTAATCCCCCCTCTGGGGGAAACACAGAGAGACGCACTTGTTCACAATTGGCCCTTGGGACTTCTTTATGCCTTTCCCCCATTTCCCCTCATGTCAAAAGTCATTCAGAAAGCAAAATGATTCTCATTGTTCCATATTGGTCTCATCAGATTTGGTTCCCCTTTCTCAGACCTCATCTACTGGAGTTTCCATGGATTCTGGACCCAGTTCCAGACCTGCTGACACATACGTCAGGAACGCTCCATCTTTCTCTCCACACCCTCAGCTTGACAGCTTGGCTGCTCCACTTCCAACCTTAGTCAGGCTTCAGGATTTCACTCCAGCAGTAAAACATATCTTGATATCCTCTCATAAGGTTTCTACCAGAAAACTATATGCTAGTAAATGGAAAAGATTTTCTTTCTGGGTGCAGACCAGAAACATAGACCCCTTCACTGTCCCAGTTTCTTCAGTTTTGGATTTCCTTTCGGATCTCTTCCAACAAGGCTCAGCCGCTGCCACAATTAAAGTCCAGCTAGCAGCTATCTCCAATTTCCACTTAGGACACCATATGCCTAACTTGGTGGCACATAGACTGAGTAAAGATTTTTTGAAAGGCACCTCCTTATTGAGACCTCCATTTAAAGAACCTGTCCCTCCTTGGGACTTAAACTTTGTCCTGTCGCACTTCACCTCACTACCCTTTGAACCTGCATCCACATGTGATCTAAAGTTCCTCTCTTGGAAAACAATTTTTCTGGTAGCTATAACTTCAGCCAGAAGAGTTTCAGAGCTACAAGCGCTTTCAGTCAAACCGCCTTATTTGATCTTCCATAAAGAGAGGGTTTCGCTTCAAACTAACCCATCCTTTGTCACTAAGATTTGTTCTCAGTATAATACTAACCAATCAATTGAACTTCAGTGTTTGCCCCTAACCATACCAACAAGGCTGAATACAGACTAAAGCAACTTGATGTGCATAGACAACTTAGGTTCTACCTCCACAGAACTAAAGAATTCAGGAAGTCAGATCACTTATTCATATCCTTTTCGGAGGCAAGAAAGGGTATGCCAGTCTCTAAAATCACGTTATCTAATTGGCTTTCTAATTGCATAACTTTTATATACTCGTTCAATAACAAGAAACTTCCCTTCAAAGTTAGAGGTCAGTACCAACATCCACTGCCTTTCAGGCCAGAATTTCAATGGACAGTATTTTTGCAGCTGCGACTTGGGCAAGCTCACATACTTTTATTACTCATTGCAAAGTTGATTTGGCCTCCAGGGATGGAGTTTCCTTTGGTTCCACAGTGCTCGAGTGTATTCCCGTGAGCCACCCGAGAAAAAAGGTGCTAGGGACGCTGTCCCATGAAGGCGAGATAGGACAACATAACATAAAGAAGTTATGTACTCACCATAACGTTCTATGTTTGTTGTCCATCTCGCCTTTCATTCTTACGAACCCACCCACCTACCCCCATCCATATAATCCTAGAGGACCTGGTAGGAAGAATTTTGCTCTTTCCTTTATGTTGGAGACCTTTCAGTATTGTTTTTCCTTTACCCAGGGTATAGTATAACTATTTTCTATTATAGTTAGGAACAGACAAGATCTGAGGATTGATACCACTGCATTATGGGATACCTACCATGCCAAAAGCCAACTTAGAGACTTCGAGCTTCGAGTTGGAGCCGAGGATCAGCTTCAAACCAACATGTAAGAATGAAGGGCGAGATAGACAACAAACACAGAACTTCTTTTTTTTTTTTTTTTTTTTTTTTTTTTTTTTAAGTCCTACTTATCTGTAATAACAGATGTTCGAATTCCTCACTGCCTCAATGGCAGCACTCCTCCCCCTATTTTGTATAGAGTTTGATGGCATCCACTCATCCACTCACGTTGTGTTTTTGATTAGCTTTGGTTATTTTTGATGGTATTTTTTGACTGTGAAGGGGTTGGTTTCAGACAATTCCTGCTTCTGGGCCTTCAGTCTTCCTACTTGTTATTAAAAGCCTGAATAACTGACTTTCTGTGAGGGGATTAGACTTTCCCTGATGGAAGGGCTTAACCAATTCCTTATCACAGAGAGTTAGAGGAGGGGATTCTGAGCTCTGTAAAGCTGACAGTGTGGGTTTTTGCAGGCACAGAACCAATATGCCTCTGAGGCCTTGTGAAATTTGAACATCTACTGTTACAGGTAAGTACACATCTGTATTTTGTTAAAGAAAATTTTTTTAATTTAATGCATTTACATTATATACACAGAAACGAAGAAATTCAACTTCACATATTGTTATACAATGATAGGAATACATTGAATCATCAAGGTAATCTTATATAATTAACACGTTAAGAATCTTGATATTTTAATAGCAACATTTCATGATTATCCCAACAACTAAAGGTCTTACTGTGATTTATAGATCTTATTCTGATCGCCTGTTTTCAGTTTTACATAATATTTTTGTTAAATGTAAAAATTGTTTGAACATAGGAACTAAAATTTCCAGTTTTTTGCAATAACTTTTCTGGAAACTGCCAAAAGAGACCAAAAGAGTCTTTGCACTTTGGCTTTTAAAGATAAGGAAGTGGAACATTAATTAGTAGTACTGATCTAGTTAAAGAACAATTATCAGATCACGACCCTTTAAAAACATACTTATCTCTTCCCAGTATTCATTTAATTTTTCACAGTCCGTAAACATGTGTCCAATCAGCTGTTATATCTTTATTACATCTCCAACAAACTGAAGAAGTCATTTTACTAAACTTAGCGATTTAATATGGAGTAACAAACATTCTATGTATATATTTCCACATAAAAACTTTCCAGTATAAACTTGAAGAAGTTTGACTAACCGATTTAAATATCAAAGCTTTATTTTTACCATCTATTGAGTCACCCAGTCCACCACTATCTAAAAAGTTCCAGAATTTTGCTTCAAAATTATTATTATATTATCATTATTATTATTATTGTTATTATTATTTATAATTAACTTTTATAGCTTGGACAAGCTTCCTTTGTATGTCAGTTGACTTTAGATAACAGCATTCATATATTCATATAATGGGGAAGTAATGTTCTATTCCTCTTCACTCATATTATCCACAAATTCATTTAATTGTTTACTCATTGATAATATTAACTGGTTTGCAGATTCATCCAACTTATATTCCTTCATTAAATATTGTGGGGACTTGTCTTTTCCTTTTTAAAGTAATCAGACCATAATGCTAAATGTTAAGTTGTCAATCTCGCCTTCATTCTTGCTGGATGGGTTCGGAGCCGAACCTCGGCTCTGACTCTGCCTATTACTAAAGCTCGAGAGCTATTTTCACCAGCTCGAGGCTATACTATGTCCCATAATGCTAGGCATCATATACCCAGATCTCGTTTGCCGCTTCAGCTACGAGGTTGCGTTTTCTCCGGCTCCAGGTCGTATTTAAAAATTTTGTATCTACAGTTAGTTTTTCATAGATATTTTTCTCTTTAGTTTATTTAATTACTGTTTAGAGAGTAGCGACTAGTTTCCCTACCCTTTTTCTGTAGTTTTCCCTCCCCTTTTTCCACCCTTAAGGTGGACGGGCCTAACCCTCCCTTCAGTAGTTAGTACAGTTTTCCCCTTAGTGTGTGTGTGTCGAATTTCTGTCTTCCTTTTACTAGTTAGCTTAACTTAATTTTTTTGTTGAGTGTGTTAGTGTTCTTGTTTAGATTCTTTGTCTCGACCCTGTGGTATCATGTCCAAAGATACCAAGGTATCGGGATTCAAGAAGTGTGACTCGTGCTGTCAGAAGATGTCTCTGACAGACGGTCACACTTCTTGTGTGTATTGTTTGGGCCGTCTGCACCTGCAGGACTCTTGTTCCATCTGTCACGATTTTAGCCCCAGAGTCCTGCAGGAACGCAGAAATAAGCTCATTCTGAGAGGCTTATTAAAGCCTGAAGGTTCTCCGCCCAAGCCTATCTCCGGAAAACCTTCAAAGCCCGCCAAATCGTCGGCTCCATGTTCGGAGCCGGCGCTAGCGGTTCTCTTTCTGCTTCGTCGATTCCAGCTGGAACCGATTCATCGAGGCCTCAGTTGGCTCCGGCTTTGGTGTCGGAGCCATTCCCAAGCCGTAAATGCTCCAGGTCTCCTTCACTGGAGTCAGTTAGATCGGCTCCAAAGTCCCCCTTGCTGTCGGAGCGGAGCCATAGGTCTCACTCCTCCAGGTCTTCCAAGCTCTTGGACCATGAGAGGGTAGTCAGCAGGCTTTTAAAGTCGCAGGCGCTGGCCCAGTTATTGCATAGCCCATCTCAACAGACAGGGGCTACCCCAACGTCTGCTCAAGTTACTCCTCTGACTACTCCGCTGAGTTCAGAGCCGGAGGTCGTCGAGGTTAGTGCCGTTGGGGCGTCGGAACCGATCCCTCCGTCATCGGTTCCTTCGTCGGCTCCGGTCCCTTCATTGGCTCCGTCCTTGGAGGGATCCGGGCGTCGAGACTCCCTCGTCGGCTCCGAGGGGGCAAGTGGCATCGGACCCTTGTCCGACCCCGTTCTCCCTCTTGGAGCCTCGGTGCAGGTGAGTTTGGCCTCGACATCGGCCTCTGAGCCATCCCTCTCAGTGCTGTGAGGAGCTCTCATCTCCTCGGAGCTGGGTCCCTCTTCCCTGCCTGACAGGGGCACCTTTGAGGTCATGAGGAGCGTGCTGGCTCCCATACCGGCGCCACGGTCGGCCTCGTCGGCCCCTCCCTCCACGGTGCCTGTTTCAGCCCCTGGCTACCCTCCTGAACCCAAGCACGGAGAACCGCCGCTCCAGGCCACTCCATTGGGCATTTCCTCCTCTTCAGAGGCCTCCCCTGATCCTGCAGGGGAGCCCCCTTGGAAGAGGACATGCAAGAGGAAGCATGTAGACTCCCCTGAGTCAGTGACATCTGACACCGACCTGGATGATTCGGAAGGGTCCCCAAGGTCCCCCTCTGAGGATGTCTCCTTTTCTGACATCCTAGAGATCCTTAAACAGAGGGGGAACTGGTCCGCCCTCAACCCTTCCAAGGACGAGTCAGTGCACCTGGATGCATTCGGTTCTCGCCCTTCCACCTCCTGGGTGTCCCCGCTTTTCGACCCACTCATGAAGGTGGTGGCTAGGAAGGCATGGACGGCTCCGGATACTATGGAACCAACTCCCTGGAGGCCTACAAAATTTATTACAGCCCCGGCAGACAAGCAGTTTCTCTTTAAGGGCGTCCCCATTGATGCCATGGTGGTGGTGGCAGCCACTAAGAAGGAGTTGGCTGACCCTTCAGTACCTGTCCATCCTCCTAATAAGGAATCTAGGACTATGGATAGGTATGGCAAGCGGATGTTTTCTTCAGCGACCTTTGCCATGCGGTCGCTGAATTACTTGTGCCATTTCACCCATCTTCAGAGAGACCTCCTTAAAGAACTGGGTGATACCTTACAGGACCCAACAGCTGTGGGGTCTCAGGAAAAGATCAACTCCCAGCTGGGGACCCTGAACTCTATTGTCAACTCCTCCATGCGGCTCATTTCTTATGCAGCCGATGGAGCGAGTAGGGCTGCAGGCACGGGCGTTGCTCTAAGGAGACATGCCTGGATGCGGCTTTGCAACTTTGCTGACCCCTTCAAGGCATCCTTCACTAACACCCCCTTTGACGGTTCTGCCCTGTTTGGACCTCAAGTGAAGGATACATTGACTAGGTGTGAGCAGGAAGGCAAGACTCTCTCTGCCGTGGGAGTCCGTTTTTCCGCCCCTTCTCGACCATACCCTAAGGGTCAAAAGGGCGGAAAGATGTGGTTCCGTAAACCTCAGGGAGTACTGCCTGACGCACGTGGTGAGCTCCCCTCCAGAGGCAGAGGAGGGAACAATAACAGACGCCGCCCTAGGGGCAGGGGGGGGTCTGCAAAGTCAGGGTAGCAGAGAATCTTTCTCTGACAAAACCCTTCCAGCACCCCTGAGGAGCTGCCCGACTGTCCACCTTTGGAGGCAGTTGGGGGAAGACTTTCACTGTACCCAGAAGCCTGGCATTCCCTTACACAAGACAGATGGGTATGGTCGATCATAACCGAGGGTTACAGAATCCCCTTTATCCACACCCCGCAACAACCAAAAGGGCCTCTTCCAGACATTCCACCCGGTCTGAGAGATCAAGCAGCGTCAGAAATTTCAAAGCTGCTGTCAAAAAGGGCCATCCAGCCAGTCCCAGCAGACCAGCAAGGATCCGGGATCTACTCCAAATTCTTTTTGGTACCAAAAAAGACGGGGGACTGGAGACCTATTTTGGATCTCAGCAGGCTGAACAAGTCTGTTCAAAGAACGAAGTTCCGGATGGTCACGCTACAGTCCATTCTACCCTTTCTGGGTCAGGACAATTGGATGTGCTCTATAGATCTTCAGGATGCGTACTACCATATCAAAATGAACAGGCGCTCCAGAAGGTTTCTCCGCTTCCGGCTCGGAGCCAGTCACTACCAATTCAGAGCCTTGCCCTTTGGCCTCACCACAGCCCCCAGGGTGTTTACCAAATGCATGGCAGTGGTTGCGGCTCACCCGAGACGATTAGGATTCCAGGTGTTTCCATATTTAGACGACTGGCTCCTTACTGCCACCACCAGGCATCAGCTACTTCAAGCCAGGGATTACGCTGTGCAAATGTGCAAAGCGCTAAGCATCTCTATAAACTTTGAAATGTCTGCCTTGTCAGCATATTACCTTCATAGGCGCCGTGTTAAACACGGTGGAGTTGTCAGCAAAACTACCTACACAAAGAGTTTCAGACATTCGCAGCCATGTTCAGATCCTACTACAGGAGGACAGGGTCCAAGCCCGATTTGTACTGAAAACACTTGGTCTAATGGCAGCAACAATCACCTTGCTCCCCCTAGCTCGTTTTCATATGTGGCTACTGCAGTGGATGCTTTTTTCCCAATGGTCCTTTCAGCAGCTTCCCATATCTCACAACATTCTCATCACTCAGTCATGCAAGAGACACCTCTCTTGGTGGATGGTCTCGCCTCAGGTGCTCCTGGGCAGACCTGTTGTTCTCCTCCCTCCTGTTGCCACCGTGACAATGGATGCCTCCTTGATCGGGTGGGGGGCCATTTTCAGGGCAGGACAGTCCAGGGCACATGGCAACCCTTCGAGTGCCACCTGCACATAAATGTCTTGGAGATGAGAGCGGTACTTTTGGAGTTGCAGACCCTTCAGAACTCTCTACCCACCGGGACGATTGCAATTCAGACAGACAATATGTCTGTAGTGTGGTACATCAACAAGCAGGGCGGAACCAGGTCCTACCCCCTATGTCGGGAAGCGCTCAGACTTTGGCAATGGGCGATCTCTTCTCAAAGGTTTCTGGTAGCAATGCATATTCCAGGGAAGTCCAACGTCATAGCGGACAGACTGAGCAGGGCCATTCTCATGCCCTACGAGTGGTCTCTCAACCAGCTAGTAGCGGAACAAATATTCAGAAGGTGGGGTCAGCTTTGCTGTGACCTTTTCGCAACCCCTCAAAACAGCAAGTGTCAGGATTTCTTCACCATCTTTCCTCTTCCGGGTCTCCCTCCTAGAGACGCTCTAGTCCACGATTGGCCCCGGGGTCTTCTATATGCTTTCCCCCCTTTTCCCTTAATTACTCAGTTAGTCCAGAAAGCAACTGCCCTGAGATTCAGGATGATCCTCATTGCCCCTTACTGGCCCCGACAAGTTTGGTTTCCGTTCCTGCAACGTCATCTACTAGAGCAGCCCTGGCATCTGGACCCAGTGCCAGACCTTCTGACCCATCAATCGGGCGGGCTGTACCAATCCCTTCCGTCTCTCAACCTCACAGCTTGGTTGCTCCACTTCCAACCCTAGCCAGGCTTCCCTTAATTTCTCAGTCAGTACGTGATGTCATTCTTGCCTCTCACACGTCTAACACCAGAAGGACGTATGCTAGTAAATGGAAGCGTTTCTCTATTTGGGCAAGGAAAAATCAAGTGGACCCTTTCACAGCTCCTGTCCAAACAGTTCTAGAGTTTTTGGTGGAACTTTTCCAAACGGGCTCTTCCTCAGCCACTATCAGGGTCCAGTTGGCGGCTATTGCAAATTTCCACGTTGGCTTGTCAGAGACCAGTATTATGTCCCACAAGCTTTGCAAAGCCTTTCTAAAATGAACCCTATTACTTAGGCCCCAGGTTAAAGACCCTCCTCCACCGTGGGATCTAAATTTGGTACTGTCTTCTTTAATTCTTCCTCCCTTTGAGCCAGCTGCTTCCTGCTCGTTAAAACTGCTCTCCTGGAAAACACTGTTCTTGGTAGCTATTACCTCAGCGAGAAGGGTTTCGGAGCTGCAAGCTCTCTCTGTGCACCCCCCTTATCTTGTTTTTCACAAAGATAGAGTGTCTCTTAGGACTAATCCTTCCTTTTTACCTAAGGTACTCTCTGAAAAAAATATTAATCAGACTATTGATCTCCCAGTCTTCTTCCCAAATTATACTGATAGAGCTGAGAGAAGACTACATTGTTTACACGTTCACCGTCAACTACGCTTCTATCTTGATAGAACAAAACAGTCGAGAAAATCAGAACAGCTCTTCCTGTCTTACGCGGAAGGAAAGCAAGGCCTTCCAGTTTCTAAAGTAACCTTGTCCAGATGGTTGACCTCTCTTATCATGTTAATCTATCAATTGAGGCATAAAGAGCCCCCTACCAAGCCTAGAGCTCATTCAACTAGATCATCAGCTTCCTCAGTAGCTTTTCAAGCAAGGTTACCTATGGATTCTATTTGTGCAGCGGCCACATGGACCTCCCCTCATACCTTCATTTCTCATTACAAACTGGACATTGCCTCCAGAAGTCAGGCTGATTTTGGTTCCACTGTACTCAAGAGTCTGTTCCATTGAGCCACCCAGGACTAAGGTGCTAGGGACGCTGTCCCATCCAGCAAGAATGAAAGCGAGATTGACAACTTAACATTGAGAAGTTATGTACTTACCATAACGTTCCATGTTAGTTGTCTTCTTCTCGCCTTCTTTCTTGCACCCCACCCTCCATCCCCCTTGCCTGGAAAGACCTAGAGTATCTTGTGAGATATTTTTTGTCACCAGAGTTATCTTCTCAGCTAGCTCTCTTGCTCCCCTTTTGGTAGCCCTTGTAAGAGATATATGTAGAAGAGCTTATTTTTACATATCTTAGATAGATTTACTCTTTTCTTGTGGTGGGACATGTATGTCCGTAGTGTTAGCTATCAAACGAGATCTGGGTATATGACGCCTAGCATTATGGGACATAGTATAGCCTCGAGCCGGTGAAAATAGCTCTCGAGCTTTAGTAATAGGCTGAGTCAGAGCCGAGGTTCGGCTCCGAACCCATCCAGCAAGAAAGAAGACGAGAAGAAGTCAACTAACATGGAACGTTATGGTAAGTACATAACGTTTCATAAATTCATTTTTAGTAAATTCATTTTAACATTGTTCTGAGGTTTCTTAAATTTAGAGGTGTGTGCAGTAGAAAACACAAACATTTCCATTTTGTTACTAATGGAGTTTTGAAAACGTATTTCTTAACTGTTTTAAGAACTGATTTCATATATGCAGAGTCTAAAGCTGGAAATGAATTTCCTTCTAAGGGAAATTTTGTTAACCGGATGAGAGGATTATTACATATTTTTAATTTATCTTTAGTAAACTTATAAGCTGCACTTTTTTCTAGTTACTTTTCTTCTGATGCATTGTGTTACAACTGATGTGATGTGAGCAGGGAGAGTTAATTATAGGAAAGTGAAAAGTTTATCAGGTGCTGAGCATTTGCATAGCTAGGAGTTGAGTTGGTGTGCTTCCCGCTGTTGTTTAAAGGACTTAGTGAGAAGACTTGTCATACAGCTAGATGGATGGAGTTCTAGGGCTTGGATACTTGATGTGAGAAAAAGGAACTGCTAGCAAAGTTGTTGTGTTTAGATATAAGAAGTAGGACTTTTTCAGAAGAGTGCAAAGTTCTGGATGGATGATATTATTGTATGAGGTTTGGTAGGGATGAACAGTCACTTGGCTTGTTTGTTAAGTTGTGGATAATGAGGAGTTTGTAGTATTTGGGATGGTGGGGCAATTCAAGCCACTGGAGTCAATGGAGTGCCAGACAGTGATGTGTTCTATGAGGGAGGTTTGCAGCAAATTTTGCTAACTTGTAGCACTGCTCAGGCTGATTTAGCAGAATTTGTTGGATGTTTGTTAAGTATAGTTTCACCGCAGATGATGGTATGTAAAAGGAGGGTAGCAGTGATATGACATCTTGTAGTGGTAGATAGATGGGGCTTGGCTCTATAGTGTGTGCTGAGTTTTTGGTGTTTTTTTTTCACTGTATGTTGTATGCGGACATCAAATTTTAGGTCTTCAGTTGCATGAATTTCTAAGAGTTTGGTGTGGGTGACAAGTCCTGTTTTGGTGTTAAAAGAAGAGTATATGGAAAGGATGATTTATTTGTGAAGTATTTGAGTGTGAAAAGAATCAGTTTTAATTTGTTGAGGTTGAGGAATTTGTGAGAGGCAGTCCATTAATTTCTGCAGAAGTAAAAGATTCCTGGGCTAGCATTTGTAGGTGATCAAGGTTTTTAGCAGTGCAGATGATGGTAGACTCATCCCCATATTGTACTAAGATGGTGTTCTTGTTTGCCAAGGGGAGGTCATTTATAAAGATAAGTTAGGCCCCAGTATGGATCCCTGTGGCTATAATACTTTTCAGAAAAGCTTTTCTAAGCAGCCATCCCCCAGTTCTTTTGCAAAATACTTCAATGGCCATTCACCTTATATCTACAGATTGTGTAGTTTAACATGTTGCTTACTTGGATTTTGTGAATTCTAAGGTAACTAAAAGTTTCTGTTATGGCTTCTCTCATCTGTGTCTTTTCTTGGATGCTGCGTACAATTAAGTTGTTCCTGCATTATTTGGCACTTAATGTACACCGTGTATTATTTTGTTGGTATGTTCTGAACTGCTTCCGTTCTGTTTGTTCTTACAAAGGTAATACATTCGGAGCTGTAGATTGTACTGTAAGCTGGGGTCTTAGCTGTATGCAAAGAGGGGATATTGTCTTCTGCTGGACATTCTGCTTTATTTGCAGTATAATTTTCCATTCGCTGTCATGCTGCCCTCTGACATTGCTGCTTTGTTTACACTCTAGTTTTCCATCAGCTTTCTTGCTGCATTCTTTCATTGCTTGCTTTTTATGTCTTCTGATATGGCTACTGAAAGTCACTGATTTATTTATTTATTTATTTATGCATGCATGCTTCCCTTGCCTGCTAACCTTCTTTGCTGTCTGCTATCTGCTACTAATAATGCTCATTTGTTCCCCCTGTGTAGATCTGAGAGCCAAATTTGTCCAGCTGTCATGCAGGGCGGCCATTATTGGATTTTCTGATGCTAGCCAGTCCTCATCCCCTCAGCGACTGACATACTTACCCACAAAGTGTGGACCTACTTTTCCATACCCACAGCATGTTTGTGATTTCAACTATGCACAAAGATGGCTGCAGTGTTTCTGTAGTGCTTGACAGAGCCAAGTGCATGTTTCAGCCCACCTGATGTTAGCATCGCAGTAGGCCCTGCCACCTCCTTCCCATAAGGATGGATGAAGTGACACTGGCCACTGTTTCCCATCCCCTTCAGTGAGCTCTCCCAGTTCCTGAGTCACTAGGTAGTCTTCCATTTGCTGGGTTGCATTCAGGACTTAGATGTTCTTCGTGTTTCACTGTTGCAGTCATCACATTTGGGATATCTGCTTGCAGTAGCCCTCAGTCGGCCTGGTTATCAAAGTCTTGGGTCCTGCGTTGGTTGCTGTCTCATCTTCCATGACATTAGGTAGTCAGGGGTATAAAGCATGCAGCCGACGCCATTACATTAGTCTTTCTTGCCGTGCGGTGCCCGAAGCAGAAGCAGTTCGCAAGTGCCGGTCGGCCGACTCCTGAAATTTTCGTTTTCGAGTTTCAGAACCGAAGTCTTCAACTAAAGCTAAGTTAGGGAAACTTTTTCTTGCTCTAAAACGATGTCAGTCTTCTTCTTTCGGCTTTTTCCAGGTTAGGGGTCGCCACAGCGGATCACCTGTCCGCTCATGATTGGCAGTGGAGTTTTACGCTGTCGAGTTGCCAGCCCCGACGCCCAACCTTCCACAGAAGGCACACACACACACACACACACACACACACACACACACACACACACACACACACACACACACACACACACACACACTCCTATGGCCAATTTAGAGTGTCCAATCCACCTACAGGATGTCTTTGGTATGTGGGAGGAAACTGGAGCACCCGGAGGAAACCCATGCGACCACAGGGAGGACATGCAGACTCCGCACAGAAGGCACCCCAGCTGAGGATCGAACCAGAGAGCCTCTTGCTGTGAGGCGGCATTGCTAACCGCTGCACCATCGCTGTCGCCCTCTAAACCGATGTCAGTAAAAGTCAATAACTGTATTTCTTGTGGAAAGCAAATACCTCATAAAGATTTTCATTCATACTGTATTCCTTGCCTAGGCCCTGACCACAACGTACCTCGCTGTCGGTTTTGTGCCTTATTTAAACAACAAACTATTCGTTGTCGGTATATTTACGCTTCTAAATATTTTGGTACTCAGTTCAATTATCCAAATATGTCTTCAGTAAGCCACCCGACTACTGACATTCCGAAAAAACGCAAAGATAAAGACAGAGACAGGCCGCCTAGGTCCAAAGCTGCCGACAATGCTTCTTCTAAGCTAGTCGCCAGTTCGCCGGTACTCAGTGAGGTGCTTTCGCAGCCCCTGATACCCACTACTTCAGATTCGCAGGCCTCTACTGAGACCCATTCGGAGTCTGGTATGCCACAAGATGCTTCAACTGTGGAACCTGCGGATGTCTCTACCTTGGATGGGTCTGAGCAGCTGTGCAGGCACCGGCTCCTGAGGGTGTATTCAGGCCTACTGACTTGCATATTAAACCAACGCCATCTTCTTCTTCAAGGCCTAAAACTCGAACCATGTCTAGAAAACCAACGCCCAGACTGCATGGTCAGGCCTGTAGGTCTAAAAAACAAATGATAAGAATGGCTGAAGACCTTATTACTTTAATCAGGGGAAGCCAACCTTCCCCCTCTAAGAGACCTAGGACTGAATTTGCTTATGATACTTCTGATCAGGATTCTGAAATTTCTGTTTCCTTACCCTTATCTACCTATGAGGATTCTGATGCAGAGGAGTCTATTCCCTCTGCTTCCCCTCCAAAGGATTTCTCTTTTGGTGAAACCTTGCATACTCTTAGGGAGCATTTTCGCTGGGAAAGCCAGGATTACTCTGATTCTAAAAAAAGGCTTAGGGATTTCTTACTCCTGCCCCAACACAGGCCTTTAGCTAGTCCCTCGTACTAGACATTGTTGATGATGCCTTTTCGGAATCTAGCTTGTCCCCTGACTCTTTACCTCCTGCCCCCAGAAAACCTGATCGATATTACAGTATTCCTGACTCTCACAAGTTCCTTTTTAAAAATCCTACTGCGGATCCTGAGACCATTTCACAGGGAACCAAGGGCATTAAGGCTACTACTGCCAAAAATCCTATCCCCTCTGATAGAGATTCCAGGGCGCTGGATAGATGGGGTAAGAAGGTATACACATCTGCAACCTTGGCCATTAGGGCCTTAAACTGCCAGTTTCATATGTTAAAGTATCAGCAGCATATTATTGGATTGCTTAAACAGAAAATGATGTTGATTCCTGACTGTGCTGAAAATAAAGATTTACAGGATTTAATGCATTTTGCTGAACAAGTTGGAAAACATACTTTGCAATGTGGGTTTGATTCACTAGAGGCATCTTGCAGGGCTGCTGTCACTGGTTCTGTACTTAGAAAGCATGCTTGGCTTAAGGAGCAATCTTTGCCAGATCATGTTAAAGCTAAATTGCTGGATGCTCCCTTAAATCAGGACTGCCTGTTTGGCAACAAAGCAGAAGTAGTACTTAAAAAGATGGAGGAAAAATCTAAATCTATGCAAACTGTTAGATTTCCTACAGGTACAGCCTCCAAGATTTAGTAGGCATTGGCGCTCTAAGAATTGGTCCTTTCCTGCCTCTTCCAGGCCTTCTTAGTCCAAACCCAGGACCAGCAAAACACCCAGGTTTCAGTCCCAAGGTATGCACAGGACTAAGCAGTGGGGGGCACCCACTTCCAAATCAGGGAGTAGTAAGACTCCCCTCATGGTAAACTGTCTCAATGACTTAACTTTAAAACTTCCAAGCCTTTATCAACTGACTGCTCCTTTAGGGGGAAAGATTGCTCTGCAGACAAAAAAACTGGGAATTAATTACCCAGGACAAATGGGTTTTAAATATAGTTTTCCAAGGATACAGATTTCACTTCCACACATTACCAATCCCAACTGGTTGGCCAGATCTACCCCCAAATCAGTGGGCAGAGGCTCAAAAGCAAGTACTCTCTCTCTTAAGCATAAGGGCTATTCAAACTGTACCAGAAGAGGAAAAGGGACAAGGTTTCTACTCGAAGACAACTCATGGCATCCTGTCCTGGACCTTTCTATCCTAAACACCTTTTTGGTGATTCGACAATTCAAGATGCTAACTCTTCACTAGTTGCTTACTATGCTAGGCAAGGATGCCTGGTTGGCAACACTGGATTTAAAGGAAGCCTACCTGCACATCCCAAACAGGGAATCTTACAGAAGATACCTACGTTTCAAAGCAGGCTACAGGCACTATCCGTTTTCTGCACTGCCCTTTGGCTTATCTACTGCTCCCAGGGTATTCACAAAGTGCCTAGCTCCAGTCATTGCATTTTGCAGGCAAAGAAATATTCAAATATACCCATACCGGGACGATTGACAAATTCAGGCAGAAAGCCAAGACATACTTTTGAATCATCTGGCGTTTGTACAAAAGATGCTAACTTGTCTGGGGTACACCATAAATGAAAAGAAATCACATCTTGTACCCTGTCAAAAATTATATTCCTGGGAGCAAGCTTGAACACAACTTCCCAGATGGCTTTCCTCACGCCAGAGAAAGAAATTCATTTGACAGATTACTTCAAACTAATGGCCACAAAAACCCTGCTATCTACAAGGCAAATACTGCAAGCCTTGGGGTTCGTGGTCTCCTGCATTCTCCTAATTCCATATGCAAGACTGCATATGAAGAAACTACAATGGTATCTAAAAAGCCTATGGTGTCAACATTCTCAGGATCTAGAAGGAATGATTCCTATCATACCTTGCCTACAGTTAGAGTTCCTTTGGTGGGCAGAGGCCTGTCACCAAAACAAGGGACTACCATTCACTCTACCCCCTGCCGCCCAAACCTTAACAACAGACTATGCATGGGGGGCTCACCTGACAGGGAAGTGCATTCAGGGCAAATGGAACCCAAGTCAAATGCACCTGCATATCCATCAAAAGGAAATGTTAGCTGTACAGAATGCTCTGACAGCCTTCAAGGACCACATTCTTCCACGACAATTAATGGTAAGGACGGACAACACCACTGTTATGTGGTACATAAACAAGCGGGGGGGACCCATTCATACCCCCTCTGCAGACTAGCCATGGCTCTTTGGAACACTGTCTTGAGCTACCAAGTACACCTAGAGTCTCAATTCCTGCCAGGAAAACTAAATACACTCAGACGAACTAAGCAGAAATCTCATGGACCCACACAAGTGGAAACTGGAACCAAAGACTTTCAACATGTTGATAAACAAATGGGGGAGCCCAGATATAGACCTGTTTGCCTCCCCCCAGAACTACCAATTGGACAAATTCTACACAAGGACTCCCCACAAACAAGCTTGGAAAGTGGATGCCCTGTCCTTCAACTGGAAAACTCCATCAGTTTATGCCTTCCCTCCTCTGCCTCTCCTCTCCAAAGTACTACTAAAGGTCAAACAGGACAAACCAAGGACGATACTAATTGCACCAGACTGGCCACGCCAACACTGGTACCCCCTCTTGCACAGTGTGTCACTGCTAGCACCATGGCACCTGCCTCAAACCCCTACCCTGCTGTCCCAGCAGAAGGGCCAGATTCAGCATCCTCAGCTTCAAACCCTGAACCTGGCAGCCTGGCTAATTGCTTGACCTCTCTGTTACCATCCCTCAGTAAACAGATGTTGGATGTCATTTTCGAGGCAAGGAGGCCTAGTACTAGAAAATCTTATGCTGAAAAATGGAAAAGATTCTTTTCTTGGAACCAAACTCAAGGGTTTGGCACAGCAGCGCCCAATTTACCTCAGATTCTTCAATATTTAACTGAGATGCTTCACAAGGTCCTTTTTTTTTCCTCTATCAAAATTCATACCTCGGCCATTTCAGCTCATTACAACAAAGAACCACCCCTCTTCTCTCATCCTCTGCTCAAGCAGTTCCCCAGAGGGGCCAAAAACTCAAGACCACCCAGGAGAGCCCCAACTCCAGCCTGGGACCTTAACTTTGTATTGGAAAAACTCACTCTACCTCCTTTTGAGCCAGCTGCAAGTGCAGAGGTAAAATTCCTTTCTTGGAAAACAGCCTTCCTTTTAGAAATCAATTCAGCAAAAAGGGTGTCTGAATTACAGGCCCTTATGGCAGTGGAGCCTTTCATCATCTTTCATACAGATAGGGTGTTCCTCAGGACCAATTCCTCCTTCATGCCCAAGGTAGTATCCAGTGTGGCTCTTAAGCAGTCCATTCATTTGCCAACCTTCTTTTCTAATACACAGAACAAAGGGGAATGGATACTGCACTCCTTAGATGTGCACAGACAACTTAGATTTTACTTGGACAGGACTAAACCTTAAAGGAAATCTGAACAACTGCTGATGGCATTTGCTGCAGGGGCAGAAGGGAAGGCCATTTCAAAGCAAACCATTTCTAAATGGATAGGCCATTGCATTAATTTCTGCTATAAACACCATGGAAAACCTATCTCACAGGGGATAAGACCACACTCAACCAGGGCTGCATCTACCTCTACAGCCTTTCTCAGAGTTGTCCCTACCAGGGACATCCTAGAAGCTGCTACCTGGAGTTCTGTACATACTTTCACCAAGCATTACCATTTGCCTATTTTCTCTAAATCCAGAGCTGGTTTTGCCACTGCAGTCTTGCAGGGCCTTATAGGTGGTCCTAATGCTATCTAAATTCCTCTTCCCATCCTTAGCTTTGGGAAGCTACCCAATTGTGATGACTGCAACAGTGAAACATGAAGAACATAGTACAGTTGTGTACAATTACCATAAATGTAGATGTTCCAGTGTATTCACTGTTGCAGTCCTGGTTACCCTCCCTCCAGCCCCCTGATTTCTTTTGGCTATATCTCTAGTCTCCTTTACTATGCTTAAAAGCTTTTTGGTGTATTTGCTTTTTTGTTGGAGGTATAACCTTTCATATTTATATTTAATTACTTCCCATTAGGGGGCACCTGACATCTGGGGCAAGAAAAACTGATGTAATGGCGTCGGCTGCATGCTTTATACCCCTGACTACCTGACGTCATGGAAGATGAGACAGCAACCGACGCAGGACCCAAGACTTTGATAATCAGGCCAACTGAGGGCTACTGCAAGCAGATAACCCAAATGTGATGACTGCAACAGTGAATGCACCCGAACATCTACATTTATGGTAAGTGTACACAACTGTACTTTTGTATGAACCATGGAATAGGATGAAGGTCCCTTTGCATTTTGTTGTTTTAAGTGAGCCATCTCCTTGCATGTTCCTTACATGTATTCTTGCATCCTAGATTTATTTTTGCATTCTTTTGCACTGAATTTAAGCTGACATATATCAGCTCATTCATTTACTTTTGTCAAGATGTTCTTAGTGTTTCACTGTTGCAGTCATCACACTTGGGTTATCTGCCTGCAGGTAGCCCTCAGTCGGCCCGAACACCAGAGTCTTGGGTTTCTGCGTTGGATGCTGTCGCCTCTTCCATGACGTCAGGTCATCAGGGGTATAAAACATGCAGCCGACACCATTACATCAGTTTTTCTTGCCGAGCAGAGCCCAAAGCAGAAGCAGTTTGCAAGTGCCGGTCAGCCGCTACCTGAAATTTTATATGAAGTCTTCTAAAGCTAAGTACTCCATTGGGGATCCTTTTTTCTTGCTCTAACCGATGTCAGAAAAAGTTAATAATGTCTTGCCTGTGGAAAGCAAATATCTCACGGAGATTTTCATTCTTACTGCGTCACCTGTTTAGGCCCAGACCACGACGTTACTCGCTGTTAGTTTTGTGCCCTGTTCAACTCTCGAACTCTTTGTCGTCGGGCTATCTTTGTCACTAAATTCTTTTGCTCTCATTCTCCATATTCCGAAATGGCTTTGATAAGCCATCCGACTACTGATCTTCTGAAAAAATGTAAGGATAAAGACAGAGACAGACTGCATAGGTCCAAAACTGCCGACGATGCTTCCGTTAAGCTAGTCGCCAGTCCGCCAGTACTCAGTGAGATGCTTTCGCAGCCCCTGATACCCGCTTCTACAGATTGGCAGGCCTCTACTGAGACCCATTCGGAGTCCGGTATGCCGACTATGGAACCTGCCGGTGTCTCTACCTTGGATGGGTATGGAGCCGCTGTGCAGGCACCGGCTTCTGAGGGCGTATTCATACCTTCCGATGTTCGTATTAAACCGACTACTTTTTTTTCTGAATAAAATTACCAAATTTCTCAGGCCCACAGTTCGCACTACGCCTAGGAAATTGACAACCAAAGCGCATTCTCAAGCTGCCATGCCACAGAAACAAATGTTTAGAATGGCTGAAGATCTTATTATTTTAATTAGGGGGAAGCCAGCCTTCCTCCTCTAAAAGACAAAGAATTGATTTTCCTTATGATTCTACAGATCATGAGTCCGATGACTCTGACCCGTCAGATTACCAGGACTTGCCCTTATCTACCTATGAGAATTCAGATGCAGAGGATTCCATTCCCTCTGCATCCCCCCAGAGGACTTTTCTTTCGGTGAAACCCTGCATACCCTCAGAGAGCATTTCCGCTGGGAGTGCCAGGACTACCCACAGTCCAAAAAGAGACTCAAGGAATTTTAAAACTTGGCTCAGCACAGGCCTCTAGCAGTCTCCCCCGTTCTGGAAATTGTAGATGATGTCTTCATGGAATCCAGTTTTACCCTTGATACTTTGCCACCAGCTCCTAGGAAAGCCTGACAGGTACTACAGAGTACATGACTCTCACAAATTTCTATTTAAAAATCCCACTACAGACCCAGAGACCATTTCCCAGGGACCTAAAGGTATTAAGGCTACTACAGCCAAAAACCCTATCCCTTCGGACAGGGATTCTAGGGCTTTAGACAGATGGGGGAAGAAGGTATATACCTCTGCAACTCTTGCCATCAAGGCTTAAAATTGCCGGTTTCACATGTTGAAGTCCCAGCAGCATATTATGGAACTAATTAAAGAAAAATGATGTTGATTCCTGATTGTGCAGAACATAAAGATTTACAAGAGTTAATACATTCTGCAAACCAAGTTGGAAAACATATTTTGCAGTGTGGTTTTGATGCCTTAGAAGCATCTTGCAGGGCTGCCGTCACTGGATCTGTTCTTAGAAGGCATGCTTGGCTGAAGGAACAAATTTTGCCAGACCATGTCAAAGCAAAATTACTAGATGCTCCATTAAACCAAGAACATTTGTTTGGCACTAAAGCAGAAGTTGTTCTTTAAAAGATGGAGGAAAAAGCTAAATCTCTGCAAACTGTTAAAGGTTTTCCTACAAGTACAGCCACCTAGATTCAGTAGGCATTGGCCTTCAAAAAACTGGTCCTTTCCAATCCCTCCCAGACCTTCTCACTCCAAACCCAGGGGCAGCAGACCACCAAGACTACAGTCTCAGGGTATGCACAGATCTAAACAATGGAGTGCTCCCACCTCAAAAACAGGGAGTGGTAAGCCACCCTCTTATGGAAAATGTTCACATTGACTTGTCCTTCATCCTTCCCAGCCTTGCCCAAGTACTTGCACCCCTAGGAGGAAAATTTGTTCTGCATGCAAAAAACTGGGAGTACATTACCCAGGCCAGATGGGTCTTTAAACATTGTATCCCAGGGATAGAGATTCTACTTCCATTCACTGCCAACCCCAAGTGGATTGCCAGACCTCCCCCCAAAACAGTGGGCAGAGGCCCAAATGCAAGTACTTTCTCTTCTCAGTATCAGGGCCATCCAACCTGTTCCAACAGAGCAAAGGGGACAGGGTTTTTACTCCAGACTCTTTTTGGTGCCCAGAAAAGAAAACTCTTGGCGCCCTATCCTGGATCTGTCAATTCTCAACACCTTCCTGGTGGTACCAAAATTCAGAATGCTTACTCTCCAACAGCTGCTTGCTTTGCTAGCCAAGGACTCCTGGCTGGTCACCCTAGACTTAAAGAAAGCTTATCTGCACATCCCCATAAGGGAATCTTGCAGGAATTATCTACTTTTCAGGGCAGGCTCTATGCACTATCGGTTCTCTGCACTTCCCTTTGGCTTATCTACTGCGCCCAGGGTATTCACAAAATGCCTGGCTCCAGCCATTACATACTGCAGGCAGAGAAAAATTCAAATTTACCCATACTTGGATGATTGCCTGATTCAGGCGGACAGTCAGGAATTGCTACTTCAGCACCTGACATTTGTAAAGAGACTCCTAACTTCTCTGGAGTATACCATCAACAAAAAGAAATCACATCTGGTACCCAGCCAAAAAATTGTATTCCTGGGAACAAGCTTGAACACAACTTCCTGGATGGCATTCCTCACTCCAGGGTTTATTTGACAGACTACTTCAAACTACTGGCCACCCAAACCCAGCTATCTGCAAGAAAAAATGCTGCAAGCCCTAGGGTTCATGGCCTCATGCATTCTTCTAATTCCATATGCAAGACTGCATATGAGGAAACTTCAGTGGTACTTAAGTCTCTGGTGTCAACATTCTCAGGACCTGGAAACGGCGATTCCTATCATTCCTTGCCTAAGAACAGAGTTCCTTTGGTGGCCAGAGGCCTGCTACCACAACGAGGGACTCTCTTTCACTCAACCCCCCCCCCACCCAAACCCTGATAACAGATGCATCAGACTATGCATGGGGGGCTCACATGGCAGGCAAATGCATTCAAGGCAAATGGAGCCCAAGACAAATGCACCTGCATATCAGTCAAAAAGAAATGTTAGCTGTACAGAATGCACTGACAGAACTTCAAATACCTTATCCTTCCTTGGAAGTGCACCTGCAAGCTCAGTTCCTGCCAGGCAAACAAAATTCACTGGCAGATGACTTAAGCAGAAATCTAATGGACCCACACGAGTGGAAACTGGAACCCAACTCATTCAAGCCTCTAATCCACAGGTGGGGGACACCAGAGGTGGACCTCTTTGCTTTGCCCCAGAACCATCAAATGAGCAAATTTTGCACCAGAACTCCCCACAGCCAAGCATGGAAAGTGGATGCCCTATCCTTTACATGGGAAAACCTCTCAATCTATGCCTTTCCCCCTCTGCCCCTCCTCTCGAAAGTACTACTCAAGATCAAACAGGACAGGCCAAGGACAATCCTGATTGCACCAGACTGGCCATGCCGGCACTGGTACCCACTTTTATGCAGTCTGACAGCAGTGCCACCATGGCACCTGCATCAGACCCCCTTCCCTGCTGTCCCAGCAGGAGGGCCAGATTTTGCACCCTCAGCTGCAAACCCTGAACCTAGCAGCCTGGCTCATTCCATGAGTACATCATCAGCAGCCCTCAGCAAACAGGTGCTGGATGTCATCCTTGAGGCCAGGAGGCCTAGTACTAGGAAATCCTTGTCAGAAAAGTGGAAAAGATACTGTTCTTGGAGCCAGTCTTAGGGAAAGGACACAACCGTGCCCACCTTACCTCAAAACTTACATTATCTAGCAGAACTGCTCCACAAAGGCTTATCCTTCTTTTCTGTTAAGATTCATGCCTCTGCCTTCTCAGCTCATTACAATACTGAGCCACCCCTCTTCTCTCACCCTCTGGGCAAACAGTTCTAGAGGGGAGCTAACAATCTAAGACCCTCTAGGAGAGCTCCCACTCCAGCCTGGGACCTTAACTTTGTACTAGAGAAGCTCCCACTCCCCCCCCGTGAGCCTGCTGCTACAGCAGAGTTAAAATTCCTTTCTTGGAAAACAGCCTTACTTCTAGCCATCACTTCAGCAAGAAGAGTGTCTGAATTGCAGGCCCTTATGGCTGTGGAACTCTTAATTATCTTCCATGCGGACAGGGTATCCCTCAGGACTAACCCATCTTTTATGCCCAAGGTGCTATTCAGTGTGGCTTTAAACCAATCCATCCATTTACCAAGCTTTTCCCCTAATCCTCAGAATAAAGGGGAAAGGATCCTGCACTCATTGGGCGCAGCTTAGGTTCTACCTTGACAGGACTAAACCTTTCAGAAAATCTGACCAGCTGCTAGTCAGCTTTGCTACAGGGGCAGAGGGCAAGGCCATTTCAAAGCAAACCATCTCCAAATGGGATAGCACACTGCATCCATTTCTGCTACAAACACCATGATAAACCTACCCCACAGGGAATCATAACCCATTCCACTAGGGCTACCTCAACCTCTACAGCATTTCTCAGGGGAGTCCCGACCAGGGACATCCTGGAAGCTGCAACCTGGAGTTCTGTACTCACCTTCACCAAGCATTACCACTTGCCTATCTTTTCTAAATCCAGAGCTGGATTTTCTACAGCAGTCTTGCAAGGCCTGCTAGCCAGCCCTAATACTTCTTGACTGCCTCCACCCTTCCTCAGCTTTGGGAATCAATCCAAGTGTGATGACTGCAAGAGTGAAACACCAAGAACATAGTACAGTTCTGTACACTTACCATAAATGTAGATGTTCGAGTATATTCACTGTTGCAGTCCTGGTTACCGCTCCCTCCAGCCCCCTGACTTTTCTATACTTTCTACCTATCCTCTTTTTTGGCCATATCTTATGGCAATGTTATTTACATTTTACTAGAGGTGTTCCACACCATGTAATTGCTTCCTATTTTGGGGGCTCCTGACATCTGGGGCAAGAAAAACTGATGCAATGGCGTCGGCTGCATGTTTTGTACCCCTGATGACCTGATGTCATGGAAGAGGCAACAGGATCCGATGCAGAAATCCCAAGACTCTGGTATTCTGGCCGACTGAGGGCTACCTGCAGGCAGATAACCCAAGTGTGATGACTGCATGCAACAGTGAATACACTCAAACATCTACATTTATGGTAAGTGTACACAACTGTACTTTCCCTTGCTTCCTTTTTGTTCACTTTTTAGTGTATCTGCCTGTAGCATGCATGCATCAAAAGACAGAATTCCTTCTACAGTGTCACCCGTGCAGATGAAAAATATCAGTATGATCTCTGAGCTCTGTACTCCACTGTTAAACTTTCCTTAATCTAATTAGACTTCATATACTATTAGACTCATTTGAATGCAGGATTTACTTTCTAATCAACCTTTTGAGGTACTTTGTTGGAGGTCTTTCTAAAATATATGCAGAATATATCCACAGCTCTTTTCTGGTCTACTTCTCTGGTTACTCATTCAAACATCACTTGCTTTGCCTTCTGTGACCTTTTATAGTGGAATCCATGCTGTTTTGCCTTACTAGCTTTCAGTATTCCAAATTTTCTTCCTTTGGCATCAGTTCCATTATTTTCTTTGCACTGAAAGTCAAACTGACATGTCATTGGTTTAGTTTCCAGCTTCTGTATTACTCTCTCTTCTCTTTCGGCTGTTCCCATTAGGGGTCGCCACAGCGGATCATCTGTTTCCATTTCTTCCTGTCCTCTGCATCTTGCTCTGTCACACCAACCACCTGCATGTCCTCTCTCACCACATCCATAAACCTTAACTTAGGCCTTCCTCTTTTCCACTTACCTGGCAGCTCCATCCTTAGCATCCTTTTCCCAATATACCCAGCATCCCTCCTCAGCACATGTCCAAACAAACACAATCTCACCTCTCTGACCTTGTCTCCAAACCGTCCAACCTGAGCTGACCCTCTAATATACTGATTCCTAATCCTGTCCATCCTTGTCACACCCAGTTCAAATCTTAACATCTTTAACTCTGCCACTTCCAGCTCTGACTCCTGCTTTTTTGTCAGTGCCACCTTCTCCAACCCATGCAACATAGCTGGTCTCACTACCCTCTTGTAGACCTTCCCTTTCACTCTTACTGGTACCCATCTGTCACAAATCACTCCTGACACTCTTCTCCACCTATTCCACCCTGCCTGTACTCTCTTCTTCACCTCTCATCCACACTCACTATTACTCTGAACTGTTGATCCCAAGTACTTAAACTCATCCACCTTCACCAACTCTACTCCCTACATCCTCACCATTCCTCTAGCATCCCTCTCATTCACACACACATATTCTGTCTTAGTCCTGCTGACCTTCATTCCTCTCCTCTCTAGAGTATATGCCCACTTCTCCAGGGTCTCCTCAACCTGGTCCCTACTCTCACTACAGATCACTATGTGTTATAAAAGAAAAGCATCTACCCTGTTCCAGACTTTGAGGTACACGCTTATCTGCATGCCACTTGTTTTTGTATTTTCTCGTCATTCCACTGCTGGTAACATTATATCTGAGTAGATGTCACATAAAGCATTGATCTTGCAGAAGAATGTACATGTTACTTAAAGGACACTCTTGTAGCAGGTGTTACTCACAGTGAAATGACATGTCAGGCACAGAACACAAGTATTTTCTGTCAGACATCTTAATGGGACATCACAAAGCAGCTGGTCCTGTACTCATTATGCATGTTCTTTTCCATGGTCATGAAAATTATAACATTCTCCTTCTTTTTTCCACATGGAAAGATTCTT
Organism: Protopterus annectens; assembly: GCF_019279795.1. NCBI lineage: Eukaryota > Metazoa > Chordata > Ceratodontiformes > Protopteridae > Protopterus > Protopterus annectens. The sequence goes on along the minus strand of NC_056737.1, from coordinate 1,699,662,041 downwards.
CAGATTTTTTTCTTCAGGAAATTATTGTTGCATGTAATACTTGCAGAACTTCTCATCAGTTAGTAATGTTCCAGAGGCATTATATCAGGGAAGAATACCTGTTTAGAGCACGAGAAGGGAGGATAGGCCCTCCTCATCTCTAGGTCTTCCATCCATGGTGCCTTGTTGTGTTAGACCTTTGTAATTTGCACTCTGTTGCTGAAGTCTTTATTTTTGTTCATTCATATTTTCTTTCTTCATAGTATTTCACTGTTTAATGTCTGTTCCATTACCATTCTTGAAGTAATAAAATTGCAAAACATAAAAAAATTAGGCTTTTTCTATGGCTTGGAACCAGACCACAATGTAACTAACTGCTCTTGTGTTTTTTTTAACCATCAAGTAGAGAAAGAGGATAACTTTTAACAATTTTATTTCTTAAGCTGGAGAAACAGATAATGTGTGTAACAATCACTGTTGCAGTAGCCTAAGCTATGTAGGGTCATTCCAATTGCATCAGCCAACTTTTATAAGCTTTGGGTGCCTTTCTGGTGCTCCTCCCACCAGCAGCCTGGGGAGTACTGTAAAAGGCTGGAGGAGTGCCAAAAGCTTCAGAGCTTTTTATCCACCAAAGCTAGCTCTTTGTTTGGTGGCCACCTGTCATTCATTTGTAGCCGTCAAGCTAAGGGCAGATAAGTCCCCGCTGGAGAAGGCCTACTTTATAATTTTATAAATTGTATGGAAATCTTTCATTAAAATTTCAAGTATGTGTGCCTTTGTCTGCTTTTAGAAACAAAGTATAGCATCAGACATGTTTATTGGACAGTGTATTTGAGTGAACTTTTTGTGAGGAAAAATGTTATTGTATAACTACAATCCTTTCTTAAATTGCTGTTTAAAGCATTAGGAAAAGGATATTGTGCTTGTGAGGTACTGTAAGTGTAATACTTAAATCTCTGAACTCCTTATCACCCTCACTTGTATACTCAGTGGGACCCTTAGGCTATGGTACACATTTTCATTTCTTTGTCCTCAACTTACCAGTTGAGCAACAATCAGTCTGCACACAAAAAAGAAGAAACTTTCAAATAAGTCTTGCAATTCTGGCTCTTTCATTGCCTCAGTCACTGGTGGATGTCTCTTCTGTGGCTGATTATTGTTCCTCAGACCACCCATCTGTTTCCCCCAGTCCTCTTGGTGTAGCAGTTAGAGCCACCAATGACCATGGGATAGTCACATCTTCTGTCAATGTAGGAAGGTCCAATGTAGGTTAGAAAGAACCACCTTTGTTGTTGACTGGGAAAGGGGCAGTTGAAAAGTCCTGACTTGACTGGGAGTAAGATAAACACTGTTACAACTGCTAAAGCTCCCAATGGAAGCAAAACAAGCTGCAAGAGAAACCTTTGGCAGACCACCATGGCACCACAATGCAACTCTTAAAACCACAAATTTATTGAGTAAAACTGTAAAATGAAGGAATACAAATCGGTCTGATATATAGCTTTCTTCAGATCATGTGTGAATCCTGCTACCGATTCTTTTTAAAATCCAGATGCCCAATCACAAATGTGGGGTGGACCACATATGCAAATGCAGATTCATAGTCTTAGTACTGATTGGAAGTATAGCGGCCAACTGCAGTTCTAGAAATTAGTCAACAGCCAGTAGTGAGGCATTCAGTAGTAACTTTCCTATTGGATAAGCTTTTTAGTTTTAACCAATTGTTTTCGTAGACATGTATCCCTATGGTGCTAGGTTATTATAGGACTCAATGAGTCCAATCATCCTCTTGTGGCTCATTGTCATGGAAACAAAGTGTGTGTGACAGTTGGTATTAACAGAGGCAGCAAATATGGCTGCTGGAAAATTTGTAGCAGCAGTAAGTAAGAAACACTGCATCAAATTAAATAAACTTTCTAAGTTACATAGCCTCCTCAGGGCCCAATCCTTAACTTCCTTGCTTTCAAGATAGGTCTTAATGGCACTACATTGTTTAAGCCTGGAGGACAATGTGCTCTTAAATTAATAATCCAGTTGATTTCTCTTATTTCTGTCCGATTCTTTATATCACCTTCTCTTAAGCTATGTTGAATACATTCCAGGACTTTGAATTTAAACACGTGTGTTGGATTATGAACAATGTGCATAGCAAGCGCATTGTTTAAATCAGCATTCCTTATGTGTCTCATATGATGTAGAATATGATCCTTAAGGTGCTGATCAGTTTTTCCTACATAGAAAGGTTCTACATGAGCAACAAGATGCCATATAGACAAGATGTTGAGTAGTACAGTTTGCAAATACATCAAAAACATAGGTACTATTAGAAATAGGGTGAATAAAAGTGTTGCTGTCAATGTGCGTACAAGCTTTACAACGATGGCATCTGAAAGTGCCTTTTCTTACTGAGGGTGTCTTGATGACCGAAGCCATCTTTATTACATAAGAGGCTTTTTATGTTACGTTTGTTCTTGTATGAGAACCTGAGTGACACCATTAGAAAATATTGGCCTATATTGACTGCTGATGAGAGGATTAAAAATGTTGTAGGAGACAAACCCAGGTCCTCAAGCAGGAAGAGAAAAAGATGTCCTCAGTCTAGCAAGATTTTCCAGTCAGAAAGTAAAGCCTTACTGGGAGAGGATGATTTATCTGATGATTCTACTAAATCTGAGCTTTCATATTCTGAAAACAGCAGTCTTTCAGAAATCCCATATGAATAAATCTCCTTTTCAGGAATCTTATGTAATATGAGTCAGTTTTTTTAAAGGGAATAAAGTGAAGCCTCTAAGACCCAGAAAATGTATTATGATTTAATACAATTACAGATGCCAAAATCAACTCCCATCATTCCTCTGTTGCCTGTTTTAGATTGTTTTTCTTACTGCTCCCATTTTATTGAACAGTAAACCTTTGGCTGGAAAAAGGTGAGATAGCTTATAAATGGTACCCCAATCCCATAAGTCCTCATTTTCTAATTCCAAAACAGACCCAGCAGTCATATATCTTTCTAAATCTGTTGCTGCCAAACAGATTACTATATCTAACCCCGTTTCCCTGATAAGGATGGAAAACAATGGATACGTTTGGGAAGCAAATGTGTGATCTGATGTTGTTCTCATTTGATCTTCAACCTGAGGGACCTGGATCCGGCCACGGATCTAACTTGGCCACATACTTCATCTTTGGATCCAAGCTCCTCCCCTACCCATAATGTCCCTATCTCCCTACTCCCCTCATATCTCGTTTGCCACACATTCAGACAGCAGTGTGATCCTTCAACTCTGAGTTTCCTCAGTGGTTGAGTGAAAGTTTTTTGCTTCTTTCATCTCTTATCTCTCTTTCCTTCTCACTGTCATTTCACCCTACCTTTTTTGCTCTCAGACGTTGGTTCGTCCCGCTATCTCTCCTGTCTGCGAGCGTGTGTGTCTGACTTTTTTCCTATAGCCATGGCTGAGACCCCTAAGCCGGGCTTTGGGAAATGCGCAGGGTGTGGCCATAAACTACCCCCTTCAGATGGTCACACTCTGTGCATAGTATGCCTGGGTGTTCCACACCTGGACACCTTTTGCTTGATCTGCACAGGCTTCAACAACCACACATTGATTGACAGAAGGAATAAGCTCATTCTAAAAGGCCTCATTCCCCCTCCTTCTGAGGCCTCCGCTTCATCTTCCAGTGACCCCGACGTGTTTGGAGCCGACAAGCTGTCGTAGCCAAAGCTTGGGTGTCAGGTCCAAGTGGATGGCGTTGACTTTGAGGCCTTCGGAGTTGTCCTCTTCGCAGAGTTTCGGCACCGGAAGGCTCAGCTCCAGCTCCTCTCTCGGCACAGGGGGTGGTGGATCTGGCCCTGGTCATCCTAGCTTAGGGGATCTGTTCACTTTCTGCTTTCAATGTGGTGGAGATGGTCCTCTTGGCCCCTTCGAGACCCTTGACAGTGTCATCCTCAGAGTCCATCCTGGCTCCCTCTCTTTCTGGGCCAGAGTCTTCCATCCTGCCCCCTCAGGGGACAGCCTGTTGCCACTTTACCCCAGGAGGTCCCCCCCAGGAACTCCCCGAGGCTTCCGAGTCCTCTCTGGAATTTCCCCCTGAGGAGCCCCCTCAGAAGCACACCTGTAAGAGGAGGCACCTCACAGAAGATACCGACTTGGAGGAAGGGGAGGGTCCCACGTGATCACCCCCGGAGGATGTCTCCTTTGGATACATCATGGAAATCCTGTGTCAGCGCGGTGGGTGGTCTACCCCAGAAGCCCAGGCCAGATGAGTCTGTATTCCTAGAGGTGTTTGGCACAGGACCGTCTACCTCCTGGGTGGATCTGATTTCATCAATGGCATGGAAGGATTTGGATATGGTTGAGCCTATCCCCAAGCGCCAGGACAAAGTACTCGGCACTGCATCAGATAGGCAGCATTGGACAAAGGGATCCCCGGTCGATGCTGTGGTGGTTGTGGTGGCCACCAGGAAAGAGCTCACACAGGAGAGCTCTGCAGTCCACCCTCTAGACAAGAATTCTCTGGCCATGGACCATTTTAGGAAGCAGGCTTACGCCTCAGCCATTTTTGCCTTATGTGCACTGAACTGCTTGGCACATGTCATCAGACTACAGAGGGACCTGGTCAAATGGGTCTCTGAGTCTGCCCCAGGGTCCATGTTGGCATAGGAGAAGAAGGTGTTCTCCTCGCATATGGCCACCCTTACGTCAATATTGAATACTTCCATGGGGCTCTTATCACATGCTATGGAAGGTGCCTCTAGGGCGGCTGGGACAGGCATAACCATCAGGTTATAATAGCCATCAGGCGTCACACCTGGCTCCGGCTTTGTGCTTTCTCGGAGCCCTTCAAGGCGTCATTTACGAATGCTCCCTATGATAGTTCCACCCTGTTTGGTAAAACAGTTTGAGATACTGTGGTCCAGATGGAGAAGGACAGGAAGACTTTGTCTGCCGTTGGGATCTGATTCTCCACCCCACAACGATCCTTCTGTAGGAGTCAGCGTGGGGTAAAGAAAATGTGGTTCCGGAAATCTCCAGGCTCTTCCCAAGATGCTCAGGATTCACTTTCCCCCAGAGGCGCAGAGAGTGATATGACAGACGCTGCCTCCCTGGCTGAGGGGGCCCAAGGAACCAAGGGTCTGGGGATCCATTCCCAGACAGACTCTCGCAGCAGCACTGAAGGGTTGCCTAACTGCTCGTCTCTGGAAACAGTTGGGGGGCGCCTATCTCTGCACCCAACAGCCTGGGAGTCAAAAACAAATGATTGTTGGGTTCTGTAGACAATATCCAGAGGATACTCGATCCCCTTTATTCAGCCCCACCCCCTCCCAAACACCTCGTGGATGTTCCACCCACGAAACAGGAGCAGGCAGCTATAGAAGTTTCCAGGCTGCTCGAAAAATGAGTCATCCAGTCCGTCTCTCCAGACCAGTCTGGATTAGGCATTTATTCCAGGTCCTTTATGATGCCAAAGAAAGCAGGGGACTTAAGACCCATTATAGATCTTTCAACTCTGAACCTGTCAGTTGCCAGGACGAAATTCTGGATGGTCACCCTTCAATCCATTCTACCCTTCCTGCAGATAAACGACTGGATGTGCTCGGTGGACCTCCAAGATGTGTACTATCATATCAGCATGAACAGGCGATCTCAGAAGTTCTTCATTTTCCGTCTGGGAGCCAGTCATTTTTAGTTCAGAGCATTCCCCTGTGGGCACATCACCGCCCGTGGGTGTTCATCAAAGTGATGGCAGTAGTGGTGCCTCACCTGTGGCTACAGGGGTTTCAGGTCTTTACTTACCTGGACAATTGGCTCCTTTTCACTCCCTCCAGGTATCCACTAAGTCAAGCCAGGAATCTTCTTCTCCAGATTGCCCAATGCCTGGGCATAACCATAAATCTCAACAATTCTCAGCTGGTACCAGTGCAAGTTCTCGACTTCATAGGAACTCAAATAGACACTACCCAGGGCAAGGTATTTCTGCCTCCGGACAAACTACTGTCGTTCTGACAACATGTGAGTTGCATCTTTCAAGCCAAACTTCCCCCAGCAGATTCAGTTCTTCGGGCATTTGGGTCCATGGCAGTCACGATCACTCTCATTCCAATAGCACACCTTCATATGAGGGTTCTTCAGTGGATGTTAGGCATTCAGTGGTCCTTGCTAGACCTTCCCTTGTCACATCATGTTCGATTGTCATGTACTCCCTCCCAGCATTTGTATATTTGGTGTCCTTCACAACCAGTTCTGAACAGATCTGGGTGCTTCCTTTGAGACTGCGAACATATATGAAGAAGGTCTTATGATTGTCTGTAGTGAATGTGGTCAATTTGGGCTCGAAGTTGTCTTTAGAGGATTTCACTAGTGCTCTTATTTCCTGTTCAGGCTAAGGAGAGATTGCTTCCAATTGGGCACCTGCTCCTTCTTGGTCCTGGACAGCAATTTTTTCTTTTTGTTATATAGTTAATTTATTGCAGATGTCCACCAGTCAGGTTTACTCTTCCTTGTGGAGGATGATTTTGTCCTGTCGGGTATTCCTGATTCCCTACATCTATATGAATGCTCGTATAGTACTTTGGTGTAGATTTGGACGTTGGTGCCTTTTCCTTCGGGGGGGGGGTCTGTGAAGCTGTTTATACCATCCCTCAGGAGGTTGTAATCAGGTTTGGAGAAGTTTTTTTGTTTGACCCTAGCTGGGGTAAGGGGGGTAAGGGGAGATGCTGACTTTGAAAGTGACCGCTTTATGGTCGGATCTTATGAGGGAGGAAGATACTGTAGGGTTACTGCAGTGGTTACCCAGTTGGTTAATACCAAGTCCAAGATATTATCACCTCTTGTGGGGGTATCGACTAGCAGTTACAAGGCATTTGTGTTGATAAAACTAGAAGAATCTCTGGGCATTTGTGTTCTGGCAGGAGTAGTTTTTTTTCCAGTGTATGGTTGGGTAGTTTGTCACCCAGGATTCGAATAGATCTAGATAGACGGACTGGCAATCTTGAGTCAAATTTGGGGGCCCGTAGCTAGCTGTGATTTGAATAAGTGTCTTGTCAATGGTTAACTGCACCTGGAGTGTCTCCTGTGCATCATACTGTTTGACCAGCCAGAAGGTGTGAGTATCTTTAATCTATATTGAAACTCCACCTCCTTTGGCTTTGCTGCCCACAGTTTGGGGGTCTGACTATATGATAGGATGAGTAACCAGCTAAGGTTGTGGTGCTCTCCGCAGCTTTGAACCAGGTCTCTGTGACTGCACAACTGTCAGCATTTACCAGGGTTAAGAATGCTTGCAATCAGTGCAGTTTCATGCTTAGACTCCTAGCATTCAGCAGTATGACTTTTAATTTGCATTTTTTTTGAAATTTTTGTGTTGGAAGTATCGACCTCATGACTTTTCCTAAAAAAAGGTGCTATGGGGGAGGCAATGGCCTTAGCCAGAAGCCTGAAGCCAATTGAGACAGATGCAGGCCATCTCTGGCAAAGCATTGTGGTCTGTCGATCATATCTTCCCAGGGTGTCAGATACTGGATTCCCTCTGGAATGACACCAGAAACTAAGCCAATTGTTAAAGTCAATTATTTTCTGTTTGTATTGAGGCATTATTCTGGGTGACGGTAGAATGCTGCTTAAGGCGAAGGACATACCTACCTGGGGCACATATTCAGCGAGCTCAGTCATGTCTCTCTCCATATAGTCCAGGGAGGTATGTCTCAAGTCGTTCATGCCAACATAGACTATGACAGAGTCATAACAGTACTTGTTGTTGAGACACTTGAGTGCCTGTGTGATATGGCGGATTCTGGCACCTGACAAACAACTAACCATGACTTTCTCCTTATCCAGCCTGGTGAGAGGCACAGCTGTGTGTCTCACAATGGAGTCTCCTATGACTAATATGTTGAGTTTATGGTTAGGCCATAGTGGTTGCAAGACACAGGTGAGTTCTTTTGAGTGTGTACTTTCAACTCCCAGTGGGTGTGACTTGAGCCTTTAAGAAACACGAAGTTATCACCTTTCAGTTCAAACAAACATTAATATCTCTGGAACCATACGTGTTACCAGACAACTGTAAATAGCAAACTGTTCAGGATAAATTAATCTTAACATTACTGACATTCATTCAGTTTGATGCTTTAAACTGGATTTTAAATGCCAAAATAAAAGCAGTGAATATTAATTATGTGATGTTGTATTAACAGCTTATGATATCCCAGTAACCATTCAAGCAAGATACATACTGCCAGCAGGTTTTTCTTCATACAGTTATGACCTTTCGTATGAGGCAATGCAGTTCTGTCTATGTTACCTGAATGTTGAGATATTTAGAGAAATATGAAAATTATTACAATTTAAATCGTATACAAATAATATTCAATATCTCTTTAGCTGCATAAGACAGAGGTCAAATATCAATACAGTTGTGTTTGCCATCATGCATGCTTTAAGATGAAATCTTCTGATATCTTGTATGTAATATGTTTTTTTAATTATTAATGCAAATATGAATAAGCAGTATTTGACACCTAGAGACGTCAGCTGGAGGTAGCTGCAGAAATGCCTGGAGGTGCACTCATAAAAGTAATTTGCCTTGAAATAGTTCCTAACTGTTACTGGTTTTAATGGGATTATGGAGTTGATTTTGATTTTGAAGGAAACAACTTTATGGTCGGACCTTACCAGGAAGGATGAGAGATTGGAGGTTGCAGCGTTCCCCTGTATTTGTAAGATTGAGGTCCAGTATGTTGGAGCCTGTAGTGGGCATATTCACTATTTGGTTATGGGTGTTTGTATTTATGAAGTCTAGGAATCTGTGTCTGTAGATTTGAGGCCATGTGGGATTCCCAGTCTACAGAGGGTAATTAAAGTCTCCCATGACTAGGGTGTTAGGTTGGTTGGTAAGTGTTTCCAGTAGGTCCAAGTATGCATTGTGACCTTTATGGGACATGGAGGGTGACCTATAGCTGGCTAGGATATGGTGCAGAATTTTGTCAGTAGTGACCTGCACACACAGAATCTCGAGCATGTCATCCTGTTTGACCAGACTAGAGGTATGCTTGGTATTAATGTGAATATATTGAGATACATTCTCCTTTAGCCTTTGTCTCTGTAGCTACTGGCCTAAAAGTGTGGAAGGTACTTAAACCTTGCACTGCCAAGGTATTCTCTGCTGCTTTAAACCATATCTCAGTAACTACACATGTTTATATTCATAAGTGTGAGGAGGGCTTGGAGGGAGTGTAGTTTTTTATTTAGGCTCCTGGCACTGAGCAGTAACACCTCGAGGTTCACTTGACTTGATTTTGCTATGTCAATAGGTTTGTCAGTTTGGCATTGCCTAAAAAAGGCACTATGGGGGTGGATAAAATTTTAGCTAGTACTCGAAAGCCTGGAGGGGAGAGGAGCAGACTCTTCTTGGCAAAGCAGAGTGGTCTGTTAACCATATCCTCCCAAGCTGATAAATATTGGATTCTCTTAGAATGACACCAGAAAGACAGCCATTTGTTGAAATCAATCATTTTTTGCTCATATTGCAACATCATCATTGGTGATGGTAATGTGCTGCTCAATGCTAGGCTCATACCAGCCTGAGATACATTGACTGAAAGCTTCATAATGTCTCTCTTCTTATAGTCCAGGGAGGTACATCTCACATCACCTGCACCTACATGGACTATAATGGAATCATGCTGACCTGTGGTATACTGAAGTCTTTACACCACAGATGCCAATATGATTCCATCATAGTCCGTACTAGTACCTGTGGCATAAAGACTTGAGTATATACACGATTTGGACAATTCTGGCTCCAGATAAGCAACTAACAGTTATCTTCTTCTTCTTCAGCTTGGTTAGAAGGAAATCAGTATGTCTTTCAATGGAGTACCCTGTGATGAGAGTCCTAGGAAGTGTGTTTGGTTGCTTTAGGGGATTAGTGTTTGGGGCTCCACTGAGTGTGACAGTATATGTGGTGTTAGGTGTTTTTTTTTTTTGTGTGTGCATTTGGGCTTGCTGAGACGTAGCTTTGACAATGGGTGGTCTAGACAATCTTTGTTATTTAAGAAGATTGTTTTTAAGTGCCTCAGTATACGTTGGTTAATGTTTATGTTGTGTGCTATCTGAGGTGGGTGTTGTGCATGTGGTTTTGACAACCTGATGTGCACTTGTATGCAAGAGTTTAGCCTGTAGTGTCATTGTGCAAGTACACCTCTCGCATAGTGTATATGCTTCTTTAAGGATTACGTGGTTGTCAGTAAACAGCTTTGCTACATTGTTTCAAGATGCCCATATCCACCAAGCTGGCTACAGAGAAGTTAGGAAATTGGATATCCATATTGCTCATTTCTTTGATTTTTGAGCTACAGGGTGGTGTATTGGGGTTAGAAGGCTATTAAGGATGCTTTGTAGGTACAGACTAATAAGGGTGCATTAGTGGAGCAGATTATGCTAAACAGTACTAAGTTCTATTAACTTTAATGTTTACACAATATTGAATTCTACTAAATCTCTAGGTATTGCCTCTTGACTCCCAAATAGCTGCTCTAAGCTTGTTGGCAGACAGCGTATTTGACCTATATTGCTACCTTACAGGGTATAGTTTTATGGGCTGTTCTACAGGGACAATTTGCTTTCAAAGTGTTTGCTATTGTACAGGGCACAGCTAACCTATGCAAACATGCAAGATGTGTAGCAGCAAAGAAAAAGAAAACTAACTGAGCCCTCTGGCCAATAAAATGACTACACTAAAAGTTATTTTGTGTATTTACCAAGATAGACCAGGCAAACTCCTCCTGCCACAGGATGAATAAAACCAGTCCTTCTAATGTAGAAACAGAGTAGAATAGACCCACAAATGCAATGTTACCACAAGTCACTTAAAAAACTGGCTGGAAATCCCTTGTTGAAGGCAATTTCACGACAGTCTTACAGCAGTAATACTGAGAGGAGGATGTTTTTTTTTTTTTTTTTACAAACAAAAACATCAGTGAGATGTATGTATAAAATCAGGAAATAGTAGCGATCACTCAGAATAACTTAAATGCAATTTAGGAATCAGAGGTATTTAACTTTGTCTGAATGGCACTGGATACAAGTAAAAGACTTCTAGAATGCAAGCTAGGACTCCAAGTTTTGCTGAGCTCCTTAATATAAGACAATATGTACTAAAGGAGGTTTACTCGAGCAATACTGGCTTACTGGGTGGGCATAAAACAAAAAAAACTTGATGAAAAACGCACACTTTATTTAACAAAATAAAGCTTTCGGGTGTAACCCTTCTTCAGTATTTTAAAGCTTACTTAAAACATCTTCCTTTTATACATAACTTCTAAAGACACACATGACACAGCCATCCAATAGAGTTAAATAAACAATCAAACAATTAAGCAGTTCATTTCAAATCTAAAAAGTCATATTATGTTCTCATCACTTATTTCAAAAATATAAAGACCATTTTTAAGAACCATTTTAAGAACATAATAAGGCCAAACTAAACATAACATTATTAAAATGTCAAATCTAAAATAGAAATGTTCATATTGTTAGTTATATTGTTTTTATTTCGCCACTACTACTAGCTTAATAGTTACCATATTATTATTGTTACTTATATTGTTTTTGTTTCGCCACTACTACTAGCTTAATAGTTACCATATTATTGAGGGCAGGCAGTTTATCAGCCTCTAGTCTGATGATCCATCTATATTCTGACAACTCTATCATATTATTAATGTCTCCTTCTCTTAAGTTCTTATGTATCACCTCCAAAACTTTAAATTTAAAGCTGTGTGATGGACCATATTCCATCATATGTTTGGCTAGGGCATTAGTGACTACCCCCCTCCTCACCTCCGATTTATGTTCTATTATACGGTCCCTGAGACGCCTTGAGCATTTACCAACATAAAACCCTGTACATGCCATACAGGTTGCTAGATATACTATAGCCACTGTATTACAAGTGGCCTGGTACTTAATGTCATACGTAACATTGGTTACTGGATGTCGAAAAGACAGTTTACTGCAAATATTCATACAGCAGTTGCAATTATAACAGGGGATCGGACCAGGTTTATGAGTTACTGGAATCATTAAGTTAACATCAAAGTCTTTGTAGCATAATTGTCGTTTGAGATTGTTGCTGTTTCTGTAGGCAAATTTTGGTGCAGTACCCAATAAAGCTACTAACTCAGGCAAAGACGTAAGTATTCGGCAGTTCTTTCGTATTATTGCTTCTACCTGTCTGGTCATAAGGTTATACGTGGTGACATACATTAGTATGTTGGGAGTATTCCCCATCAATTCTTCTCTCTGATTATGATCACTAAAATAAGGGGGTGCTATCATGTCCCTATCTCTTAGCACACTACTCATTATATCTATGACCTGCTTCTGATTAAAGCCTCTATTTATAAATTCCCTTAATATAATCTTCATTTGCTCCTTGCATCTTGTTTCTTCAGTGTTCAGTCTACTAGCGTTGTCACCTCACAGCAAGAGGTTCTCTGGTTCGATTTTCGGCTGGATCGCCTTCTGTGTGGAGTCTGCATGTCCTCCCTGTGGTCGAGTGATGTTTAAAGACATTCAGGTAGGTGCGTGAATGGGTGTGCCGCCTTTGAAGATTGGGTGTCGGGCTGGCACCTCTGCACTGTAAAAATCCATTGCCAATCATTAGTGGACCGGAGTTCTGCTGTGGTGACCCCTAATCAGGAAAAGCCAAAAGACATTAGTTTTAGTCTACTAATTCTCAGGAACTGAATTTTTATAATTTCTTTGAATTTGTGTCTAGCATGCTTACTGTTTATGTGCGTATATTTATTTACTTGAACAGTTTTTCTATGTACACAAGTTTTTAAGACATTAAGCTCCCTATACAGTTCATCATCCAAATAAGATATTTTTTATCATATGAAAAGTTAATTGTAAACTTCAAAAAGGTTGTAGTGTTATTCACTAAATTCTCCAATTTCCCCAAATTAAAAACTTAAATGTCTGGGATTTCTATGCCATTAAGGATATCTCTCTAAAGGACATAAAAATAAAATTTGAGCTTAATAACAAATATACAATAATTCTGAGACAAATCAAATAGTATCTACTTTGGGTAATTTCCCTAATGAGGTTCAGGAAGAAATAAACATTGCCCTATCCCTCCTGAAGTGTCTACAAATTAAAAAGAAAATGTTATCAATTACATACAGCTTTATCTCAACCATTAAATATCAGTCTTCTATTACATTTGCACAGTATTGGAGAAACAAAAACTCAGAACTGACAGAGATTCACTTCTCCCAAGCAATAAATAATACAACCAGGTTTGCCCCGTTCAAGAAATTGCTATATAGACAATTAATGGTAAATAATAATGCATATTATACCCCGGAGCGTCTTAACAGCTTCTTTCCAAATACTTCACCTCTCTACCCCACAATGACAGCTGACCTCCTGCATATCCTGTGGTACTGTAAATATGCACAGAGCTTATGGAACTCACTTAGGATTAAACTGGAAAAAATGGGTTACGGGAAATCCACCCTTTCATGGGAATTTGCTATATTTCATGTGGGACAAAAGGGCCTTCACACTAATGAAGTGAGAGTCCAGATTGCTCTCTTTATGCTAATTAAGCTTTATATAACACAGAACTGGTTGGACCGTTATAAAACAAATTGGGAAAATTTTACAAAGATGGCATCCAAGTATATTGTATCTCATAAACTAACTACAGAAAATATTAGCAAACACATAAAATACCTTAACTTCTGGAGTACAACCTTAGACTGTATCCTGAAGTAATATAAAATGGCTTTACATCTACTCTCCTATACTAGTACTATGGCTAGTCCTTCCCTTCAAAGGACTTAACTCATTCAATTCCTTTATAGTTACTTCAAAGTGTTAATATAGTAATATAATAGTGTAAGAATGTAGCACCATATGTAAATAGTTGTATATGTGATGTTTTCATGTTATCTTCTTTATTAACTACTGATTTTTCAATTTTGTGCCAGTAACGATAGTTTGAATTACTTGTCAAGAATGGCATGCATCTTTTAATAGTATAGTCTCTCCTGTCATATTAAGAAAATAAGCTTTAAATGTTTTGGTTGGTTATGTGAATGTTTATTGGCCGTATCTGTGTCTGTATGCTGACCAGTTGCAGCAAAATTTTTTTTGTAAATGTTGTACCAAAATAGTGAAACAAAAGTAAAATAAAGCTTTGAAAAAATTCACTAAATTCTAATAAACATTGCTCATCCCCTTTCCATACCATAAAGTAGTCATGCACGAAACGTTGGTCAAACAAAACATTCTCTTTAAATGGATTTTTATCACCCGTAATGTAGACCTTTTCCCATTGACTTAGTACAATATTAGCATAGGTGTTAGCCATGGGAGTCCCCATGGCTACACCTGCAAGTTGTAAAAATGGTACTCCAGTGAATAGAAACACATTATTTGCCAAAACAGTCTCAATTATGCCACATACATTCTCAATTTCTCTGCCTAACATATCTGTATTACTACACAAAAACTCCCGAATTGCATTATCCCCATAGTCATTGGGGATCACAGTGAATAAGGAGCTTATGTCAAGAGTCACTAGTATACATTCATTATAAGTATTCCCTCTATACCAGGCATATATATTTTTTTAAAAATCACCTGTGTCTTTTATATAACTAGGACAAATCTTCAAATATTTACTCAATACATTTTGTGCGTAAATTGACAAGGGCTCCATCACCCATTCCCCTCCCTGAGACTATGGGTCTCATAGGTGGCTTTATCATTGACTTATGTAACCTAGGGATTCCATAAATCACTGGTGTTACTGGGCACTTTACTGTAAAATAGTTAAACAGATCTAGTGAAACATCACCTTGTACCTGCAAGTCATAAACAAACATTCACTTGAGATATGATTCTCATAACATCATAGAAATTAATTTCTTTAAAGGTTATTTTATCAACGGCTGGGTTTCTCAGCAAAGAGAAAGAACAGCAGTCCCTTACCTTGGAGCAAGCAAGGATGCAGGCAGTTGGTAAGCTGGGAAGTTCCGTAGTCAATTTATCAGACTTCAATTTAATACCAGCAGCTGAAAGCCTTCTAGATAAAGACTTACAGTTTATTCCCAACAACAGGGATTCAATTGTTGATGCATTGACTGATTTAAAAGTTTACATAAGGAATGTTAGCCTGAAAATGACACTTAAGGATTCAGAATATGAATTAACTAAATCTTTGAAAAAATCAAGTGTATTTATTCCAAACAACTGTCCTAATCTGAAGTAGTTACTTCATTTGATCTGCAACCTGTGGGTGTCGGATCCGACCTTGGATCCAATCCGGCAGCTTTCCAAGCTCCAAGATCCGAGCTCCTAGCTCCTCCCCCCTACCCATAATCCCCTACTACCAACCACATTACCTCAGATCGTTTTTTGCCGCGGCTAAAGAAGCTTCCCTGTGAAGAGCTCCTGGCTGGGTGAGATCATTGCTGGTTTTAAACCAACTTTTTTCAAACAAAGTTGTCGTTGTGTGTGTGTGTGTTAGTCCCTTTTTCTACTTCTTGTGCTAGTTTTGGTCACTTTTTTGTTAATTTAATTACTAGCTTATCTTCACTCCCCTCCCCCTCCTAGTGTTTGGGTGTGTGTGTGTGAATAATGTCTGAAGGGCCTAAGGCCGTTTTTTCTAAATGTACTGAGTGTGGCCACAAGCTTTCCCCAGCTGATGGCCACACTCAGTGTGTTTTGTGCCTGGGGGCAGCCCATTTGTCAGAGGCCTGCCAGATCTGCGTGGCCTTTAACTCCCGGGCACTTCGGGATAGGAAGAACAAAGCTGATCTTGGCGGGAAAGCTCCCCCAGGAGTCGGCTTCTTCTTCCTCTCCCGTTCGGGCTCCAGCTGCTTTGGCAGCTTCGGTGCCGTCTATCCCCTTACTTCTACCCGGGACTCAACCTCCCTCATTGGGTTTGAGCTCTGGGGAAACTAGTGCCTCTTCCCTTAGAGAGAAGAGGCACAAGGATAAGGAAGAACATAAGTCCCACAAAAGGCGGGCCGAATCTCATCCTTCGGCTCCACCAGTGAAACTGCTTAAGTCTCCCTCGAGGGTCTCCGGATCGCCCTGTTTTTCGCCGGAGCCGGAAGAGGAGGATAGGTCTCCCTCGAGATCTTCGAGGCGGCCCTCCTGGCCCGCCTCTACTACTTCATCCAGGTCAACTCGAAGCATCTCCGAAGCAGATATGAATCGGATGATGCGTCGGTTCTTGCAGACCCAAATGCAGATGGGGATGCTCTTGCCTCCCCCCCCTGTGGGGGGGAGTGCGGCCCCCATATTTGCCCTGATCACTCCTTCTCTGACTCGTTTTCAGGTCTCGGAGTCATCGGATCCAGGCCCTTTCAGACCCGGGGAATTGTCGGCGCCGATAGCTGTGGTCTCTTCGACACCGACTATACCTTCGAGCTTGTTGGACCCGAGCTCTCGGGGCCGAGGGCTGAGCGTCAGATCTGAGGGAGTTGCTGTGTCTTCGGCGCTGTTGGCGTCGGAGCACACCTCTGCCTCGGCGCCGACTGCATTGGCTCCGACCCCGATCCCTTCCTCGGATCCGAGGAGATTGCTCTCACAGGCTGGCGAGAGTGGCTCTCCTTCCGCTTTTGAGGTAGTGGAGAGGGTACTGTTGAGGTCCTCCAGATCCCCGACCCGGGCTTCGGATCCACCCATACCCCCACTGTATGACGGTCTGTCTTCCATCATCCGTCCATCGGGACAGCCTGCCCAAGCCCTCCAGCTAGTTCCTGTGGAGGAACAACAGCCCGTGGACGAGCCCTCTTCGGGCAGTCCCAACGAGGAGGTCCCTCAGAAACATCGGTGCAAAAGGAGGCACCTGGACTCCCCCGAGTCCGTTACCACAGACACAGACTTAGATGATACGGAGGGTTCCCCAAGGTCACCCCCTGAAGATGTCTCCTTTGGAGACATCATGGAAATGTTGCGTATCAGAGGGGGGTGGTCAGCCCAAAAGCCCTCCCTTGGATGAGTCCATGTTCCTGGAGGCCTTTGAGGCAGGCCCATCTACCTCCTGGGTGTCCCCTCCGGCCGACCCCCTGGTGGACTTAATTACCACCAGGGCTTGGAAGGAGCCTGACACCGTGGAGCCAATCCCTAGGCGCCCTGATAAAGTCCTCAGCCCACCCACAGATAGACCGTCTTGGGCCAAAGGAACCCCCGTTGATGCTATGTTGGTGGCGGCGGCCACCAAGAAAGAACTCGCGCAGGAGAGTTCTTTGGTTCACCCGCCGGATAAGGAATCTCGAGCGCTTGACCGGATTGGGAAGCGGATGTTTGCTTCAGCGACCTTTTCCATAAGGGCGCTGAACTATATGGCACATACCATTAGGCTGCAGCGAGACTTGATTAAGGAATACGCTGCAGCCCCCGCGGAGTCCATGTCGGTCCCAGACAAGAAGGTTTTTGAGACTCGAATGGCCACTCTAAAATCCATCTCCAATACATCTATGCGGCTTCTCTCCCATGCAACGGAGGGAGCCGCTAGAGCTAGCAGAGCCGGGGTCATCTTGCGACGTCTCTCCTGGCTCCGTCTGTGTGACTTCACGGATCCCTTCAAGGCGTCCTTCGCGAACGCCCCTTTTGACGTTTCTGCCTTGTTTGGCAAAACTGTTCGCGACACGCTGGTCCAAAGCGAAAAGGACGGGAAGACGCTGTCTGCCGTCGGAGTCCGCTTCTCTAATCCCCAAAGATCCTTCTCCAGGAATCAGAGGGGACAAAAGAAGCTGTGGTTCCGTAAGGCTCAGCAATCGAATCCTGCTGCGGACCACTCGTCCTCTAGAGGCAGAGGAGGACAAGGTGGACGCCGGCCCAGAGGCAGAGGGAGGACGCGTA
This sequence comes from Protopterus annectens, assembly GCF_019279795.1. Lineage (NCBI taxonomy): Eukaryota > Metazoa > Chordata > Ceratodontiformes > Protopteridae > Protopterus > Protopterus annectens. Next base: position 1,699,644,174 of record NC_056737.1, on the reverse strand, counting down.
ATTTCGGGTCTAGAGAACCTTTCTCGGACAGACCCGCGCAACAGCCCTGAGGGCTTGCCCGACTGTCCCTCTCTGGAGGCAGTCGGGGGGCGGTTGTCGGAGCACCTGTCAAACTGGGAGTCCCTTACAACAGATCGATGGGTGCTCTGGATCATATCCAGAGGATACTCCATTCCATTCATAAACCTTCCCCCCAAACCCAGACGTCTCCCCGATGTCCCACCCGATCAGAGGGAGGCAGCGGCTTTGGAGATTTCAAAGCTGCTAAGAAAAAGACCCATCCAGCCCGTCCCCCCAGATCAGTCCAGATTGGGTTATTACTCCAGGTTCTTTTTGGTGCCAAAGAAAACGGGGGACCTCAGACCCATCTTAGACCTTTCCGCTCTGAACCTGTTCATACCCAAGGAAAAGTTCCGGATGGTCACTCTCCAATCAATTCTCCCCCTTCTGCGGGAGAACGACTGGATGTGCTCGTTAGACCTCAAAGATGCGTATTACCACATCTTAATGGACAGACGATCCAGGAGGTTCCTCCGCTTCCGGCTCAGAGCCAGTCATTATCAATTCAGGGTTCTTCCATTCGGCCTCACCTCAGCCCCCAGAGTGTTCACCAAGGTCATGGCAGTGGTTGCAGCCCACCTGAGACTCCAGGGCATTCAGGTCTTCCCTTACCTAGACAACTGGCTCCTCACCGCGACCAACAGGCATCAGCTCTGTGTGGCGAGAGATTATGCTCTGTCTCTGGCCCACAACCTAGGCATCTCAGTGAATGAGCAGAAATCCTGCCTGTGCCCCACTCAAGCCCTAGAATTCATAGGGGCCAGGTTAGATACACGAATCTCCCGAGTTGTTCTAACGTCAGTCAGACTGAACAGCTTGTCGTATCAGGTGTTAGCCCTTCTTCGGAGCCCTGCTCCTCCGGCGGAGTTAGTTCTGAGGGCACTGGGGTCTATGTCAGCAGCGATCGGTCTCTCTCTTCATGCCCATCTGCGAATGCGCATATTACAATGGACCCTTCAAGTCCAGTGGTTCCTGTCGATCCACCCGTTATGCACGCCAATACCCCTGAGCAGGGTGTGCAGGGACTCCCTTCTGTGGTGGTTACAGGCACAGGAACTCAGAGAAGGGAGGCCCTTTGTGATTCCCCCGGTCGAAGCCACGTTGACCACGGACGCTTCTCGCCTCGGGTGGGGGGGGGCATTGTTCAGGCAGATCCGTTCAAGGCACGTGGACTTCCCTAGAGACCGCATTGCATATCAGTGTCCTAGAGATGAGGGCGGTGCTTTTGGCGTTGCAAGCTCTCCACGACCTTCTTCCCCTAGAGACTATTGCAATCCAGACGGACAACATGTCAGTAGTCTGGTATATAAACAAACAAGGAGGGACCAGATCTTATCCCCTGTGTCGAGAAGCCATGAGAGTGTGGGAATGGGCGATTTCCACCAACCGCTTTCTGATAGCAACGCACATTCCGGGACGGTCCAACATATTAGCGGACAAGCTAAGTCGAGTGCTCCTCACTCCATACGAGTGGTCTCTGAATCCGTCTGTTGCGAAGCAGATCTTCCACAAATGGGGTCAGCCTCGCTGCGATCTTTTTGCTTCTCCTTTAAACACAAAATGCAGCGAGTACTTCGCGATAGTTCCCCCCAGAGACGCTCTAGTCCATGCTTGGCCTCCCGGACTCCTTTATGCTTATCCCCCCCTCCCACTCATGATGAAATTCATCCAGAAAGCCTGTCGGTTGGGGAGCAGAGTTATCCTCATAGCCCCATTCTGGCCTCGACAGATCTGGTTCCCCTTTCTGCAGTCTCACAGTGTGGCTCCTCCATGGATTCTGGATCCCAGTCCAGACCTAATCTCGCATCCAGCGAGATGCCATACCCCAAACCTGGTCAATCTCAAACTTGCTGCTTGGTTGATCCAGTTCCATTAATGGCTAGGACTCCCGGTATCTCATCCCCCGTTAAGGCCATTCTGGTGGCGGCTCATAAACCGTCTACCAGAAAACTTTACAACAGTAAATGGAAACGTTTTTCCATCTGGGCTAAAGACAAAGACTTGGACCCATTTACTGTCCCTATTCTGACTATTCTGGACTTCCTTTCCCTGCTTTTTAGGCAGGGAGCAATTGCTTCCACAGTCAAGGTGCAGTTGGTGGCCATCTCCCATTTTCATGTGGGGGACGGCATAGGCTCCTTAGCATCTACAAAGTTGTGCAAAACCTTCTTAAGAGGCGTTTTTCTTTTGAAACCACCTGTTAAGACTGTGGTTCCCCCATGGGATCTCACTCTGGTCTTGCAAGCCTTGACGAGACCACCTTTCGAGCCTGCGGCCTCGGTTCCGTTGAAGTTCTTATCTTGGAAAATGGCTTTCTTGGTGGCTATTACTTCAGCCAAGAGGGTTTCAGAATTACAAGCTGTGTGTATCAAACCTCCGTACCTTATCTTTCACAAGGATAGAGTGTCCCTCAGGACTAATCCGTCTTTCTTGCCTAAGGTGGCTACAGATTCAAATATTAATCAATCAATAAATCTTCCTGTATTTTTCCCAAATTTTCACAACAAAGGTGAATACACGTTGCACAAATTGGATGCACACAGACAACTGCGTTTTTACTTGCACAGGACTAGAGAGTTTCGCAAGTCGGACCAGTTGTTTGTTTCTTATGCAAAGTTAGCCATGGGCAAGGCAATTGCTAAAGTGACTGTAGCAAATTGGATCTGTCAGTGCATTATGCTGGGATACACTTTATCTGGTAAGCCAGCTCCGGTTGGCGTCCATGCTCATTCCACAAGATCTGTAGCTACCTCAACAGCCTTTTGGTCTAGGGTTCCAGTAGACGATATTTGTTCAGCAGCTACCTGGTCCTCATCTCATACGTTCATTTCTCATTACAAACTGGATATGATTTCCAGGAGTAGGGCTTCTTTTGGCTCCGCTGTGCTTCGGAATATCCTTCCGTAAGGACCACCCAGGTTCTTGTAGGTTAGCTGGGGACTCTGTCCCACAGGTTGCAGATCAAATGAAGTAACTACTTCAGATAAAGAAGTTATGTACTCACCATAACGTTCCATCTGAGTAGATACTTCATTTGTCTGCAGCCGACCCCCCCTGCCATCCCCCGAACCTGTTGGGAATTTTTCTGATCATTCGGAGTTGGTTTCTGTCTCAAGTTGGTGAGGCAAAAAAAACAATCTGAGGTATTGTGGTTGGTAGTAGGGGATTATGGGTAGGGGGGAGGAGCTAGGAGCTCGGATCTTGGAGCTTGGAAAGCTGCCGGATTGGATCCGAGGTCGGATCCGACACCCACAGGTTGCAGACAAATGAAGTATCTACTCAGATGGAACGTTATGGTGAGTACATAACTTCTTTTTTTGAATGCTTTTCAGTCTGTATGTGAGGAAGATTTAAGGTGCTTATATAATAAATGTTATACCAATAAACAAAAGACCGGTTGGTATAATTTATCCTATGATGAGTTTAAGGCCTTAAGAGTTGAGAGAAAACAAGGGCATAATTGTCAAGCAGACCAATAAAGGGGGAGCGACTGTTGTGTTTAATAGAACTGAACATACTGAATTAATAACTGAATTTTTGAATGATAAAATAAAATAGTAGACTGAACACCAAAGAAACAAGATGTAAGGAGCAAATGGAGATTATATCAAGGGAATTTATAAATAGAGGCTATAATGAGAGGCAGGTCGTAGATATAATGAGTAGTGTGCTAAGAGATAGGGACATGATAGCACCTCCTTATTTTTGTGATCATAATCAGAGAGAAGAATTGATGGAGAATACTCCCAACATACTAATGTATGTCACCACGTATAACATTATGACCAGACAGGTAGAAGCAATAATACGAAAGAACTGGCGAATACTTATGTCTTTGCCTGAGCTAGTAGCTTTATTGGGTACTGCACCAAAATTTGCCTATAGAAACAGCAACAGTCTCAAACGACAATTATGCTACAAAGACTTTGATGCTAACTTACTGATTCCAGTAAATTATAAACCTGGTATGAGCCCCTGTTATAATTGCAGCTGATGTACAAATATTTGCAGTAAATTGTCTTTTCAACATCTAGTAACCAATGTTATATATGAGATTAAGTACCAGGCCACTTGTAATATAGTGGCTATAGTTTATCTAGCAACTTGTATGGCATGTACAGGGTTTTATGTTGGCAAATGCTCAAGGTGCCTCAGGGACCGTATAATAGAGCATAAATAGGAGGCGAGGAGGGGGGTAGTCACTAACGCCCTAGTCAAACATATGTTGGAATATGGTCCATCGGATTCTTATTATAAGAACGAAAGATCACAACTTCGAACTTGTAATAGTAAGCCTCACTTAACGCGAAAGTTCACTTTAACGAAAGTGAACTTCCGCGAAAGTGCACTTCACCGAAAGTACCGCAGCACAGTGGAGGACATCAAAAAACAAGCTATGTCCTCCACTATGGTGCGATACTCACGGACCTTAGGGTTAGAGCACGGGTTAGGGTAAGGGGATAGTTAGTAAAGCTATCCCCTTACCCTAACCCATCCTCTAACCCTAAGGTTCGTGACTATCGCACCATAGTGGAGGACATTGCTATGTCCTTCACTGTGCTGCAGTCGTCACTGACCTTAGGGTTAGGGCACGGTCATGGTAAGGGGATAGCCCTATGGGCTATCCCCTTACCATGACCCGTGCTTTAACCCTAAGGTCCGTGAGTACTGCACGGAAGTTCAGTACAGCGCTCGTTCGTTGTACTGAACTTCACGTAAGTGCACTTTCGCTGCAGTGTGCAACTCCATACACTATTTCGAAGTAGTGAACCTTCGATCTAGTGTATGGAATCCGGTCCATCACATAGCTTTAAATTTAAAGTTTTGGAGGTGATATATAAGACCTTAAGAGAAGGAGACTTTAATAATAAGATAGAGTTGGCAGAATATAGATGGATCATCAGGCTAGAGGCTGATAAACTGCCTGGCCTCAATAATATGGTAACTATTAAGCCAGTACTAGTGGCAAAACAGAAACAATGTAAGTAACAATATGAACATTTCTATTTTAGATTTGACATTTTAATAATGTTATTATGTTTAGGGTATTAGTTTGGCCTTATTATGTTCTTAAAATGGTCTTTATATTTTTGAAACAAGTGATGAGAACATAATATGACTTTTTATATCTGAAATGAACTGCTTAATTGTTTATTTAACTCTGTTGCATGGCTGTGTCATGTGTGCCTTTAGAAGTTATGTATAAAAGGAAGATGTTTTAAGTAAGTTTTAAAATAAACTGTGCATTTTTCATCAGGTTGTTTTTTGTTTTATGCTCTGTTTGTACATCTGGTGCAATCAACTACAGCTGATTTGTGTGTGGTGTTACTGGGTGGGCACTCACTATCATGGATCTATGGAAAACAATGGCTGGGAAGACTGTGTAAACAGCTTATACAAGAGTCAGTAGGAATGAATGAGGGGAGCGAGGGACTTTGGAAATCAGATTACCATAAGGGGTGGAGGCCAGAGATGCAGCTAATTAGTGGAAGGAGCTGAGAAATAGTATTCGTCATGTAGCTAGAAGTATCTCTGTTTAGCGGGGGTGTTTGGCTTGCTTGCTGTCGTCTTCCTGAATATTGCTGATCTTTGTCTGCATTTTGTTTTGCTTGCTGTCGTCTTCCTGAATATTGCTGATCTCTGTCTGCATTTTGTTTTGAATTTAAGTCTTTCCTTTAAGGTTTGGTTACTTCTGTTTTGTATCTTATTCTTGTATTACACTTGTTTTGTTTTAAGTTTTCTGTTCTGTTGGAGTTTTAAGAGATCTTAGCTAGGGTCAGTTAGAAAAGTTAGCAAGGAGTTTTGTTGCAAACAGTGAACAACATCAGCTAAATTAGTGGGAGGAGCTGAGAAACAGCATTCCTCATTCAGTTAGAAATGTCTCTATTTAGCTGGAGTATTTATTAGACTTGTTTGCTCTGCTCTCCCTGAATTTTGCTGATCTGTGCCTGCATTTTATTTTTCCAACTCACCAGTACAATTGTTGCATTCTTAAACTTGGTGGCTTTTCAGTTGCCCGGCCCTACTATAAATCTGATTTTGGACACCCCTCCCAGTCCCATCTCAATACCTCATTCTACTGAGTACAGAGAGATAATTTGGGAAGGGCCATTCCCTTAATTTCTTAACCTTCCCACTTAACTTAAAAAAATTGCACTTTATTCAGCTGCCTTTAGTGTATTTGTGTTTCTTCCTACTTTATTACTTTATTTTGCTTTTGCTGCTTGTTCTTAAAAGTTCAACTGCATTTATTCTGTTGTATGTATTTCTGCTTGTTAGTAGCCTGATTAAATTTTAACTGTTATCCTGAGCCTCTTAGTTTTGGTTTTAGCAATTGGGCTTCAGGTCAGTTGTTTTATATTAAGAAGGTTTGTAATCTAAACTCTTGTGGCATGAGAGGTAGCTTACATCCTTCTAAGTTGGGAATTGCTGGTTGAAGGTTTAGTGTGTGTTATTCTAAAAGTGTCTTAGTTCTGGTTTAAGCACTTGGGCTTCAGGCCAGTTATTTTATATCAAGAAGGTTTGTGGTCTACACTCTTTTGGGAGGAGAGGGTAGCCTCAGCCCCTTTGAGCTGGGAGTTGCTGGTTGAAGGCTTATTGTGCCTGCTTATTTGAACTATTTTTTTTGTCTGAAATTGTTGCACTTTGTTGTAGCATAGACTAGATTCAGACCTACTGAATCTAGTTTTGTTTCTATAACTTGAGCAGTAAACCAGGCCATCTTTTGTTGGAGAGGGTTCCCCTGCACCCTAGTGGCAGGAGTGTGCAGTTAGAACTCATCTGACTGAAGGTTGCTGTAACAGGGCTCAGTTTTGAAATTATTTATTGGTTAATTTGTTTAAATCGGTTAGCTCTTGTTTGGTACATCAGCACCACTTTTGCATGGGTTTGCGCTTGTTTGCGCATTACACACTGCTGAGCAGCGGTGGGCACCGTTGGTAGTTATAGATGCAAACACTTCTGCCTGCACATTTTCCTTTAATACTCTGCTGGTGCTCCATTGCTGAGTTCTCGCAATTGTCTCTCACTGACAGGTAATACATTGTGAAGCTCCAGAGGTACCAACACAGATCGTACGCACTAGCCCTTCGTATTTTTGTCCACTTCTCCTGTCCTCTACTTTACCTGGTCCTTCCTGTCCTCTCCATGTTTTCTCACCACATCAACTTACCTAGCAATATTGATGGACAATTTCCCACAGTTTCTCCAGCCAGCTTGGTCAACATGGGCATCCTGAGCCAATGTAGCAATTGCCTAATGTACACTGATAACCCGCTTCTTCTAGTCCACACAAATTCATTATGTTAGAGATGCTTCTATACCAAGAACCTAGAATCCAGGCTCTCTTGTTCACCAGTCAGTTCTTCTGATACTGAGCAAGCTATCAGCATGCACACCTCACTTCCTGCACCAAACAAACCAACAGCACATAAACCTACATATGCGGAAATCCTTACCAGAAGCTTACCTAAACATCAGAGACATCCTAAACACAAACACAAGCATGATTCACATAATATGTCCTCTGCAGAACACAGTACACATAATATATAACACCCCCAGTGTCTCACCAGTTAAGCCCCTAAGGCATAACACAAAAACAAACATCTTAGTCTTAGGCAACTCATTTGTGAGATACACAGATGTCCCTATTACCAGGCTGGATAAGGGAAAAATCACAGAAAGCTGTCTGATGGGTGCCAGGATCTGCCACATCACACACACACAGAGACAAGTCACTCAATAACAGGCACTGCTATGACTCCGTTGTAGTCTGTGCTGGTGTGAATGACTTGAGATGTATCTCACTGTACTATATGAAGAGAAACATGACTAAAGCTCTCTGATTATGTGTCTTAGGCAAGTATGTCCGTAGCCTTAAGCAGCATTTTACCTTCATCTAGGATGATAACCTCATTACAAATTAAAAAATGATTGACTTCAACAATTGACTTAGTTTCTGGTGTCATTCAGAGGGGATCCAGTATCTGTCAGCCTGGGATGACATGGTCGACAGACCTTAATGCTTTGCCAAAGATCATCTTCTTCTGTCACTCTTGGGATTTCAGTTATTGGCTAAGGCTATTGCCATCCCCCATAGTGCCTTTTTAGGCAATGCCACAAGAACAAAATTCCCAACATAAAAATACCCTCTAAAAACAACCTCAAGGTTATGCTGCTAAATGCTAGGAATCTAAACCAGAAACTGCACTCACTGGAAGCAGCCTTCACTTAGGAGGATGCTGACATTTGTGCAGTCATTGAGACCTGGTTTAAGGCTATGGAGAGCACCCCAGGTACACCAGGTTACATTTCCTTCCACACGTTTAGACCACAAACTGAAGGCATGAGAACTAAAGGAGGTGTTGTATCAATATACATTAAAGATAAATGCACCTCTAGATTGGTTAAACAGCACAATTCCCTTGAATTACTTTAGGTGCAATTAACTGTAGGTAAGACCCCTCTTCAGATCATAGCCAGATATAGGACCCCTCCATGAATCAGGACATCCACTCAGCCTACTTGGATCTATTTGAGTCAGTCAAGATGCAACCAAACACCCTGGTTTTGGGTGACTATAATTACCCATCCACTGACTGGGTAAATTATATGTGTTCTAACTCACTTGCCAAAAAGCTTCTGGACTTCATTAACTCCAGTGCCCTGTACCAGCTGGTTGACACACCAACAAGGGGCTCAGACATCCTGGATCCGGTGCTTACCAACATGGGGGACTGCTGCCACCACCCCCAGTGTGTGGACATGCCTGGTGAGATCTGACCACAAATCAGTCTTGCTAGAAGTAACTATAACACAAGACACCCCCCCCCCCCCATAGCAACAACTAGACTAAAAAGCTTCTCCAGGGTCAATTACAGCCTCTTACGTGACAGCATAAATAGCTTCATAGCCCCTCCCCCCACTGATGGAACAGACACCAATGCTGATTTACACACCAATGCTTTATATGAGCACATGTACCGTTGTATTGACTTTGCCGTACCTGATAGAATCAAAGCAAACCTGCCTGGTGGACAACTGCCATTAATAGGCTATACAATAGGAGAAAGAAATTGCTGTCTAAGAGTAGGAAGGAATGGTATCAAAACTGGAAACAGTCCCTCCTCAGCTTAAACAAGCAAATAAGACTCCTAGTGAAGTCCTCCAAAGCTAACTACGAATCCAAATTAGCTTCCCTAACTAAGGATAACCACAAAGCATTCTTTAGTTACATCCGTAACCTCAAAGGTAAGGCCCAGATATGCACTGAACTCATAGTTAATGGTACTGTATATACAGAACCTGTGGCTATAGCAAACCTGCTGGCTGACAGGTTCAGTGAAAACCTCACTCCCTTGTCCCCACCACATATACCTCAAAGCATCCCTAACACCTGCACCCATCCTAGTATCTCCAAGGAGCAGTTCTTAAATGCCCTCTCCAAGGCAAAAAACACAGCCTTTATGGGACCAGACAACATCCTGGGCTGTGTTCTACATGGGTTAAAACAGGAATTAGTATCACCATTGGACACACTTTTCAATCACAGCCTAAGCACTGGCTTTGTCCCAGCAGAATGGAAAACTACCATCATTCGTTTGCACTAAGGGGTGCATCCACAGACCCTGGGAAATGTAGACCCATTAGCCTGACCAGCCTTATCTGCAGGGCCATGGAATGAATAATCAGGGACCTTATTAACAAAGATATAGGAAATCTCCAAATGCTGAGCTCCACTCAGTTTGGCTTTGTCAAGTGGAGATCATGCTTGTTAAACTTGATGGACTTCTTCGAGACAGTCAGCAAAGCCCTAGACGAGGGCAAATCTGTGCATACAGCATACCTAGACTTAGCCAACACCTTTGACACAATCTCCCACTTAGGCATCATTGGTAAACTCACCCAGCTGGGTATCAGCCCATATGTTGTCAGGTGGGTTGCAAACTGGTTCACTACTAGAACTCATCCTGTCAAAATAGTGGACTCCACTTCCTCCAGCAGACCTGTAACCAGTGGTGTTCCACAAGGATTGGTTCTGGGACCCTTTCTGTTCAGAATCTATTTCTCAGACGTAGAGGCTAAAACGAAAGGACTGTTGCTGACAAATTTTGCTGATGACTGCAAACTGGGAGTGGTCATTGAAACCCCTAGCAATGTCAGTATCCTGTAAGAAGGTCTTATGCAGACTATGACTGGTGCCCAAAGTCATGGTCTTAAACTTAATGCAAAAAGATACATTATCACCCCCTTCTGCAAAGGTGATGTTCCTGCAAACTACCACATCAATAGCATTACCCTTAGCACACAGTCAGTGGCGAGAGATCTGGGCACACAGGTCGACACCAGCCTTAACTTCGATCACCATATCTGCACAGTGGTCAGAAGGGAATTTTATATTGCTCATCTCATCAGTAAGGGCATTGTATCCAGAAAAAGAGGTTATAATCCCCCCCCCACCCTGTACTCTTCCCTCATTAGACCAATAATAGAGTACAACACTTCCTTTAGTATGTTCCTTTCAAACACCTGCAGCAATTGGCAAGACCACAAAGGTTATGCGGACAGACTGAAATCATTGTCACTTTACTCTGTGTCATACAGATTGCTCAGAGGCGATCCGTGCCTTCCATGTAGAGCAACCTCTGACCCAGCTGTAATGGAAATGCTGCACATTCGCAAGTCAAATGGCACATGGGTCACGCGTTCAAAGAACCTTAACCTGGTATGTGACATCAAAGTACTTGCTGGAGAGACAGATTTGTCTCACAGAGGTTGCCCCACCTTTGGAACAAGCTTCCTATTCATGTTAAACAAAGCCCTTCGTTGGTGCTATTTAAGCATAATTTGGACAATTGGATGCGTAACCAGAAATTCACCCCGGGGGTTCCACCTGTGTCCCTCTTGGAGCAGGGGCAATAGGTGCTGATTTTAGTGTCTGCTTGAACCAGACACCCTTGTGAACACAGGTTGAACTTGGCTAGGCTTTTAAGGCCCCTGGGGCTGTTAGCCTAGTAAATTCCTGTGAGCCTATGATTAAACAACAACAGCAAAAGGGTAGGAAGGTCGGGCTGAACAAGCAGGCAAGCTAGAGAGGCATCCAGTTAAATAAAGGTAATATTGGAGCTTTTTCAGAAATGTTAGCTTAATGTGTTAGTGGGAGATGGGGCAGACACTGAATGCAACTTTAGGGAGGTAAAGGATGAGCAGAGTATAAAAGCATTGAAGCACAAAATGGAGCAGAGACAGTTCTCTCACTATTGACCTTCTGCTACAGTTTAAAACATCAGACTCTCCAGACATTTACCAGTAACACTGTTTATGGAAAAATGCAGTAAGAAATCATTAAGCCTCAAAATCTGGCACTAGTACACAGATTTGCCACAACAACTGTGAATTAAGCTACAAGACTATGGTCCAGCAGGGTTTAAAATACAAACATATAGCTTTTAAAAGTAATTCTACTTTTGCAAGTAGAAGTGCAGAATAATGCAAAAACACAAATCTTCCCTCAACTGTTAATTGAAATACAAGACTAAGGTCCAGGAACAAACTGAAAAATACAAACAGATGGAACGGAGCAGAAAGTACAAAGTAGTACTAGTACACAGGTCACTGTAAGTGCAACTTCGATATTTAAGCAGAATTGAAATAATGAAAATAATTAAACTCTCTTTCCTTTTTGATGAAAAGCTAGTTACTCACAGTTCCACATCTCTCCAAGGCCTCTGACTCTTCCTCTAGAGTGGGTGCTTCTGGTTCAATTTTGAGAAGACGTCCTTGGCTTAGAACTCAAAACTTTCTTGATAAAGTAAAGTCTGATTTACTAAACTCTTCTTTAGATAAAAGTTTTCTGTTTGTGTCTGAGCTACTTAAGTGTTATGAAAAAGTGAAGCTGATACAAAAAGGTACACCACTCTTCAGTCCTCCTTTTTAAAATGGTTAACAGTTTTTTAACCCATTCTTTGTCCCCTTCCCCAGCAAACAATTTAAACAGGGAACCAGTATTCTGTGAGGAAAAGAGCAATGTAAGGGACTACCTATAGAAAAGGGATATGCCTCACAAAATCAAGGACAGCCTTCCAAATCAGCATAACTGGCCATCTGATGTTCTTCGTGTTTCACTGTTTCAATCCTGACTTGTGGGATTTTCTGCCATGAAGCCCTTGGCCAGCCTGACTATCCGAGAAAATTCTTTTCTCCTCCTGAGGCTGGAGGACACCCTAACTGATGTCAGTATGCTTGGGTATATAGGGAGCCAGCTTATGCCATAAAATCATTTTTTTCTTGTCCCCTAACAGTCAGGAGCCACAAGTGAGCAGTATGGACCTGAGGAAGAGAACCCCTACAGGAGGAGAAGCCAAGCGGGTGGTTCCCTTGTTAGAAAAGAGGTTATAAGTATACTACCTAGTAGGTTAAGGGGGAAGGAGGGAGGGAAAGAAGACTGCAACAACAAATACGGTCAAACATCTACATTTATAGTAAGTGCACACAACTGTACTATGTTCTTCATGTTTCACTGTTGCAGTCCTGACTTGTGGGAAGATTCCCAAAGCTGAAAAGAGGGAGAGAGGAGATTACAAGATGGCAGTGGCGAATCCTCCTCTGGACCTAGAAAAGGCTGCCAAATGGTAGTGTTTGGTGAAGGTATGCACAGATGACTAGGTGGCAGCTTCCAGGATGTCTTTAGTAAGAACCCCTTTCAAGAAGGCAGCAGAGGTTGCAGTAGCCCTAGTGTACTGTAACCTGACAGCCTCAGGAGATTGTTTTTTGCCATGATGGCTGTAAAAAAAAGATATACAGTGGGAGATCCATTTTGAGACAGTCTGTTTAAAAGCTGGTTTTCCCTTAGAGCAAGGGGCAAAGGTCACAAAAAGCTGGTGACATTTTCTCAAGGCTCTTGTTCTATCAAGATAGTAGTGGAGCTGCCTGTGCACACCCAAAGAATGGAGTATTCTTTCCCCTTTGTTCTGGGGGTTGGGAAAGAATGTAGACAGGTGAATGGCTTGAGTTAGAGAAGTGTCATTGTCCACAATGGGCATGAAAAAAGGGTTAGTTCTGAGGGAAACTCTGGGTGGAAGATGAGGGATGGTTCCACTGCCATGAGAGCCTGCAGTTTGAAGACCCTCCTGGCTGAGTTGATAGCCAGCAGCAGGGCAGTTTTCCACGTTAGTCGCTTCAGTTGGGCAGATGTGCAGGTTCAAAAGGAGGCAATGTCAGTTTTTCCAGAACAAAGTTAAGGTCCCATGGAGGAAAAGGTTGCCTCCTGGGTGGTCTGATGTGGATGACTCCCCTAAGAAATTGCCTTAACAGGGGATGGGAAAAAGACAGATGGAAGATCAGGAATATGGCTGAAATGGCAGATGCATGAATTTTAATGGAGAAGTAGGAAAGGTATTTATGAAGCAGACTAGCTAGGTAATCTAGAATGGTAGCAATCTGGGCTGAATCAGGATTGTCATGCTGCTGCTGGCATGGGTTGGAAAATTTGGCACATAAACAGTCAGTCACTAGAGATACTTCAGATCTGTGGTGGGGAGTGGTTTCAAAGGGAATAAAAGTGCATGCTGTGTGGGATCTTCTAGACAGACAGAAGCACATACATATCAGAAGATGTTTACTGTTATCAGTGTTTTGAAGGCCTTGATTTGTCTTTGTTCCCCAGAACCTCTGCTTGGTTACATAACACTGCAGTGATGTGATGCATAAAAAGACAAGGGAGTGCTAGATCCTACCGCCTTTTGCAGACTGCTGCTAATGGCATGGGCGATAGAAGTTCAGTTTATTCAATTCTTTCATAACAAACAACTAAAGAAATTGTGCTCCAGGAATTCCTATAGATGGGAATGTTCCTTTATTCCTTTACATCCTTTTCAGTGATTCCTGGAGTTCTAAAAATCCATTAGGACTCTCAAAAAATTGTAGTAGTGGTCCCTCATTTGGCCAAGGCAAAAGTGGATGTTCATCATTTCCACTGCTGCAGCAGCCATTGTTTTTGTTGCCAGGGTGATGACCTTTATTTATTTTAATTTTCCCCAGCATTGTCCTTGTCAGAGCTTTATCCTCCTTTCTCTCTCTCTCTGCCTCTCTTGGCATGAAATTTCTAAAGAGCTTCACCCCCAGCTGTCTTTTTACTCTGCTCAGCTCAAGATGACAAACTGGGCATCTGGAAGGTGCCCTGAAGCTTTGGAAGCTTTTTGGCTGTTATTTTCTTAGCAGGGTCTAACCCATATAACCAAGGTTATTGCAGAAGTGGTCATTCAAACATCTATGGTTTTGCATCAGCTACCAGTGGGTGACTGTACGGTTGACAGATTTGGTTCCTCGAATCTCTCATCATTTTCCCCCAGTCTTTGAGGTGTAGCACCAACAGCCACTAAGGACTAGGGGACAGACAAGTCCTTTGCTGCTGTGGGATTGCTCTCTGCAGTCAAGGTTGAATCACTCTTGTTGGTCTCAGAGGAAGGGGCAGGTTAAGGTCTACCTTATAGTCGGGAAAGTGTGCCTGAGCTTCGGAATAGTGTGCCTGCTTTGGATTAGTCTTTTTCAAGGGAGTTTCCCAAGAAAAGAAAAAGTAAAAAACATGGCATTTCCTGTTTCTATTTCAGTGAGCAGGAAGGATTTGCTGGGATTTGTTAGGGAATTAACATTTCTCCTTTTTCTTTACCTACTTCCTCTTCAGGAAAAAAAAAAGAAAGCGTTCCTTTTCTTTCTGACATTTTCAGTCAGAACAGCAGGGATTGAAAGGAGAATGTTGTGTTTAAGGATTTTTTTTACAACCTAAAGATTCTGATTCTAAGGAAAGTGTTTCTTATTTCCCTCCTGATGACCTTTCCTTTTCTGAAACTTTATATAAAGTAAAAGAGTTTTTTCAGTATGATTCCTATTGCCCAGCAAATGTATTATGATTTCTTACAGTTAGCTATTCCACAACCTGCAGCTGTCCCTCTTGGTTTATCTGCTTTAGAGAATGTTTTCCTGAGAGCTTGTAATTTACTTGACAGTCAAAGCTCCTGCCCCTCACAAAAAAAAGAAAGAAAGCTGACAAATGACTAATATTAATTGTATTCCCTCTGACAAGGGTGGGAATGATTTTGACAAATTTGGGAAAAAGGTTTACTTTTTTTGTTTTCAATAAACATCTTTATTAAATTTATCAGGTATGACACAGGCAAGCTTACATTTATATAAATGAAAAACAAACAGTGACACCACTTTAGTTGCAAACATAATAAATCACAGACAATATTGAAACAACTGTAGTAGCAAACATTATACATCACTTATAATCTATGTAGTCATTGTCAGTTAAGCATCATATGTCCTCCCTCTTAAACCTCATTCCCTCTCTGCATATATTGTTCCCACAATTCACATTTTTTTCCTGTGTAGTTTGCTCCTTTTTTTTCTAAAGGTCCCAATTCCAGTTTTACCTCTGTTACTATATTCCCTACTTCTAATAAAGACTTTGATTTCCACTTTCTAGTAATTGCTTTTTTGGCAGCCACCATAATTAGACTCACCAAGACCTTACTGTGTCTAGGCAATTCTGATTCTGAAGCATAGCTCAACAAAATCATCTGCCCAGTTAATTCAGTCCTCTCACCCAGTATCTCCAACAGAGCGGTCTGCAGGGAATCCCTAAATTAGAGGACAGAGCATGTAGGGAAGACTTCATATTTTAGCTATGCAAGAGAAGCTGTAAGGAACAGACTGCATTAATTTTATGAAAGCACAAATAAGCAACTGGACTGGTATTGTGTGTATGCTCCAAATCTGGCTATGAGAAAGCAGCCTAGACTTAATAGTAAAGATGCAGTCCTACCAGCAGGAGCTGATCTGACAAAACAGTGGCAGAAGGACAAAGCACTAAAAGTGGGAGACAGCAGAGTGTTTGTGGGGAATGATTACTCACTGTTCACCAGGGAGAAGAGGAGCAAATTTAATCCACTATTCAGAGAATGTTGAGATCCAAGTGTGAGGTTCAAACTGTTGTACCCAGCTGTCTTCAAGGTATTCTTCCCTGGAGAGACAAAATCATTTTGATGAAGTACATGCTAAGGAGAAAATATAAAAGTTTGTCCAACAAAAATTAAGCTGTGAAACAGAAGGCGATTTTGCTTCTTGTTCTTCTGGTAATAATGACCACAGAGAGACTGTAGCTGTAAAACCTTATTCAGTGCTTCAACAGAAAATGTTGGAGAAAAGGAATGGAGCATGAGAATTGACTAGAAGAATTGAGAGTATGTTGGAAATGAAGTAGAGACAGGATTTGTGAAATGGAGATCAACAGGGATAAAACCAGTAGCGTAATGTGGGGCTACAGTGCAATAATTATATTTGTGAAATATGACAGAAAAAAATTGGAAATATTGGACTTTTTCAGAATCTGTTGGAGTTGTGGGGGACTCTAAAGCATATGTCCTATTTCATGTCATTAATGTTCAGAAAAGTGCTTTGAGGAGGGGAAGACGAAGGAGAACGTTAACTGTAAGTAAAGAATTTTTTTCTTAAGTAGTCTATTTTATGTGATGTGTGGTTTTCTTTACATGCTATAAAGTAAAGATGTGAAGTTCTATCTCGCCGTTCATTCTTAGAGATGGGTTCGGAGCCGATCCTTGGCTCTGAGTCAGCCTACTACAAAGCTCGAGGTCTTAAGACAGCTCGAGGCCAAGTCCTATCCCATGATGCACCTTGAGTTACCTCAGATCTAGTTTGCCACTGCAACAGATCGGAGGTTTCCCAGCACAGCTCGGGTCAGTATTTCATATTTTTCTCAAGAATTAATATTTTCTCTCTTATATGTTGATAGTTATAACTTTAAACCTTTAAAATCGTAATAGATTGTTAGCCTTTTCTGACATTTTCTTATACTTCCTTTGGCCTTTGTTTTTTATAGGCTTTTATTATTCCCTTTCCCTTCTTTGGTGTGCCTTTATAAAAATATTAGGATAGTTTATATAGGTTTGTAGTGTTTTATAAGCTTCTATAGATGTTAGATATTGTGTGAGTGTGTGTTTATATAGTTGTAGTTAGCTCACATTTATTGATATACAGCCCATTTGTTTTTTTAAGGGCTACTTACCGTAGTTAAAAATTGCTAAAATGTGTGTGTGTGTGTGTGTGTGTGTGTGTGTGTGTGTGTGTGTGTGTGTGTGTGTGTGTGTGTGTGTGTGTGTGTGTGTGTGCATTCTTCTTTGATGTTACAGTCTGTTGGTGTACAGTTAGATATTTTTGGTATTGAAGGATTTAACATGGCTGACCAAGAAAAAGACAAACATCCCAAGTCTGGGTTTAAAAAATGTCCAAAGTGTGGACAAAAGATGTCAGTGACCGATAGTCATGTAAATTGTGTCTATTGTCTCGGAGGCTTGCACTTGCAAGAGAGTTGCTCCATTTGCCTTTCCTTTTCTAGCAGAGTACTACATGAAAGGAAAAAAAACTGATTGATAGAGGACTTCTACAATCTTCTTTTCAGTAAGCTTTGAGTGACCAGGATAAAACTATCCAGTCTTCCAAGTCCTCTAAGGCTTCTCCATTTGATTTGTCAAAATCCAAGAAACTGTCGAAGTCAGCTCCACAGCCTTCTGAGCCGAGTGTCTTCTCTTTTCGGAGCCGGTCCCCAGTCCTGGAACCAGTCTCCGAAGTACTGAAATCACCTGTCCTCCAGTCGGTACCAGTCTCCATACATTCATCTCGGTCATCGATTAGCCTATCTGATTTGGATGTGGATTGTATGATGCAGAAACTACTACAAGCACCAACGTTTGTTAAATTTTTATCTGCTCTGACCCAAGTGGTTTTAGAACTGAAAACTGTTATTCCATCTACTTCTTTTCCTCCTCCGAGCCATACCAGTCCATGGGAGCCGGAAGAGTTGCACCTCATGATTGTGGAGCCTTCAAAGCCGATGCCTGCTCCAGTGCCATCGGTTCTGTTCACTCAGATTTCCTCAGCACCCATTGAGGAGTCTAGGAGCTGACACTCACCGGTTGGGTCTGGGGAGGATAGTCAGACTGACCTGTTGGTTCCAACTTTGCCTCTCGGGGCCTCGGCTCAGATGAGTTTGGCTCCTACCTCTGGATCAGAGCCCACTGTTCCAGTGCCGAGGGGATCAGTTGTTTCTTCGGATCCAGCGGTTCCTTCTCATCAGAGCAGGGGTGCCTTTGAGGCCATGAGGAGAGTAATGTCCCCCAGGACATCCACAACTTCAGGACCAACTACCTCCTCCCCAAAAGCACTTGTGTCCACATCTGCCTCACAGATCCCTTTGAAGCGTAGAGACCCTGAGCCTCAGGAAGCCCCACTGGCTGGCCCCTACTCTTCTGAGACCTCATCAGAAGTTCTCACTGATGAGGTTCTCAGGAAGCGAATTTGCAAGAGGAAGCATCGAAACTCCCCGCAGGAGTCTCTCACATCTGACACCAACTTAGATGAATCAGAAGGGTCCCCACAATCCCTCTCTGAATATATCTCGTTTGCAGATATATTAGAAATCCTACAGCAGAGGGGTGGCTGGAAGCCCGCCACCCTACTAAAGATGAGTCGGTCCTCCTGAAGGCTTTCGGGTTTCAACCCACCACCTCTTGAGTGTCTCTGCCCTTCGATGAGCTCATAGAGCTGGTCTAATGAAGGGCGTGGGAGTCTCCAGACACCATGGAGCCTGTCCCTAGGAGGACAATAAATTTATTTCTGCCCCTCAGGATAAATCTCACCTCACTAAGGGAGTGCCTGTTGAGGTCATGGTGGTGGCGACAGACACCAAAAAGGAGATGTCAGAAACTTCTTCCTCTATCCATCCTCCTACCAGAGACTCTAGGATCATGGATAGGTACGGGATGCGCATGTATAGTTCAGCGACTTTTGCCATGCGTTCACTGAACTATCTTACACACTTCACAAGACTGCAAAGAGACCTCTTAAAAGAGCTTATAGATACTCTTCAGGGTACAGTAGCTGAAGGAGCTTCAGACAAAGTTGCCTTCCAGCTTGCTACCCTTAATTCCATAGTGAACTCGTCCATGCATCTCATCTCATATGCAGCTGATGGAACGAGTAGGGCAGCAGCTACAGGAATTGCTCTCAGGAGACAGTCCTGGATGTGCTTATGTTCCTTTGTGGAGCCGTTTAAGTAATCCTTTGTCAGCACCCCTTTTGATGGCTCGCCCCTTTTCGGGCCCAAAGTTGAGGAAGCTTTGACCAGGTGTGAGCAGGAAGGAAAGACGCTGTCTGCCGTCAGAATCTGTTTTTCCACCCCTACTAGACCCTACCCCAAGGGTCAAAAGGGAGGAAAGATGTGGTTCCAAAAAGCCCAAGGAGCCTTTCTGGACACAGGTGGTGAACCCCACCCTCCAGGGGCAGAGGAGGGGGCAGTAATGGAAGACGCCGCTGTCATGGCAAAGGGGGGTCCGCAAAACCAGGGCAACAAAGACCAGTTCTTTTGGAAGCCCTACCAGTGCTCCTGAAAGGAGGCCCAACTGTCCTACTCTGGAGGCAGTCAAGGGTCGCTTATCTTTGTATCCAGATGCCTGGCTCAAAATAACAAATGACAACTGGGTACAAAGTATAGTTTCCAGAGGATATTTTATTCCCTTCGCCATCCCCCCTCCATTGACAACAAAAATCCCAGATGTTCCACCCAGTTACAGGGAACAAGCAACAGTAGAGGTCCAAATGTTGCTAAGAAGAGTCATCCAACCAGTCTTAGCAGACCAGACAGGATCCAGAACTTACTCAAGATTCTTTTTAGTTCCAAAAAAGACAGTTGACTGTAGTCTTATTTTGGACCTCAGCAGACTAAACAGATCTGTCAAGAAAGAGAAGTTCCTGATGGTCACACTTCAGTTGATACTTTCCTTCTTAGGGAAAGACAATTGGATGTGCTCGATAGATCTCCAGGATGTTTACTACCATATAAAAATGGCCAAACCATCCAGGGATCATCTGCATTTCCGGCTGGGAGCCAATCATTACCAGTTTCGAGCCCTGCCCTTTGGTCTCACTACAGCCCCCTGAGTGTTCACCAAATGTATGGCAGTGGTCATGGCTCACCTGAGGTGTTTGGGATTGCAGGTGTTTCCATACTTAAACGATTAGCGCCTCACTGCCACCATCAGGCATCAGCTAATACAAGCCAGGGACACCACTCTTACTCTTTGCAATCAACTAGACATTACCATAAATTCAGAAAAAAATCTGCCTTGTCACCATCGCAACATATCGTTTTTATCACTGCAGAATTAGACACCACCACCACCACTTTAAAACTTCCATCAGAAAGGATATTACTACTTCGTCACCATATCCAGAACATCATATCCGGAGACAAGGTTCCAGCATCAGTAGTGCTAAAGTTGTTAGGGATGATGGCAGCTGCAATAATAGCGATTCCGTTGGGTTGCATGCAAATGCGGATTCTACAATGGCTGCTGTTCACGCAATGGTCTTATCAAGAGCTCCTGATGTCTCATCTCATTATTGTAACAAACACATGCAAAAAGGATCTTTGGTGGTGGTTGACCTCTCTTCAAGTAACGATAGGTCATCCTTTTATCCCACCCTCACCATCGGCCACAGTGACCATGGATGCTTCCCTGATTGAGTGGGAGGGGCATTTTCAGGGAAGAACAGCCCAAGGCACATGGACCGAACAAGAGACACACCTACATATCAATGTCCTGGAGATGAGAGCGGCACTCTTGACATTGCAGTACTTTCAGGACTCTCTCCTCCTGGGGACAATTGCGATTCAGATGGACAACATGTCAGTGGTCTGATACCTGAACAAATAAGGAGGAACCAGGTCCTATCCCCTTTGTCGTGAGGCCCTAAGAGTATGGGAGTGGGCTACATCCACCCAGTGCTTTCTGATATAGCAAAGCACATCCTGGGGAAAACCAACGTGATTGCAGACAAACTGAGGAGGGCAATTTTGTTGCCTCACGAGTAGTCCCTCAAAAAAGAGGTAGTGGAGAGAATATTCCAAAGATGGGGCCAGCCTTGCTGTGATCTTTTTGCTTCCCACATGAACACAAAATGCAGAAGCTACTTTGCCCTGATTCCTCCTCCAGGAGATTCCCAAGGGACGCACTCGTACACGATTGGCCTCCAGGTCTCCTCTATGCTTTCTCACCAATTCCCTTGATAGCCAAAGTACTACAGAATGCAAAAGCCCTGGGAAGGACCATCATTCTAATAGCCCCTCATTGGTCTCATCAAATTTGGCTCCCCTTCCTTTGTCTTCATCTGTTGGAAGAGCCTTGGATTCTGGACCCAGTTCCAGACCTTCTTACATATTCGTCGGGGGCTCTTCATCCCTCCCTTCAGTCCCTAAAATTGGCAGCTTGGCTGCTCCAATTCCCAACATCACCAGGTTCTATAACCTCTCAAACGAAACGCAGCATATTTTAATATCTTCTCATAAATTCTCTACAAGGAAGTTGTACCTTAGCAAGTGGAGGAGATTTTCTGTTTGGGCTTCTCTGAATAACATTGACCCCCTACCAAGCCCCCCCATTTCCTCTATATTAGAATTTTTGACTATGCTTTTCAACAAAGGAGCGGCGGCACCTACAATTCAGGTACAGGTTGCCGCCATCTCTAATTTTCATCTTGGTATGGAAGGATTTAACATAATGTCACACAAGCTATCCAAAGCCTTTCTCAAAGGGACCGTTCACCTCAGACCACCAGTGAAATCCCCTTATACCCCATAGAACCTAACTTTTATGCTTTCACACATTATTCTTCCACCTTTCGAGCCAGCTTCCTCGTGTGATTTGAAATTTTTGTCTTGGAAGACCATCTTTTTAGTAGCCATCACGTCTGCCCGAAGAGTATCGGAATTACAGGCCTTGTCCATAAAACCTCCAAATTTGGTTTTTCTTGCTGACAGAGTTTCACTGCAAACAAATCCTTCATTCTTACCTGAAGTTTGTACTGAAGCTAACTGTAACCAAATTATAGATTTACCAGTGTTTTTCCCCAAACACACCAACAACTTGATATGCTGCACAAGCTTGATGTTCACAGACAGCTCAGATTTTACCTGAATAGAACCAAGGAATTCAGAAGATCAGAACAACTTTTTGTTTCCTTCTCAGATTCTAGGAAAGGTATGCCAGTGGCAAAAACAGCACTACCCAAATGGTTATCTGATTGCATCACTTTCACTCACTCAGCTGTCAATCTATCCCTACAACACAAAATTAAGGCTCATTCTACCAGAGCAGTGTCCACATCCTCTGCTTTTTCTGCTAGGCTTCCTATAGACAATATTTGTGCAGCAGCCACTTGGTCAAAATCTCATACCTTTATCACTCATTATAAAGTTGACAGGGCCTCCTTTGGTTCTACTGTCTTGAAAAACATACTCTCGTGAGCCACCCAAAAAAGATAATGCCTGGGATGCTACACATCTGTAAGAATGAACAGCGAGATAGAACAACTTCACATAAAGAAGTTATGTACTCACCATAACATTCCATGTGAGTTGTTCATCTCACCCTCATTCTTACTCCCCCCCCCCCACCTCCTCCAGGGTTTTTCGAGGACTGAGGTACTAGTTTTAGCATGGTTGCTCTGTCTTTCTATGGCTTTTACCTAAAAAAAGTGATAGAATGGGATATGGTATTATTAGAGGCAGCAAACAAGATCTGAGGTTACTCAAGGTGCATTATGGGATAGGGACTTGCCCTGAAGCTGTCTGAAGACCTCGAGCTTTGTAGTAGGCTGACTCGGAGCCGAGGCTCGGCTCCGAACCCATCTGTAAGAATGAAGGCGAGATGAACAACTCGCATGGAACGTTATGGTGAGTACATAACTTCTTTTTTTCTCAGTTATGTTTAAGTATAATAGGGATTGTAAACAGGTGCTGCTGTTCTTTTTTTTCCCTTTTTCTTTCTCCCTTCTGTCTTTCTTCTTTTTCAGTTTTAAGAAGTGTAGGCACTGCAATGTAAAAGAAAAAGCCTGGTTAAAAAAGCATGATAAGAGAAAAATGTAAGTGCTTTTTCTCATTCTTGCATAGGGGAATGATTGTATTAAAGGGTCTATATTAAAAGACCGAGTGTTTAGGTGACTGAACACCTAAACATCGATCTTCTAATGTCAAAAGCAAAAAAACGGTGAACGGCTGATTTAACGCAGGGAAAGATTTCCCTTGGCCGTTCTCCGGAGATTGCTATTTCCCTATTTTTGAGCAGTTTCGGAGTTGGTATATTTAGTTGAGGGGGTGTGGGGGGTACAGCCCCCCACGTCGGGGGGTGTGGGGGTGAAGCCCCCCACTTAATTTAGATGCAAAGTAATGTTTTTGTATTGTGGCCGAGGGGCGTGTTTCCCTGGGACTTTCGACATTGTGCGGTTCGATATTAGAAGATCGATGTTTAGGTGTTCGATCACCTAAACAGTCGGTCTTCTAATATAGACCCGTATTAAGGACCTTTGATTTGGCAACATGTTTTAAGACAGAGCAAGTAAATGAAAAAGAATATTAAATATTATGAGGCTTTTTTCTAGCAAATACATGTTTGCTTAGTAGCAATTCTGGCATTGGTCTTCAGATTTCCATGGAAATAACGAGATAAACAGAAACTGGCTGTCTGCTTCTCATGTTTCCATGAAGATAATCTGATAAAGAGAAACTGGCTACAGTCTGGAGAGTGATTTGCTGAGGAGAAAAAAAAAACAAAAGAGAAATTGACTAGGACCTAATGTTTGCTGAAAGCATTCAGGAGTTTTCCCAGCTGGGAGAACTATAAAGGTAAGAAAATCCATTAGCACTTAATCGAAGCACAGGTTGCACTATGTGTTTTAGCATAGCTAACCTTTCTTTTAGGGTAATACAAGTCTGTGAGTGTGGCTGTCAGTTTGGGACTTTTGTTCCTATTAGGAGGGTAAAACTTTAGTATCTGAAGGTGTACATAGTTTTATGTGTTATTAATTTAATAGGTTTTTAGGGAGTATTGGGGTGTGTTTTTTTTTTTTTTTTTTTTTTTTTTAAGGGTTTTCAATAAAACAAAAAGTTTTGTAAGATGTGACATAGGCTCAATTGGATATGGCAAGACACAACTGTATAAAAGTTCAACCTGTGAAACAGTGTATGCATGTAACACAAAAGATGGAACTAGACATTTAACAAAAAAGGTGTTATACATAAAAGGTGGGAATACTAACTTTTTAATGCTATGATGCTTTCTGTAATGTCTTTAAATGTTAATAGTCTCACAGATAAATACAAAAACGAAGGCGTAGTGAACTATGTTAAAATATGTAAAGTGAAAATATCTATGTTACAAGAGACACACTTAGAAAGAACTGAACATGTGAAATTGATAAAGAAATGCTTTCAGACTGGTTATTCAGTGGAATACCTGGGAGAAAGGAAAAGAGAATTACTTATATTAATTGCAAGAGGAGCTCCAATAGTGATAGAAGATGATAAAAAGGATAATGGCAGAGTTGTAGTGCTAAGGGGCTACTGGCAAGGGAAGGGAATTACACTGGCATGTGTTTATATTCCATCTAAAACTGCTGTAATAGCATTTAAGAAAATTCTGGGAGGAATAATCTGTTTTTGGCAAAGAATACTACTTATAGGTAGGGAATGGAATGTGATTTCCAGCAGTGAAGATGTGTCTGGGGGGCCCAGAAGGGAAAGTTTAACAAAGGAGGTTAGGTTTTTGAAGAAAGTTATGAACTTATTTGGCATGGAAGATGTGAATTCAGTAGTATTAGTTCAGAGTGAATATACAAATTATTCTGCAAGGTATAAAAAGTGGGCTAGGCTAGACAGAATTTACATTTCACAAGAACATGTGCATTTAATTGAAGGTCTCGGTACGTACCCAATAACTATTTCAGATCATGTTCCAATAATAACTAAAATAAAAACACAGGGTAATGAAATAAAAATGAGACACTGAAGCTTTCCCACCTGTCTGTTGAAAAGAGAAGAATTTAAGGAATGGGTAGTGGAGGTTTTTCAGAAGCTTTTAGAGAGGATAGAAATTACTTCTGAAAATATAGCTAGTGAGTGGGTAAAGTTAAGGTGGAGTTTAAAAATAGGGTGGAAATGAAAGAAAGGGAGCTGTAGTTAAGAGGTAACAATAATTATTTAGAGGGACTGACAAATGTTAATGTATGCAGAATAGGGGGACTCTCACAGAACAAGAAGAGAATCAACTGAAGAGTGCAAAGCAGAAAATAAGAGATTACCTTGATAATATGCATGAGTTTAGAAAGATGGCTGTTAAATAACTGTTTTTTGATAACACTAGAGCACAAAGACTTTTAGCACAACGACTCAGGCATCAGTAAGCGGAATTCTGTTGCCAAGCTTAGGGAGCCTATAACAAGGAAGGTATAAAATCCTGTAGAGGTATTAGAAATATTTCGGAAATTCTATGAAAGTCTGTATAAAGCAGAGAAATATGGAAATCAAGAAAATATACAAATGAAAATGTTTATGGAAGAATTACATATGCCAAGGTTAGAAGTAGATGAGGCTCAGTTACTAATGGTTATGATAGGAGGAGATGAGAGAAAAAAATGTGATGTATAACCAATGTTTAGGAACGTCCCCAAGAATAGACGGTATTCCTGTGGAAGTTTGGATGCTATGAGGGAAAAAAATATAAAGATCTGGAAGGTTTTAACAGTATTTTAAGAGAAGGAAAAGTACCAACATCCTGGAAGAAAGCAGTAGTAGCTGTAATACCAAGAGAGGGTAAAGATTCATCAGACCCAGCTTCATACAGGCCCATTTCGTTACTAAACCATGATTATAAAGTGTTCATGTCTATAATGGTAAAAGAATGACAGAAGTAATGCCAAAATTGATAGCTATGGATCAGTGTGGTTTTGTGGAGGGGAGGCAAACATTTGACAACATTAACAGAACGTTTATGATCCAGAGGGAAGCAGAATTTAAGAAATTACCATTGTTGTTGGTGGAGCTTGATGCAGAGAAATCATTTGACAGAGTAAGCTGGGATTTTATGAGCAGGGCAATGGAAGCATTTGCTTTTTCTGAAAAAAAAAATATAAGGTCGATTGGGAGGATATATGAGGGACCGGAGGTGAAAATTAAAGTGGGTGGGGTCCTCACTGATAATTTCTGCTTGAGCAGAGGAACCAGGCAGGGGTGTCATCTTTCCCCTTTGTTATCTGCATTATGTTTAGAACCATTGACAAAGAAAGTAAGGGACTCGGAATTCAAGGACATAATCAGTATGGTAGTGAAGAAAAGCTGGCTTTATTTGCAGATGATATTATTTCATACCTGACAAAACTGTAAAGAGACATTACAGTGTTGTGGAACATTTTGAGACAGTTTCAAATCTTTTTGGGACAGAAAATGAATGAAGCTAAAACAAAGGCAGTAGCTGTAAATTATGTACCCACACACAAATTGCTTTAGCAGTATCGTTATTTATGGGGACATGATAAAATGAAGTATTTAGGCGTATGGATTAAAATGATTCTGGTGTGGCATCTAAGGATATGTGGGAAGAGACTAAACTAAAGATAATACAGAAACTGAGAAAATGGAAGCTTTGTTATATGGATAGTAAGATACAAGCAGTCAAAATGTTTTTAGTCCCTTTAGTCTGATACACAAGTCAGACATATTTTTATCAACCAGAGGCGAAGTTGTGGCTTGCAGTTAATAAGGAACTGAAGGACTTTATTTGGGAGAGGAAGACAGTAAGAGTCATGTAGGATAAGCTGATTCTTCCAGTAGAACAGGGCGGATTAAGATTACCCAATCTGAAGGGGTACATCAAAGCTATACAATTAAGGCTCAAACACATACCACAAGCAGAAAACTGAAATTCAAAGTGGAAAGGGATGATGTTGAAATAAGGGAAGCTTAAAAGAAACAAGGAGAGAGAGATTTTGGATGCAGCCCTTTAAGGAGAATTGCAGTAATAGAATGTTATATCCATAAATTCTAAGAACTAAGCCAACGTGGGAATGGAGAAAGATTTTCAGGGATGACTGCAATTAAGGGATATGGATAATAGGCAAGAGGAGGCTGGAATGTATTGGAGAAAACTGGCAAAGGAACCAAGGTATTGGGAGCAAATAACTACAGAGGGAAAGATAATAGAATGGGAAGATGCCAATAATGTATTTGGACTGCAGGTTAGAGATTGCCTTCCTTGTCAAGGATTGATATTAGAGTATAGGCAAAAAGAGAGAGAGAGAAATGGGGGGTAATCATTGAAAGACCAGCACTGGTAGACTTTTTAGTAGAATCTAGAACAGAAGCTGCCATTAAAAAAGGAATAATTAGTAGACAATATAAAATATTGCATGATAACTATAAGAGTTAAATGAGAGGAGGTTAGAAAGGATTGGGAAGAGAGGTTGGATAACCAATTCACAAAGAAACAACAGCAGGATATATGTATGTCTCTGAAATCTGCAACAAAATCTAGGAGATTTAGGATTTTTGCTTGGAAATGTTTACATAGATAGTTTGTACCTCAAGTAGACTGCAGAAAAATTTTCCTCAGGTAGATAGCAAATGTTGGAAGTGTGACGGGGGAGAAAGAGGTAGTTGAGAACATATTTTCTGGGAGTGCAGTGATTTGGTGGATTTTAAGGATTCCCTGCAGGATGCACTGTTGGAGATGCTGAGTGGGCAGATTGGTGTGATGAAGAAGATGAGTTTTCTGAGCTATAATACAGGATTGGAATTGCCTAGCCATGGTAAGGCCTTGATCTCTCTAACTATGGTGGGTGCCAAAAAAAGTAATTACTGGAAAGTGGAAATCAAAATCTAATCCAACTATATTAGAAGGGGTCTACTTGAGATTGCCGATATCTCATTAGTCAGATACATGAAACACCGAGCCGAAAAGCTCGACTTGTCAGATGACTTGCACGTCAGAATGCCGACTTTTGAATGGTTGACAGTCCATTGTGCGGAACAGGAAATCTGCTCTTGTGGAGGTTGTAGAGCGATCTCGGAGTTGGTGTATTAAAGTTATGGGGGGTGCAGGGGGGGCACAGCCCCTCTGCAAGAATGTGAAATGTCAAGGTAAGTGTTTTAGATTTTTTATTTGTAATATATGTTTTGTTTTAGTGGTAAGAGTTTAGTTTAATATAGATGGTGGGCAGGGTCTGAGTGAGGGGAAGTAGGTAGTTTTATGTTGAGTGTTGTGTTATTTCTTTTGTATGTTGTTTGTGCGTGTTTTATGGAGGTGTGTCAGGTATGTGCAGTGTCGGTGTTGTGCAATGTCTGTGTTGTCGGCTCAATGTTTTGTGCATCGGTTATGTGGGATGTCGGGTAAGTGAAGTAGATCTATTAGAAGCAGTGAATGTAGTCAATGAGATAAAACAACTAGAATTGAGATCTTTTGAAAAAGGTAGGAGCAACCTACATAGGAAAAAAATAGAAATTGCAGAAACAGTACATACAGGGGAGGAATGAGGTTTAAAAGAAGACAGGACTTAAATGAGCTACTATGTAATGTTTGAAAACAAATAGGTAGATTGTAAGTGATGTATAATGTTTGCAACTGGGAATGTGTCGGTATGGTTTGTTTTCATTTATATAAATGTATGATTGCTTATGTTGTAAGTGATGGTTTAATAAAGATGTTTCTTTTTTAAAAGGGGGGGCAAGAATTATATAATTTTGCTTAGATTATATGATATATAGCAATATATTTGAAGCATTTCATTGAAAACTCATTTCACTGAGTCTGAATTCACCCTGACTAAATCGCTGAAAACTCAAATTACTGAAAACTCATTTCACTAAATCGCATTTCACTGAAGTGAAGTACTGGCACTGTGTAGAGCACTGTAAAGCAAGTAAAAGGTATATGCCCTTTTCTCCACTGTAGTGCGATCTTGAGTTAGTATATATAGTTGGGGGGATGGGGGGCACAGCCCCCCACATTGGTGGGTGTGGAGGGCATAGCCCCCCACCTAGTTTGGTTTTATATTTTATCTCACTGAAAGCTTGAAAACAATAAATTTAAACCATAGACATGCATACTTAACACCAATGACTAATTCTTTCCAGTAGACAATATATACCCAAACTAAGTGGGGGGCTACGCCCCCCTCATATCCCAATGTGGGGGGCTGTGCCCCACACTCCCTCCCCAACTATATATGCTAACTCCAGTATTGCAATGCAGTGGGGAAAAGGACATATATACCATCAGTGGTCTGTTAATCTTGTCAAATGTTTTCCTCCCCTCGACAAAACCACATTGATCCATATCTGTCAATTTTGGCATTACTTTTGTAATTCTTTTAGCTATTATAGATATGAACACTTTATAGTCATGGTTTTGTATTGAAATGGGCCTGTATGAAGCTGGATCTGATGGATCTTTACTCTTTAGGTATTACAGCTACCACTGCTTTCTTCCAGGATGTTGGTACTTCTCCTCCTGTTGAAATACTGTTAAAGAAATCCTTCCAGATCATTATCAGTTTTTTCCCTCCTAGCTTCCAAACTTCCACAGGAATACCTGTAGATTGCTTATACATCACAATTTTATATCTCTTTTCCTCCTATTCTAGCCATTAATAGTTGAGCCTCATCTACCTCTAACTTTGGCATATTTAATTCTTCTATAAACATTTCCGTTTGTATCTTTTCTTGATTTCCATATTCCTGTGCTTTATACAGAATTTCGTAGAATTTACAATACCCTGTACAAGATCTCTTGTTACCTTTCTTGTTATAGGCTGCCTAAGCTTGGGGACAGCCCAGTCTACTTTCTGTTGCTTGTGTTGTTGTGCTAAAAGTTTTTGTGCTCTAGTGTTCTTATCAAACAACTGTTGTTTAACAGAGGTTTTTCTAAACTCATGTATATTATTGAGGTAATCCCTTATTTTCTGATTTGCATTCTGGAATTGATCCTCTTCTTGTTTTGTGAGATTCCTCCAATTCTGCAGTACTTTAACATTTGTTAGTCCCTGTAAATAATTTTTGTTACAACTTAACTATAGCTCCCTTTCTGTTTCTTCTACCCTTATTTTAAACTCCACCTTAATTTTATCCCACTCCCTAGCTGTATTTTCAGAAGTAATTTCTTTCCTCTCAAATAGCTTTTAAATAATCTCCACTACCCATTCCTTAAATTCCTGTTTTCAACAGATAGGAAAGTCTAATTTTTATTTCATTGCCCTGTGTTTTTATTTTAGTTATTATTGGCGCATGATCTGAAGTAGTTATTGGGTGTCTATCAAGACTTTCAATTAAATGCACGTTTCTGTAAAATGCAAATTCTGTCTAGCCTATCCCAGTTTTTATATCGTAGGGAATAATACATAAATTCACTCCGAACTCCTGTTACTGAATTCACATATTCCATGCCAAATATTTTCATAAAGTTCTTAAAAAATCTACCCTCCTTTGTTATACTTTCCTTTCTGGCTCACCAGGCACATCTTCACTGCTGCAAATCCAGGCCCCACCTACAAGTGATATTCTTTGCTGAAAACTGATTATTTCTCCCAGAATTTTCTTAAGCTCCATTATAACAATTTTAGGTGGAATATAAATACATGCCAGTGTAATCCTCATCCCTTGCCAGTAGCCTTTTAGCACTACAAGCCTGCCATTATTTTTTTTTTATCCTCTTCTATCACTGTTGGAGCTCCTCTGTTGCAATTAATATAAGTACTCCTGTTTTCCTTTGTTCCAGATATTCCACTGAATAACCATTCTGAAAAAAACTTTCTTTATCAAATTCACATGTTCAATTCTTTCCAAGTCTGTCTCCTGTAACATAGCTATTTGCACGCTAGATTTTTTTAATATAGTTCACTATTCTTTTGTTTTGTATTTATCTGTGAGACCATTGACATTTAAAGACATTAAAGAAGGCATCATTATATTAAAAATATATTATTTCCATCTTTTATGTACAACACCTTTTTGTTATACATCTAGTTCCAACTTTTGTGTTACATGCATACACTATTTAGCATGTTGAACTTTTATATAGTTGTTTCTTGTCATAGCCATTTGAGCCTATGTCACATCTTACAAAACTTTTTGTTTTATTGAACCCCCACCCCCAAACAAAAAAAAAATCCCTCTAAAACCTATTAATTTAATACTAACAGACAAAACTATGTATAACTTCAAATATTGAAGTTTTATCCTCCTGACAGGGACAAATGTCTGACAACTACAGTCACAGAGGTGAGCTAACCTAACAGAAAGGTTGTCCATGCTAAGATGCATGATGCAGCCTGTGCTTCTCCTATGTGCTAACTGTTTTTTGTCTTATGTTTATAGCTCTCCCAGCTGGGAAAACCCCTGAATGCTTTCAGAGAACATTATCTCCTAGCCAGTTTCGCTTTGTTTTTTTGTTTTTTTTGTTTTTTTTTTACCAACCAATCACTCTCCACCAGAGTGTAAACAATTTCTCTTTATCAGATTGTCTCCATGGAGGCATGAGGACCAGGGAGCCAATTTCTCATTTTCAGATCATCTCCATTGAGACATGAGAACCAGACATTTTCTCTTTATCAGATTGTTTCCGTGAAGACATGAGAGCTGGATACAGAATTGCTACTAAGCATACATTCGTTTGCTAGGAAAATCCTCATAATGTTCAGTATTCTTTTTCTTTTACTTGCTTTCTCTTAAAACTTGCTACTAAATCAATCTAAGGTCCTTAATTCAGTCATTCCGTCATGCAAGAATGATAAAAAGCACATTGATTTTTCTTTTGTCGTGCTCTTTTACTCAGGCTTTTTTTTTACATTGCAGTGTCTAGATTTCTTAAAACTGAACAAGAATAAATAAAGGGCCTATTTACAATTCACATTATCCTTAAATATAACTGAGAAAAAAATATTTTAATGCATGTACTGAAAACCATACACCACAAAAATAGTAGTAGTATTAAGAAACAAATGTTTTCTTTACTTAAAGTTATTTTTCTCTACTCTCTTCCCCTCCACAAAGCATTTTAGAACATTAATTACATGAAGTAGGGCTTGTACTTTAGAGACCTCCACAAGTCCCAACAGATTCTGAAAAAGTCCAACATTTCCAGATTTTGTTGTTCCATCATATTTCACAAATATAATTATTGTACTAAAATCCCACATTGTTACTGGTTTTATTACTGTTCATGTCCATTTCCCAAATCTTGCCTCTGCTTCATTTCCACCATACTGTCAATTCTTCTAGTCAACTCTTATGCTCCCTTCTTTCTCTCCAACATTTTTTGTTGAAACAGTGGGAAATGTTCACAGGTACAGTCTCTCTGTGGTCTTTATTACCAGAAGAACAAGAAGCAGAATCTCCTTCTTGTTTCACAGCTCACTTTTTGTTGAACAGACTTTTGTATTTCCTCCTTAGCATGTACTTCATCAAAAAATAATTTTGTCCATCCAGGGAAGAATACATTGAAGACAGCTGGGTACAGCAGTTTGAATCTCACACCTGTGTCTCGCATTCCCTGAAAAGTGGAATGAATTTACTCCTTTTTCTGCCTGGTGTGCAATGAGTAATCCTTCTCCACAAACACTCTGCTGTCTCCCACTTTTAGTATTTTGTCCTTCTGCCACAGTTTTATCAGAATCAACTTTCTGCAGGTAGGATTGCATTTTTACTATTAAAGGTCTAGGTTGCTTTCTCATAGCCAGGTTTGGAGCATACACACGATGCGCCCTTTCAATACACACGATACACCCTTTCAGCTAACAACTACTGCTTTAAAATAAGAGTTCAATTTTCCCCCTCCCTGTTGTGGCATTAATCTTAGTGGCTTTGGAATTGCCCACCCCTCCTGTAAATTTGTGTTTGGACACTCCTCCTGGGCCCATCTCATTTGCTCACTCAACTGAGTACAGTGAGGTCATATTTTGATTTCAGAGACTTCTACCAGTCCCATCTCTTCAACTCTAGCCACTGAGTACAGAGAGAGCATTTGGGCAGGACAATCCCTGTAGCCTCTTAATCTTGATCTATTCCATCCCTCTCCACTAACAAAACCAAAAAAAACTATTTTTATACTTTATTCAGTTGCTTCATGTTCACAGACTGTACCCTTCTCCTAGCACATAATTCTTCTACTTGCGAGCGATGCATCTTCTTCAATAAGCTGGAATCCATGCTGTCTCATACCACGTTCAGTACTCTTGACAAAGAGGAGATTGCAGCACAAACACCACACTACCCACATCACAGAGTCACACACACACCTATGCAGGGGTCCTTTACAAAAACTTACCTAAACAACAGAGACCCCTAAAACATACTCACAAACATTACACACACAATGCCAATCACATCACACACAAACACAGCCCATTAGGCATAACAATAGACCAACGCAGCTCATAAGGCATAACAATAAACCAAACATACTAGTCATTGGTGACTCAATAGTGAGACACACTGATGTCCCCCTCACCAGGCTCAACAAGGAGAAGGTCACAGTCAGCTGTTTGTCAGGTGCTAAAATCAGCCACATCACGCATGCATTTAAGTCTCTCCACAACAGGTACAAGTATGACTCTGTCATTGTACATGTTGGTGTGAATGACTTGAGACATTGCTCCCTGGACTATATGAAGAAAGACATGATTGAGCTCTCAGAATATGTGCTCCAGGCTGGTGTGATCTGGCCCTGAGCAGCATCCTGCCTTCACCAAGAATGATGCCGCAATACCAACACAAAATAATTGACTTCAACAATTGGCTTAGTTTGTGGTGTCTTTTCAAGGGGATCCAGTATCTGTCTGCCTGGGATGACATGGTTGACAAGCCTTAATGTTTTGCCAGAGATAGCCTCCACCTGTCACCCCTGGGGTTCCGGATCTTGGCCAATGCTCTTGCCTCCCCCATTGTGCCTTTTTCAGGTTATGTCTGTAAGACAAATCTTCCAACACGAAAGATTAGTCAAAAAAGCAAATTGAAGGTCATGCTGCTCAATGCTAGGAGCCTTAATCTTAAAATGCACTCACTGGAGGCTCTCCGCACACTGGAAGATGCCAATGTCTGTGCAGTCATGGAAACTTGGTGTAGGGATGCAGAGAACACCCCTGCCTTACCAGGCTGTACCTCATTCCACACTTTCCGACCCTAAAATGAGGTCGGAAAGACTAAGGGTGGTGTAGTCTCTCTCTTCATTAAAGATAAGCACACCTCCAGACTGGTTTGCCAGCATGATGCACTGGAAATACTCCAGATGCAACTGACAGTTGACAAGACACCCATCCAAGATATAGCCGCTATAGACCCCCCCCCTCCATGTCTCAGGACACCCAGTCCTCCTACCTGGACCTACTTGACTCCATCAAGGGGACCCCCTAACACCCTGATCCTTGGTGAATTCTACTACCCCACCATAGACTGGGTGAACTATTCCTGTACTAATGCACTTCCCCAACGATTCCTTGACTTCATCAACTCTAACGCACTAGACCAATTGGTCTCATCCCCCACAAGGGGAGATAACATACTGGACTTGGTTCTCACCAACATGGGTGACCGCTGCACCACTCCCATAGTATGGACTTCCCTGGTGAGATCAGATCATCATTCTGTCTCATTCGAAGTTTCTCTCCCACCCATCCCCTCCCTAGCCATAACCAGGCTAACAAACTTCTCAAAAGCTGATTGCACCCTTGTAAGGGAGGATATCCGCAGCTTCACACCACCGCCCCCCTCTGAGGATGCAGACAACTATGCTGAACAGTACACCATTGCAGTATACAAATCGGAGGCCATCAAAATTCATCACAGCACCAGTTGACAAGCAATTCCTAACAAAAGGTGTACCGGCGGATGCCATGGTGGTGGCTGCAGCCACCAAGAAGGAACTAGCTGATCCTTCAGTACCTATCCATCCTCCTAATAAGGATTCTAGGACCATGGATAGGTACGGGAAGCAGATGTTTTCTTCAGCGACATTTGCCATGCGGTCGCTGAATTACTTGTGTCACTTCACCCGCCTTCAGAGAGATATTCTCAAAGAGTTGGGAGAAGTCTTACAGGATCCATCAGCTGCTAGGTCACAGGATAAAATAAACTCACAGCTTGGAACCCTGAACTTGATTGTTAACTCCTCCATGCGTCTAATTTCATATGCAGCCGATGGAGCGAGTAGGGCCACAGGCACAGGAGTGGCCTTAAGGCATCACGCCTGGATGCGGCTGTGTAATTTCGCAGATCCTTTCAAGGCGTCCTTCACAAATTCCCCTTTTGATGGTTCGGCTTTGTTCGGACCTCAAGTGAAAGACACCTTGACCAGATGCGAACAAGATGGCAAGACTCTTTCTGCCGTAGGAGTCCGTTTCTCCACCCCTTCAAGACCATACCCTAAGGGACAGAAGGGTGGGAAAATGTGGTTCCGCAAATCTCAAGGAGTCACGCCTGACGCAAGAGGTCAATTTACCCCCAGAGGCAGAGGGGGTAACAACAACAGACGCCACCCTAGGGGCAGAGGGGGTCCACAGAACTAGGGTAGCAGGGAGCCTCTCTCAGACAAACCCTTCCAGCATCCCTGAGATGTTGCCCGATTGTCCACCTTCGGAGGCAGTCGGGGGAAGATTGTCGCTGTACCCAATAGCCTGGCTTTCCCTTACTCAAGACAAATGGGTACAGTCGATCATATCCGAGGGTTACAAAATTCCCTTTATCCAAACCCCAATTCAGCAAACGGGAACCCTTCCAGATGTTCCACCCGGTCTAAGGGAACTAGCAGTATCAGAAATATCAAAACTGCTAGCAAAAAGAGCCATCCAGCCAGTCCCAGCAGACCAACTAGGATCCGGAATCTACTCAAGGTTCTTTTTGGTACCGAAAAAGACAGGGGACTGGAGACCAATATTAGATCTCAGCAAACTAAACAAGTTTGTAAAGAGAACAAGATTCCGGATGGTCACGCTTCAGTCCATTCTGCCCTTTCTGGGCAAGGACAATTGGATGTGCTCAGTGGACCTTCAGGATGCGTACTATCACATCAAAATTCACAGGCGCTCCAGAAGGTTTCTCTGCTTTCGGCTGGGGGCCAGTCACTATCAATTCAGAGCCCTGCCCTTTGGTCTCACTACAGCCCCCAGAGTGTTCACCAAATGTATGGCAGCGGTTACGGCTCACTTGAGACGGCAAGGATTCCAGGTGTTTCCATATCTAGACGACTGGCTCCTCACTGTCACCACCAGGCATCAACTTCTCCAAGCCAGAACTTACACCATTCACATTTGCAGAGGGCTAGGAATCTCTCTAAATTTCGAAAAGTCTGCCTTGTCGCCTTGTCAGTCTATTACCTTCATAGGCGCCAACTTGAACACAGTACAACTTTCAGCAAAGTTAACAGACCAAAGAGTCTTAGATATTCAAAATCATGTCTAGGTTCTTCTTCAGAGTGACAAAATTCAGGCCAGGTATGTCCTGAAAGTATTGGGTCTTATGGCAGCCGCCATAATACTTCTTCCCCTTGCGCATTTTTCACATGTGTCTTCTTCAGTGGATGCTGTTTACCCAATGGTCCTTTCAGCAACTCCCCATGCACCACAAGATCATGATAACTCGAACTTGCAAAAGTCATCTGTCCTGGTGGATATTGTCCCCTCAAGTCCATCAGGGCAGACCTTTTGTTCCTCCTCCCCCGGTCGCCACGGTGACATCGGATTCCTCCCTGATCGGGTGGAGGGGGGGGCATTTTCAGGGCAGGATGGTCCATGGCACTTGGCAACCTTTCGAGAGCCACCTGCACATAAATGTCCTAGAGATGAGAGCAGATGAGAGCAGTGCTTTTAACGTTGCAAGCCCTCCATGACTCTCTTCCCCTAGGAAATATTGCAATTCAAACAGACAATATGTCCGTAGTGTGGTACATCAACAAGCAAGACGGAACCAAGTCCTATCCCCTGTGTCGAGAGGCACTCAGACTTTGGCAATGGGCGATCTCCTCTCATCGGTTTCTGATAGCAACGCATATCCCCGGGAAGTCAAACTTCATAGCGGACAGGTTGAGCAGAGCCATACTCATGCCGCACGAGTGGTCTCTCAAACAATCTGTGGCGGAAGAGATTTTTCAGAAGTGGGGCCTTCCTTGCTGTGATCTTTTTGCTACACCTCAAAACAGCAAATGCCCTGACTTCTTCACCCTCTTCCCCCTTCCAGGCCATCCCCTCAGAGACGCTCTAGTCCAAGATTGGCCTCGGGGACTTCTCTATGCCTTTCCTCTAATCCCACAAGTAATTCAGAAAGCAACCGCCTTGAGAGCCAAGTTGATTCTCATTGCCCCATATTGGCCTCGACAGATATGGTTTCCGTTCCTACATCGTTATCTCTTGGTACAGCCTTGGCATCTGGACCCAGCTCCAGATCTGTTGACCCATCAGTTGGGGCAGCTGTACCAATCCCTACATTCTCTCAACCTCACTGCTTGGTTGCTCCACTTCCGTCTTTAGCCAGGCTTCCTAGGATTTCTAATCCCGTCCGGGATATCATAGTAGCTTGCCTTAAATCTTCCACCAGAAGGATTTACACTAGTAAATGGAAACGTTTCTCCTTCTGGCAAAGACAAGGAATATAGATCCCTTTACTGCCCCAGTTCATTCGGTCTTAGACTTCCTAGCCGAAATTTTTCATTCAGGGTCTTCTGTCTCTACAGTAAAAGTTCAGTTGGCAGCCATATCGAATTTTCATATAGGCTTATCGGACCACAACATCATGTCCCATAAGCTTTGCAAAGCTTTCCTTAAAGGTGTATTTTTACTTAAGCCTCCGATCAAAGACCCTCCACCTCAGTGGGATCTTAATTTAGTCTTAACATCCTTGATTCTTCCCCTTTGAACCTCGCGGTCTCCTGTTCATTGAAATTTCTTTCCTGGAAGACACTCTTCCTAGTCGCCATTACTTCTGCTAGGAGAGTATCTGAGCTTCACGCCCTCTGCATTCGTCCTCCCTACTTAATCTTCCATAAAGACAGAGTTTCTCTAAGGACTAATCCATCCTTCTTACCCAAGGTGGCTTCACAGACAAATTTAAATCAATCAATTGATCTCCCAGTTTTTTTCCCAAACTATACTAATAAAGCGGAGCAAAAGCTACATTATCTAGATGTTCACCGCCAGCTCCGATACTATTTGGATAGAACCAAACAAATAAGGAAGTCTGATCAACTGTTTTTATTGTATGCAGAAAATAAGAAAGGCCTTCCTGTATCTAAGGTAACCCTATCTAGGTGGCTGTCTTCTGTGATTACATCTATTTATCAACTCAGAGGCAGAGAATTAACTTCTAAGCCAAAAGCCCATTCAACTAGAGCACTAGCTACATCTACAGCCTTTCAAGCTAGACTACCAATAGACACTATCTGTGCGGCAGCCACATGGGCCTCTCATCATACCTTTGTTTCGCATTACAAATTGGACATGGCCTCCAGGGACAGAGCAAAATTTGGTTCCACCGTTCTCAAGAGTCTGTTCCAATGAGCCACCCAGGGTGAAGGTGCTAGGGACGCGGTCCCATCCAGCAAGAATGAAGGCGAGATTGACAACTTAACATTGAGAAGTTATGTACCTACCATAACGTTCCATGTTAGTTGTCTTCTCGCCTTCTTTCTTAAGGCCCACCCACCATCCCCCTAGCCTGGACAGACCGAGAAGATCTTCCCTTCTTTGAAGGGTCCTTATATTCCCTTGTTTCACCATCTAGGTGTCCTAGGATATATATATAGTGTAAATAATTATCTTGGAGGTTTTTATCCCTCTTCCTCCTCCTTCCAGTTGGAGGATTTTTGTTTTATTGGCCTATGCTAGGTTTTTCAGCTTCCAAACGAGATCTGGGGAGTTATCGCCTAGCATCATGGGATATAGGGTTGCCTCGAGCCGGTAAAATTAGCTCTCGAGCTTTAGTAAGTGGCTGAGTCGGAGCCGAGGATCGGCTCCGAACCCATCCAGCAAGAAAGAAGGCGAGAGAAGACAACTAACATGGAATGTTATGGTAGGTACATAACTTCTCAATCTTGCCTACCGAACCTAGTTGACTTCTTTGAGACTGCCACCAAGGTCCTGGACAAGGGAAAGTCAGTACATACAGCTTACCTTGACCTGGCCAAGGCCTTTGACACAATCCTCCACTCGGGCATCATCGAAAAGCTAACACAACTCTGTGTTAATCCCTATCTCATCAGATGGGTGGCCAACTTGCTCACAGACCCATAAGGTCAAAGTAGGCGCCACTACCTCCGACAGCAGACCTGTCACTAGTGGTGTTCCCCAGGGATCTGTCCTGGGACCCGTACTGTCTGGCATCTACTTTTCAGAGGTCTAGGCAAAGACAAAGGGCCTGTGGCTGACCAAATTTGCGGATGGCTGTAAGTTGGGTGTTGAGTCACTGACTCCCCAAATGATGTTAACATACTGCAAGGGGGGGTCTCACAGCTACAAATAACTGGTGCCAAAGTCATGGCCTTAAGTTAAACACAAAAAATGTATTATCATACCATTTGGCAAAAACATGGCCCCTACTGATTACCACATCAACGTCAACCCCCTAAACACACAACCTGTGGTGAGATGGGTACTCAGGTTGACAAAAATCTTACATTCAACCATCATGTGGCAGCAGTGGTCAGAAAAGCCTTTTAGTTGGTTCGTCTCATAAGTAAAGGACATGCATCCAGAAAAAAGGAGGTTATTACCTCTCTGTACTCCTCCTTCATTAGACCAATAATTGAGTATAACGCCCCATTTGGTATGTACCTCTCCAGACACTTGCACCAACTGGAAAGGCCACAGAAATACCTCACAAAGAGAATCCATAGCCTCCAACACCTGTCCTGTGCGGACAGTCTCAAATCACTTTACTCAGTGTCATACAGATTGCTCAGAGGTGATCTGTGTCTCGCCTGCAAGGTAGTATCGGACCCTGCCCTACTAGAGATGCTCCATATCCATAAGTCTAACTCCTCATGCATTACCCACTCGATAGGCCTAAATCTAATATGCAACATCAACAAAACCTGCTGGAGAGACAGGTTTGTCTCCCATAGGCTGCCCTGTCTCTGAAATAGAATTCCCATACATGTCAAACAGAGTACCTTGCTGACCCTCTTCAAGCGCAACCTTGATGAGTGGATGGGAAACCACAAATTTGTCCCAATAGTTCCACCTTTGTCCCTCATTGACAGGGGTTACAGGTGCTGACTGAGGTTTCTTTTTTGAAGGTAAACTCTTGGCTAGGCGTGTAAGGGCCTCAGGGCTATTAGCCTAGTAACCTCCTATGATCCTATTTGTGCTTTCATAAAATGAATGCAGTCTGTTCCTTCCAGCTTCTCTGGTGTAGCTGAAAATCTCAGGTTTTCCTTACGTGCTCTGTCTTCTAATTCTATTATTTTTGAAACATCTGTTCTTGAGCAGTTTCGTATTCAGCCAGCCTTTTCTTCATTTCAGCCTCTGATTTTTGCAGCTTTACCACCTCATCTGAATATCTGTTTAAAGCTTCTTCCATTTTTCCAGCCTTTTGTTGTTTGCATTGATATATACTCCATCAGTGTTTCATTTATTTTAGCTAGGTCTTTGTCCAGTTGTCTTATATCTTCCTGTAGGTTACTGGAAGTCATGTCTGGAGGTTGCATTGTTTTTTGCTGAACTTTTCCCAGTCAGTGTTTTTTCCTCACTTTTTGTAGTTGATTTTTTTTCCGGGTTCTCTGCATTTTTTTTCCTGGCATCCAGGTAGTACACTTATTAACCATTAACTGAAATGTACCCATAAACACAAAAGTCTACTGGCTTTTTCTGCTGAGTTTCTGTTTTTAAACTAGGAGAACTAGAGTTAAGCTATTACTCAATGTGCAGCCATCTTGGAAGTCGTAGCATGGATAACTTTAATTTCAGATTCGGTCACCAACCCCCTCCTTGTTGTCTTTTGGAAGGATTAAAGGTGCTGAAGGAGCCCTGTGTTTTGACTCCCAGATTTTGATAGTTATCTTACTATTTTATTCTTTTACAGTGCTGTACTGATTTAAAGGGCAGCAAACAAAATCTGAGGTATGCTAGGGACTAGGACATTATGGGAAAGGGAGGAGCTTGAGAGTTTTCAGTGATCCATGAAGTAGTAGAAGCAGCCAAGTCAGATCCTAGGATTGTATCCGAATCCAAGAGTTGAGGAAGAATGAATATGGGCAACACAGATGGAACGTTATGGTGAATACATAACTTCTTTTTAGCATGCAATATATGTATGCTCTACTAATTATTCTTTTTTTAACAACAGCTTCTGTTCTAGATTCTACAAGAAACTCTACCATTGCTAGTCTTTCACTGAGCATATTCCTATTTCTTTCTTTTTGTCTATGCTCTGATGTCAATCTTTGATAGGGAAGGCAATCTCTAGATGGTAGATGAAATACATTTTTGGCCTCTTTCCAGTCTATTACCTTTCCGTCTCTAATTATTTGTTCCCAGTACCTTGGATCTTTTGCCAGTTTTCTCTAATAAATTACAACCCTCTCTTGCCTATTTTCTGTATCCCTAATTGCAGTTCGCCCTTTCATCAGAGTTTCTTTTCTCCATTCCTGTTTTGGCTTAGTTCTTAGAATACTTTCTGCTATTTTATGAATGTAATATTCTGTATGGTTATTGTTGTTCTCCTTAAGGATCTGAATACAAAAATAAGCAGTCTCTCTTGGTTACTCTGAGCTTCCCCAGTTTCACCATCATCCCTTTCCACTTTGAGTTGTAGGTTTCTGCTTTTGCTATGAACACTCAGACCACTGTGTTCTATTGGAAGAATCAGCTTATCCCACTTGACTTTTACCACCCTCCCCCTAATAAAATCATTCTGCTACTTATTTATTGCTATCCACAACTTCTCCTGTGGTTGTTAAAAATATGCCTGACCAGTGTATAAAATGAAAGGGATTAAAAACATTTTAACTGCTTGTATCTTGCTATCTATATCCATATAACAGACCATCCAATTTTTCAGTTTTTGTACTATCTTTTGTTTAGTCTTCCCACATATTCTTAGCTGTGACACCTGAATCCATTTTAATCCATGCTCCTCTAAGTACTTCATTTTATCATGTCCCCATAAATATGGATATTGCTTGAACCAGTTTGCATGTGGGTACATAATTTTCAGCTGTTGCCGGTGTCTTAGCTTCATTAATTTTGTATCCTGAAAAGATTTGAAAGTGCCTCAGAATGTTCCTCAGTACTGAAATATCCCTTTACGGTTTTATCAGGTATTAAATAATAACATTTGCAAATATAGCCAGCTTTTCTTGACTGCCATACCAATTATATCCTTGAATTTCTGGGTCTATTTTTTTCTTTGCCACTGGTTCTAAATATAGTACAAATACCAAAGGGGCAAGAGGACACCCCTGCCTGTCTCCTGTGCTCAAACAGTGATTATCAGAGAGGAACCAACCTACTTTAGTTTTCACCTGTAATCCCTCATATATCATCCTACTCAACCTTATAATTTTCTCAGGGAATGCAAATGCTTTCATTGCCCTGCTCATAAACTCTCAGCTTGCTCTGTGAAATGCTTTCTCTGCATCAAGAAACAACAACAGTGGTATTTTCTTATATTCAGCTTTTCTGTGGATCTTGAATGTTCTATTAATGTTATCAAATGTTTGCCTCCCCTCCACAAATCCACACGGATCCATATCTATCAATTTTGGCATTATTTTTGCCATTCTTTTAGCCATTATAGACATGAGCACTTTGTAATCATGGTTTAGGATTAAAAAAGGCCTATATGAATCCAGATCTGATGGGTCTTTACCCTCTTTAGGTATTGCAGACACTACCTCTTTCTTCCAGGATGGTGGTGCTTCTCCTCCTCTTAAAATACTGTTAAAATATTCAAGATCATTATCAGGTTTTCCCCTCCTAGCTTCCAAACTTCTTCAAGAATACCATCTTTTCCTGAGGACGTTTCCTGTGGATGGATTTGCTATACATAACCATTTTTATCTTATCTTCTCCTATCCTATTAGTAATTGAGCTTCATCTATCTCTAACCTTGGCATATTTAATTCTTCCATAAACATTTCCATTTTTACCTTTTCTTGATTTTCATATTTTTCTGCTTTATACAGACATTCATATCATTTCTTAAATTAAAGGTCTAGGTTGCTTTCTCATGGCCAGGTTTGGAGCATGCATTTGCTTATTTGTACTTTCATAAAATTAATACAGTCTGTTCCTTCCAGCTTCTCTGGTACAGCAAAAAATCTCAGGTTTTCCCTATATTCTCTGTCCTATAATTCAATTATTTTTTGAAACATCATTTTTTGTGCAGTTTGATATTCGGCCATCCTTTTCTTCATTTTGACCCCTTATTTCTGCAGTTTTATCTTGTTATCTGGCTCTCTCTTTAAAGCGTCTTCCATTTTTTTCCAGTCTTTTGTAATTTGAGTTGATATACTCAATCAGTATTTCATTTATTTTAATCAGATCTGAGTATATTTGACTTATTTTTTTCCTCTAGGTTACTGGCAGTAATGCCTTGCCCCAAAGCTGGAGCTTGCACTTCTTTTTGCTGAACAGCTGCTGAATTCTTCCCAGTTGGGGTTTTATCCTTAAGTTTTGTGATTGATTTTCTTTCAGGTTCTCTGAATTTCTTTTTTTTTTTTTGCTGGCATCCAGGTAGTGCACTTGCTAGCCAGTTACTGAATTTTACCCAGAAATAAGAGTTTACCGTCTCTCTTTCTCTCTCTTCTGAATTTCTGTTTTTACACTGGGAGAGATGAAGTGAAGCTGTTACTCAATGTGCTGTCATCTTAGAATTCCATGCAGTTAAAGTTATTAATTATTGGGGAAGAAAGTAATAGGGTTAGAATGGAAAATAGGGTTTGACAAGATTGTCTTGTGAGTGGGATTTTCCTTGTGAATACAGTAATATAGAAAGCAAGAAAACAGGTTACAAAGGCAAATAGAGTTATATGAGCCAAGTGACCTTACCCCTGATTGTTAAATTATGCAAATGGTTTAGTAATACTGGTAGAAAACAGAGTATGAGTAAGGGAGATGGTCAACTTGAAGGAGGGATTTTTGAGGGTTCTGCTATGAAAAACCAGCAGCCAAACCCTGAACATCAGAGGTGTGCTGTAAAGTAATGCCTAAAACAGAGAAGGGCAAAAAATTAATTTCATGTTTTTGGGGAGCAGGGATCAAAGTCTTCAAACCCCCAAACGTTTGTGTGTGTGTGTATGTATATGCATATATATATATATATATATATATATGGTTTAC
The DNA here is from genome assembly GCF_019279795.1 of Protopterus annectens. NCBI lineage: Eukaryota > Metazoa > Chordata > Ceratodontiformes > Protopteridae > Protopterus > Protopterus annectens. Next base: position 1,699,599,891 of record NC_056737.1, on the reverse strand, counting down.
TATCATTTAATTGAAACTGACTCAGTCGAATGATCATATCATCGATCGACATCCTCGAAAACACACAATGCCAAACTCCGGAATTGCCGAAATACATCTCGAATGCGACCTAGGGACGAGCTTTAACATGGGTCAAGATAGGGACGAGATTTGTACTTCGGCAGTATCGGAGTTCGACATTGCCAATGTTCGATGTTCGGGTTTCGCATGAAGTAGATTCGACCGAGTCCACTTCAATTAAATGATAGTAAACCATATATATATATATATATATATATATATATATATATATATATATATATATATATATAGTTCCACCTTAAATCATCGAATGTTCAGAACATCAATGTTCTGATCATCGAGACCAGAACATCGATGTTCAGAACATCGAAGGTTTAAAGTGGAAGTGCCAGGTAAGTGAAAATGTAGAATTGTGGGTGTGTATGCAGGGCAGCAAGGTGCCCTGCATGTTGTGTGTGTGTGTGTGTGTGTGTGTGTGTGTGCCATCTGAGTGTTGGCATTGCAGGTAGGGTATGGGAAATCTCCCATTTAGCGCTACCGCATATAGCGGTAAATGGGAGTTTCCCTTACCCCACTGTAGTGCGATCTCGGAGTTGGAATATTAAAGTAGGGGGGTGTGGGGGGTGCAGGGGGGCAAAGCCCCCTTGCATAACATAGTTTTAGCAATTTATTTGGTGTGTGTGTGGTTCATTTTGAAATTTCGATGTTCTGAACATCGATGTTCTGGTCTCGATGATCAGAATGTCGATGTTCTGAACATTCGATGTTTCAAAGTGAATATATATATATATATATATATATATATATATATATGGGTCTGGGACTAATGCGCGAACGGCCGTTTCACCGAATCTGAAACAGCCAGGCATACTTACGCAAAAGTGTTTTTCACCGAAGAAGCACTTTCGTGGAAATATACCTGGAGGTAGAGGGAGTTGTGGGGGAGTGACTGTTGTGGAGATCGTACTACTGTACGGTTAAAGGAATTTTTCCCTTTTCCCCACTGTAGTGCAATCGTGGAGTGAGAATAATAAAGTAGGGGGGTTGTGGGGGGTGCAAGGGGGCTTACTGATTTTTTTTTATTTTAACACACTTTAGCGAAAGTGCTTTTTTGGTGAAAAGCACTTTCGCTGAAATGTGTTCGGTGATAATGGATCCATATATATATATATATATATATATATATATATATATATATATATATATATATATAACCCGCGGTGATGGTGCTGCGGTAGCGTTGTTGCCTCGCAGTAAGACGCTGTCCGGTTAGATTCTCAGCTAGAGCGTCTTCTGCGTGGAGACATGCGTGAATGGCCATCAGGGCTGGTAACTCGGCATGTAAAACTCAACTACCAATCATTAGCGGACCGGAGTTCCGCTGTGGCGACCCCTAACCGGGAAAAGCCGAAAAGACACAACATATATATATATATATATATATATATATAGAGAGAGAGAGAGAGAGATACACACACCAACTCCACAGTTGCACCAACTTGAAGAAGGCACTACCAGTGTACACTTAGAAATTACATTGTCAGTGGTTTCCTGTGGAAAACAGTGTTTTGTGTTGTATTCTTCAGTGTTTTGAGCTTCATGCAACTAATGCTGAAGGAATTTTAACTTTGCCACCTGTAGGGATACCATGCTTGAGGTAGATAGATTTGTTGTTGAGCAATGGAAAAAAATAAAGGATTTGCTGATGTGTTGAGGGTTTGGAGATTTTTATTGAGGTGTTAGGAGTTTAGTTTGGAACTTCAGAAGTGGTGAGAAGACAATGAGAAGCAAGGATAAAGTGAGATTGTTCAGGTATGGATGGCATTTAAGATGACATTTGAAAAGGCTTATTTGTTTCATTCAGTGATTTTAGGTAAATTAGCATACTTATAGGGAGCACGTACTTTTGCAAGCAAATCTGAGAAAAAAATATTGGAAATCGTTTTCAGTGTAGTTTGGGGTTCTAATCTGTATCCAGACAAAGGAGAGGTTCTGTATAGTAAAACATAAAAATGGGGGAACTAGGTCTAAGCAATATTGTATTATTTAGCGTCATTGCATTTTTTGGGGGTGTTAGGAAAGTGAATAAGCATAAACAAAGTTTATTGGGTATGTTTTTAAGTATTGAGGGAAGGAAGAAAAAATATAAAAATAACACAGGAAGCTTAATGAATACTTTTAGAAAGGTTTGTTGTGGAATTGAATTAGAGTATGCCAACAATAAAAAATCACTTGTATGAAAAATTTGTGGAAACTTTTTTTTATTTGGATACCTAGGAACATTTTCAGGAAGGAACAAGACAAGTAATACAAAAAACAGTGCAAGCTTTAGAGGACTATGAGAATGGATGCCTTTTATGACACAAGATGATAGATAAGTAGCTAAGAAAATGAGTTATGTTATATAAACAGTAGAAAAGGCAATAGAGCACATTTTTGTGATGTGTGAGGGCTGTATGATTTTGGGAAAGTACTGAAATGTTATGCAAATAAAAGGGGATGACTAAAGTCAGTCAAGGCATAATTTTGAATGGAGTATATAATGAGATGAGTGTGACAGAAGCAGATAGAATTTGTAGAGTTAGAGTTTCTTGTGTATGGCATGTGTGGAAAGCAGTATGTATGGACGTGTATAATAAAAAGGTATTTAAGTAATATTTTGGCACAGGTAAAATTTTTGTTATGGAAAAAGTTGGGAGTATTGAAGCATGCTGTTGTGTAAATATGTTGTATATATGTTAATAAGTGCTTCTGCTTTAATATGTGATTTTTAGTTGGAATGTAAATATGAATTTTAATAAAGCATCCCTATGCTTTTTGATAAGTGTTATGAGATTTTTTTTACATCCACCTGATCTACTACCAGCTCAGGAAGATGGGACCTTGATTTAACATTCATTTTCACGAAGATAGTGACTTCATTCTACAGAACTGCACTAATAATCTGATGTTGTCAATCTTCACATAATCATTGACTGTGAGGCTTGGTTCTGAGCCTCGGAACTGACTTGGTCATTTATTTCAGCTCGCGCCTTCCAAAAATCTTGAGCTAGGCACTACCCATGATGCTCCTCTGTAAATTACCTCAGATCTTGTTTGCCGATTCGTAGTGGCAGACACGTCCGATCCCATCACTTGAGCTTGGGCTATATTTTGTAAGTTCTTCTTTTTTCTCTCTATTAATCTCCTTTTTTAGAGTCTATTTTTCTAGCTGTCTCTACTTGTATTTGCAACCCGCTCCTCTATCTAGAGTTTTAGTGCACGTGTGAGTTTCCTTTTCCTTTCTGTTTTCTTTCTACCATTTGGTAGTCCTGTCAAGTACCATTGTTGGTACTTTTCTTTCTCTGTTTAGTTACCATTCATCAGTATTTTCTTAATTACCATTGTTGGTAATTTACTGTTCTGTCTCTTCTTCCAAAAAAAAAAAAGTTCCTTCCTCTTCTTTCTGTGTGTGTGTGGCTTGAGTGCTAGGCACCTTATTTACCTAACATGGCTAATAAAGTTTTGAAGGGCACCTCAGGTTTTAAGAGGTGCCAAAAATGCAATTGAAAAATGCCGGATTTAGATGGTCATGTTTTTTGCATGTACTGTCTTGGTGCAGTCCACCTCCAGGAGGGATGCTCAATTTGCCACGGATTTTCCACCAGGACTTTAACTGAGCGGAAAAACAAATTAATATTGAAAGGTCTTCTGAAAGGGGAATTTGAGAAAAAACATTTTTACTTCCAGAATTGTAGCCAGTTTGTCCTCATCATATTCCTCCTCTTTCAAATCAAAAAGAGACCACAATCAGCTCTATGCAGCTCCTCGGAACCACCAACAAAATTGACAAAACAGCCTTCGGTACCAGCAGTTTCTCTGGCACTGACAGGCACAGATGATTCAACTAAATCTAAAACCTTGGTACAGACATCTGAAACGGTGTCGGTACCGAAGCAGTCTTCATTTCAAGTCTTACCAATACCTCTTATTCAGCCTCTATGGATCCTTTTGCCGAAAGCCACCCAATCTGTTCATGGAACCGAGGCTTCCCAGATCTCCATCTCTTTCATCTGTCTGATCCGCTAAGAGTATTTTGGAATTGGATAATGTGAGACAGGTTAATCAGCTCCTGATGGCGAGGGGATTGCATCCACCTTCGGTTCTTTGCCAACTTGGCTCCAGAACCGCTCCTTCATTGGCATCAACACAATTTCCTCCTCCAACTCCTATTGAGCCTTTGAAGCCCCTGGCACTGACCCTCCCAGCTCTCACTGTTTCTGCACCAGCTAGAACTTCTGAGTATTGCCTTGACTTCTTCCAGTTTATCAGAACCGGAGATCTTTCGGGGTCAAGGCTTCATTGCTGGATCTGAGGGGCAGGGCTCGGCCTTGATTATTTCGGAGCTGTCCATACCTCTCAGTGCCTCGGCATTCATAAGTTCGACCCAGGCTTCTGGTGCAGGGTGGGATCATGCTTCCGAAGGAGTCTATTTCGGTTCTGGCACCCATCCTTCTACTGGGGGCCAGCCTTTCGGATCATAGAGAAGGCGTCCATTGTGGACACACAGTCCTTGCCACCCCTGTCGGGCCAAGCATCATCCCTATCCCCTTGACCGGCACCCCCTCCAGTCTCATCCCTAGGACAGGGGGCACTAAAGCCTCAGGAATTACCTACTTTGGTGGTTTCATCTTCGGGTACTTCCCCGGCCCATCTCACCAAGGAAGTACCTGAGAAGAAAATGTGAAAGAGGAAGCACTTAGAGTCTCCTGAAAGTCTTTCACAGAAGAGACAGATTTTGATGAAGGGGAAGGTTCCTCTAAGTCCCCCAGATGTTTTCTTTGGGGACATCCTTGAAATCCTAAAACAGAGGGGTGGCTGGATGACCCTTCAGCCTTCCTCAGAGGAATCGATTTACCTGGAGGCCTTTCGTGCCCAGCCCTCTACTTCTTGGATCTTTTCGCCTGCTGACAACCATATTAAACTTATTGTTCAGTGGGCCTGGAAGATTCCAGATTACATTGAACTGATCCCCAAGAGACCTGACAGAATTTTATGTGCTTCTAAGGATGAACAGCATTGGGCCAAGGGTATCCCAGTTGACGCCATGATAGCGGCAGCCGCAAAGAAGGAACTTGCGGAAGAGAGTCCTACTATCCATCCTCCTAACAAGGAGTCTAGGACAATGGATAGATTTGGGAAGCACATTTACGCTTCATCGACCTTCGTTCTCAGGTCTTTGAATTATATGGTGCACTTCACTAGACTACAGAGAGATCTAATCAAAGAACTTTAAGGTAGTGTCACAGCAGCAGCAGTAGCTGAAGGGGTTTGAGATAAAGTTGCCTCTCAGCTCGCCACCCTTGAATCTATAGCCAACTTCTCCATTAGGTTTATCACTCACGCAGCTGAAGGGACAACAGGAGCAGCGGGTTCAGGCATAGCCATCAGGAGACACACCTGGATGCGCTTGTGTGACTTTGCGGAGCCATTTAAATTTTTGTTCATCAATGGTCCATTTGACGGATCATCCCTGTTCGGACCTAAAGTGAAGGACACACTAGCCAGATGTGAGAAAGATGGGAAGACTCTTTCTGCCATGGGCATACGCTTCTCCACTCCTTAATGGCTCTACTCTAGGAACCAGAGAAGTTCATAGGTTCATACTAGGCTATCTGCCCGAGGGCATTTACAAGCCTAGCCCATAGTTTTGTGGCTTACGCCACCCCTTTAGTATGGGGAACTATACACATTATTTTGCTGTGCCTCTGTCGAGCAGTGACACTGAGGTAATCCCTGAGTTGGAGGCTATGGTTCAAAAAATCCCAAGGGTCTTTCCAGGACTCATGTGGCAAAGACTTCTTCCAGGGAAGACGGGGAGGTAACAACCAAAGATGCTGTTCCAGAGGCAGAAGTGGCTCGCAGAACCAGGTGTCCAGGGATTCCTTCTCTTTTAACTCCTAGCAGTGCTCCTGAACGGAGGCCTGATTGGTTACCTCTGGAGGCAGTTGGTGGGCGTTTATCCCTGTACCCATCCACCTGGCTACAATTGACTTCAGACAAATGGATGCAGGGGATAATTTCCAGAGGTTATGTCATTCCCCTTGCAACCAATCCAAAAATACAAAAAAAGACTCCCAGATGTTCCTCCCAGTTTAAGAAATCCAAAAACTACTTAACAAAAGAGTTATCCAAGAAGTCCCCCCCAGACCAGAAAGGATGTGTGTTTTACTCAAGATTCTTTTTAGTGTCCAAAAAGACAGGTGACTGGAGACCCATCTTGGATCTCAGCCAGTACAACAAGTAGGTTCAACAAACCAAGTTCCAAATGGTCTCAGGTCAGTCAGTACTTCCGTTCATGGAAAAAGATGATTGGATGTGCTTAGTAGACCTTCAGGATGCGTATTACTACATAAAAATGGACAAATGCTCCAGAAGATTTCTGCTCTTTCAGCTGGAAGCCAGTCATTATCAGTTTAGAGCACTCCCCTTTGTTCTCACCACAGCCCCAGGTTATGCATGGCAGTGGTAGTACCTCATCTCAGACTGCTAGGGTATCAAGTTTTTCCTTATCTCAATGACTGGCTCCTCACTGCTACTACCAGGCGTCAACTCCTAAGGGCAAGAGATTACACCCTTCATCTTTGTACTACCTTAGGCATCATAGTAAATTACAAAAAGTCAAGTCTAGAACCCACTCAACAGTTGGAATTAATCGGAGCCCGATTGAACACCATGATGGATATAGCTTCACTCTCATTAGAAAGACTCCAGAAAATCAGAACACAAGTAAATCACATTATCCAGAACAGAAGAGCTTCAGCACAGCTCATTCTGCAAGTTCTAGGGTCCATGGTGGCCTCTGTTACCTCAGTTCCCTTAGCCAGATATCACATGTGGATTCTTCAATGGCTTCTAGCCTCCCAATGGCCATTAACAAATCAACCTATGTCGCATCACATCCTGATCAACAATCATTGCAAACAAGACTTGTTATGATGGATTCAGTCCAACGAGATCCTTTGAGGCTGTCCATTTCTCCCTCTACGTCCCCACAGCCCCAAGCCATATTTACCACGGAAGCTTCCCAGATATCTGGAAAGGACAGTCCAAGGTGCTTGGTCCTAGACAGAGGTAAATTTGCACATCAGTGTTCTAGAGATGAGGGCAGTGTTCTTAGCGTTGCAAGCATTTCAACATGCCCTCCCCTTGGGAACAGTGGCAATTCAGACGGACAACATGTCTTTAGTTTGGTATATCAACAAACAAGGGGGAACCAAATCTTATCCACTTTGTCGAGAAGCCCTCAGAGTTTGGCAATGGGCGATTTCTTCCGGGTGCTTTCTAACAGCAAAGTATATTCTGGGGAGCTCCAATGTGATACCGCACAAACTGAGCAGATCTATCCTGATGCCTCACGAGTGGTCTCTCAATCCGTCAGTGGTGAAAAAGATTTTCCAGCACTGGAGCCAACCTTGCTGCAACCTATTTGCATCCCTCTTGAACAACAAGTGCAGCAGTTACTTTGCCCTAATCCCCCCTCTGGGAGAGCCACCCAGAGATGATGTTCTCCACAATTGGCCCCCCGGTCTTCTTTATGCGTTTCCTCTGACTCCTCTGATATCTCAGTTTTTAAAGAAAGCCAAGAGGTCAAAGAGCATAATCTTCATTGCCCCGTTTTTGCCTCAACAAGTATGGTTTCCCTTCCTTTGGCCTCATCTGCTTCAGAAACCTTGGATTCTGGACCCACCTCTAGATCTACTATCTCACCCAGAAGGAATGGTTCATCTGAATCTCCAGCACCTCAAGCTCACTGTGTGGTTTCTCCAATTCCCATGATTGCCAGGCTTTCTTCTCTTCAAATAAAAATTAGCGCTTTCTTCCACTTTTATTTAAAACATGAACTTCTTCAGAAAAAGACAAAGTGCCCTCCCAAACACTTGTCTTTTAAATACACCATACAGGATGTGATGTCATAATTCATCCATTTACAAATGAAAAAATTCATTTTAAATATCTTTGTACACACACAACCTTATTGACATTTTGTAATATACTAAGAAAGGTTTCCAATTTTCTAAACTGGATTGGGTGACACTTACTAGTGGCATTTCCTATAGTCACCAAGGTAGGATTATCAGAAAGTCCTTAGTTGTTCCATTTAGGTTCAAGGTGTATTGTGTCATGCACTACTATTTAGTTTAGGTATAATTTGAACCAAATTATTGTGACATCATTCATTGGTATATAAGGCTATACATCTAAGCCTATATTGTCTTGGTTTCATATAGATGTGTGTGTATATATTTTCATACATGCGTGTATGCATATACGTGCGTTTAGGTATATGTACACGCATACACACATTTAAGTGTATTTTGTCTAAGTTAAATCAAAACTAATAGTGATTTTGTTGTACATTTTCATCTGGGACTCACATGTGTTGGTTAATAAGTGTATGATTGTGTACATTATATGTATATTTTTTTATATATTTTTATGTTTGACAAACATTGTCATCTAATTTAAATACATATAGTATTAATAGATTCTGGAATCAATTTTAAAAGATATTTAAAATGAATTTTTTCATTTGTAAATGGATGAATTATGACATCACATCCTGTATGGTGTATTTAAAAGACAAGTGTTTGGGAGGGCACTTTGTCTTTTTCTGAAGAAGTTCACGTTTTAAATAAAAGTGGAAGAAAGCGCTAATTTTTATTTGCCTTTATTGTGGCATTACACGCTTTGAGCTGTTGTTTGTTTCTTTTATTCTGTTTGCGGTCAGTCCGTGCTTTCATATTTGTCAGTTTACAGCGATCTGCGTGGTTATGTCTACAGAGGCTTCCTCCCAGGATGAGTTACTGAATCTAACAATCCATTCCACACCGGGGGTCGATCGTGCTGAAGAGCAGATGGTCACCAAGGATGTGGATGTAGAACTTTTACACACTATCACGAAGATAGTGTACAATTGCCTTCAAGATAACTCCAAACGAGACAGCAATGAAGGGGTTAAAAAGAGAGATGTGGAGGGCGCTTTACGTCATTCACAAGTGCCGGTAGCTGTTAGCGTTTCGGCAAACACCAACAATATGGATAGTAATGGAGATACGAGGATTCCATCTGACAATAATGTTTGGGGTTACGTTTGTAAAGAGGTTAAAAATCCGTTTAAGGATTTAAAAAGCAGTTCAACGAACCGGACATTAAGTGAGTACAATATTGACATTAACAATGTAAAATCTTGCAAAAAGCTAATTTTCGACCTTGAAAGACTAGTGTTTAAGTACGTTACACTTGAGTTAGAGATACAGTACTTAAACGAGTGTATTCAGCGTGGGGTTGTCCCACAAGGTCTGCGAACTTGAACCTGGCGACAGTCTGTCTATAATGATAATTAAAGTGTACAATGATGCTGGTTTAGCAATGATGGGCATTCTAGTCAAACATTACGAAGTTGAGATTAATAAAGTAAAGTCTGGAATTAAGGAGTTGGACGAATCTATTAAGAGTAATGGTTGTTTTCAAGAACTGGCTATGTTATATAATGGGATAGAGGCCAAGGCTGATAAACATCGGACTACTATCATTCTCAGAAAACAACATAAACTTTCAAGGGACATTAAGACTTATGATTCCAACAGAGCTTATATAAGTGTTGTAGAATCCCATAATATCACTAGTGTTCCATCAACAGACACTCCTGTTGTTCCAGAGACTTCTAATAGAATACCTGAGAGGCTTAGGCACTCTAATGGTGAATTGGTTGGAGGCATTTCTCCGAACCCAGAAATGGATCCGGAGGTTATAAAGGACAAGGCACAACAACCATCTGTTGACACTAATGTTAATCTTAGTAGTGCTGACACCAATGTAAGGGCTGCGACTAGTTCTAGTTATGCTGAGGTCGCAAGCCAGCAACATAGTCAGCCAAATGTCCCTTTTCACCAACAAAGGGTACAGGAGAAAAGGACTACAAGGTGGTACAATTCCACACAACAGAAAAGGAAAATGAAGGGCAAAAACAAAAAGAGATGGTGATTTCATCTCACAAGGACAATGATTATACTGTGAATGTTATTAATTTAAGTGATGTAATTCTGTCTGAAAATGCATATAACATATTAACCAAAGGTTTTACTTTTATTCCACAAAATAGGGTGGTAATAAGTAGGCTGTTGGTTGATTTCAGGTTATATTTACGTAAATTGAACTTGAAGTATATTCTTAAGGACATTACTGATAGTAGGCCATATAAGAATAATCTACCTACTAAACCCAGTACTTTTAACCCCCCCCCTTATCAATACATTGCAAATCTTCCAGAGTTTGTGTGAGAGAGAATTTAAAGAAATCCCCAACTGTGTTGAATATAACAATTTGAATGCAATTGAAAATGACGCTCTAAAAGAGTTATCAGACAATTGTGAAGTTAGAATTATGAAAGCAGATAAAGGGGGAAAGATTATAGTCATGAACACTACTGACTATAATAGAGGAATATTAGATATGTTAAAGGATACTGTGAATTATTGTCAAGTTACTATGGAATTTGTGAGAGTTAGTTTCAGGAAAAATTGATGTCTTACTATTTGATATGTTTTGTCAGGGTGAAATCGAGAAGAGTGACTATGATTTTCTTCTCGTAGAGCATCCCCTAATGGCTTGCTTTTTTGGTATTCCTAAACTACAATATGGTTTGGAAGAACTAACCTTTAGACCAATAGTCTCAGCCAAGAATTCAAAAACTGAGAATATATCGATTTGGCTGGACAGTATTTTAAACCCAGTGGCACAGAAAGCAGAATTTTTCCTTAGGGATTCCTGGCAACTTCTGGAAATTTTGGGAAATGCTTTGATAATAGAAAGGAATATGAATTTTGCCACTTTGGACGTCAAGAGTCTATACACTTCCATTGATCAAGTGGAAGGGATAGAATTTATGAGAGACTATCTAGTACATAACACTGAGATGAGTGGTAATAGGGTTAACACCTTATGTTCCCTCATGGAAATTGTACTAGATAATAATTTTTTTAAATTCAACAAAGTGTTGTACAAGCAAACATCAGGAGTAGCGATGGGGGCTAGAGTAGCCCCGGCCTTTGCTAATGTAGTGATGTCAAATTGGGAACAGAGGTTTCTGAAAAACCACGCAAGTTTTGAGAAAGTTCAGATGTACTTTAGGTACATAGATGATTTGTTTTTCTTATGGAAGGGTGAGTTATGGGAATTTAGTGATATGATCACTGATTTGAACAACACTACGAGCTTTCTACATTTTAAATTGGGAAATTTTGGTAGAGACATCAATTTTCTAGATTTGCATCTATATATAGGTCAGGTTAACAACAAAATTTCAAGCAAGATTTTTAGGAAATCATGTTTCACTAATCAGTACCTCCATAAAGATAGCCTTCATCCCCAACACATGAAAAAAAAAAGTGTAGTGAAGGGGCAGATGATAAGGCTAAGTAGATTGACTACCGATGATCAAGTATACCAAGATGAATTAGTCATCTTGAGGAAAATGTTTGTTTCAAGGGGCTACAACATAAATTGGATTAAAAAACTGGAAAAAGAAGTGACAAAATTAAGGGAAGGTGTAGCTAAACCTATTTTGTTAGCTAATGACATATTAGTGGAACAACCAAGAATAGTACAACAAGAAAGTGAGATCTCTACCAGAGATAAGAAAGAGCAGGACTTGTACCTGTTTTACACAGCATTCCCACTCCCTATAGTGAATGAACTATGGGAGATCAAGAACATCATGGAGAAAAATTGGAGAATAATTTTGGGTAATAAGGACCTGGTAGACTGTCTAGGAATGAGACCAAAATTCTCTTATAAAACAGTTAAGAATATTAAAATGATTTTGGATAAGGGAGATTTGTCATCACATTTTAGGACTAGAGATTTAATTACCAAAAAGGGCACTTTTGCCTGCACAAATTGCAGACAATGTAGGTTTATAAGTAATACGTCTTTTGTTACTTTAAAACATATAAAAAGAACTTTTTGGGCTCGAAAGTACTTCAATTGTCATAGTGACCATGTTGTTTATTTAGCTTCCTGTGTGTCTTGCGAATGCTATTATGTAGGCAAAACGATTCGAGTTTTAAGACACAGGATATATGAACATGTTTTGGCCATAAAAAACAAGGATAAAAATAATGCCTTAGCAAGACATGCCTTAGTATGTAGAGAATTTAAAAAGTTTGAATTTTTCATCCTGGATTTTGTAGAGAAAGGTATATTCATGGGTGATGTTAACAATAGATTAGAACAGAAGGAAGCCCTTTGGCAATTATTATTGGGTGCTGACAAATTACCAGGTCTTAATGAAATGATTAATATTAAATGTTTTTTGTTATATAAGTGAAGTGAGGGAGAGAGAGTGTGTGTAGTTTGTACACACACAACCTTACTGACATTTTGTAATATACTAAGAAAGGTTTCCAATTTTCTAAACTGGATTGGGTGACACTTACTAGTGGCATTTCCTATAGTCACCAAGGTAGGATTATTAGAAAGTCCTTAGTTGTTCCATTTAGGTTCAAGGTGTATTGTGTCATGCACTACTATTTAGTTTAGGTATAATTTGAACCAAATTATTGTGACAGCATTCATTGGTATATAAGGCTATACATCTAAGCCTATATTGTCTTGGTTTCATATAGATGTGTGCGTATATATTTTTATACATGCGTGTATGCATATACGTGCGTTTAGGTATATGTACACGCATACACACATTTAAGTGTATTTTGTCTAAGTTAAATCAAAACTAATAGTGATTTTGTTGTACATTTTCATCTGGGACTCACATGTGTTGGTTAGTAAGTGTATGATTGTGTACATTATATGTATATTTTTTTATATATTTTTATGTTTGACAAACATTGCCATCTAATTTAAATACATACAGTATTAATAGATTCTGGAATCAATTTTAAAAGATATTTAAAATGAATTTTTTCATTTGTAAATGGATGAATGATGACATCACATCCTGTATGGTGTATTTAAAAGACAAGTGTTTGGGAGGGCACTTTGTCTTTTTCTGAAGAAGTTCACGTTTTAAATAAAAGTGGAAGAAAGCGCTAATTTTTATTTGCCTTTATTGTGGCATTACACGCTTTGAGCTGTTGTTTGTTTCTTTTATTCTGTTTGCAGTCAGTCCGTGCTTTCAGGCTTTCTTCTCTTATATCACCAGTCTGCCAGATCATTATAGCTCATCCACAAGCCTTCAGCACAGAAGTTGTACATTAGTAAGTGGGAAAAAATTGCTAGATGGGCTCTTGATAAGGATTTTGACCTTTTTTTCAGCTCCTGTGGATATGGTTCTAGAATTTTTAGCCTTTCTTTATCCGTCGGGCTCTTCAGCTTCCACCATTAGAGTACACCTGGCTACGATATCCAACTTTCATACTGGTTTTGATGGATCTACTCTCATGTCCCATAAACCATGTAAGGCCTTCTCAGAGGTACAGGCAAGCACAGGAGGACTATGGCTGATGAAGTTTGCAGACAACTGCAAACTAGGGGCTATAATTGACTCTCCGGCTGACACACACATCCTCCAAAAGGGTCTCACCGAGACGGATACCTGGTGTCAAAATCATGGCCTCAAGCTAAATGCCAAAAAGTGCATAGTCATCCCCTTTGGAAAATACAATGTATCCACAAACTACCACATAGGTGGTAGTCCCCTAAATATGGAAGACATAATAAGGTATCTGGGGACCCAAGTAGATAGTAATCTCACCTTTGATAATCACATTGCCAGAGTGGTTAGAAAATCCTTCTACGTGGCCCACCTAATCACAAAAGTGTTCACATCCAGATCAAAAGAGGTCATTGTGCCCCTCTACTCATCACTAATCAGACTCATCATAGAGTACAACGTCCCATTTGGGATATACCTTACAAGATACCTGCATCAACTGGAAAGACCACAGAAGTACCTCACCAAGAGGATCACTGGCCTCAAACAGATGCCCTATGCAGCTCGACTGAAGAAGCTCCAGTTGTACTCTGTTGCATACAGCCTACTCAGAGGTGTTCTCTGCCTGTCATACAAGGCCATGTCCAACCCAGAATTGATGGACATGCTCCACCTAAGGAAAACCTTATCCACTCAAGCCACACGCTCTAGGGATCTAAACCTCACCACAACAATAAATAGGATGTGCTGGAGGAATAGATTCCTGTCCCAGAGACTTCCCATGCTTTGGAACAAGATCCCAATCTACATTAGGCAGAGCTCTTCGCTAACACTCTTCAAGAGAAACCTTGACGAGTGGATGGGAAACAGAAAGTTTACCTCGGGGATCACTTCAGTGGCTGTGCTGGACAGAGGCACAGGGAACTAATCTAAGGGGTGGCAAAAGTCAACACATTCTGGCTAGGGTTATAAATGCCTTCGGGCAGATAGCCTAGTACCAACCTGTGAATCTATAAAAGAAACACTCATACTAAGGCCACCCTTTAAAGAACCCAGCGCCCCATGGGATTTACCCTTGGTCCTTTAATGCCTCACATTACCTCCTTTTGAACCATCAGCTACCTGTGAATTAAAATTTTTGACCTGGAAAACTGTATTTCTAATAGCGATTACTTCAGCTAAAAGAGTATCAGAAATTCAAGCCTTGGTCTACAAACCCCCCTATCTAATATTTCTCAAAGACAGGGTTTCTCTCAAAACTAATCCTTCCTTTTTACTGAAGGTGGTTTTGGAATCCAATATCAATCAAACCTTACACCTACCGGTCTTGTTTCCTAATTTCTCCAATAGGGGAAAATACTGCCTGCACTTATTAGACGTCCATAGACAGTTACATTTTTAGCTTCACTGAACAAAAGATATCAAGAAGTCTGACCAGTTGTTTGTTGCCTTTTCCTCACTTTCGGTAACCCCGTTTCTAATGTTACATTAGCTAAATGGCTTAGAGATTGCATTACTTTTGTTTATACTTCAAACGGACTTCAACCACTATGTTCTGTAAAAGCTCATTCGACGAGAGCTGTAGCTGCTTCTGCAGTTTTTCATGCCCGATCTTCTTTAGTTGACATTTGTGCAGCAGCTACATGGGCATCTGCTCAGACCTTTATCACTCATTACAAATTGGACCAGGTTTCTAGGGGACATGCATCCTTTTGTTCAATGGTCCTCTGATATCTACAACCCCAGTACTGTTTTTCTCCCAGTTTTACAGGGTTTCCGAAACTCACTACCTCCTATCCTGCACTAAGGGAACTGCCTGATCTCTAAGGATCCCCATCCTGTTAATTTCTAGCCATCCCACCATCGAATTGAGAATTTTTCCTACCCCAGTACTGTTTTTCTCCCAGTTTTACAGGGTTTCAGAAACTCACTACCTCCTATCCTGCACTAAGGGACATGCCTAATCTCTAAGGATCCCCATCCTGTTAATTTCTAGCCATCCCACCATCGAATTGAGAATTTCTACTACCTCAGTACTGTTTTTCTCCCAGTTTTACAGGGTTTCAGAAAGTACGTTCCACCCTGGTCCTTCATTAAGATACTTGTATTAACGCTCACTACCTCCTATCCTGCACTAAGGGACCTGCCTGAT
Organism: Protopterus annectens; assembly: GCF_019279795.1. Lineage (NCBI taxonomy): Eukaryota > Metazoa > Chordata > Ceratodontiformes > Protopteridae > Protopterus > Protopterus annectens. The sequence goes on along the minus strand of NC_056737.1, from coordinate 1,699,584,283 downwards.
CTCTAAGGATCCCCATCCTGTTAATTTCTAGCCATCCCACCATCGAATTGAGAATTTCTACTACCCCAGTACTGTTTTTCTCCCAGTTTTACAGGGTTTCAGAAAGTACGTTCCACCCTGGTCCTTCATTAAGATACTTGTATTAACGCTCACTACCTCCTATCCTGCACTAAGGGACCTGCCTGATCTCTAAGGATCCCCATCCTGTTAATTTCTAGCCATCCCACCATCGAATTGAGAATTTCTACTACCCCAGTACTGTTTTTCTCCCAGTTTTACAGGGTTTCAGAAAGTACGTTCCACCCTGGTCCTTCATTAAGATACTTGTATTAACGGTAATTTGTCTGAGTATACAAAGTATTATAGCCACTGAGTCAGGAAGCCAGCAGCCAGACTCCTCACTATCCCTGTAGCAGCTTCTAAATTTAACCCCCCGAACTCACTATCTGAACTACTTCTACTGGCTATCTATATTATATTACCTTGTAGTTTTCTGCTCTCTGACCAATAGATAGCACGCCAATCTATCTGTTAGCTAATACTCTCTCCTCCATTTTCACAGGTATCATCTCTGAATACTCTCACAATTTGTATCCCTTGACTAGTTGATTATCTCCCTGTGGCATCTCACTGTTCTTATCCTTTCTCCTCCCACCTTCTAGCTATACTTCTTTTTCCTCCTTCCACTCCACTATCCCTCTCTATCTTACACCTGTCGTATCACACTGTACTTATCTGTAAATATTTGCACTGCATCAGACATCTGCTGCTCTCACATTGTCTCTGTAAATCTTCACCTGTTCTTCCCGCTCCGTTCGCCCTGCGGACTCACTCCGCTCCCCTACCCCCAGTTCCCACCCACCCCCAGTACTGTTAATCTTATACCCCAGTATCCATGCCCCCTTCCCCTCTTTAACCTATCAGTGACAATTACCGCTTAATAGCCCCACCCCCATCCTAACCACTCCTTAATTGCCTTCTCACCTTTAACTTCTCTCCATCATCTCTGCACACTTATTATCCTGAACTGGTTGCACCATATAACTTTCCCCTCCTAATATTACCCCTATTTTACCTTTTATTAACCACTCTCCCTCCTCATACTACACAACCTGACATGTTAAGTTGTCAATCTCGCCTTCATTCTTGCTGGATGGGTTCGGAGCTGACCTCGGCTCCGACTCGGCCACTCTAAAAGCTCGAGAGTTGGTTCCACCGGCTCGAGGCTCCCCTTATATCCCACAATGCTAGGCGGTATTACCTCAGATCTCGTTTGCCGCTACAGCGATCGAGGTGTGTTGTTTTTCTACCGGCTCAGGTCAGTTCATTAGATCAGTCTATTAGTTAATTTAAACCCCCTTAACTTAGTTCTTTTTTCATTATTCCCTTAGTTTAGTGGATTTTGATCTTTTCTACCCCTTTATCCACCCCTTTTACCTTAAGAACTTATTGTTCTTTTCTTAGGCCTTCGGGCCCTCCATCCCTAATAGTGGAGTGTATGTGCTTTTTGTAGGGATATATAAAAAAGTTAAAATAAATTTATTACCTTTAACTTAGTTTAATCTTTATTACTGATAGTGTAATCGGTGTGTGTGTGTGTGTTTTGTGTAGTGGTTACACTTTCTGTTCCTTGAAAATGTCCAAGGATTCAAAGGTCTCAGGCTTCAAGAAGTGTGACTCGTGCTGTCAGAAAATGTCTCTGACAGACGGTCACACTTCTTGTGTTTACTGCCTGGGACCTTTACACCTGCAGGACTCTTGTGCTGTATGCCATGGCTTCAGCCCGAGAGTCCTGCAGGAAAGAAAAAATAAACTTATTTTAAGAGGTTTGCTTAAGCCTGAGGGTTCCCTTACTGTTTCTTCGGGCAAACCCTCTAAGGCTTCTAGGTCCTCGACTCCAGCTTCTGAGTCGAGGCCTAAGGCTTCGAAACCTCCTGCTACGGAGCCGATGAGTCTCAGACTGCAGCTTCTGTGGTTTCCTCGGCTCCGGTTGGAGCCGAGGCATTGGAAATTCCTGTGTCGGCTCCGATCAGACCATCGGAGCCGACATCTAGAAAGAGGTCTAGGTCACCATCCCTTGGCTCCGTTCATTCGGCTCCAGCATCTCCCTTGCTGTCTGAACAGAGCCATAGATCTCACTCCTCTAGGTCATCGAGGCTTTCGGATCATGACCTTCAGAGGGTAGTGAGTCGACTTCTTAAGTCTGAGGCACTGGCCCAAATGCTTCAGAGCCCGACTCATCAGTCGATGCTTGACCCTGTCCCTCAAAATATTCCTCCTCCGACTCCTTTGAGCTCGGGCAGGCGTTGAACCGAGACTGTGGTAGCGTCGAGCCGATACAAATGTCTTCGGCTCCGTCGTCGGCTCGATTTCTTCCTTGGAAGAATCTCGCGCCGGACTTCCCTCGTCGGCTCCGAGGGGGTGAGTGGCATCGGACCCTTGTCCGACCCCGCTCTCCCTCTCGGTGCCTCGGCGCTGGTGAGTTCGGTTCCGACATCGGCCTCGGAGCCATCACTGTCGGTGCCGAGGGGGGTTCTCAGCTTTGGGCGGGACCTCTGGCTCTGCCTGACAGGGGTGCGTTCGAGGTCATGCGGAGTGTGTTGGAACCTGGTTCAACTCCACAGTCGGCTCCTCCGCCCCTCCCTCTTCGGTGCCTCAGGTTATGTCTACTCACTCCCTCATCCCAGACCGCAGAGAGCCAGCTCCTCAAGAATCCCCTGTGGGGATCTCATCCTCTTCTGAGGCCTCTCCTGAATTGGCAGGGGAGCCCCCTAGGAAGAGAAAGTGTAAGAGGAAACACATAGACTCACCTGAGTCTGTCACCTCTGACACAGATTTAGAGGATTCCGAGGGTTCCCCCCGTTCCCCTTCTGAAGATGTCTCCTTTGCAGACATTCTAGAAATCCTGAAACAGAGGGGAAATTGGCCAGCCCTTAACCCCTCGGTGTATCTTGAGGCATTTGGCTCTCGCCCTTCCACCTCCTGGGTGTCTCCCCCCTTTGACCCCCTCATGCAGGTGGTAGCAAAAAAGGCTTGGACGGCTCCTGATTCAGTGGATCCCACTCCCAGGAGACCTTCAAAGTTTATCACGGCACCAACAGATAAACAATTTCTGACCAAAGGAGTTTCTGTGGATGCTATGGTGGTAGCTGCTGCCACTAAGAAGGAACTAGCTGATCCTTCGGTGCCTGTCCATCCTCCTAACAAGGAATCTAGGTCTATGGACAGGTACGGGAAGCGGATGTTTTCGTCAGCGACCTTTGCTATGCGTTCGCTGAACTACCTATGCCATTTCACTCGTCTTCAAAGAGATTTGATCAAGGAAGCGAGTGACATGTTGAAGGATCCTACGGCTGTGGGTTTTCAGGACAAGATGAACACTCAGCTGGCTACCCTAAATTCTATAGCTAACTCCTCCATGCACCTCCTTTCATATGCGGCTGATGGAGCGAGCAGAGCCGCAGGGACAGGTGTGGCCTTACGCCGGCATGCCTGGATGCGGCTATGCAACTTTGCGGACCCCTTTAAAACGTCTTTCACTAATTCCCCGTTTGATGGATCATCTCTCTTTGGTCCTCAAGTGAAAGAAACCTTGACTAGGTGCGAGACGGATGGCAAGACTCTTTCTGCCGTCGGAGTCCGTTTTTCTACTCCTTCTAGGCCTTACCCCAAAGGCCAGAAAAGTGGGAAAATGTGGATGTCCTTCATGGATGCATCTGCAGTCATAACAAATGGGTTGTCCTGTCGTCAGGCAGCCCTTCGGTCGGCCGGATTCCAAAGTCTGGGTCCGGCTTCGGCTGATGTCGCACTTCACCCGACGTCATCTCTGCTGGTCTTCGGGTATAAAGGCATCAGCCGACGCCATTTTCCTCAGTCTTTCTTGCCACGTGGCACCCAAAGCAGAAGCTGTTCGCAAGTGCCGGTCGGTCAGATCCAGAGATTACTACTACCGAATACTACTTCGAAGACTTCTAAAAAGCTAAGTACCCCGTTGGGGACTCTTTCTTGCCTCAGCCGATGTCAGAAAAAGTCAATAACTGTTTAACTTGTGGGAAACAAATACCTCATAAAGATTTCCACTCTTACTGTCTGCCTTGCTTAGGCCCAGACCACGACGTAGCAGCCTGTTCGGCCTGTGCTTCCTTCAACCGACGAACGCTAAGGCGTCGGTCGGAGTTTGCTGAACAGTTTTTCGGCTCAGACTTTGCGTACATTATGTCGTCGGATCCTCCGACTACCCAAATTGTTAAAAAACGCAAAGAAAAAGACCGACACTCGCGGTCCGCGGTTTCGGCCGAAACCACGGTTAAGCAAGCCGCGAGTGTCTCGGTTTCGGCCGAAACTGAGAAAACTGGTCAATCTTCAGCCGAATCCATGACTACTACTGAGGCTCCTGCTACCTTACCTGAATCGGCCTCAGAAATTTTGCCTACAACTGTGGTTTCTAGTGATTTATCAGACACCATCCCTTTGGATGTCTCTACCCCAGCACGTGGTGCTGCTAGACCCCCTGCAGCCATGCAAGGCCTTTGCCAGGGCTAAAGCAGCCAAATCTGCTAAATCAGTGCCTGTTAAACCTCCCTCACACAGGCCCACTTCTAGTTCACAAATGCTTACTCTGGCAGAAGATTTAATATCCTTAATTAGGGGATCCCAATCTCACCCAGACAGGGCCTCTCAGCCCCCAGAAAAGAGACCTAGGGCAGAGCCCCCCGAGCCAGTGTCCTCTGATGATTCTGCGGATGACTCGGACATTACAGACCAGCCAGAGGATCCTTTTTCTACTTATGAAGACTCCGATGCTGAAGAATCCATTCCAGCTGCCTCTCCACCAGAGGAATTTTCCTTTGGGGAAACCTTACATGCCATGAGAGAACAATTCCAATGGCAGGGACAAGATTTCTCAGATTCAAGAAAAAGGCTTAGGACTTTTCTGCACTTACCACAACATAGGCCCTTAGCTATACCTCCTGTTTTGCCTGTTGTGGATGATGCATTTAATGATGTCTGCACTGCTCCTGATTCTTTACCTCCAGCCCCTGCCAAACCTGATAGATTTTACAGGGTGCCAGACACTCATCACCACCTATACAAGGCCCCACTGGCAGACCCCGAAACTATTTCCCAGGGGCCTAAGGCAGTAGCCTCGACCACAGCAAAAAACCCTATTCCTTCAGAAAGGGAATCCAGGTCCTTAGAGAGATGGGGGAAAAAAGTTTACACCTCTGCTACTCTCTCAGCTAGAGCTTTAAACTCTCAGTTTCACATGATCCAATACCAAGAGTTTATGCTTGATCAGTTAACTAAAAAAACTGTCCTCTGATGAATCTTTAGATAAGAAATATGTATTAGAAATGGTGAATAACATCCAACAGGTTAGTAACCATTCCTTAAAATGTGGCTATGATGCACTGGAGGCTTCATTTAGATCAGCCATGACTGGCACAGTGATAAGAAGACATGCATGGTTGAAAGAACAGGTCTTACCGGATCATGTTAAAGCAAAGCTATTAGATGCTCCTATGGATAAGGCCAGTCTATTTGGTACACCTGCCCAGCAGGTAATGAAGAAAATGGAAGAAAAGGCAAAATCTGTACAAACAGTTAAAGATTTCTTACAGGTTCAGGCCCCAAGGTTTAGCAGGAACTGGCCTGCCAAAAATTGGTCCTTTCCTGACTCCACAAGATCCCAAAGGGGCAGGAATAGACGCTGTAGAGGCAGAAATCAATCCAGAGGAGGTGCCTACAGAGGACGACAGTGGCAAGGCAATAACCGAGGCACAGACACAACCACTACCACTACCACTGCAACAGGACAATCACAGTGACTTGGCTCTAACTCCGCCTACCAGGGAGCAAATAGCAGCACCATTAGGCGGAAAGTTAGCCTTATTTTCGAAAAATTGGCACTATATCACAAAAGACAAGTGGATTTTGCAAACCATAGACCAAGGCTACCGGTTCCACTTCCACACCTTACCAGTAAAAAGAGGAATGCCAAACCTGCCTCCAAATCAAAAAATAGAAGCTCTACAACAGATAACGGAATTAACAAAGATGAGAGCTGTGGAAAGAGTACCAATAACAGAACAGGGCAAAGGATTCTACTCCAGACTCTTCCTAGTACCAAGAAAAGAGAAAAGTTGGAGACCTATTCTCGACCTGTCCATCTTAAACACTTACATCATTGTCCCTAAATTCAAAATGCTGACCCTACAGCAACTTCTTCCCATGCTGGGCAAGGAGTGTTGGCTGGTAACTCTAGATCTCAAGGAGGCATACCTGCACGTCCCCATTCGACCAAATTGCAGAAGATACCTCAGATTTCTTGCAGGATCAGAGCATTATCAATTCTCAGCATTGCCCTTTGGCTTATCTACTGCGCCCAGAGTATTCACAAAATGCCTGGCATCAGTAATCGCTCACTGCAGAGTACAGGAATCCAAATTTATCCATACCTGGACGACTGCCTGTTACAAGCGGACAACAAAAGCAAGCTGACAACAGATTTACAAAGGGTCATTTACTTGCTACAAGCCCTGGGATACACAGTCAATTTACAAAAGTCAAGGCTGATACCATCCCAAACAAGAACATTCTTGGCGTGGAATTGGACACAGTAAAACAAATGGCATTCCTAACTGCAGAAAACAAAAGAACTCCCTCTTTACTTCTTGGCATTAACAAAGCAGAACAAACTAACAGCAGGAAAAGTTCTGCAGGCCTTGGGCTTCATGGCATCATGCATAATCTTGGTCCCACATGCCAGACTGCATATGAGAAAGCTACAGTGGTACCTAAAGAATTTATGGTCTCAACACAGGCACAGCTTAGAAGCAGAAATACCAGTAATCCCATGCCTAAAACAGGAGTTCCTATGGTGGGCTCAAGCATGCCAGTCAAACCCAGGCCTACCCTTCCACAACTTTCGAGCAAGCCAAACCATCACAACAGACGCCTCAGACCTAGGATGGGGGGCGCACATGCTGGACAAATGCATAACAAGGATTGTGGACTCAGGACCAGCTGCACCTGCACATAAACCAAAAAGAAATGCTGGCAGTAAAACTGGCAATCCAAAAATTCAGACCATTCCTCAAAGAAGGCCATTTGATGATAAGGATAGACAACACCACAGTCATGTGGTACATCAACAAACAGGGAGGCACTCATTCATACCCCCTATGCAGAATGACTTTGGACCTTTGGAATCTGGCTCTCAGCTACAACATCCAGTTACAGGCAATATTTGTACCGGGAAAAGAGAACACCCTAGCAGACATGTTAAGCAGAACCACCTCGGATGCTCACGAATGGATGCTACACTCGGACATCTTCAAGACCATCACAAAGAAATGGGGAATGCCACAAATAGATCTATTCGCTTCCCTCTCAATCACCAGCTCAAAAAATTCTGCACAAGGACATTCCACCCACTTGCATGGAAGGTGGATTCTCTCTCCTTCAGCTGGAAAGGCCTGACAGCATATGCATTTCCACCTCTTCCCTTGATACACAAGGTACTACTGAAAATCAAAGAGGAACGTCCAAGGATAATCCTGATAGCTCCGAACTGGCCAAGACAACACTGGTACCCATTGCTGAGGAGCATGTCTCGGGAGAAAATGTGGTCAATACCCCTGATGCCTTTGATGTTAACTCAGAACAACTACAACATCATGCATCCAAACCTAAAAACCTTGCAACTGACTGCCTGGAACATCACATAGCAGCAACTAACCCAGATCTTTCCCAAAGGGTTAAAGACATTATCCTTGAAGCCCGCAGACCTTCAACAAGAAGGAACTATGCAGGAAAATGGAAAAGGTTCGTCATTTGGAGTGCTGAAAGAGGAAAAGATGTGTCGAACATAGATATTGCTAACATTCTGGAGTATTTGGCAGAGCTTCTACATACAGGCCTGTCCTATTCCTCCATCAAGATACATGCATCAGCTATTTTAGCAGAATACAGCTTTGATCCACCTGTCTTTTCACATCCTCTACTCAGGCAGTTCCTCAGAGGGATCAAGAATGTAAAACCTCCTAGGAAACCACCATTACCAGCATGGGACTTGAACTTTGTGCTAGAAAAGTTGACACTCCCTCCGTTTGAACCAGCAGCAACAGCAGATCTACAACACCTGTCATGGAAAACTGCTTTCCTACTGGCAATTACCTCAGCAAGGAGGGTTTGAACTACAGGCCTTAATGGCAGTACAACCCTTCCTAATCTTCCATCAAGATAGGGTGTCCATGAGAACTAATCCTACATTTATGCCTAAGGTGGTATCCAGAGTGTCTTTAAACCAGGCAATCCACCTACCTACCTTCTTTCCCAATCCACAAAACAGAGGGGAAAGAATGCTGCATACCTTGGATGTACATAGACAGCTACGCTACTACCTGGACAGAACCAAAAGTAACAGAAAAACTGACCAGCTTTTTGTAGCCTATGCAACAGGAAGGGAAGGAAAAGCAATTTCCAAACAGACAATCTCCAAATGGATACGAAATTGCATAAGATTCTGTTACTCCTACCATGGAAAACCAATTCCACAGAACATAAGGCCTCATTCTACAAGGGCTACAGCCACTACCACAGCTTTCTTACGAGGAGTGGCAACCAAGGACATTATTGAGGCGGCTACTTGGACCTCCGTGCATACATTTGCCAAGCATTATAATTTACCTCTATATTCTAGATCCCGAGCAGGGTTTGCCACTGCTGTACTGCAAGGGATCCTAACCACACCATAATTTTTCTTCCTCCTCCTCTAGTTGGCTATGGTATTCTACCCATTTGTTATGACTGCAGATGCATCCATGAAGGACATAGTACAGTTTTGTACCTACCATAAATGTAGATGTCCGAACTGGATAGCATCTGCAGTCAGGATTACCCTCCTCCTTCCCCTCTGTGGTACTCCTAGGGTATTTACCCTCCTAATAGCTAGCTGGGGTGGGAGTCTCTTATGGTGTATTTGTTTGTATATATGTACATACATGCTTATTTTTGTGTTTGCCTTCTACCTTTTTGGAAACATTGGCATTTATCCAAAATTTAGCCTTCCAAGAGGGCAACTGGCATCTGGGGCAAGAAACACTGAGGAAAATGGCGTCGGCTGATGCCTTTATACCCGAAGACCAGCAGAGATGACGTCGGGTGAAGTGCGACATCAGCCGAAGCCGGACCCAGACTTTGGAATCCGGCCGACCGAAGGGCTGCCTGACGACAGGACAACCCATTTGTTATGACTGCAGATGCTATCCAGTTCGGACATCTACATTTATGGTAGGTACAAAACTGTACTTTCTGCAAACAATCTCAAGGGACTTTGCCTGACGCACAGAGTCGGTTCCCCGCCAGAGGCAGAGGGGGGAACAATAATGGTAGACGTCGCCTTAGAGGCAGGGGGGGTCCGCAGAACCAGGGCAATCGAGAAACCTTCTCCGATAAGCCCTTTCAGCATCCCTGAGGTGTTGCCCGACTGTCCACCTTCGGAGGCAGTCGGGGGAAGATTGTCACTGTACCCAGAAGCCTGGCGATCCCTAACTCAAGACAAGTGGGTACGGTCCATCATTTCTGAAGGCTATTCCATTCCGTTCTTTTGCACTCCAAATCAATCAAAAAAATCCCTTCCAGATGTTCCACCCGCTCAAAGGGATCAAGCAGCTTTGGAAATTTCAAAGTTGCTTGCAAAAAGAGCCATTCAGCCAGTACCAGCAGACCAGCAAGGATCCAGAATCTACTCCAAATTCTTTTTGGTTCCAAAGAAAACAGGGGACTGGAGACCCATTTTGGATCTCAGTATCTTGAACAAATCGGTCAAGAAAACAAGATTTCGGATGGTCACGCTACAATCCATCCTACCCCTTTTGGGAAAGGAAAACTGGATGTGCTCTATAGACCTCCAGGATGCGTACTATCATATAAAAATGAACAGACGCTCCAGGAGATTTCTCCGCTTCCGGCTGGGAACCAGTCACTTTCAATTCAGAGCCCTGCCCTTTGGTCTCACCACTGCCCCCCGGGTGTTTACCAAATGTATGGCAGTGGTAGCTTCTCACCTGAGACGTCAAGGATTCCAGGTGTTTCCATATTTGGACGACTGGCTCCTCACAGCTCCTACCAAGCATCTTCTGTTAATGGCCAGAAACTACACCTTTCGCATTTGTCAAAAGTTAGGCATCTCAATAAATTGCGAAAAGTCTGTTTTGTCGCCTTGTCGTGCTATTACCTTCATAGGCGCAAATCTAGACACAGTCAACATGTCTGCGAGACTAACAGACCAAAGAATAGCAGACGTACGCAAACTGGTCTCTTTTCTCTTCCACAGCAGCAGAGCCAAAGTAAGATTAGTTCTGAAAGTACCAGGGATTATGGCGGCTGCTATCCCTCTACTTCTATTAGCCAGATTTCACATGAGAATCCTGCAATGGATGCTCTTCACACAATGGTTGTACCAGGAGCTTCTGATGTCCCACACCATTATGATTACGCAAGCATGCAAGAATCATCTTCTTTGGTGGGTTTCTTCCCCTCAGCTCTTACTGGGAAGACCCTTTGTTCCTCCCCCTCCGGTTGCTACTCTGACAACGGACGCCTCCCTGATCGGGTGGGGGGGGCATTATCAGGGCAGAACAGTCCAGGGCATATGGCAACCAGACGAATGCCACTTGCATATAAATGTTCTAGAGATGAGAGCAGTGCTTTTAGCGTTGCAAGCCCTTCAAGACTCTCTTCCCCTGGGAACGATAGCAATCCAGACGGACAATATGTCTGTAGTGTGGTATATCAACAAACAAGGCGGAACCAGGTCCTATCCCTATGTCGAGAAGCACTCAGACTGTGGCAATGGGCGATTTCTTCTCAGCGGTTTCTGATAGCAACGCATATCCCCGGGAAGTCCAATCTAATCGCGGACAAATTGAGCAGAGCTATTCTCATGCCTCACGAGTGGTCTCTGAAAGATTCTATTCTGGAGAAAATTTTTCTCAAGTGGGGTCAGCCTTGCTGCGACCTTTTTGCTACTCCCCAAAACAGCAAGTGCAGAGATTATTTCACCCTATTCCCGTTACCAGGCCAGCCCAGCAGAGACGCTCTAGTCCAAGTTTGGCCCCGGGGACTTCCGTATGCATTTCCTCCCTTCCCACTAATCTCTCAAGTGATGCAGAAAGCTATCGCTCAGAAGGCCTCATTGATCCTCATTGCTCCTTACTGGCCTCGACAGGTTTGGTTCCCCTTTCTACATCATTATCTGTTGGAGCAACCTTGGCATCTGGACCTAGTTCCAGATCTTTTGATCCATCAATCGGGTCAATTACATCGCTCCCTCCCCTCTCTGAACCTCACTGCTTGGTTCCTCCAATTCCAACCTTAGCCAGGCTTCCTCAAATATCTCTCTCTGTTCGAGATATTTTGATAGCTTCCCATAAATCTTCCACTCGGAAAATTTATCTTAGTAAGTGGAAACGTTTTGCCTATTGGGCTCAAGGAAGGGACATAGATCCTTTCACTGCTTCCATCCAAATAGTCCTTGATTTTCTAGCTGAACTCTTCCATGCAGGTTCATCTCCTTCTACTCTTAAAGTTCAATTGGCAGCTATTTCTAACTTTCATGTGGGCATCTCAGATTCTGCCATCATGTCTCACAAGCTTTGCAAAGCTTTTTTGAAGGGAGTTTTTCTTCTCAGACCTCCTATAAGAAGTCCTCCTCCTTCTTGGGACCTTAATTTAGTTCTCGCATCTTTGATTCTTCCCCCGTTCGAACCTGCAGCTTCCTGTTCATTAAAATTGCTATCCTGGAAGACTCTCTTTCTGGTAGCCATTACTTCAGCTAGAAGGGTCTCAGAACTTCATGCACTCAGCAGTCGACCCCCGTATCTATTGTTTCATAAAGACAGAGTGTCCTTACGAACCAATCCATCCTTCTTGCCTAAAGTGGCCTCTGTATCTTACCTAAATCAAAGCATTGACCTCCCTGTGTTTTTTCCTAACTTTTCTAACAGGTCTGAACAAAAATTGCATTGGCTAGATGTTCATCGTCAGTTAAGGTATTATTTGGATAGAACCAAACAGATCAGGAAAACTGACCAATTGTTTGTCTCTTATGCAGAAGGCAGGAAGGGACTTTCAGTTTCGAAAGTATCACTCTCCAGATGGCTAACATCTCTGATTTCCTTTGCTTATGAAGTTAGACACCAAAAGCTGCCTAACAAACCTAAGGCTCACTCCACCAGAGCCTTGGCTACTTCTATAGCCTTCCAAGACAGGCTGCCTATTGACACCATTTGTGCAGCGGCTACTTGGGCTACTCCTCACACTTTCATTTCTCATTACAAGTTGGATTTAGCTTCTAGACATAGAGCTAACTTTGGTTCCACTGTTCTCAAGAGGCCACCCGGGACAAGGTGCTAGGGACGCGGTCCCATCCAGCAAGAATGAAGGCGAGATTGACAACTTAACATATAGAAGTTATGTTCTTACCATAACGTTCCATGTTAGTTGTCTTCTTCTCGCCTTCTTTCTTGCGTCCCACCCTCCTTCCCCCTAGCCTGGACAGACCTAGAGGAGTTTGATTGTGACCTCTCTTTCAACCACCTCTATTGTAGATAGGTATATGCTGTTCTGTGCATATATTCCTTCTTCAGGTCTCAGGTTACCTTCTTTCCTTCCTTTTATAGAGGTGGGTTTTTCCCTTTTTCCAGTGGTTCTGGAGTTATTTTTAGCTGGGCATAGCTTACAAACGAGATCTGAGGTAATACCGCCTAGCATTGTGGGATATAAGGGGAGCCTCGAGCCGGTGGAACCAACTCTCGAGCTTTTAGAGTGGCCGAGTCGGAGCCGAGGTCGGCTCCGAACCCATCCAGCAAGAAAGAAGGCGAGAAGAAGACAACTAACATGGAACGTTATGGTAAGAACATAACTTCTATTTATAAATCCTAATAGTCTCACTACAGAAAACTATATACATAACTCTTTTACTCTTAACCACTATCCTAATTTCTCTATGTATACCCTATACACTAACCTTCTATGAGCATTGTTTTCTGTCTGAACATCACCACCCCCACCAACAAACAAATTCATATTCTCACACAAACTCCATCAATCACATAAACATTACCTCCACTTCTATCTACATACTTTCAAAGTATCATAGATCGACCCATATCTTTTATCTCTATAATAAGAAAGCCCTGATTAACTATAACAAACTCTTAGTCTATTCAAAAACCTCAGCAACATCTTTTATTAGATGGTGATATTCACCCAAACCCTGGCCCCAACATAACAATTCACAAAGACCCACAAAACCTTACATCCCATGCTATCCTTACACCAAAAAGACCTTCAAACTCACTCTTAATAGCTCACCTCAACATCTGCAGCATTAACAACAAAATTACCCACCTACATTCACTCTTAGAAGTACATAAGTTTGACATACTCTGTATTACAGAAACATGGCTAAAGCCTACAAGTTAAGACCAAGAAATTACCCCTCCTAGATATAACATCCTGAGATGTGACCGCAAGACAAAAAAAGGAGGAGGAGTAGCCATTCTGTATAAATCAAAACTTCAGGTCTCATCCTTTAATGTGTTCCTACCCCTAGATACTAATGCAGAAACCCTTACTGCTAAACTTCAAATCAACAACTCAAAATCTATCTACATAATGTGTGCCTATCTTCCCCCTGGAAATATCAATACTCTTGAAAACATCCTTAGCTGCCTTACTACTCATCTACCTCAGGAAACCATTGTCCTAGGTGATTTTAATATAGACTGGGCTACCTGTAGCTCCCCAAATCCTATCTCCCACATAAATCTGTACAGTTTTTCCCAAATAATTACCTCCCCTACTAGAATCCATAAACCTAGTGGTAAAGAAACTACCCTAGACTGGATCCTTATAAACAGCCATCCTAATACATATAAATCAGGTACCCTTCCAGATGATTTTAGTGACCATGTTCTAACTTATACAATTAAACAAAAAACTCATAGCCCCAGTGATAATATTTTCAAAACCTCTCGGTCTAAAAAACATTTTCATCCAGACAGCTTCCAAAATGAACTCAAAGCATGTGACTGGTCCCCACTGCATCATCTTCAACTAGATGAAGCAGTCACCTACTTTAATACTAGATTCCTACAGATCCTAGATTACCATGCCCCCTCTCACTCCAACCGAATAAGAACCAAAATTGCCCCATGGCTCACAAAACAAACCAGACGAAATATCCTCCTACGAAATAAAATCTGGGCTAAATGGAGAGCCTCTAAAAGCCCAACAGACCACCTTCACTTTAAACAACTACATAATGCAACCAAAAAAGACATTTTACTAGACAAAACAAACTTTTACCTGCACCTCCAACAAACCCATCAGCGAAAACCACAAAAGTCCTGGTCAAGCATTAACAAATTACTTCAACCAGGACACTATAAAACTCCCACCCCAACAGGTATCCCTTATACTAACTCTAAACAAGTTGCTGATGCCATCAACAACTACTTCACTAACGCCATTCAAACTCTAGCAAACACATTACCTCCTGTTAGCACTAGCCCATCTAACACTTCAAATACCCCAGTCCCTACCTTCCATTTACAACCAGTACCTACATCCCTCATTTGCACCCTCTTACAAAAACTTAAACCAGGCACCCCTTCTGCTGACTGTCTTCCAGCAGAATACCTGCAGATTGCTGCCACAGCCGTTGCCTATCTCATTTCCATCCTTATTAATAGGACAATTACAGAAAGCATAATCCCATCCATATGGAAAGTGTCCCATATCATTCCTCTACATAAAGGCGGTGCATCCACTGAACTTTCTAACTTTCGACCAATTGCCTTACTCTCTCCAATAGCTAAAATAATGGAAAAATGTATACATCGACAATTACTACACCACCTCCTCCAAAATAATCTACTTGCTAACTGCCAGCATGGTTTCAGGCCTCACCATAGCACTACTACTGCCCTCCTATCCTTTTCTGACTCTATAAACAAACATCGTAATAACAACTCTCTTTCCTCTGCACCATTCATTGACCTTTCAAAAGCATTTGACATGGTTAACCATCACCTACTTATGGACAAACTAAAAGCCCTATCACTTGACCCACAATCATTACTCTGGTTTAAATCCTATCTGGAAAACAGGCACCAAGCAGTGCTGTGGTACAATAATCTTTCTACACCCGTCTCTGTCAAACATTGGAGTACGTCAAGGCTCTATTTTAGGCCCTCTTCTCTTTTCAGTTTTTATTAATGATCTAAATGCCAAAATTCCCCAAGCCACCTGTATACAATATGCAGATGATTCTACTTTAATATGCACAGCCAAGTCCCCAGCCTCTCTCCAGAACCTCATCCAAACAGTATTTAACATTGTTGAAAATTGGTTCATGCAACATTGCCTCCTTCTGAACCCCAAAAAAATGAAATTACTGCTTTTTGCTCCTACCCAAAAGTCACCACAATTTCACTTCACAGTAACTTCCAACAATGGAACTAGCATATCCCCTGATACTTCAACTCGTCTCCTGGGTATTACTATTGACCACAACCTTAACTTCGATCACATCAATAATACCATAAAATCTGTCAACAGAAAACTTGTCTCTCTATATAGAATCAAGCCCTTCCTTACGCCATTAGCTAGAACCACTATTGCCCAGATCCACCTTATCTCTACCCTACTGTATGCTTCAGCCATATATACCAATCTATCCAAAAACAACCTTAACAAACTTGCAACCAGCTACAATAACATAGCTGGATTTGCCACTGACGCCCCTTTTAGAACCCACCACTGCCACAACCTTAAACAACTGGGATGGTTAGAACTGCAGAACCAACTTCAATGTCAACAACTTACTATTACCCAAAAAATCCTTCACCACCCTAATAATATCCCAATCCTCTCTAACCTTATTATCCCATACAAAAATCTAGCAACACTACGCTCAGCTAATAAACTTCTAGTCTCAACTGCTAAACCTAACAACAGAGCTGGGGACTCACTTTTCTCTAATACAGTGGGAAAAAGCTGGAACCAGCTTCCAAGTGAACTTTTGACTCTTTCTTCTACACTGCTTTTCAAAACAACGCTTTAAAGAATACCTTAAAACACATTGGCTTTGTCCCTGCTCTAACCCTGACTAATACTTCTCTCCTCAATCATGCTCTCTTCATACTTTGCTAACCTTTTGTACATGGATGTTGACCTGAACTAACCAGTTACTTAACATCCCACTAGTATCTATCAAGTTCCCCTTTTTACTACTTTATAAGAATCTTTAAATTAGCTTTACAAAAAAAAAAAAAATGGACTCTCTAAGTTTTTCTAATTTTAGAATCTCAACAATGTTCTACTATTATCTTATTGTCTAATTTGTATGTTATGCTGTAAGTTATGTTGTTGCCTATGCTTGGAGCTTTTCTCCCCGGGCCTCTACTGAAAATGGACATTTATCCAGTTAGACTAGCCCGGTCAACAAATGTAAAATAAAATAAATAAATAAATATCCTTCCATGAGACCTCCCAAGATTTAGGTAGCTAGGGACTCTGTCCTACAGTCAAGGTTTAAGTGAAGATTGACAACATCAGATAAAGAAGTTATGTCTTACCATAACATTCCATCTGTTTTGTCTATCTTTACTAATCCTTGACATTCCCCCACTCCTTCCCCTTACCTAAGACTGTTAATGGACCGAATGTCACAAAAGACTGGCTTCATTATGTGGAATCATATTTGGTATCTCTTTCATTACATTATCTGTCTGTCACTGTTTTGGCAAACTCGATCTGAGGTAATTTACAGAGGAGCATCATGGGTAGTGCCTAGCTCGAGAGTTTTGGAAGGCACGAGCTGAAATAAATGGCCAAATCTGTTCCAAGGCTCGAAACCGAGCCCCACAGTCCAGCATTAGTGAAGATCGGCAACAGAGATGGAACATTATGGCAAGGCATAACTTCTTTTTTTGGTGTGAGGCCCTATTTAGGACTTTGCTGTTTGTGTATGGAATAGTCTGAAACCTCATCTTAGAAAATATTTGTCAGCCACTTGAACATTATAAAACTCAATCTGTCTGTAACAGTTCCTATGACTGATTAAATCAACCTCTTCTAGTATCTAAAGGATCCGAAGTATTTTGCGTCTCTGTAAATGCTGCATATATTTGCTGTATGTGGAATTATTTGGTGTGTGCTTGTGTTTGTGTATATTTTGAATATATACATACATATGTATATATATATATATATATATATATATATATATATATATGTATATGTATATATATATATATATATATATATATATATATATATATATATATATATACATGCTCATATATGTCACACCTCATTTGCTGTAGTCTAGTCATGAGCTCACTGATGTACTTTGCTTCTATTACTGTCTGCAGATGGTCCAGTAAACAGTCTGTGTTACTCATTAATAAGTAAAGTAAAATTGCCCTACTTAGGTTTGCATTGTGAATAACACTCCATTTATATTTGACAAAATTATATCTTTTGCAGTTGCTAGTAAGTTTAAACTTTCCTTGTTAACATCAAGAGATTTTGCATCTCAAAGCAGTTTTATATGCAGTAAACTAGATCAGTTAACATGGAAGGTAAATCCTGTTTTTTGCAGCGAGTTGACTTCTTGCTGTGTTTATCTGTCAAAAACAGATTAGATTATGGATTTTATAAAGAAGCAGATTCATTGCATTATAAATGCTTGTGATTCTCATTTAGCTGGCTTGCTGCTGCATCAGAACTGAAATCAAGATAGTTCAGACGATTGTGGACAGTCTTTTTATTTATTTTTTTGCCAACAAATATCTTTATTAACTTTTCACATATGACATAGGCAATCTTACATTTATGTAAATAAAAAAAAAAACACATGATGGCACATCACTTGCAAACTGTATGCAACACAGACACCATTAAAACAACTGTAGTTGCAAAGAATATACATCACGTATAATTTATCTTGTCATTGTCAGTTAAGCATTATATGGCTCATTCAAATCCTGCCTCTTAAACCTCATTCCTGTTCTGCATATATTGTTCCCACAATTCCCATTTTTCCTATGTAGTTTTCTCCCTCACTTTTCTAAATATCCCAATTGTAGTTGTTTTATCTTTGTTACTGTATTCACTACTTCTAGTAAAGTTGGTTTAGACTTTGGTTTCCATTTTCTAGTAATTGCTTTTTTGGCAGCCACTATAATTAGACTCAGCAAGGCTTTACTATGTCTAAGCAGTTCCGATTCAGCATACTAACTCAAAAAAGTAATCTCACCTCTCAATCCAATCTGCTCACCCAGCATCTCTTACAGAGCAGTCTGCAGGGAATCCCTAAAGTCTGCCAGCTCATTGCACTCCCAAAAAATATGTTCCCAGCCACCTCTTTCTTGGCCGTCACATCTCCAACATTTGCTATCCACCTGAGGAAAATTCTTTGGAGTCTACTTGGGGTATAAAAATACCTATGTAAACATTTCCAGGCAAAGATCCTAAATCTTCTAGACTTTGTTGCATATTTGGGAGATATACATATATTTTCCCATTGTCTCACGATTGTGGGCAGTCTTGACCAACTTTTCTTTGCATACCTGGCTCAAATTCTTAACATTTATTTATTTGATTTATCAGTTAAGTCTGAATGGATCATATGCGCCCCTTTCCAACAGATCCCCAGAGAGGAAAGCTCCCACAAGTTACGTTATCAAGACAAGTTAAAGCAGAAAAAATATATTTGAACATTATTTGTTAGAGATAGTGTTGAAAACTGGAAATTCAGAATCACAGCATGTTCTATCTTGACCTAATGTAAGAGTTTGTTTCCTAGAAATACTGTTCTGGTGAGAGCCCTGCATATTCTTATGTCACAGTATTTGACAGTCTCTGTACTTTTGCTAGTTTTACTGGATGAGCCTGGAACAAAACGTTTTGGAGGTCTACCTTTCAGAGTGAGTAAAAACAGCAGCAGTCCATGTTAGTACTGTAACTTTGATTTGCCAAAATTGACTTTAGTTGGATTTATGGCAAATATTAGCTTAGTTTAAGCATGTGTTGTTTATTATTTTGATTTATGCTGACCAGCATAAAGTGCTGTTGTGGTTTATTCAGATGGAATTAAAGCTATAACCTTGAAATTCTTTCATAGGTGGTACGTACAGTTGCCCACCCAGCAGGCTCATCAATACCATGATTTGGATGTTACTTACCTTTACTTCCCCCCTGCATCCTTATCTGTCCCTGAGGAGGAGGAGGAAGAAGAAGAATCAAGGCTGGTCAATGAAAGTAGCCCTGCATCCTCTCGACTTCACCCACGGGTTTCGGATAAGATCCGGGAGTTGGTCAGCCAGGGAATACACCAAGTATATGCTGTCAGAAAGCAGCTCAGGTACACAGACCCACAGTAAATAGCTTATTAATTTGTTTGTAATATAGTTTCATCAGGAAGGACACAATGAATGTATATTATAAGAGCAGGGTACATTAACCTAAGTGTATGTTAACAGACTGTATAGAGCAAGGTCTGTTCCAAAGTGATGCACAGTATTATGAAGTAAGTTGCACTAGATAAATGTCAGGTCACCAGACAACTGTACATTACAAAACAGAAAATATTTTTGAACAAATGCATTTTTCAGCTACAGGTAGCATAGTCGGTAGATATTTGCAAGGAAAAATATTCTTTGAAATCAAATACTGTAGAAGCAAGAGGAACATGGTACTTAACATGAAAACTGAGATAATGTACAAATAAAATACTGATACCAGACTTTTTAAGACACGGATCTGAAAGGGGAATTAACACAAAGAATGAAAGGTAAGACAGTAGTGATTTTGTCTCTGGAAGCATAAAATAAGAATATGTGGACTTTGTCTAAAAGAGTAACATTGCAAGTGGGTCATCATTAAAAGCTGAGACAAAAAAAAAGCAGATCTTAAGGAAGCTGAAGCAGGCCACAGTGAAACATTCTGTAAGCCAGCACAGTACCGTTTTACAATGGCATAGATCTGATAAGTATGTAATAGTTCACCTCTGCATAAGTAGTCAGAAACACCAGTTCCATGGGGTCAGGTGAGATGACAAGAAACTTTATTGGTGCACTTAGGAATAGCCTATGCATATCCTTATGCATATTCTTAATCAAGCATTGAAAACTGACTATGTACCTGACATTTTTTTATTTTTAAACATCTTTATTAAATTATTACTTGTGATATAGGCACATTTACATTTATATAAAAGTAATCACATTATATTAACAAGTTAAAATTAAACTTTTTTGCTTCACATATATTGCTATATACCATATAACCTAAGCAACATTACATACATTATTCAATTCCTGCCCCTTTTTGCCCCTTTTTCAAAACAAGAATATTAAACCATCACTTATGACCTAAGCAATCATACATTTATATAAATGAAAACAAACCACACCGACACAGTCCTAGTTGCAAACATTTTACATCACAAACCATACTGACACACATACCTCTCAACTGTCCAGATTTTTGCAAAATGTCCAGATTGTTGCCTCTTATTTTTTGGTCTTTTCCTCATAAAAGTTGCGGTTTTCTGGCAAATCATTCAGGACTGAAGTCACTAAATAATCCTAAAGAATTACAGATATTTGAGTTTCAGACTTCATACCATTCAGAAAATATATAATAATGCAAACATTTGAGTTTCAGACTTCATATCCTTCAGAAAATATATAATAATGCAAAACTCTGTCATTCTAGCAACTTTCTAAGTTTATAGGAACAATGTTTAAAATCTGTCCCTATTTTTGGACTTTTGTTCCCCCTCTCCTATTTTTTCTGGCTTTGTATAGATTTCTTGCACTGAGAGGTTGAGAGGATGAGTCATACTTTCAGTTGCAAACATTATACATCATTTACAGTCTACCCAATCATTTTCAGTCAGACATTACATAGCTCATTTAAGTCTTGCCTTCTTTTAAACCTCATTCCTCCCCTGTATGTATTGTACCCACAATTCCCATTTTTCGTATGTAGTTTTCTCCTGCCTTTTTCTAAAGATCTCAATTCCAGTTGTTTTATCTCTGTTACTATATTTGCTACTTCTGATATAGTTGGTTTAGATTTTGATTTCCATTTTGTAGTAATTGCTTTTTTCACAGCCACCATAGAGATAGCAATGCCTTAATATGTCTAGGCAATTCTGATTATGTATCATATCTCAGAAAAATCATCTCCCCTTGTCACACCAATCTTGCCTACCCAGCATCTCTGACAGTGCACCCCCACAGGGAATCCTTAAATTCTGTCAACTCACTGCACTCCCAGAAAATATGTTCCCAATTGCCACTTTCTTCCCTGTCACACCTCCAACATTTGCTGTCTACGCAAGGAAAAATTCTCTGGAGTCTACTTTGGGTATAAAAATATCTATGTAAACATTTCTAAACAAAAATCCTAAATTTTCTTGATTTTGTTGTATGTTTGGGAGCCATACATATCCTCCCATTTGTTCTTTGTGAATTGCTTATCCAGTCTCTTTTCCCAATTCTTTCTAACCTCCTCTGATTGATTCTTATAGTTATCATGCAATATTTTATATGCTGTACTAATTATTCCTTTTTTAATGGTAGCTTCTGTTCTAGAGTCTACTAAAAACTCTACCAGCGCTGGTCTTCCATTTAGGAACCCCCTATTTCTTTCTCTTTGACTATACCCTGATATCAATCCATGATAGGGAGGGTAATCTCTAACCTGCATTCCTAATGAATTCTTGGCATCTTCCCATTCTGTCATCTTTCCCTCTCTGGTTATTTGCTGCCAATACCCTGGCTCCTTTGTCAGTTTTCTCCAATAAATTCCAGCCCTCTGTTGTCTATATCCCTAATTGCAATCATCCATATCAGCAGAATCTCCTTTCTCCATTCCTGTGTTGTCTTAGTTCTTGAGTACTTTCTGCTGCTTTATGGATATAATATTCTGTGTGATTGTCATTATTCTCTGCACTCCTAGCTTTGCTTATGCAAATTCATGGTATCATTCATTAGCACCCCTTTCGATGTTCTGCACTCTTTGGACCAGTGGTGAAGGAAAAACCAATGAGGTGCAAACAGAAAAGGAAGACACTGTCTGCCATAGGTGTCAAATTTGAGAGCCCTCAACAATCTTGTAATAGAAATAATAACAGTTCCAAGTCCTTTAGTTTACAAAATTCCAACATCAGCTCTTTGATTCCTCCTCAGACATGGGCAGCTGCAACAGCGGTAGCTCCTTCAGTGGATGCTGGCCACGTGGGTGGAGATGTCTGCAGAATCAGGGTTTTAAGGGCCCTTTTCCAGCAAACAAACTCAACATTATTGAAAGCTTTCCCAGCTGTCTGGAGGCAGTTGAGGCCACTTATCTCTCCATCCTGCTGCATAAGTGGCCAATCATGCATGACAGTTGGGTGTGAAAGATTATATTCAGAGACAATACAATTTTCTCAAACCCCCTACACAAATGTCCCTCCCCACCAGCTAAAAATGATCGAGAGAGTTTTCTGTCATACTGCAAAAAAGAGCCATCCAGGAGGTCCCACCTGATCAGACAGGGTCAGGAGTCTGTTCTAGATTCATTTTGGTATCAGGGAAGAGCAAGACCTCAGGCCAGTCTTGGACATTAGTAGCTTAAACCTCTCTCTTTCTCACTACCAATTTGAGGCTTTGCTCGTCAGCCTCAACACAGCTCCCCTGGATGTTATCCAAGTGCATGGCAGTGGTCGCAGCCCATCTACAAGTAAAAAGGATATGTATATTCCCATATCTAGTAACTGGCTCCTTGCTATATCAGCCAAAGCATCATTACAAGCAATTAGAGATTATTTTTTGTAGCTCTGCCTGTATTTCTTTAAATCACAAAAAATCCCACCTGCAGCCCACACAGCAAACCACTTTTATCAGCTATCACCTGGAAACAACAACATGCAAAGTAAGTTTTCATGTAGACAGACTTTTTCCTGTCTACAGTTCAGTTACTTCTGCTTTAACAAACCCCATCAGCAGCTGTGGTTCTCAGGGGCCCTAGGGGGCTTATGGCTGCTTCAGTTGTCATGTTCGCCCTTGCTTGATTTCACATGAGAATTCTTCAGTGGATGCTGCCCACATAGTGGTCTCTGCTGTTGGACCGCCCGTCAGCCCCAATTCTTCTAACTTCATTTTGCAGAGATCACTTAGTGATGGTTGACATCACCAGCTAATAACATGGGGTGACCCTTTTTGATAACTCCAACCTCTACTGCCTTTCTCAGGAATTCTTCCATGGATGAAATCCGTGCAGCAACAACATGGTTAACACTGCATACCTTTTCCAAACATGATAAAGTAGATGTTACTTTCAGGACTAGTGATTCCTTTGGTGCTTTGATTCTGAAAGGTATCCTGTCATGATGTCACCCAAGAAATAGTTTGGGATTTCACCCCTATAGTCAGATCAAATGGAAGAATGAAACAGGATATAAAAATTATGTATTTATCATAATGCTGGATCCTTTTCATACAAGTATTTCCAATATGACATCACTCCCTCCCTTTTGCACCCTATCAAATTGGAATTTTCCTGTAGGAATTGCTAGAGGTTTGGTCTATTCTCTGACATACCTTCATGAATATTATCCAGAAACTCAGGTCCTTTGGCTGGGGATTTGATCTGAAATTAAGGAGGGCACAGAGGGATAATGAGAGAAAATATGAAGGAGCCTAATGCTGTGAGCACTGGCAAATGTCTGGATCAGATCCAACAAATGTCTTGGTACCCAACATTCATATCAAATGCATTTGGCTGAAAAGGTTCCAGCATTATGGTAGGTATATAACTTCAGTTTCTTTCAATTCCATGTCACTCTGTTTGCCTCACATAAACGTTGTAAAGAACAGTAACAAAGAAGCTAATTATTGTGTCAGATTGTAAGAGTCATTCCAAGGCATAACTCATGTCACCACCAAAACTGGAAGTACATTTAGCTGCTAATGTAAATTCACTGCTATTTTACCTCCATCTGCTAAATTTTCATTAGTATGAATCCCGACTCTAGGTGGCTTCCAGTAATTTGTATGTATGTGTGTGTCTGTGAGAGACAGAGCTGCATATTTTTGCCAGTTTTCATGCCCTGCTTGAAAAAATATGCAAACACACACATTGTCTCCACAATAGATTTATTTCTACTTTGAAGACAGTAAAATTCTTAGCAATGGAAGGAGGCAAGTACAGATATTCACCGTGTTTCACTGTTGCAGTCATTACACTTAGGTTATCCTGCTGGCAGGCTACCCGCAGTCGGCCTGAATTCCAAAGTCCTGGTCCGGCATCGGTTGCTGTCGCCTCTTCCCTGACGTCAGTGCGCCAGGAGTATATAAGATGCAGCTGACGCCATTTTCTTCAGTCTTTCTTGCCGCGTGGTGCCTGAAGCAAAAGCAGTTCGCAAGTGCCGGTCGGCCGACTCCTGAGATTTTCGAATTTGAATTTCTGATCCGAAGTCTTCAATAAAGCTAAGTACCCCGTTGGGGAAACTTTTTCTTGCTCCAGTCCGATGTCAGTAAAAGTTAACAATTGTATTTCTTGTGGGAAGCAAATACCTCATAAGGATTTTCACTCTTACTGTATTCCTTGCCTAGGCCCTGACAGCGACGTTGCTAGTTGTCAGTTTTGTGCTAGATTCAACCAACGCACTATTAAGCGTCGGTTCGATTTTGCTTTTCATTACTTTGGCCGAAGGTTTAACTATATAATGCCGTCAGAACAACCGATGACCAGAGTCCATAAAAAGCGCAAGGACAAAGAAAAAGGCAGGCATCCGAGGTCCAAAACCGACTAAGCCTCTTCTAGGCCAGTCGCCGGTTCGACGGTTTTCAGTGAGGCGCTTTCGCAGCCCCTGACACCTGCTACCTCAGAGCCACAGGCCGCCTCTGACTCCCACGTGGAGACAGCTAGGCCTCTGGAAACTCAAGGTATTGGGCCTACGGAAACAATTCCCTCAGATGGGTCCGGAGCCGCTGAGCAGGCATCGGCTTCTGAGGGTGTATTCAGTCCTACACAGCTTACTATCAAGACCTCTTCAGCAGCCAAGGCAAAGTCTAAAACACCTTTAAAGACAAAGAAACAAGTACAGCATTCTCCTGGACAGTCATCCATGCCAAAGAAACAGATGCTCAAAATGGCCGAAGACCTAATTACTTTGATCAGGGGCTCCCATCCCCCTCCTGATAAAAGGCCTAGGCAAGACACTGACTGACTCCTCTGACCAGGTTTCTATTTCTTCTGATTCCTCTTCAGAACAGGGATATTCTCTTCCTCCCTATGAGGACTCTTGATGCTGAAGAATCCTATCTCTTCAGCCTCTCCTCCTGAGGACTACTCTTTTGGGAAAACCCTGCACACCATGAGGGAACATTTCCATTGGGAGACCCAGGATTATTCAGAATCCAAGAAAAGGCTCAGAGACTTTCTTTTATTGCCTCAGGACAGGCCTCTTGCTACCCCCCCTGTACTAGATATTGTTGTTGATGTTTTTTCTGAATCCAGTTTGACTCCTGATTCTTTATCCCCTGCACCAGTTAAGCCAGATAGGTACTACAGGGTTCCAGATTCTCATAATATTTTTTATAAAAACCCTGCTGCTGACCCAGAAACTATTTCTCAGGGTCCCAAAGGGGTCAAGGCTTCCACTGCAAAAAACCCTTTTCCCTCTGATAGGGATTCTAGAGCACTGGACAGATGGGGGAAAAAGTTTACACCTGTGCTACTTCAGCTGTAAGGGCTTTAAACTGCCAGTTTCACATGCTTAAATGTCAACAATACCTAATGTCTTTGCTAAAACAGAAAATGTTTACAAGCTCTGAATGTCCTGAGAACAAGGAAATGCAGGATTTATTGCAAGCAGCTGAACAAGTGGGAAAGCATACTTTGCAATGTGGTTTTGATTCATTAGAGGCATCTTGCAGAGCTGCAGTTACAGGTTCTGTCATTCAAAGGCATGCTTGGTTAAAAGAACAGAGTTTACCTGATCATGTTAAAGCAAAATTATTAGATGCTCCATTACAGCATGATACTTTGTTTGGTGTTAAGGCAGAAGAGGTGTTAAAGAAAATGGAGGATAAGGCAAAATCAATGTAGACAGTAAAGGATTTCTTACAGGTTCAGACACCTAGATTTAGCAGGAACTGGCCTTCTAAAAATTGGTCCTTTCCAGTGTCAGACAGGCCACAAAGAGGCAGATACAGATGCCCAAGAGGCAGATCTCAGCCCCAAGGCTCATACAAACCTAAACAATGGGGTGCTTCAGCCCCCAAAGGTGGAGAAGACAAATCACAGCCTTATAGGAAACAGTCCCAATGACATTCCTCTACAAATGCCAAGCACTTACCTTTTGTCAGCACCCTTAGGGGGAAAACTAGCACTTTTTTCACAAAATTGGCACATGATCACCCAGGACAAATGGGTACTGAATATTGTTTCTCAGGGTTACAGGTTCCACTTTCACACCCTACCAAGGTCAAAAGGCATGCCAGACCTGCCACAAAATCAGTGGGCAGAGGCACAAAAACAAATTTCTGCTCTCATGGACATGAGGGCTATTTAAAAAGTACCTCAGCAAGAACAGGGGCAAGGATTTTACTCAAGACGTTTCTTGATACCCAGAAAGGAAAAAGCCTGGAGACCAATACTGGACCTGTCTATTCTAAATACTTTCCTGGATGTTCCAAAATTCAAAATGTTGACACTGCAGCAGCTTCTACCCATGCTGGGCAAGAAGGCTTGGCTAGTTACTTTGGACCTCAAAGAGGCATACCTGCATGTCCCAATCAGACAATCTTGCAGAAGATACCTCAGATTCATAGCTGGTTCAATGCATTACCAATTCTCTGCACTGCCCTTTGGCTTATCTACTGCGCCCAGGGTCTTCACAAAATGCCTGGCACCAGTAATTGCATTTTGCAGACAAAAAGGAATTCAAATATATCCCTACTTGGACGACTGCCTTATTCAAGCAGAGAGCAAGGACATTCTACTAAAGCATCTGGCGTTTGTAAAAAGATTACTAATTTGCCTAGGGTCACAGTAAATGAAAAGAAATCAAAACTAGTACCCTCACAAGAGATAATATTCCTGGGTGCAAGCTTAAATACAACTGCCCAGATGGCTTATCTCACGCCAGACAAGCAAAGGCAACTGACAAATTATTTCAAATGATGGCAACAAAGACCCAGCTATCTGCAAGAAAAATTCTGCAGGCTTTGGGCTTCATGGCATCATGCAGCCTGCTAATTCCATATGCAAGACTGCATATGAGGAAGCTACAATAGTATCTAGAAAGTGTTTGGACTCAACATTGCCACAACCTGGAAACAATAATAACTCTTATTCCCTGCCTGCAACAGGAGTTTCGATGGTGGGCACTGGCCTGTCACCACAACAAGGGAAAGCCATTCACTTTACCCACAGCCAGGCAGACACTAACAACAGATGCATCGGATTATGCCTGGGGGGCACACATGGCAGGAAAATGTATTCAGGGCACATGGCCCACGGACCAAATGCATCTTCACATCAATCAAAAAGACATGCTAGCTGTACAGAATACCCTGACAGCCTTCAAGGATCTACTACATCCAGGACAACTATTACTAAAGACGGACAATACTACAGTTATGTGGTACATAAACAAGCAAGGGGGCACACATTCCTACCCCCTCTGCAGGCAAGCCATGACTTTGTGGAACACAGCACTGTCCTATCAAGTACACCTGCAGGCACAATTCCTGTCAGGAAAGAAAAATACTCTGGCAGACGAACTAAGCAGAAACCTCATGGACCCTCACGAGTGGAAACTAGATCCACAGGTCTTCAGCATGATAACAAGGAAATGGGGATGCCCAGACATAGATCTTTTTGCCTCCCCTCACAACTGCCAACTACAGAGATTCTCCACAAAGACTTATCACTCACAAGCATGGAACATGGATGCTCTTATCATTCAGCTGGAAAACCCTAACAGTTTATGCCTTTCCACCACTGCCTCTCCTTCTCAAGGTACTCCTAAAAGTCAGACAAGAGAAGCCAAAAATTATTCTGATTGCCCCAGACTGGCCACACCAGCACTGTTACCCAATGCTAAAGAGCTTGTCTCAAGGCCCAGCCTGGACTTGACCTAAAATTCCTCATCTTCTGACTCAACAAAACAATCAGATCCTGCACAGCCAACTCAGAACCTTAAATCTGGCTGCATGGCAAATAATATAGCCACTCAGAACACACCTCTCTCTAAAGCTGTTATGGATGTCATTTTGGAAGCCAGTAGGCCCAGCACCAGGAAATCTTATGCAGAAAAATGAAAGAGATTCTGTGCTTGGAACCAGGCACAAGGAATTGAACCACTTGTTCCAAATATTCCTCAGATTTTACAATACCTAACTGAGATGCTGGATAAAGACCTATCCTTCTCATCAATTAAGATCCATGCCTCTGCCATTTCAGCTCATTACAATATGGAACCTCCTATTTTCTCACATCCACTGCTAAGACAGTACCTCAGAGGGGCAAAAAACATAAGACCCCCAAGGAGAGCACCGATACCTACATGGGACCTCAACTTTGTCTTGGAAAAGCTCACACTGCCTCCTTTTGAGCCAGCCAATACAGCTGATATAAAATTCTTATCATGGAAAACTGCTCTGCTCCTAGCAATAACTTCAGCAAGAAGAGTCTCAGAGTTACAGGCGGCAGTGGAACCTTTTATCATTTTTCATCCAGACAGGGTTTCTCTAAGGACAAACCCAACATTTATGCCAAAGGTAGTATCCAGTGTGGCTGTTAACCAAACCATTCATTTGCCAACATTTTATCGAAATCCCCAGAATAAAGGGGAGAGACTTCTGCACTCTTTGGACATACACAGGCAGCTACGCTTCTACTTGAACAAAACAAAAGCTTTCAGAAAAACTGAGCAACTGTTTGTAGCATATGCTGCAGGATCACAAGGAAAGGCTATCTCAAAGCAGACTATTTCAAAATGGATAGGACACTGCATTTGTTTCTGCTATGCACAGCATGGCAAGTCAGAGCCTAAGAATATTAGGCCACATTCTACCAGGGCGCAGCCACTTCAGCAGCCTTTCTCAGAGGAGTACCAACCAAGGAAATTTTGGAGGCTGCAACTTGGAGTTCAGTGCACACTTTTACCAAGCATTATCCCTTACCTCTTTACTCTAAATCCAGAGCAGGCTTTGCCACCGCAGTTCTGCAGGGCCTCATAGCCACTCCTAATCCTATTTAGACCTAGCCGCCCTACCTCAGCTTTGGGATTCTACCCAAGTATAATGACTGCAACAGTGAAACACGATGAACATAGTACAGTTGTGTACCTACCGTAAATGTAGATGTTAGAGTGTATTCACTGTTGCAGTCCAGGTTACCCACCCTCCATCCCCCTTTCTTTGCTGGGACTTATCTATACTTCTCTATCCTATACAACCTATGTGGTGTATTTGCTTGTAGATGAAGGTATTGTTTTTATTTTACTGTATGTTTTTATAAGCAATATGTATTGCCTACCTTCTTGGGGGCACCTGACATCTGGGGCAAGAAAAACTGAAGAAAATGGCGTCGGCTGCTTCTTATATACCCCTGGCGCACTGACGTCAGGGAAGAGGTGACAGCAACCGACGCTGGACCAGGACTTTGGAATTCAGGCCGACTGCGGGTAGCCTGCCAGCAGGATAACCCAAGTGTAATGACTGCAACAGTGAATACACTCGAACATCTACATTTATGGTAGGTACACAACTGTACTATTCTTGTAATCAGAATCCGTGCCAGTTGTCCGTAAAGTAAGTTGAGTGCTCCTTTTCCCTAGAAAAGAATAATAAAATGAGTGTAATTGTGTATAAAAATAAGAACCCATTGTGTAAAAAAAGGTGTAGGTTGTGTTGGGGTATACTTTACGCCTGAATACCTGGTTACCTAATTTAATTACTTTGACTGTACTATAATGACCAAACCATGAGCATAACCCCAGCTCAAACAATATGTTATGGTGGATTGCTGTTGCAATGGCATCACTTGTGTTTACTCAAAGCATTAGACATACTCAAAGTTTTACACTCCATTGAGTAACATTGCTTCATATTACCAGAGACAACCATGAAGCGCTGAATTACATTTTTAGTGTTCTCATTTTTAATAACTTTTTTATATATATTTGTTGAGTGCTTTCACTGTGTATCTTACTCATTAGCCAGTCAAGTGTCTTAAATTTGCATAAATTACTAAACTATACCTGACTGAGTGTGCTTTGTCATAAATTATTATGTCAGGTCCAATGTGAGGCAGAAGGTAAAGCCAAGTTCCTGATACACTGGAAATTACAGTATACACTGTAATCTGTTATTCCTGTTATGCTTTGAATCCCATAGCTTTTTTTGGGGAAAGAAAGTAATACAATGGTAAAAACATTAGACTAATGAAACCAAGTGTAAAAATTTTAATATATACGCACTGAACAACATACATGCATGCTTCGGTTGAATAACTTCAGTAAATGTAAATATGAATACTAACGTGTGTTATTGGCAAACCACTTTTTTAACAAGAAAAGCAGTTAATGTTTAAGAAACAGATTTCAAGAGATGTACATTTGTTGTCGCCTCAGAGTAAGACGTCCTGTTCGATTCTCAGCTAAAGTGTCTTCTGTGTGGAGACATGCATGAATGGGTGTACCTTAGTTGAAGGTTGTGCTTCAGGGCTGGCAACTCGGCACGTAAAAATGTACTGCCAATCATTAGCGGACTGGAGTTCGCTGTGGCGACCCCTAACCAGGAAAAGCCAAAAGACAACAACATTTGGTATCGCAGTGAGCTTGAAATCCATTTCAAAAGCACGGTCATTGTAGTTATGACTGGCTACTTGATCATAATTTTTTTATTACATGCAGTATTGTTTTATGGGCACTGACCTGTCTGAGTAGATTTTTTAAGGTGGTTTGTCACTATACTTACCTTCATAGTTGTTTTATTGTTGTAATGTCTCCTTCTGTGGTTTTGCCATAATTTTTTCATGGTTTTTGATAATTTTTCCCTTTTTTTCTGTTATTAATCATTATGCGATGCTCCAGCTCCATTTAATTTTCTGTAGTGTGTCCTCTGACCTTCTTTATCATGCAAGGTATTTCACTAAGGCTGTCAGTTCAGTACAGAAAAGTGATTCTGAGGACTGAGATGTTTTTTTCTAGTGATAGCAGTTATGTCCAAGTTGTTTGTGTAACTTCTGATGTTGGAGATCTATATCCTTACAAGGATGACCCTTATTTGAGTTCAGCAGAAAGTTCAGATGACAGTGATGTTGGTGTGGCCTCTCCATACCTTCATGAAAGGTGTTTCAGAAGTCACATAAACTGTAGATTCTGTTAGGATTTAATGAATATGTTCATCATTCCCACTGCTGCAGTAGCCTTTAGGCTGTTTGTGTTGTTTCCTACCTAGGAAACAACAACTTGCCAGCTTCAAAAAACTCTGGCTCCCACCACTTCTTTACTATGATTTTCCTCCTTGGGATCAGCCAATCAGAGTAAAGCTTTTTTAAGTACTTTCTTGCAATCTCCAGAATAAGCATCTCTTCAGCTTCACTGGTGCCGCAATCATCTAAGAACTTAACTTCTGGCAGATTAGTCCCCATTGGGGACCCCCCCTCCACTCAGAAATCATTTCCCTTTTAAGAAAATTTTATTTTCTGACTAAAAGTGGTATTTCACCTTTAAGAAACCGAGTTTGTTTTAACAATATCAAACATTTCTAGTCAGGGACAGTTGTTTTAAAATGAACTTTTTGTTAGGTATTTGAACCTAATCTTGTGTAAACTTTGAATTTTATGGGACAGAAAAGTTTACAGAGGTATGAACATGAGTGTATATGTCAGTGTAATGCTTATGCTCACTTCGTGAAAACTTACCTGCTGTTTTGGTTTCTATCACTGTATTTATGAGTGTTTGAAGTGTACTGACAGGAAAATTGTGTCCTACTTTTACTTTTCTTTAAGGTAAAGGAACTGGGGGAAAGAGTTGTGAATATTATGTGTGCTGTTTATGAATAATCGGTGACAACTTGCTTTCCGACTCACTTGCTTCATCTATGCGTACTGCTATTGATGTTGTGGTCCCTGGCTTACCCTATGGATATTTACCCCGGTCTGGCTGGTTTTTAATTCACAGTACCAGTACCTAGAATGAAAAAAATTATTTATTAAGGAGTCCTTGTCATTGTTGTGGACACAATCTGTGACTCATCCAACAGTGGGTGAACCTGCAGTGGCTGGCCATTTGTCGTTCCTCAGACAGCTTACTTACCTGTCTGACTTCCTTTGTTGTAGTGCATTTGGCCAGCATGACCCATGGGTCAATCATGTCTTCTGTGGCTGTTCCAATTTCTGATATGGGCAAAGGAGAACCAACTTCTGTAGGTTTTGGAGACACTCCGGGAGATCCTTCTGGGGGTAACTTTGATAAGAGACTGTTAGTCTGGGCAGAAGTCCCTCTTTCAAGTTGATCTTCTGCTGGAACTCCTATTAAGAAAAAAAAATTAAACACCATTCTAATGAAGAAATAATTGCTATTAAAAAAGATGAGCTCCTTACCTTGGCTACATAGGCATTACATACAGTGAATTCTGGTTCACAGAAGCCGTTACAAGTGGGCATACCCTGTAAAGTCATTACAGGTGGGCATACCCTGTAGTTATTCCTGAGGAAACAGGGTCTGATGATTCTGACATTTACAGAGGTAGGACTTTTTCTCCTGTAGATTCCCCAAGTCCAACTTTTTGTGAGGAAAATTTTAATTCTTATCCTCCTATGGAGAAATTTTCTTTTAATCAGACCATTGTTAGGATGAGTGATGTATTTGTATGGATTCAAGTAGATGTTCCCTTTGAAAGGAGCAAATGGATGTCCCTCTTTAAATGAAGAAATACTGTGATATGTTACAAATAGATAAACCCCATTCGTCTCCCATCCCTCCTGTATTGCCAACCTTGGAGGATATGTTGAATGCTGCCTGTAGTCATCCTAATACCCAGATATCAGCCCCTAAAGAGGCGGTTAAAATGTATAAGGTACATCAGGCTGATATATATTTTTTTCTTTCAACTTAAAACTGACCCAGCTGCCATTTCAACTGCATCTCATGCTGTCAACAGTCTAGTCTGTATGACTAACCCTTCATTTGGTGACAAGAGAATGTTTTCTCTTTCATTTTTAGCCTGCAGAATTCTGAATTATCCGGCATAAATGTAGAAATGTATGCTTTGGTGTATGGACTGTCTGAGGGAATTGTATTCCACTGTTCTTACAGAAGAAAGATGTTCTTTGTGTTTCACTGTTGCAGTCATCACACTTGGGTTATCTGCCTGCAGATAGCCCTCAGTCGGTCGGAATACCAGAGTCTTGGGATTTCTGCGTCAGATGCTGTCACCTCATCCAAGACGTCAGGTCATCAGGGGTATAAAACATGTAGCCGACGCCATTACATCAGCTTTTCTTGCCGCGTGGGAGCCCGAAGCAGAAGCAGTTCACAAGTGCCAGTTGGCACAAACCTGAAATTTTCGTTTTTCGAGTTTCAAACCTGAAGTCTTCTAAAGCTAAATACCCCGTTGGGGATCCTTTTTTCTTGCTCTAACCGATGTTAGAAAAAGTTAACAATTGTCTTGCCTGTGGAAAGCAAATACCTTACAGAGATTTTCATTCTTGCTGCGTCACCTGTTTAGGCCCAGACCACGACGTCCCTCGCTGTCAGTTTTGTGCCTTGATGTTCTTCGTGTTTCACTATTGCAGTC
Source organism: Protopterus annectens (assembly GCF_019279795.1). NCBI lineage: Eukaryota > Metazoa > Chordata > Ceratodontiformes > Protopteridae > Protopterus > Protopterus annectens. Next base: position 1,699,550,396 of record NC_056737.1, on the reverse strand, counting down.
ATTACATTTGGGTAGTCTGCTGGCAGGTTGCCCTCAGTCAGCCTGATTAACAAAGTCTTGGGTCCTGCGTCAGTTGCTGTCCCTTCTTCCATGAGACCAGGTCGTTAGGGGTATAAAACATGCAGCCCACGCCATTACATCAGTCTTTCTTGCTGCGCGGTGCCCGAAGCAGAAGCACTTCGCAAGTGCCAGTCGGCTGACTCCTGAAATTTTCGTTTTTGAGTTTCAGATCCGAAGTCTTCAACTAAAAAGCTAAGTACACCGTTGGGGAAACTTTTTCTTGCTCCTTACTGATATCAGTAAAAGTTAATAATTGCATTACTTGTGGGAAGCAAATACCTCATAAGGATTTTCATTTGTACTGTATTCCTTGCCTAGGCCCTGACCACAATGTATCTTCCTGTCGGTTTTGTGCTTTATTTAATCAACGCACTATCAAACGTTGGTACATTTTTGCTTCTAAATATTTTGGCTCACACTTTAATTATCCAGAAATGTCGTCGGTTATCAATCTGACTACCGGAATTCCTAAAAAACGCAAAGAAAAAGACAGAGACAGGCCATTGAGGTCCAAAACTGCTGACAACGCTTCTCCTAAGCCGGTCGCCAGTTCGCCGGTACTCAGTGAGGTGCTTTCGCAGCCCCTGATAACTGCTACTTCTGATTCGCAGGCAGAATGAGACCCATTCGGATGCCGTGAGTTGCTTCAATTATGGAACCCGCGGGTGTCTCTACCTTGGATGGGTCCGGAGCCACCTTGCAGGCACCGGCTTTTGAGGATGTTTTCAGGCCTACAGATTTGTATATTAGACCGACACCATCTTCAAAACTAAGGCCAAAATCTCGACCTGTGCTTAAAAAACCTGATGCCTGGGCCACATGTGCAGGCCCCTATGCCTAAAAAAACAAATGATCGAAATGGCTGAAGATTTAATTACTCTGATCAGCGGTAGCCAACCCCCCCCCACCTTCTAAGAGGCCTAGGCAAGACATTTATTATGAATCTTCTGAACAGGATTCCATTTCTTCTGACGAACAGGAATTGTCTATACCTACTTATGAGGACTCTGATGCAGAAGATTCCATTCCTTCTGCTTCTCCTCCTGAGGATTTTTCTTTTGGGGAAACTTTACATACCTTACGGGAACATTTCCACTGGGAAAGTCAGGATTTCTCTGAATCTAAAAAGAGACTTAGGGATTTTCTTCTTCTTCCTCAGCATAGGCCTTTAGCTATACCTCCTGTTCTAGACATTGTTGATAATGTTTTTTCAGAATCTATTATGGCTCCTGATTCTCTGCCTCCGGCTCTTTGTAAGCCAGACAGATACTACAGGGTTCCTGACTCCCACTAATTCCTTTTCAAAAATCCTGTTGCAGATCCGGAAACCATTTCTCAGGGTCCCAAGGGCATTAAGGCTTCTACTGCTAAAAATCCTACCCCTTCTGATAGAGATTCCAGGGCGCTGGATAGATGGGGAAAGAAGGTTTACACTTCTGCAACCTTGGCAATCAGGGCTTTAAACTATCAATTTCATATGCTAAAATATCAACAGCATATCATGGGACTGCTTAAACAGAAAATGATGTTAATTTCTGACTGTGTGGAAAACAGATTTACAGGATTTATTGCATTCAGCTGAGCAAGTTGGAAAACATACTTTGCAATGTGGTTTTGATTCTTTGGGGGCCTCTTGCAGGGCTGCTTTAACTGGGTCTGTGCTAAGAAGGCATGCTTGGCTCAAAGAGCAAAATCTGCCTGATCATGTTAAAGCAAAATTGTTGGATGCTCCTTTACAACAGGACAGTCTGTTTGGTAATAAGGCTGAAGAAGTTTTTAAAAAGATGGAAGACAAAGCTAAATCTATGCAAACTGTGAAAGATTTCTTACAAGTGCAACCTCCAAGATTTAGTAGGCACTGGCCTACTAAGAACTGGTCCTTTCCAGTTCCTTTGAGAGCCACTCAAGTCAAACCCAGACATTTCAAAGGCTCCAGGTTTCAGTCACATGGGGCTTTCAGAACAAAACAATGGGGTGCCTTCTCTTCCAAATCTGGAAACAACAAGACACCTCTCTATGGTAAGCAGTCTCAGTGACTTCCCTTTGCATTTACCAAGCACTTACTTTTAGCTGCCCCTTTGGGGGGGAGACTGGCAACTTATAACCCAGGACAAATGGGTTTTAAATATAATATCCCAGGGATACAGATTTCATTTCCACATGTTGCCAATTCCAAACGGATGGCCAGACCTGCCCCCAAATCTGTGGGCAGAGGCCCAGAAACAAGTACTTTTCCTCATGCGCATGGGGGCTATTCAACCAGTACCAGAAGAGGAAAAGGGACAAGGTTTCTATTCAAGACTTTTCCTGGTACTCAGAAAAGACAAATCATGACATCCTATTCTGGACTTATCTACTCTAAACACCTTTCTGGACATTCCAAAATTCAAGCTGCTGACTCTTCACCAGTTACTTCCTATGCTAGGCAAAGATGCCTGGTTGGCAACTCTAGATTTAAAAGGGGCTTACCTGCTTATCCCAATCAGGGAATCTTGCAGACGATACCTCCGCTTCAAAGCAGGCTACTTGCATTACCAGTTCCCTGCACTGCCCTTTGGCTTATCTACTGCACCCAGGGTCTTTACAAAGTGCCTGGCTCCAGTAGCTGCATTTTGCAGGCAAAGAAATATTCAAATTTATCCATACCTGGACTATTATCTAATTCAGGCAAAAAACAAGGACACTCTTCTAAACCATCTGGCATTTGTAAAAAGGGTTCTAACTTGTCTAGGGTACAATATAAACGAAAAGAAATCACAACTGTTACCCTCTCAAAAAATTACATTCCTGGGTGCAAGCTTGAATGCAACTGCCCAGATGGCTTTCCTTACGCCAGAGAAGCAAATTCATTTCGTGACTTACTTCAAATAGGTGGCCACAAAAACCCTGCTTTCTGCATGGCAAATACTGCAAGCCTTGGGGTTCATGGCCTCCTGCATTCTTCTAATTCCATATGCAAGACTGCATATGAGGAAACTTCAGTGGTACTTAAAAAGTGTATGGAGTCAGCATTGTCACAGCCTGGAAACAATGATTCCTGTCATACCTTGCCTGCAACTAGAGTTCCTATGGTGGGCAGAGGCCTGCCACCAAAACAAGGGACTGCCATTCACACCACCCCCTGCCACCAAACCCTAACTACAGACGCATCAGACTATGCTTGGGGGGTACATCTGGCAGGGAAGTGCATTCAGGGCAAATGGAGCCCAAATCAAATGCACCTTCATATCAATCAAAAATAAATGCTAGCTGTACAGAATGCACTGACAGCCTTCAAGGACTACCTTCATCCAGGACAATTAATGATAAAAACAGACAACACCACGGTTATGTGGTACATAAACAAGCAGGGGGGTACACACACCTACCCCTTTTGCAGACTAGCCATGGCATTGTGTAACACGGCCTTGACCTATCAAGTACAACTACAAGCTCAGTTCCTGCCAGAAAAGATGAATACTCTGGCAGATGAACTAAGCAGAAATTTCATGGACCCACACGAATGGAAACTAGACCCATGGATTTTCAGCATGTTGACACACAAATGGGGGAGCCCAGACATAGATCTTTTTGCCTCACCCCAGAACTATCAGTTGGACAAATTTTGCACAAGAACTCATCACAAAAAAAGCCTGGAAAGTGGATGCTCTATCCTTCAGCTGGAAAAAACAGTCTATGCTTTTCCCCCTCTGCCTCTGCTCTCCAAAGTTCTACTAAAAGTCAAACAGGACAAACCAAAAATTATTTTGATTGCTCCAGACTGGCCTCACCAACACTGGTACCCACTCCTGCGCAATGTGTCGCACCTTCCACCGTGGCATCTGCCTCAGACACCTTACTTACTGTCTCAGCAGAACAACCAAATTCTGCACACTCAGCTCCAAACTTTGAATCTTGCAGCGTGGCTAATCACCTAAATTCACCCTTGGCATCCCTCAGCAAACCTGTGATGGATGTCATTTTGGAGGCGAGAAGGCCTAGTACTACAAAATCTTATGCTGACAAATGGAAAAGATTCTGAGCCTGGAATCAATCTCAAGGGATAAGCACAGCAGTGCCCAACATTCCTCAGATTTTACAATACTTAACTGAGATGCTTCACAAGGGCCTGTCTTTTTCTTCCATAAAAATCCATGCCTCAGCCATTTCAGCACATTACAACACAGAACCTCCCCTCTTCTCTCATCCTCTGCTAATGCAGTATCTCAGAGGGGCCAAAAACTTAAGACCACCCAGGAGAGCTCCAACCCCTGCCTGGGACCTCAATTTTGTATTGGAAAAGCTCACTCTCCCTCCTTTCAAGCCAGCTGCTACTGCAGACTTAAAATTTCTCTCCTGGAAAACAGCTTTCCTTTTAGCAGTCACTTCAGCTAGAAGGATTTCCGAATTACAGGCTCTTATGGCAGTGGAGCCTTTCATCATTTTTTTATGCGGATCAGACCATTCATTTGCCAACTTTCTTTCACAATCCACAGAACAAAGGGGAGTGGATTCTGCATTCATTGGATGTCCACAGACAACTTAGATTTTACTTAAACAGGACAAAATCTCAAAGAAAATCTGAACAACTGCTGGTGGCTTTTGCTGCAGGGGCAGAGGGAAAGGCTATTTCAAAGCAAACCATTTCCAAATGGATAGACCATTGTATTCGTTTCTGCTATATGCATCATGGAAAAACTATCCCCCAAGGGATCGGATCCCATTCCACCAGGGCTACATCTACTTCTACAGCCTTTCTCAGAGGTGTTCCTACCAGGGACATTCTAGAAGCTGCTACCTGGAGCTCAGTTCATACGTTCACCAAACATTACCATTTACCACTTTTCTCTAAATCCAGAGCTGGCTTTGCCACTGCTGTCCTGCAGGGCCTTATAGCTGGTCCTAATGCTGTATAATTCCCTCCACCCAACCATAGCTTTGGGAATCTACCCAAATGTAATGACTGCAACAGTGAAACATGAAGAACATAGTACAGATGTTCATCGTGTTTCACTGTTGCAGTCATTACACTTGGGTTATCCTGCTGGCAGACGACCTGCAGTCAGCCAGAGTTCCAAAGTCTTGGTCCGGCGTCGGTTGCTGTCACTTCTTCCCTGATGTCAGAGTGCCAGGGGTATATAAGATGCAACCAACGCCATTTTCTTCAGTCTTTCTTGCTGCGCGGTGCCCGAAGCAAAAGCAGTTCGCAAGTGCTGGTCGGCCGACTCCTGAGATTTTCAAATTCAAATTTCAGAAACAAAGTCTTCAATAAAGCTAAGTACCCTGTTGGGGAAACTTTTTCTTGCCTCAGACCGATGTCAGTAAAAGTTAATAATTGTATTTCTTGTAGGAAGCAAATACCTCATAAGGATTTTCATTCTTACTGTATTCCATGCCTAGGCCCTGATCACGACGTCACTAGGTGTCGGTTTTGTGCTAGATTTAACAAACGCATTATTAAACGTCGGTTTGATTTTTCTTTGCATTACTTTGGCCAAAGGTTCAATTATACAATGCCGTCGGAACAGCCGACGACCGGAATTCACAAAAAACGCAAAGACAAGGATAAGGACAGGCATCCGAGGTCCAAAACCGACGACGAAGCCTCTTCTAGGCCAGTCGCCGGTTCTCAGTGAGGCGCTTTCGCAGCCTCTGACACCTGCTGCCTCAGGCCAACTCCGACTCCCACGTGGAGACAACTAGGCCTCTGGAAACTCAAGGTATTGGGCCTAAGGAAACTAATTCCTCAGATGGGTCTGGAGCCACTGAGCAGGCGCGGGCTTCTGAGGGTGTTTTCAGACTTTCACAGCTTACCTTCAAAACAAAAACCCAGTCTAAAACACCATTAAAGACAAAGAAAAAAGTACAGCATTCTCCTGGACAGTCCTCCCATGCCTAAGAAACAGATGCTCAAAATGGCCGAAGACCTAATCACTCTGATCAGGGGTTCCCATCCCCCTCCTGAAAAAAGGCCTAGGCACGATACAGACTATGACTCTTCTGATCAGGTTTCCATTTCCTCTGACTCCTCTTCAGACCAGGGATACTCTATACTCCCCTATGAGGACTCTGATGCTGAAGAATCCATTCCTTCAGCCTCTCCTCCTGAGGATTACTCTTTTGGGGAAACTTTACATACCATGAGGGAGCATTTCTATTGGGAGAGCCAGGATTACTCAGAATCCAAGAAAAGGCTCAGAGATTTTCTTTTATTGCCTCAGCACAGGCCCCTTGCTATTCCGCCTGTTTTAGATATTGTGGATGATGTGTTCTCCGAATCTAGTTTAACCCTTGATTCTTTGCCCCCAGCTCCAGTCAAGCCAGACAGGTACTACAGAGTCCCTGACTCTTACAAATTTCTCTATAAAAACCCTGCTGCTGATCCAGAAACTATTTCCCAGGGTCCCAAAGGGGTAAAGGCTTCCACTGCTAAAAATCCAGTCCCTTCTGACAGGGATTTCTGAGCATTGGATAGATGGGAGAAGAAAGTTTACACTTCTGCAACTTTAGCAGTAAGAGCTTTAAATTGCCAGTTCCACATGCTTAAATACCAACAATATTTAATGTCTCTTTTAAAACAGAAAATGCTTACAAGCTTAGACGGTCCTGATTATAAGGAAATGCAGGATTTATTGCATGCAGCTGAACAAGTGGGAAAACATACTCTGCAATGTGGTTTTGATTCATTAGAGGCGTCTTGTAGAGCCGCAGTTACAGGATCTGTGATTCGAAGGCATGCTTGGTTAAAAGAACAAAGTTTACCTGACCATGTTAAGGCAAAATTATTGGATGCTCCTTTACAGCATGATATCTTGTTTGGCATTAAGGCAGAAGAGGTGTTAAAGAAAATGGAGGATAAAGCAAAATCTATGCAAACAGTGAAGGATTTCTTACAGGTACAGCCACCTAGATTTAGCAGAAATTGGCCTTCAAAAAATTGGTCCTTTCCAGTGTCAGACAGACCACAAAGAGGCAGATACAGACGCCCAAGAGGCAGATCTCAACCCCAAGGCTCTTACAGACCATGACAGTGGGGTGCTTCAACCCCAAAAGGAGGAGAAGACAAGTCACAACCTTATAGGAAACGGTCCCAATGACTTCCCCTTCCAAATGCCAAGCATTTACCTTTTGGAAGCTCCCTTAGGGGGAAAACTAGCACTTTTTTTCCTCAAAATTGGCATACAATCACCCAAGACAAATGGGTACTGAATATTGTGTCTCAAGGTTACAGGTTCCACTTTCACACTCTACCAAGGCCAAAAGGAATGCCAGACCTGCCACAAAATCAATGGGCAGAGGCACAAAAACAAATTACAGCCCTCATGGACATGAGAGCTATTCAAAAAGTGCCACAACACGAAGAAGGACAAGGATTTTACTCAAGACTTTTCTTGGTCCCCAGAAAGGACAAAGCCTGGAGACCCATACTGGACCTATCTATTCTAAATACTTACCCGGATGTTCCGAAATTCAAAATGTTGACTCTACAGCAACTTCTTCCCATGCTGGGCAAGAAGGCTTGGCTTGTTAGTTTGGACCTCAAAGAGGCATACCTGCATGTCCCAATCAGACAAAGTTGCTGAAGATACCTCCGATTCATAGCTGGCACAATGCATTACCAATTCTCTGCACTGCCCTTTGGCTTATCTACTGCGCCCGGGGTCTTCACAAAATACCTGGCACCAGTAATTGCATTTTGCAGACAAAAAGGAATTCAAATATATCCCTACTTGGACGACTGCCTTATTCAAGCAGAGAGCAAGAACATTCTACTAACTCATCTGGCGTTTAAGATTACTGATGGGCCTAGGATACACTATAAACGAAAAGAAGTCAAAACTAGTGCCCTCTCAAAAGAGATAATATTTCTGGGTGCAAGCTTAAATACAACTGCCCAGATGGCTTATCTCACACCAGGCAAGCAAAGGCAACTGACTCAGTACTTTCAATTGATGGCAACAAAAACCTAACTCCCTGCAAAGGCCTTGGGGTTCATGGCATCCTGCATACTACTAATACCATATGCCAGACTGCATATGAGGAAGTTACAATGGTATCTAAAAAGTGTTTGGACTCAACACTGTCACAGTTTGGAAGCAATAATACCACTTATTCCCTGCCTGCAACAGGAGTTTCGATGGTGGGCACAGGCATGTCACCACAACAAGGGACAGTCTTTCACTTTCCCCACAGCCAGGCAGACACTTAACAACAGATGCATCGGATTACGCCTGGGGAGCACATATGGACGGAAAATGTATTCAGGGCAAGTGGGCCGCAGACCAAATGCATCTTCACATCAATCAAAAAGAGATGCTAGCTGTACAAAATGCCTTGACAGCTTTCAAGGACATTCTGCATCCATGACAACTTTTACTAAAGACTGACAATACCACAGTTATGTGGTACATAAACAAGCAAGGGGGCACACAATCCTACACCCTCTGCAGACAAGCCATGACTTTGTGGAATACAGCTCTGACTTATCAAATTCATCTGCAAGCACAGTTCCTGCCAGGAAAGAAAAATACTCTGGCAGACGACTTAAGCAGAAACATCATGGATCCTCACGAGTGGAAATTAAATCCACAAGTATTCAGCATGATAACAGAAAAATGGGGTGCCCAGACATAAATCTTTTTGCCTCCCTTCTGAACTGCCAACTGCAGAAATTCTGCACAAGGACTTACCACACACAAGCATGGAAAGTGGATGCTCTCTCATTCAGCTGGAAAACCCTAAAAGTTTATGCCTTCCCACCACTGCCTCTCCTTTCGAAGGTACTCTTAAAAGCCAGACAAGAGAGGCCAAAAATGATCCTGATTGCCCCAGACTGGCCACGCCAGCACTGGTACCCAATCTTAAAGAACTTGGCTGCAAGGCCCAGCATGGATTTTACCTCAAATTCCTCACCTTCTGACTCAACAAAACAATCAGATCCTGCACAGTCAGCTCAAAACCTTAAATCTGGCTGCATGGCAAATATCCTAGCCAAGCAGCCAATCCCTCTCTCTAAAGCTGTTATTTATGTCATTCTGGAGGCCAGGAGGCCCAGCACCAGGAAAACCTACTCAGACAAGTGGAAGAGATTCTGCGCCTGGAACCAGGCTCAAGGCTTTGACCCTCTTGTTCCAAATATTTCTCAGATATTACAATACTTAACTGAGATGCTGGACAAAGGCCTATCCTTTTCATCAATTAAGATCCACGCCTCTGCCATTTCAGCTCATTATAACATGGAACCTCCAATTTTCTCACATCCATTACTAAGACGGTACCTCAGAGGGGCTAAAAACATAAGACCGCCCCGGAGAGCACCAACACCAACCTGGGACCTCAACTTTGTCTTGGAAAAACTAACTTTACCTCCTTTTGAGCCAGCCAATTCAGCAGAATTAAAATTTTTGTCATGGAAAACTGCTCTGCTACTAGCAATAACTTCAGCACGAAGAGTCTCAGAGCTACAGGCATTAATGGCAGTGGAACTTTTCATCATTTTTCATCAAGACAGGGTTTCCTTAAGAACAAACCTTACATTTATGCCAAAGGTGGTATCCAGTGCGGCTCTTAACCAAACTATTCACTTGCCAACATTTTATCCAAATCCCCAGAATAAAGGGGAGAGACTTTTGCATTCATTGGACATTCACAGGCAGTTACGTTTCTACTTGGACAAAACAAAAGCTTTCAGGAAAACTGAGCAACTGTTTGTAGCATATGCTGCAGGATCACAGGGAAAGCCTATTTCAAAGCAAACTATTTCAAAGTGGATAGGACACTGTATCCGTTTCTGCTACACACAACATGGACAAACAGTGCCTAACAACATTAGGCCACATTCTACCAGGGCAACAGCCACCTCAGCAGCATTTCTTAGAGGAGTACCAACCAAGGATATTTCGGAAACTGCAACTTGGAGTTCAGTGCACACCTTTACCAAGCATTACCACTTGCCTCTTTACTCTAAATCCAGAGCAGGCTTTGCCACTGCAGTGCTGCAGGGCCTCATAGCCACTCCAAATTCTTTATAGACCCAGCCACCCAAACTCAGCTTTGGGATTCAACTCAAGTGTAATGACTGCAACAGTGAAACATGATGAACATAGTACAGATGTTCATCGTGCATACAGCTGCAGTAATCACAGATGGGTTTTCTGCCATCAGGCGGGTCCTCGGTCGGCCGAATTCCAAAGTCTAGGTCCGGCGTCTGTTGTTGTCGCTTTCTTTCCTGACGTCAGCGCGACAGGGGTATATAAGACACAGCCGATGCCATTTTCTTCAGTCTTTTTTGCCACGCGGTGCCCGAAGCAGAAGCAGTTCGCAAGTGCCGGTCGGCCAGCTCCTGAAATTACGAAAAATTGGAAACCGAAGTCTTCTTTAAAGCTAAGTACCCCATTGGGGAAACTTTTCTTGCCTCAGACCAATGTCAGACAAAGTTAACAATTGTATTTCTTGTGGGAAGCAAATACCGCATAAGGATTTCCATTCCCTCTGCATACCTTGTGTAGGCCCAGACCACGACGTCTCGGGCTGTCGCTTTTGCGCTACTTTCAATAAACGCACTATTAAGCGTCGGGCGGAGTTCGCCCAGCACTTTTTTGGTAAAGCCTTTGATTATAAAATGTCGTCGGAGACTCCGACTACCGTTTTGTCCAAAAAACGCAAGGACAAAGACCGACACGCGAGGTCCGCGATCTCCACCGACACCACGCCAAAACCGGCTACACGTGGTCCGGTTCTCAGCAAGGCACCTACGCAGCCCCTGACTACCGACGACTCTTCTTTGGCGGTGTCTTCTGTAACCGAGACCGCAGGTACCTCGGCCCATACCCAGACTACAACCACCGAAGCCACTGTGAGTGTTGAGCCTCCTAATGTGGACAGGTCCACTTCCACCCATGGTGTCTTTAGACCCTCATCTTCCTTTTCCATAAAGGCCTTTACTAAGTCCAAATCAGCCATGCATCCCAAGAGGCCTGTTGCACAGGGCCCATCTCCAGGCCCCATGCCTAAAAAGCAGATGCTAAAAATGGCTGAGGATTTAATTACTCTTATCAGGAGTTCCCAACCCCCTCCAGACAAGAGTCCCAGAGTGGAGGAAGATTCTCCCTCTTCTGACCAGGGCTCCATTTTTTCAGAACATTCTGATGAAGAGAAACACTCGTACTCCCCTTTTGAAGATTCTGATGCAGAGCAGTCCATTCCTTCTGTATCTCCCCCAGAGGATTTTTCTTTTGGGGAAAACTTGCACACCTTGAGGGAACACTTCCATTGGGAAGGCCAAGACTTTTCTGATTCCAAGAAATGACTTAGGGAATTTCTTCTGTTACCTCAGCACAGACCTCTGGCGATACCTCCTGTCTTGGACATACTTGATGATGTTTACTCGGAGGCTTGCCTTAATCCGGATTCCCTGCCTCCTGCCCCAGTCAAGCCTGATAGGTACTACAGAGTTCCTAACTCTCACCAATTTCTTTACAAAAGCCATAATGCTGACCCTGAAACCATTTCTCAAGGCCCCAAGGGAATGAAGGCCTCTACTGCTAAGAATCCACTACCTTCCGAAAGAGAGTCTAGATCCTTAGAAAGGTGGGGAAAAAAGGTATATACCTCGGCCACCCTAGCCATGAGGGCCTTAAATTGTCAGTTCCATATGCTTAAATATCAGCAGTTTCTGTTATCACAATTAAGAAATAAAATGTCTCAACCTGAACAACCAGATTTGAAGGAGTTGCAGGATATGATGCATAGTGCAGAACAAGTGGGTAAACACACCTTACAATGTGGTTATGATGCCCTAGAGGCCTCAAGTAGAGCTGCTGTGACAGGATCAGTCATTCGTAGACATGCCTGGCTTAGGGAACAAACCTTGCCTGATCATGTTAAAGCTAAACTACTAGATGCTCCTTTACAAAAGGATGTACTATTTGGTACTAATGCTGAGGAGATACTGCAGAAAATGGAAGAAAAAGCTAAATCTTTGCAAACTGTCAAAGCTTTTCTACAGGTTCAACCACCACGTTTTAGCAGAAATTGGCCTTCAAAAAACTGGTCCTTTCCAGCCACGGACAAGCCCCAAAGAGGTAGATACAGGCGCACAAGGGGCAGAGGACAATCTCAAGGATCATATAGAGGCAGACAATGGCAAACTCCAGCACCAAGAGGTGGCGAAGACAGTGCACAACAATACAGGAAACAAACTCAATGACTTCCCCCTTTTCATGCCAAGCAAGTCTCAGCTGACAGCACCCTTGGGAGGAAAGTTGGCATTATTTACAAGAAATTGGCATATTATCACAACAGACAAATGGATCCTGGACATTATAAACAGAGGCTACAGATTTCATTTTCACACTCTTCCAAAAATGAGAGGCATGCCGAACCTGCCACACAATCAAAGGGCAGAGGCTCAAATACAAATTTCAAAGCTCATGGACATGAAAGCTATTCAAGAGGTACCTACTCACGAACAAGGTCAAGGTTTTTATTCCAGACTATTTCTGGTACCAAGGAAAGGAACCGGCTGGAGACCCATTTTGGACTTATCCATCCTAAACACATTTCTACTCGTACCAAAATTCAAGATGCTCACATTACAGCAGCTTCTTCCCATGCTGGGCAAGGAGTTTTGGCTGGTAACATTGGACCTCAAGGAGGCATACCTGCATGTCCCAGTCAGACAAAGCTGCAGAAGATACCTCAGATTTCTTGCAGGTTCAATCCACTATCAATTCTCTGCATTGCCCTTTGGCTTATCTACTGCGCCCAGAGTATTCACGAAATGCCTGGCATCAGTAATTGCCTACTGCAGACTTCAAGGGATACAAATTTACCCTTATTTGGACGACTGCCTGATCCAAGCAGACAGCAAGCACATACTTCTGGAACATCTGGCTTATGTAACACGGTTATTGAATTCTCTGGGATACACAGTCAACAAAGAGAAATCCAGGCTAACACCACCTCAGAAAATAACTTTCCTGGGTGCCACAAACACCCAGATGGCCTATCTTACGCCAGAAAAACAGGGGCAACTAACTCAGTACTTCAAAATACTAGCAAATTGTACCAGGCTCACTGCAAGGAAAATCCTGCAGGCTCTGGGCTTCATGGCATCTTGCATTCTTTTAATCCCATGTGCAAAGTTGCATATGAGGAAACTTCAATGGTACCTAAAAAACCTATGGCCTCAACACAGCCACAGTTTGGAAACAATAATACCAATAATCCCATGTTTGCAAAAGGAATTTCTATGGTGGGCCCAAGCATGCCAAACAAACACAGGTCTTCCATTCTGCAAGCCTCAAGCAAATCAAGTCATCACAACAGACGCCTCAGACTACGCCTGGGGGGCGCACATGACAGACAGGTGCATTCAGGGCAAATGGTCCCAAAAGGAAAAGCACCTTCACATCAATCAAAAGAAATGCTAGCAGTGATAAATGCAATTACAGCTTTCAAGGACCTCCTGCATCCAGGGCAATTATTGATAAGAACAGACAACACCACAGTAATGTGGTACATAAACAAACAAGGAGGAACACATTCATACCCCCTGTGCAGGCTAGCCATGTCACTTTAGAACTTGGCTCTGGAATGGCAAATCGAACTTCAAGCACAGTACTTGCCAGGATTGGAAAACACGCTGGCAGACAATCTAAGCAGAAATATGACAGACCCACACGAATGGAAGTTGCATCCTCAAGTGTTTACAAAGATAATCCAAGCGTGGGGAAGGCCAGACATAGATCTCTTCGCCTCCCACAGGAATCATCAATTGAAAAAGTTCTGTTCAAGGAACTTTCATCCAAAGGCCTGGAGAGTGGACGCCCTTTCTTTCAGTTGGGCAGCATAGACAGTTTACGCTTTCCCACCTTTGCCTCTTCTGCCCAAGGTGCTCTTGAAAGCAAGAGCATACAGACCGAAGATGATACTGATTGCTCCAGACTGGCCAAGACAACACTGGTACCCACTCCTGAGGAGCCTAACACATACTCCTCCCTGGACCCTACCTCTAATGCCTCTTCTACTGACTCAGCACAGCTACAAAACTCTTCACAGTCAGCTGAAAACACTCAGTCTGGCTGCATGGAAAATTCCTTAACACCACAACAGACCCTACTCTCCAAAGACGTGCAGGATGTCATGTTGGAGGCCAGAAGGCCATCTACTAGAAGGGCTTACTCCGCAAAATGGAAACGGTTTTGCGCTTGGAATGAGAAAAAAGGCCAGGATCCTAGAAAACTGAATTTGCCTCAGATATTACAGTATCTAGCTGAGCTGTTGAACAGTGGACTTTCATTTTCCTCCATCAAAATTCATGCCTCAGCCATTTCTGCAGAATACAACACTGATCCACCCTTATTCTCTCACCCACTCTTAAGACAGTTCCTCAGAGGGGCTAAGAATATAAGACCTCCAAGGAAACAACCAATACCAGCCTGGGATCTTAATTACATTCTAGAAAAATTAACATTGCCTCCCTTTGAACCAGCTGCCTCCTTATCAATGTGCTAAAAGCCCAATCTCTTGACCCACAAGCAATCCTTTGGTTCAAATCTTATCTGGAAAACAGACAACAAGCAGTACTCTGGGATAATAATCTATCCACATACCTCCCAGTAAGCACTGGAGTTCCTCAAGGTTCTATCCTAGGCCCTCTTCTTTTCTCCATCTTTATTAATGATCTCCATACTGTTTTTCCACAATCCACCTGTATACAATATGCTGATGACTCTACTCTTATCTGTACTGCCAAGTCTTCTTCCTCTCTCCACACCCTTACACAAAATGTATTTAACACAGTTGAAAACTGGTTCACACAACGCTGCCTTCTTCTTAACCCTAAGAAAACTAAGCTACTACTCTTTACTCCCACTATAAAATCTCCTCAGTTCCACTTCACTATTACCTCTGACAATGGAACCTGCATTTCCCCCGATTCTACTGCCCAACTACTTGGACTAACTATTGACCATAACCTCACCTTCGATCCCCATGTTAATAATATTATAAACACTGTTAATAAAAATTAGGCTCCCTGTATAGAATAAAACCCTTCCTTACACCTCTAGCTAAGAAATTCATAGCCCAGACTCACCTTACTTCCACCCTTTTCTATGCTTCTGCCATTTACACCAATCTATCTAAGCATAATCTCACCAAACTTGAAACTAGCTACAATAACATAACCAGATTTGCCACTGGCTCTCCATACAGAACTCATCACTGCCTTAACCTTAAACAACTCAGATGGTTAGAACTACAAAAGCAACTACAATACAATCAACTTGTGATTGCACAAAAATCCTGCACCATCCTCTAATACTCCCATCCTTACTAATCTGATCTCCCTTATAAAAGTCTTTCAACACTACGCCAGCTAATAAACTTCTTATTGCCTGCAACCCTTCTAATAACAAAGCAGGCGATTCCTCTTCTCCAATGTTGTGGGTAGAATCTGGAACAAACTTCCAAATACACTCACCTCACTCTCATCCTATGTAATCTTTAAAAACACCTTAGAGACCACCTTAAAATACATTGGCTTTGCCCTGCTCAAAGCCTGATTGAATCTACTTTTCATCTCTCCTCCCTGCTTCTTACTTTCCTGCTTCCTTAATCAATTACCCTCCCATATCTTATGAACAACACTATAACATGTTTCCTAATGTTAAATTGTTTTAGTTTTGATTGACTTCACATGAACCCTACTAAAGCATTAAGACTTGTTTAATTTTTTTACTTCTACTCTAATGAAACGTTACATTATTCACAATTTATTTTTTTCATGTCTTATTTTGTAATGTAAAACTAATCTTTTTTATAATATTTTGAATGTATTAATTTACTTATGTTGGAGCTTTTCTCCTCGGGCCTCTACTGAAAAGGGATATGTATCCAGCTAGACTAGCCTGGTCAACAAATGTAAATAAATAAAATAAATAAATAAAATATTTGTCCTGGAAAACAGCTTTCCTTCTGGCCATTACCTCAGCTCGTAGGGTTTCGGAACTACAAGCCCTCATGGCTGTGCAGCCCTTTCTCATCTTCCATCAGGACAGGGTTTCCCTATGAACCAACCCGTCATTTATGCCTAAGGTAGTATCTAGGGTAGCTTTAAATCAGGCCATACACTTACTTACCTTTTACCCCAATCCTCAAAACAAAGGGGAAAGGCTGCTACATTCCTTAGACATCCATAGACAGCTACGTTACTATTTGGACAGAACAAAGCCTTTCAGGAAATCAGAACAACTCTTTGTGTCCTATGCTATAGGAACTCAAGGGAAGCCAATTTCCAAACAGACAATTTCAAAATGGATAGGCCACTGCATATGGTTTTGTTACTCCTATCATGGCAAATCTGTTCCTACAGGCATCAGATCCCACTCCACAAGGGCCACAGCTACCTCTACAGCCTTCCTCAGAGGAGTCCCTACCAAAGATATTTTGGAGGCAGCCACTTGGAGTTCTGTGCATACCTTCACAAAACACTACCACCTGCCTTTATACTCCAAAACTAGAGCAGGTTTTGCCACTGCTGTGTTGCAGGGCATTCTGGCTCCTCCCAGTTCCACCTAGTGCCTACCACCCTGTGCGTAGCTTTGGGATTCTACCCATCTGTGATTACTGCAGCTGTATGCACGATGAACATAGTACAGTTTTGTACCTACCATAAAGGTAGATGTTCGAGTGCTAATACAGCTGCAGTACAGGTTTCCCTCCCTCCTTCCCCTCTTGGTAAAGGCCTAGTGGCTAACACCTCCTCATACAACCTGATTGGGTTATCCTTCTATGGTGTATTTGCTTGCAACTACTGATTTTTGATTATATTGCATTGCATGATTATATATATAATTTATGTATTGCCTTCCTTCTGGGGGCACCTGACATCTGAGGCAAGAAAGACTGAAGAAAATGGCGCCGGCTGTGTCTTATATACCCCTGTCGTGCTGACGTCAGGAAAGAAAGCGACACCAACCGACGCCGGACCTAGACTTTGGAATTCGGCCGACCGAGGACACGCCTGACGGCAGAAAACCCATCTGTGATTACTGCAGCTGTATTAGCACTCGAACATCTACATTTATGGTAGGTACAAAACTGTACTTTTTGTGCCTACCATAAATGTAGATGTTCGAGTGTATTCACTGTTGCAGTCCAGGTTATCCACCCTCCATCCTCATTTACTTTGCTGGGACTTATCTATGCCGTTCTATCCTATACAACTTATATACAACCTATATGGTGTATTTGCTTGTAGATAAGGGTATTGTTTTTTATTCACTGTATGTTTTTGTTAGCAATATGTATTGCCTATCTATTTGGGGGCACCTGACATCTGGGGCAAGAAAAACTGAAGAAAATGGCGTCGCTTGCATCTTATATACCCCTGGCGCTCTGACGTCAGGGAAGAAGTGACAGCAACCGACGCCGGATCAAGACCTTGGAACTCTGGCCGACTGCCGGTCGCCTGCCAGCAGGATAACCCAAGTTTAATGACTGCAACAGTGAATACACTCGAACATCTACATTTATGGTAGGTACAAAACTGTACTTTGTGTACACTTACCATAAATGTTGATGTTCGAGTGTATTCACTGTTGAAGTCCTGGTTACCCCCCCCCCCCAGCCCCCTATTTTTCTCTGGTTATACCTCTGCTTTCTTTTACTATGCCTAAAATCCCTTTTGGTGTATTTGCTTTTGGGATTGGAGGTATATTTTTTGTGTTTTTAATTTTATTTGCAACCCATTTGGAGGGCAGCTGACATCTGGGGTAAGAAAAACTGATGTAATAGCGTCGGCTGCATGTTTTATACCCTGACGACCTGACGTCATGGAAGAAGGGACAGCAACCGACGCAGGACCCAAGACTTTGTTAATCAGGCCAACTGAGGGCAACCTGCCAGCAGATTACCCAAATGTAATGACTGCAACAGTGAATACACTCGAACATCTACACTTATGGTAAGTGTACACATCTGTACTTTCAACACCCGAACTATTCATCGTCAGGCTATTTTTGTCTCTAAATTCTTTCGCTCTCATTCTCCATATTCTGAAATGGCTTCAGTAAGACATCCGACTACCGATCTTCTGAAAAAATGCAAAGATAAAGACAGAGACAGACCGCATAGGTCCAAAACTGCCAATGACGCTTCCATTAAGCTAGTCGCCAGTTCACCGGTATTCAGTGAGGCGCTTTCGCAGCCCGTTACCCGCTTCTACAGATTCGCAGGCCTCTATTGAGACCCATTCGGAGTCCGGTATGCCGCGAGATGCTTCTTCGACTATGGAACCTGGGGATGTCTCTACCTTGGATGGGTCTGGAGCTGTTGTGCAGGCACCAGCTTTTGAGGGTGTATTCAGACCTTCCAATGTTCGTATTAAACCGACTACTTCGTTAATGACTAAATCTACCAAATTTTTCAGGCCCAGAGTTCACACTACGCCTAGGAAACCGATGACCAAAGCACATTCTCAAGCTCCCATGCCACAGAAACAAATCCTTAGAATGGCTGAAGACCTTATTACTTTAATTAGGGGAAGCCAGCCTTCCCCCGCTAAAAGACAAAGAATTGATTTTCCTTCTGATTCTTCAGACCATGAATCTGATGACTCTGACCCCTATGATTACCAGGACATACCCTTGTCTATGAGGACTCAGATGCAGAGGATTCAATTCCCTCAGCCCCCCCCCCCCCGAAGACCTTTCTTTCGGTGAAACCTTGCATACCCTAAGAGAGCATTTCTGCTAGGAATGCCAGGACTACCCACAGTCCTAAAAGAGACTCATAGAACTTTTAGACTTGCCTCAGCATAGGCCTCTAGCTATTCCTCCTGTCCTGGATATTGCAGATGATGTCTTCATGGAATTCAGCCTTATCCCTGATACTTTACCAACTACTCCTAGAAAGCCTGATAGATTCCTCAGAGTACCTGACTCTCACAAATTTCTCTTTAAAAATTCCACTGCGGATCCAGAGATCATTGCCCAGGGACCTAAAGGTATTAAGGCTTCTACAGCCAAAAACCCTACCCCTTCGGACAGGGATTCTAGGGCTCTAGACAGATGGGGTAAGAAGGTATATACCTCTGCAACTCTTGCCATGAGGGCTTTAAATTGCCAGTTTCACATGGTGAAGTGCCAGCAGCATATTATTAATCTAATTAAAAAAAAAATGTTGTTGATTCGTGATTGTGCAGAAAATAAGGACTTACAAGACTTAATGCTTTCTGCAAACCAAGTTGGTATACTTTGCAGTGTGGTTTTGATGCCTTAGAAGCATCTTGCAGGGCTGCTGTCACTGGGTCTGTTCTGAGAAGGCATCCTTGGCTGAAGGAACAAATCTTTCCAGATCATGTCAAGGCAAAATCACTTGATGCTCCATTAAACCAAGAATGTTTGTTTGGCTCTAAATCAGAAGAAGTCCTTAAAAAGATGGAGGAAAAAGCTAAATCCATGCAAACTGCTAAAGATTTCTTACAGGTACAGCCACCTATATTCAGTAGGCTTTGGCCTTCAAAAAACTGGTCTTTTCCAGTCCCTTCCAGACCTTCTCAGCCCAAAACCAGGGGCAACAGACCACAAAGACTACAGTTTCAGGGTATGCACAGATCTAAACAATGGAGTGCTCCCTCCTCAAAAACTGGGAGTGGTAAGCCACCCCCCATGGAAAAAGTTTACAATGACTTGTCCTTAATCCTTTACAGCCATTCCCAAGTACTTGCACCCCTAGGAGGAAAATTCGCCCTGCATGCAAAAATCTGGGAGTATATAAAACATTGTATCCCAGGGATACAGATTCTATTTCCACTCTCTGCCAACCCCAGGTAGATTGCCAGACCTTCCACCAAACAAGTGGACACAGGCCCAAAAGCAACTACTTTCTCTTCTCAGTATCAGGGCTATTCAACCTGTGCCAACAAAGCAAAGGGGACAGGATTTCTACTCCAGGCTGTTCTGGTGCCCAGGAAAGAGAACTTTTGGTGCCCTATTCTGGATCTGTCAACCCTAAACACCTTCCTGGTGGTACCAAAATTCAAAATGCTTACACTCCAGCAGCTCCTTCCTATGCTAGCCAAGGATCCCTGGCTAGTCACCCTAGACTAAATAGAAGCTTATCTACACATCCCCATAAGGGATCCTTGCAGGAAATATCTACGTTTCAGGGCAGGCTCTATGCATTATCAGTTTTCTGCACTTCCCTTTGGCTTATCTACTGCGCCCAGGGTATTCACAAAGTGCCTGGCTCCAGCCATTGCTTACTGCAGGCAGAGAAATATTAAAATTTACCCATACTTGGACGATTGCCTGATTCAGGCGGACAGTCAGGAATTGCTACTTCAGCACCTGACATTTGTAAAGAGACTCCTGACTTGTCTGGGATATACCATCAATGAAAAGAAATCACATCTGATACCCAGCCAAAAGATTGTATTCCTGGGAGCAAGCTTGAGCACAACTTCCCAGATGGCATTCCTCACTCCAAAAAAGCAGGTTTATTTGACAACTTATTTCACACTACTGGCCACCCAAACCCAGCAATCTGGAAGAAAAATACTGCAAGCCCTAGGGTTCATGGCCTCATGCATTCTACTGATTCCATATGCAAGACTGCATATGAGGAAACTTCAATGGTACTTAAAAAGTCTCTGGTGTCAACATTCCGAGGACCTGGAAACAGTGATTCCTATCATTCCTTGCCTAAGGACAGAGTTCCTTTGGTGGGCAGAGGCTTGCAACCGTAACAATGGGACTCCCTTTCTCACAACCACACGCCATCCAAACTCTGACAACAGACACATCAGACTATGCATGGGGGGCTCACATGGCAGGCAAATGCATTCAAGGCAAATGGAGCCCAGGACATATTCACCTGCAGATCAGTCAAAAAGAAATGTTAGCTGTACAGAATGAACAGCCTTCAAACACCTTATCCTGCCAGGACAACTCCAGATAAAGACAGACAACACCACAGTTATGTGGTACATAAACAAGCAGGGGGGTACTCACTCCTACCCACTCTGCAGGGTAGCCATGGCTCTGTGGAACACAGCCTTAAGCAACCAAGTGCACCTGCAAGCTCAATTCCTGCCAGGCAAACAAAATTCACTGGCAGAAGACTTAAGCAGAAGTCTAATGGACCCACATGCATGGAAACTGGAACCAAACTCATTCAAACTTCTAATACACAGGTGGGGGACACCAGAGGTGGACCTCTTTGCGTCTCCCCAAAACCATCAACTAAACAAAATTTGCACCAGAATTCCCCACAGCCAAGCTTGGAAAGTGGATGCCCTGTCCTTCACATGGGAAAACCTTTCACTGTATGCCTTTCCCCCTCTGCCCCTCCTTCCAAAAGTACTCCTCAGGATCAAACAGGACAGGCGAAGGCCAATCCTTATTGCAGCAGACTGGCCACGCCAGCACTGTTACCCACTCTTACATAGTCTGACAGCAGTGCCACCCTGGCCCCTACATCAGACCCTCTCTGCTGTCCCAGCAGGAGGGACAGATTTTGCATCCTCAACTGCAAACCCTGAACCTGGCAGCCTGGCTTATTCCCTGAATACATCACCAGCAACCCTCAGCAAACAGGTGCTGGATGTTATCCTTGAGGCCAGGAGGTCCAGTACTAGGAAATCCTATTCAGAAAAGTGGAATAGATACCGTTCTTGTAGCCAATCTCAAGGGAAGGACACAGCCATGCCCTCCTTGCCTCAGATCCTAGATTACCTAGCAGACCTGCTCCACAAAGGCCTATTCTTCTCATCAATTAAGATCCATGCCTCTGCCATCTCAGTTTGTTACAATACTGAGCACCCGTCTTCTCTCACCCTCTGATCAAACAGTTCCTCAGAGGAGCTAACAAATTAAGACCCCCAAGGAGAGCTCCCACTCCTGCCTGGGACCTTAACTTTGTACTAGAGAAGCTCACGCTTCCCTCTTTTGAGCCTGCTGCTACAGCAGAGTTAAAATTCCTCTCTTGGAAAACAGCCTTACTTCTAGCCATCACTTCAGCAAGAAAACTGTCCGAGTTACAGGCCCTTATGGCTGTGGAACCCTTCATTATCTTCCATGCGGACAGGGTTTCCTTCAGGACTAACTCATCTTTTATGACCAGTGTGGCTTTAAACCAGTGTGGCTTTAAACCAATCCATCCATTTGCCAACCTTTTATTCCTAATCCTCAGAATAAAGGGGAAAGGATCCTGCACTCCTTGGACGTGCACAGACAGCTCAAGTTCTACCTTGACAGGATTTAACCTTTCAGAAAATCTGACCAGCTGCTAGTTAGCTTTGCTACAGGGGCACAAGGCAAGGCTATTTCAAAACAAACCATCTCTAAATGGATAGCACACTGCATCCATTTCTGCTACAAACACCATGGAAACCTACCCCACAGGGGGTCAGTCCTCATGCCACTAGGGCTGTCTCATCCTCTACAGCTTTTCTCAGGAGAGTCCCTACCAGGGACATCCTGGAAGCTGCAACCTGGAGTTCTGTACACACCTTCACCAGGCATTACCACTTACCTATCTTTTCTAAATCCAGAGCTCAATTTGCCACAGCAGTCTTGCAAGGCCTGCTAGCCAGCCCTACTACTTCCTGACTTCCTCCACCCTTCCTCAGCTTTGGGAATCAACCCAAGTGTGATGACTGCAACAGTGAAACACGAAGAATATAGTACATTTGTGTACACTTACCATAAATGTAGATGTTCGAGTTTATTCACTGTTGCAGTCCTGGTTACCTTCCCTCCAGCCCCGTCTTTCTACCTATCCTCTTTTTTTGGCCATATCTTATGGAAATGGTCTTTACCTTTTACTGGAGGTGTTCCACATCAGTTGATTGCTTCCTATTTTGGGGGCTCCTGACATCTGGGGCAAGAAAAACTGATGTAATGGCGTTGGCTGCATGTTTTATACCCCTGACGACCTGACGTCATGGATGAGGTGACAGCATCCAACACAGAAATCCCAAGACTCTGGTATTAGGGCCGACTAAGAGCCACCTGCAGGCAGATAACCCAAGTGTGATGACTGCAACAGCGAATACACTCGAACATCTAAATTTATGGTAAGTGTACACAACTGTGCTTTCTCTTTTGAACCAAACTGTTTCAACCCTGTCTCTGGTATCTAAACATGTTTTGAAGAATGTGTATGATTCTGCAGATACTCCCCCAGATTTACTATTCCTCCGTGCAGGAGGCGGCCGTTTAGGAGCAGGACAGCAGCGCACCATGCATATTAATAAGGCTCACTGCCTGAGCTCCTTATCATACATGGAGCGTGTAAGAGTGCAGTGGGCATGTCTGAGAGCAGAGCTGTCAGAATATACATGCTCCTGCAATGAGTAATAGCAGAAAGGGCTAAGAAATGAGCGAGACTGCTCATAGGTGTGCGCATATCCCCACCAACAGTCCTCCTCATCTAAAATAGCAAGTTTACAGAAATAAAATGAACAAACCTTTTTTTTTTCTTTTTTAAAAATCCAATTAAAGCTAACCGTAGGTGCGCGGGTGTGCCCATCTCTTAGCTACGGTTAGTGCAGCTTAAATGGCTGAAGAGTATAACAAGGAAGATATATGCAAATGAAGCTGCATAGCAATAGTGTAGTGGGCAGAGCATTAGCCTTATGAGCAGGCATTCCCGGTTCGAGTCCCACTGCATCACATTCCATTTTCCATGGCAAAGCACATTATGACTAATATTTATGTTGCATAACCCACTAAATAACGTATAGTAAGGAACTGGAGTACTGCAGTAAATGCACATGTGAGGTGTCAGTATCGTAATGAATAAAACACTAGTAAGCAGGTTTAAGCACCAATAAGCAGTAGTAAGCATATTTAAGCACTAGTATGCAGTTTTAAGCCCGTTTGTGTGGGGGTAAGCAACGCACACACAGGTTAAGCAATTTTGAAGCTAACTCTGTAAACATATGTAACCGGAGGTTAGCATTGCTTACCCTCGTGAAAACCCACTTACAAATGCTCAAAAGTGTCCTAATCACTCTGTATCCAACAACCCTTGTCCTGCCCATCAAGAAAATAAACAGCCTTGCAGGTCTTGAACCCAGGACCCTATACACTATAGCCAGAGTAGCTAACCGCCAAGCCATCACAGAAGTACAGAAGAATGAGGTATCAGCAAACAAGTCTTCACCACAGTAAAATCAAACTGAAGCTGTGAAAGGAATCGGTATGCAGACATATGTGCCTCAACCCACTACATAACATAAATATGTGAACTGGAGTACAGCAGTATGCCCAGAAGTCAGGTGTAATTGTAATAAGAGTGTTGAAGTCCCCAATAAAACACAAGGACCCCATACAGTGTAGGTACACATGAATCAGGGATACCAGGCATACATATAAGGTGTAATGAATAATAAATCATTGCCAAAAAGGAAATATAAAGCAAAGTCTAATGTAAGCAACGCTAAGCATTGCACAGGCCATCTTAGGTGTAAGCAATATGTAGGCTAGCTAACTCAGTGTGCCCAGAGGTACACCCCTTTAAACAATGCCAACCCTAGGTAAGCAGGTTTGCCCATAGCTTAGCCTTTTCAAAACCGGCCAATCATGGAAAAGTACAGGAAATCAGCCCTACTTAAACCCAAGAGGCGGGAATACATCTCCTAACTGGTTGTAGCTTCCCTGTGCAGGCACCTTGTCAGGAAGGGGAGAAGGTGTGTGCTTTCGGGTGCAGCGCTGGTGCATCCAGGAGTCCAGAGTCATGGCAGGACTCCTTGTCAAAGACCATGATCAGAGACTGCTGCAGGGCCAGTACAAGGGCTCCCAATATAAGGCAGAGGCCTGGGACTGTCTCGCCCCTGACCTCACCAGTGCCACTGGCATACCCCAAACTGGTGAGCAGGACAGGTATCACTATGCCAACCTGAAGTGGCATAAGGGGGACCTCTTGGACCAGTGGATCCAAGAGGCTAGAGCGAAAGGGGATGTCCCAGCTGTGTGTAAGTATCACCCCACTATGTGTGTAATAATTGCCAGCTCATGTATATCATGGATAGGTATGGCTAAATATTCCTCATGTCCCCCACAGCTGCAGTGGAGCAGGCCGCAAACCAGGAGGCCCACGTCAGTCGCCTGGTGTGGTTGTGATGTGAGGCAGGTCAGTAATACTCATGCATTTACTGTCATAGGAAATAAAACTAAAAGTATTAGTAAATTAATTGCCTGTATAAAACCTGTATTGTTCAAGGGAAATACTGCATACACCAGAGAATATGGCAAGAAGAGTCTCATATAGTTTGTATGTAAATAAAGCGTAATAGTCTGACAGTAAAGTCCTAACTGCTGGACTGCATGTGTATACTCTGGTATCATATGGTAATGTAGGTTTGCAATCACATAATAGTACTGTTGTATTAAGCACTGTTACCCACACTGTGCACCATAAATAGAATGTGTAGGAATGCCTTTGTATGACTGGTATAATCCCCAGAGGTCATTTAGTACAACTGAGAGACACATAGACAGAAAACAGGGAAAAGGCAGACAACCAAACCCGAATAGCACATGCAACTGAAATGTGAACTGTTATATCTTTAGCTCACACAGCCATGGTTCGAATCCTGGGAGTGGAAGCATCATAATGTACAGAATCATACCCCACAACTGTACTGATATGTCCAGAATGTCTAGTAAAATGGCCCATATCTGGTGCCTGTCAACCTGTCCCCCTGTGAAATCAGTGGGATGATCCCAGACATATAGGCAGCAAACAGGAAATAAAACTGATTGACACACATCTATGAGAACAAAGCTGGCACAGTTGCAACTCCCCAAAGCCATATGAGAGTAAGAAGCCACGTATGTCCCATTTACACCCCCATGTTGTCAAGCTGTGGCCAGTGTGTGTACAGTAAATGAGTGAGATGTATGTGCATAATAGTAATGTGTAATCTGGTACTTTGTGTGGCAACATTCAGGTAGTGCTAACAAACAGTTCTCCCACAGGTCTGTCAGATACCAACACTGTGCCCAGAAATACAAGAATGTTACCCTGCACTGGTACTGTTTACATTGATATTGTATGGCATTGTAACTAATGCAATTGCTCTGAATAACGAGGTAGTAGTCATCATTGTTGCCCACACTGTCCTACAAAATATAACTCTCTAGGTTATCTTTGTAAGAGTGTTGTTATACAAGGTCAGAATGCCAAAGCACAGGAGAATTATAAGACAGAAAGCAGATAGGAGATGTACAGCAATATCTATATAGCACACACAACTCTGGTGGACAGTCTTTAAGTTGTAGCAGACACAGCCATGTTCTGAATCCTGGGAGTGGAAGCAGGCTGCATACAGAATCATACCTCACAACTGTACAGATAAGACCAGGATGTCCAGTATATGGGCCCATATCTGGTGCCTGTCCCCCTGCCCCCCTGGGAAGTCTGTGGGATGATTCCAGATGTTTAGCCAGCCAACAGGGATTACAAGTGATTGTCAAACTTCTATGAGAACAAACCTGTCACTGTAGCAACTTCTGAAACTGTAAGGAGAGTAATAATCCACTTATGTCATATCTACACCTCCATGTTGTCAAGCTTTGACCAGAGTGTGTATAGTAACAGAGTGAGATGTATGTGCATAATACTAATGTGTAATCTGGAACTTTGTGTGGCAACAATCAGGTAATGCTAAAAGTCATTGCTCCCACAGGTACGTCAGATATGAACACTGTGCCGAGAAATAAAACCCTTCATACCCTGTACTGGTACTGTTTACTCTGCTATTGTAGGGAATAGTGAGTGTTGCAGTTTCTCTGAATAATAAAGTATCACTAATCACCGTCACCCACACTGTGCTACATCATATAACTGTGTAGGAAAGCATGTATATGTGTGTGTCAAGTCAATAAAGGTTGAAGAGGGCAATAGTCTAGATATGTCCCAGTACACCTGCATGTGGTCAAGACATGGCCAGAGTCTGTGCAGAAAGAGTTGGATAGCTATGTGCACAACATCAACCTGGAATCTGGGAGTATGTGAAGAAACAGTTAATGTTAAACATTTCCTCCACAGGTATAGCAGGTAAGAAGTGTATACTGCAGGTAAAACCAGTTCATGTATAACGATGACAACAGCCATATCACTGTCCAAACTAAGGATATAGGGTAGTGTAGTAATACTTGTAAGTTACAGATAACAGCATTGACTAGGAAAGTAATGTGGACTACAGGAGTATACTAGTTGTTAATTGACATCTTTCTCTCCATCCCACCTTATCTCCAACAATAAACTACATACCCACCCCAACCGGTATGTAATGTCTCCAATGTTCTGATTATGCCATATTGGTTAATAAATATTTATATTTGTTTCCATGCATGTACTATATTGAATTATTCCAACATTGGTGGCATGGTGCCATCAGTGTACCTGCATGCTGTTGTTATTACCATTGTGGTCCCATATATGCATGTGTTCTGTTTGCTATGCAACTGTTCCATGTCTGGTGTCTGGGTTAATGGGAATATCTGTGCATGCTGTTATACCTAACCCTGGAATGTGTTGACTTTTACTAACCCACATATGATAAAATCTAAACACTATAGCACGTTTGGGAAGGCCGGTCCCAGCGGACCCAACTCAGCTGGCCATGGCACCGGGCACCAGCATGTCTGGGGCCCAACCCGGGACCTCCTCGTCCATTGGTCCTGCACCACCTTTGAGTGGAACCGCCTCAGGGGATGGGGCTCGCCCCCCCAGGAGCGGACAGGTACCTGTCGCCAGGTCAGGGTCATGGTGCGTAGAGAGCTCAACCAGCAGCTTGGTGATCTTTATGCCAGCTTGTGGGCCGCCTGTCATGACCAGAGTGTCAGTCTGGCTCTGCAACTCAGCCCCCAGCGCAGCCACCATCGGGGCTGTTAAGGTGCAGTGGTGACTGCTCATGGGTGGGGACCTCAGTCCCACTGTTTTCTCTAGGGGGCTCATGTGCTTCCGATTTCCCAACACCCCTCCCCATCAAGGTGTTTCTCCCCCACGTGTCATATACTGTCCCGTATCCATCTTGTTTGTCTTGTTTGTTAACATACCCAACCTACCTCCCCACAAAAACCTACGACCCCTCCCCAACATCCCATTCTCACCTTAAAAAATAAAAAGGGCAATCTGTTGCCCAAAAAATATCACGCCCCATACATAGCTGTCCATTTCGCACACATGTCCACTGGACACATGTAATCAGGTCTAATTGGCATCACAACATATTGTTGTCCTCACCTCTCTCTCAGGGGTTTGAGTGTCCAAATCTACCTCCAAATTCAGTTGCTGTAGAAGAAATGGGCAGCTATGGACCTTCCCTACACCCTTCCTACACATCCCTGGCTATTTTTCCTGTCTTTCCCTCTTTGTGTCCCTTTGTCACCACTTTCCTATCACCCCTTTTGTCTTTTCTTTTAAAGAAATTAGCACAGGGGTAAGCGGGAGTAAGCAATTCTAAGCAGCAGTAAGCGGGTTTAAGCCTGTTTGCGTGGGGGTAAGCATTGCCTATACAGGTTAAGCAATTTAGAAGCTGAGTATGAGAAACTGTAACCGGAAGTTAGCAGTGCTTACCTCTGTGCAAACCCGTGCAAACCCACTTACAACTGCTCAAATGTGCCTTAATCACTCTGCATCCAACGGCCCTTGTTCTGCCCAGCAACAAAATAAATAGCCTGTGCAAGGCTCAAACCCAGGATGCTGTACACCATAGCCAAAGTGATTTACCACTAAGCCATGTCAGATATACATAAGCCTGATGTTTTCCCAAACATATCATCCAGCCCAGTCATTCAATAGTACAGGGAATGTATTCCAACATGTATGTGTGTGTGTGTGTGTGTATAGATATTATCTAAATAGATATAACATATCTATATATATGTATATATAGATATAATATAGAAATATATATATATGTATGTGTATATATATATATATATATATATATATATATATATATATATATATATATATATAAATGTAAACATATATACATACAAATGCATACATCTATAGATGTATATGTCTACATCTGTATGTCTACATACATACAGCAAGTTACATATATGTAAGCAGATGTATCTATCTACATAGGCATATATGGACATACATCTGTAGATAACAGTGGGAACTTAACATAAACATATATGTCCACATGCACCATTACTGGAGTTGAGCATCCCCAAACAACATACGCCTTGTACGATTAGGTATTCCCTCCCTCCTAACAGTCAAACACGTCTGCCCTGCAATACACTGCCAACTGTTGCAGCCCCAATACCCAAGACCTGACACGATATGGGCACAAGACGTTAATAGTACTCCATCCCACCTGTATGATGTCAGGCTGGTATCAGTAACATATCATGCAGTACAGTCTGGCTCCCATAGGGAGTGTACAATGTGGTAGCAATCAACATCCCTAGGATACATATACACAGACACATATATGCAGCTACAGATATACATATATATGTATCTGCATATATGTATATCTGTATTTGCATATACAGATATACATATATATATATATATATATATATATACACACACACACACACACACACACACACACATACACACACACACATATATACATATATATATATATATATATATATATATATATGTATATATATATATATATATATATATATATATGTAACCACATACACACACAGAGATATGTATAGTAAGATACATATGTAGAAGATGCACACAATATGGAACAGCCACTATTCCTACAGTTACCAACTGGAGACTGTATGAGCCACCCTTGCAAATGACAATCATTGCCTGCAACATATACCCACATAGAGATCAAAGGATGTAACACCACACACAGGTTTGCATAAATAGCAAAGCTGTATTTGTGTACTATTACAGTTGTATATGCCATGTCATATAGCTGTTTAGACATTAACACCCATATAAACTGAGTAATGCAACTGTGAAACAGTTATAGTAATACAGTAGTCTGGAAATGTTAACAAATGTTGCTGTCCAGGCCAAGGCCATCAAGTAGTACAATAGTAAAGACAGACTGGGCCACAGGATACCAATCAATCAACAGTTAAGTAATGCAGATGTATAGTTCGGCAGCCTCTGTCTACACTATGTAGACAATCCCTAGGAGGTAAAGACCTCAGTTGACACAATGGGATGCAACTGTTACATAAGGCATAACTGACACCATCACAAGCACACTGACAAACAGAACAGTCTGTATGGAAGGTGGCAGTAGGCCTGTATTTACCCAAGGTGAATTGTATGGTAATGCACATCCATGTACCTTAAGGCAGCTCACCCCTGATGGTCTTCAGGATTTTGGGCTTTCAGGATTCTGTAGCACTCTCATATACATATGTGTATATATAACTATATGTATATATAGATATACGTATATGTATATATAGCTATATATGTATGGACATCTTATGTGTACAGATATGTCTAGTTATGTTGGTATATATGTAGATATCAATAACTATATGTGCATGCACATCTATTCTGATATACCTACTACTGTCATATATGTAGATATCCATACGTATATGTGCATATGTATCACTATCTGTATATGTGTAGACATATATTGCTCTGTATATGTATATTTCTGGGTGTTTATATGTATATCTATGTACATGTACATATCCATCTATGTATGTCGATATGTATATGTGTATGTCTATATAGATTTCTGGATAATTATATGTACATATATCTTTACCATATGTCCTGAACATGGAGTGTAGCCCTACCTCAGCCCCTATAGTCCCAACTTCGTAGTGTAAGGGGATGTCAGGTATGTATAGCAGATATATTTGTAGACTATTGCTACTGTAATAGGGAGTGTCTTCACAGACATGGTGTGTGTGGGAGGTCACATCTGCATTTAACATGTGTGCCATTGGCTACTGACAGACATCCTAAGGACAAATATAGTACAGTACCACTGCTAGCATGTAATGCTCCTGTGAACTACAGCAGAAATAATGGCCAATATATGTGGACAGTCTGACACACACTGGAAAGTCCAGACGTATACACATAATCCCTTAGTGCAAGACATGTGGACCAGTTCTGACAGTGTGGATGTTGACAGCCATGTAGATGGGTATAACACATAACTACTGGTATGAATGTGCCCCCATAGGTTATGCATTCACACATCCCTTTCTGTCCTGCCACATAATAACCGCTGGTACAGAGGTGCCATGGCCACATATTACCCACTAGGTATTGACATACATCTGTACAGCATCTCACTGCTCTGTCTGACATACATGAGTGTTATGGTGGCCCAGCAGCAGTATATCTGGCAAGTATCTGGACATTACATCTCACTGGGTAAGTACACTAACCTAGGCATGTAACAAAGCACTGTGTAGGCTACAGGCAGTCCGGCTCAACACTGGCCTACATTTCCTATGGGGGAATGCACATGTACCTGCATATATAGCAGGCTCTACATGCATGCCACAGCACAGAGTAACATACTCCTGTGTGAAAGTGCATAACCACAACCAATGTGAACACAGCCACAGCGACATATGGTATGCTAGCGTAATATTACAGTATATGGACTATCTGTTCAACACCAACCTCATATGTGCCACTGGCACACTAACCCTACATATACTGGGCCGCTACACAGTTTGGTCCAATGCCTGTCTGTGTTATGGGAGATCTGCGTGCATGGCCCTCAAACATGTAAGCTGATAGGGTAACATACAGTGGAGCAGCATGTTAACATCAGATAGAACAGAACCAAGAACAATGACATCTGCCACAGTCTGTACACAGGCCAAGGTACATATTAACAATACACACACTGCTGACAATCACCATAAGTACACAGACCTCAGTACTGTACACACAGCCACATAATGTCCAGGTTATGTCATCAAATATAACCCCTACTATACATAACATGTGTAGCAGTCTGATATCTCACTGGCTTGTTATCAGATATGATGTCACTAATTATGGTGTACAGCACATATGCACCCCTTATTGCATGACATATGTACAAAGGTTGACAGGGTTGTGGCTGGAGGCACATACACAGGGCCAATATTGACATGTTTCTGTGATAACCTCATACATTTACTGTTGTAACAGGGTTTATTGCAACATATGTCCTATGAGGGATATGAAGTCAGTAACTCTCACGGCTGTCACCATCTATAGACTGAAATCCTCACACTACCTTCTGTAGTTCACAGATAGGTGCTCT
This sequence comes from Protopterus annectens, assembly GCF_019279795.1. Classification (NCBI taxonomy): domain Eukaryota; kingdom Metazoa; phylum Chordata; order Ceratodontiformes; family Protopteridae; genus Protopterus; species Protopterus annectens. The sequence goes on along the minus strand of NC_056737.1, from coordinate 1,699,518,091 downwards.
GTGGGTAACACCTGAAACAAAAGGCACCACACACTGGCCAGTCTGCAGATTACCCTACAGATGGGAGTTTCCTCATAAACATAGCACTGCCATGGCAGGTATTAAAACATATTGGACAGCCATAGCCACACATACCCTGTTAAATCAACATTACTCCAAATGCAATATAACAGCACTTACAGTCTCTAGTCAGGTCAGGCACATCCCCCTCCTTTGTGTTGGCCTGTTTCCACAGTGTATGTTGTTAGAGATAAATCCCCAATCCATCTGAGATGCTGTTTGCCAAACAACAGATCGAGTTCCTGCTCACAGTGAATGAAAGGCCCAACACCAGCGTGATGTTCCTAGATACTGGAGTGTGTTTCCATGCAATTGGCTATGGGGATGTTACCACAGCTGTTCCACATGCAGCCAGCTAGAGGAGGGCTGTAATTCATGCAGTGGCCATCAGCTGATCATGAGCATCACTTAAAATATATCCTGCTGCCTAAGCAAAGCAGGTGTAAGTCTCCACATCCACCAGAGAGGGAGTGAGAGAGGCAGACAGAGGCAAAGAAAAGCCAGGGAGGGGTGGGAGAGTAAAACTTTAGCATGTTTGTGTCACGCAATTACCATTACAGGTTATCAAGCCCCTGACAACTATGTAGTGCTATCACATGTCCATGCAGTTATTGGATGTGCCACATAGATTACATGTTGAGGAGCCCTCAGAACATATATGTGATGGTGAGTGACATTTGCAACAGGGATATGGTAGCTATGCGGTAGGTGTAGTACACATGCCTGTCCGCATGAACAGGAGTCAGCGTCAGCAGAGCCACACTTTCACAGGGACGCACACACATTGACACACTTGGCAGGGCCAGGAATACAACTCATCACTGATGGGATTGCCACAACACAGTACTGTGCAGGTATCACATGCACCACAGGGGTCATACAGAGGTTATATGTGCAAAGGGTATGTGGAGGTATCTGACATCAGACAGCATGCTTCAGTATGCCAATGGGGGTTTTAGTGAGTGTGAATGTGGTCATACGCATCATATAACACACACACACACACACACACACAGACACGGGTGCCAGTACTGACATGCGTGAGTGCACTGCTTCACAGGTGTGTTGTGGTCGACGGTGCCAGACAGCTATACAAGGCTAGGTGATGGGTATACCTTGGCATCAGGCCACATGACAGTAGTCTGCATTGTGGCTTAGGGGTGTAGTGTCTGGAGTTGCCCACACAGGTGGGCATTGTTTTCACCATCCAGTCACCTGGGTGGCTATTTCGTGTGGCCAATGCTGTGCATTGCTTGCCATGTATGTGTTCCTTAGTCCTTGATATGGACAGTGTCTGGGATGTGCACACCTCCCACATGCATGTACAGTGACATGTGAAACTGTACCTGGGGTGTCTGGCCCATGTTGTATACACAGATTGTTATCATCAGATGTGCCAGTCTTGGCCTCATGTGGCGGGAACTGTTAATGGACAGCAGGTTGACCCTGCACCTACATTGATAGCATGATATCAGTATTCCCTGATGTCAGTGGCATCTGTCCATACAGGGCTTGTGTTTCAGGCATGGTATGTCCTTTGTGGGTCACATTTGTTGGCAACACAGGTGTTGCAGGTGTCCAGTGGGGAACATGGGGGAGGTGCACTGTCGGCTTGTACATGCCTATTGGACTGATGGACAGGGTGCCATGCCCTCTGTAGCTGACTGCATTCACACCATGGTTACTATCAGTGGGCAATATGCAGGGTACTACCAACAATAGTGGCTGTTGCCTAGGCAAGTGTGTGTGTGTGTATGAGACATAGGTTGAGAGTGTTCCCTGGGTAACACAAGGGTTGCTAACATTGTTCATCTGGCATTGATGTCACATTTAGGGGTATGGATCTGCACCCCAGCCTCTCAGCTATTTCACATCTGTTATCCCTGTACAGTGGACATTGTGATATATACTTGGACCACCATATAAGAAGTTTGCAAAACCCGCTCCACATTGAGTCCAGTTATTACACACTCACAACCACCTCCACACAGGATACGAATGACAAACACAGACACACACACACACACACACACACACACACACACACAAAACTGTCATGTCTGGGATTAGAACTCCTACCTAACTAGTATATTACACTACAGCACTACGCAGTTATAGGACGTGCCACAGAGATTACTGGAGTACTCCTTTCCCAAAGGTGTATTTCACAGTGAATGACATCAGCAGGATTGCAAAAGTAGGGCATTGGAATTGTACTGAGTGTGACTAGCCTAAAATGCATTGCTCCCTACACATACATAGAAACACACACAAAACATCCACAACTGCCATGTATGGGAATAGAACCCCTACCAGAGTTCTATATCACACTACTGCATAATGCTGTTATAGGACGCACCATGGGGACTGCTGGCGTGCCCCTTCCCCAAAGGTGTATTTCTCAGCGAATGACATCAGCAGGATTGCCAAAGTAGGGCATTTGAATTGTACTGAGTGTGACTAGCCTAAAATGCATTGCTCTCTACACAGGCACACACCCACACAGTTGTCATGTCTGGGATTAGAACTCCTTTTATCACACAACAGCAGTACGCAGTTATATTACATGCCATAGAGATTACTGGGCTACACCTTTCCCAATGGTGTATTTCAAGGTGGATGACATCAGCCTTGCCAAAGTAGGGCATTTGAATTGTAGAGAGTGACTAGCCTAAAAAGCATTGCTCTCTCACAGACAGGGGCAGACAGACAGACACACACACACACACACACACACACACACACACACACACACACTTGCCAAGTCTGGGATTAGAACTCTTATTAATTTTATCACACTACAGCAGTACGCAGTTATGGGACACACTACAGAGATTACTGGGCTACAGCCTTCCAAGAGGTGTATTTCAAGGTGGATGACATCAGCAGCCTTGCCAAAGTAGGGCATTTGAATTGTAGTGCATGTGACTAGCCTAAAAAGCATTGATCTCTACACAGACAGGGACAGACACACACACAAACACACACACACACACACACACACACATGCACAAACACATACACAGACACACTTGACAAGTCTCGGATTAGAACTCCTACCTAACTATTTTATCACACTACAGCAGTTCGCAGTTATAAGACGTCTATGGAGATTACTGGGCTACAACCTTCCTAGAGGTGTATTTCAAGGTGGATGACATCCGCAGCCTTGCCAAAGTAGGGCATTTGAATTGTAGTGCATGTGACTAGCCTAAAAAGCATTGCTGTCTACACAGACAGGAACAGGGACAGAGACACACACACACACACACACACACACACACACACACACACACACACACACACACACACACTTGACAAGTCTGGGATTAGAACTCCTACCTAACTATTTTATCACACTACAGCAGTATGCAGTTATGGGACGTGCTATGGAGATTACTAGGCTACAACCTTCCCAGAGGTGTATTTCTAGGTGGATGACATCAGCAGCCTTACCAAAGTAGGGCATTTGACTTGTAGGGAGTGTGACCACCCTAAAAAGCATTGTGTCTTACACAGAGACACACACACACACACTTGCCATGTCTGGGATTGGAACTCATACATAACTAGTTTATCACACTACAGCAGTACTCAGTTATAGGTCGCTCCACGGAGATTAGTGGGCTACAACATTCCCAAAGGTGTATTTCATAGTGGATGACCTCAGTAGGCTTGTTATAGCAGGGCTATGGGGAGGGCAGTGTGTGTGTATTGGCCATAACCCATTCATCTAGAGGTTGACGCACCACATGCGGGCACACACAGGGTCTTATTCCACAGGTACGTCTATACAGCTGCAAGATGACTACTTCCTTGTACAGTCATGTTTCACAGCTAGCACTTAAACCACATAGTCTGTAATGCTGACACATACCAGTGGCTAGTATCTACAGTGAGTGACATCTGAACCTCATGTGGTTGTGGCCCTTTGGCTGTGTGCTGGGTGGGACAGGCCTGGATGGCTCCTTGTCACAGTCACCCTCTTCCACACATCTGTGTATGTCTACTTTTGGCTTATAGTGTGTTGTCCTTAGATATAAGTCTGTATTCCTATCCATTGTGTGTGCAACGCATGAGTGGTGCATACGGAGGAGTGTCTGCACTATCATCTGCGACTGCCAGATATGTCTAGTCCACTGGTGTCTGCAGACATGGCCTTCATTTGTTTAAAGACATGGCCTTCATTTCTTTAAGTGTGTGAGCATGCCCAGTATGCCCGTCTGTATTGAATGTGTGAATCGAGTCCAGGTCGTTTGTACTGCAGTGCAGACCTTTGTGTTGTACACCTACAGGTAGCATACTGTTTCTGCAGGGTATCCGTCAATCATTTGGCAATATGGGGACAAACTGTGCAGGGGATAGTGTGTACTGTAGGTGATTGTCTGTGCTGCTTCAGCTGCATGGTACTGCTGTTAACAGACATATTCAGGCATGTACTATTATAAACAGTGATGTTTTCTGTCCTCATGTACTGTCAGGTGGACATTCTTGTTCACAGTGATGTCTTGGGGACAAGGGTGACTGCAGCTGTGCCCGGTATTGTGGACAGACACCTACGTATTCATGGTAAGTTATGCCATTCTGGAGGGGGAGCTGCAGACATTTGGTGCTGGGTTTGTGTATCTGGTTCAGCACCTTGGTACAGTGCTGGCAGAGGATCCCATACTTGTACACTCATCAACATGACAGTATGGGCTTATCTTGCTGTGGCAATGCCTCATAGCTGTACAGATTTGCACAGGTTAGCCAGAGGCAGGGGCCATGGGTCAGGACATTTACCCTATTGTGGTGTACGGGCAGGTGTGTAGCCACTCATGTATGTGTTTGCAGCCAGGGATAGTGTGTGCACACAGCTTGGTATCGGACCCTGCACATTCCATGCTGCCCATGCTCCCACCCCCCTCTGTTATTCTAACCTCTTCCATACATTATGCATACTTTCTCCGATACTTTCCCTAAGGGTATCACCCCATCACAGGTGTGAATTAGTGTTGGTCCACAATTCATGCAATGGGACATGGTGGAGATGTCACTGTGATTTGTCCACATGGCCTTGCATATGGCTTATGTGGAGTGTGTTATGTTATTTGGGTGTCCTTGACATAACATGCATTGGCAGTATGTGTGAGACACGGGCCTTTGGCATATGCATGTGAGGCATTAGGTGTTGCTGCTTGCCAGATGTGGCAGGTCGTTGCATTCGGTCAGTCCTACAGTCCCAGACCACCATACAGTATATTCCCCTGAGGTGACAGGGTAGGTGTATTAGGTGTTCATGCCAATACCTCCTAACAGTCATGCTGAGGTGGTGTGGTTGCTGGCAGGGTGCTACCTACAGCTAGGGACACACCTACATGGGACACCTGCACTGCATGCTGCAGTCTTCTACTATTGCCGTATACAGGTGGGGTCTTACTGTACCCATTCCCCACAGCAGGGATATGACCAGAGAGGTGCCTGTGGGTGGTTTTTGCAAGAGCTGGGTGCATGTGTGCTATGGACGCTACTTGCATCTGACACACAGATATGCAGTTTGCATTCCAGTTTGCTTGCATGTGCAGGTACATCAGCTGTTTCCCAATACATCAGTCCTACCTCCTTTCTGATCTGCAAGTGTTTGGACAGACAACACCAGTATCCCCTACTACAGGACCAGATAATGTGATGCATACCTATATGTACTTTTCCAAGGGTGTGTCCATTTCACAGTGACACAATATGTCTGGGGTACTTTCCTCTATGTACTGCTTGTATATCTAGCCCAACAGCCATGCCATGTCAGTCTTTCAGATGGTGTGACATATTACCACCATATATTTGCAATGGCTTACTGCTAGCTTGCGTTATACTGATGGGTATTGTGTACGGCACTGCAGTTGTGAGGACTTGTCCCTGTCATCAGTAGTAGTGGGCAATGACCACCAGGCTTACCTCAGCATGCATACATACCGACCACTCTCACACGATATGAGACGCACACCAACCTAACACACACATACCTGCATATTGTGCAGATGCTACAACCTATCCTGCTACCTTGGCCAGCTCTGTGTGCTCCACTGGTATTATACCTACACATACATGTTACTACATTTCTACATAGGGTTGTGGGGGGGGGGCACACCTGACTCTTACGATGTGTGTACATCACACTTGGGGGGGAGCACACCAGACCGTTACTACATAATTAAGTAGGGTTGGGCGGAGCACACTTGACTTTCTGCATTTCAACACAGGATTGGGGGGGGCACACCTGACTATTTCTACATTTCTACACAGGATTGGGGGGACACACCTGACTATTTCTACATTTCTACAGAGGATTGGGGGGGCACACCTGACTATTTCTACATTTCTAGACAGGATTGGAGGGGGCACACCTGACTGTTACTACATTTTTATATAGGATGGGGGGGCACACCTGATATTTGTACACATTTGCTGTGACTGTACTGGTATGTCAGGTACTCCATTTCATTCTGTAGTCTAACCTATCATGCTGACTTGAGACATATCAGTATATTACAGATCTTAGTTTTGATTGACCTACATATTAGTTTCTGCCTGACCTGCTGTAGTCTGTCTGTGTATGCCTTGGGGGGGGGGCATCATTCAGAAGCCATAGCACAGCCTTTGTTTGTATTTGTCTACACCTGTCCTGCTGGCTGTGACTGTTGTTGGGTATGTGAACCCCCCTGACTGGCATGTGAGAGTCACTTACCTTGTGGGTGTCCCAGTATTGAGGGTGGTGCTGTAGGGCTGCCTATGTCGGATGCACATAGTACACTCCCTACACATGGTTGACCACAGGACGTGTCATGTTTGGAATCCCTTTTACTGTATGTGAGAGTCAGAGAGAGGTGTTATTCCCTGGGTCCCTCCTGTCAGTGTATGTGCTATGCATTGCCTCTTTGCCAAGGCCAGGGCATACTGGGCACGCCTCCTTCTGCCTACTGGGGCAGGCTCAGGTTGTTCCTCCTCCTTGTCACTCTGTACCTGTGTAGGCCTTGGCAATGGTGGGGGGCTGTGTGGCCCTGCCCCATGCTGTTCCTGCTGCAGCTGTTTCCGCAGGATCATATTGTGTAGCATGGCACATACAATGACAATTTGGGTACATGTAGCTGGTGAGTACTGCAAGGCTCCACCGGATGAGTCCAGGCACCGAAACCGTGACTTGAGCATCAAAACACATGCTACTATAATTCTGGTCTCATGCGTGTGCCTCATTATGGAGTTCTTGTTCTGGTGTGTGTGCATTTCTGATGGGTGTCATCAGCCACGGCTCCAGTGCGTAATCCAGCATCTCCCACTAGGTGACCGTGAGGGATGTTCCCATTGACAAATCTCTGGTACAGCTGCTTCAGATGCCAGATGTGGGAATCGTGATAGCTTCCAGGGCAGCCAGCACACACATTCATTATTATGCCCTGGGCATCACACACGCCCTGACAGTTGATGGAGGGGAAGCCCTTGTGGTTGATGTAGACCCTACCCCACTCACCAGGTGGTGCTTTGATGCATATGTGCGTGCAGTCTATAGCACCCCCTACCTCAGGGTATTCTGGTATTTGGTGGAACAGTTGCATATTGCTGGCCAACGCCTCACGGATGTTGGGGAAATATATGTGCTCACCAACATGTGCTGACATGGCATCCAGGCTGATGCCTGTAAGATCCCCATTATATCCCCAGCTGGCCTTTGGAAGTTACCTGTAGCTAGTATTCTTAGGCCTATACATACCTTGATATCCACTGGGATGGGTTCCCCTCTATTAGTTCTGTGTGTCAGGCGTGGCCGGCACAGCTCAAAAATTTGCAGTAGGAGGTCCCTGTTCACCCTATAGCACTCCACTATCTCCAGCTCATGTAGCCCCTGGTTAGGTTACCCTGGGTCTGTGCACACTTCTGTGTCTCCTCACTGTGGGTTGGTCGACAGCATTCACATCCTCACCACCCTCAGCCTCTTCCACAAGTTGTATGATAGCTATTGCAGCCCCTATCACTTTGTTGTTTTGTTTGTTAAAAGTTCTGTGCTTGTATACACTAGTGGTGTAGAGTGTGGGAAAAAACAGAGGGGAAGGTGTTTGCATAGTTTATAGTAGTGTTCTGGGCTGGGCTGTTCTGCTGCCTGTGTAATTGGCTAATTCTGATGCATTTCACCTGCCAACTATGCTATTTCTCCTAGAATACCTTCCTACAGCTGTTTTCCCTTCCCATTGCTTCCTGATTAAGCCCGGGGGCGCGCTGCGCAAACAGTGTGTTCATATGTGCACAGAGCTGCTATTTCCTAGTTTAACTTTTTTTCCCTTTAAAACCCGGTGTGCGATGCGCGCACCTGCTTAGGCAATGTAAAGAGTGCTAGGCAGACTCAGACACAGCCACTTGCTTAGCTGTGCTTAGCTAGGAGCAAACCTGAGCCATAGGGCTTCAATCCGCTTTCAGTATGCCTGACACACACCCCTATGATGTCAGCTAACTCCTAGGCTTGCACAAAGCTATTCCTGCTCTTACACTGATGAGACCTGACTAGCATGCTGGGAGAAACTGTGATCCACTGTCATTCCCCTCATTTGTATAGGATTGCCTGCTGATGCATAGTTGCATGTCTCACACTGAGCCTCCCCCCTTAGCAACCACTACTCACTGGCCATGTTGTCTTCTGCCTGCCATTGACTTTAATGGCAGAATAGTGATTTTAGTTAGAATGCTTATTTTAGGTTTATTTTCTTATCCCCCCCAGATCCCGTTTACGCTTTGCTGGCCTATGCTTAAAGAGCCGAGATCAGCTAAAAAAAATTAAAGTTGATTTTTTTATTTTTTAAGCTGTTTTCAATGCTAGTGGCCTTATACTTGGCCATTGGCATGTTCTGACTGATATGCACCCTTTATTTGGAGCTGTCATGGCTCCATTTTGGAATTTGCAGAAATGTACTCTGTTACTAACCGAGTACATTTCTGCAGATTACACTAGTCCTGCACAGCCGGTTTCCATCTTCCTGTATCTCAAATTACCTCATTTGCATGGATTTCTCTTGCGAATGGAGTAATTTGCATACAGGGGCTTAGTCCGTGCAGGACGAGTGCAGGAGCGCTCGTGCACGCCCCCTGCAGGCTATTCTTGAATCGCACGGCAGACATATTGCCTGCTGGAGCTCCTGCACTAGTCTTGCATGCTGTGCAAGGCTTGCAGAATCAGGGGAACTGTGTCAAGAGCCACTTCTACTACTACTACAGTGTTGAAAATATATACTTGGTGCTGATTCTGCTTTAGAGAAAGAGGCATTTATTTTGGCTGTTTTGCTGCCCAGGTTCTCAAAAAAATATGATGAAACAAGGAAACTGATTCAAGGAGTTTCTAAACTTTTTCATATACATCAATATAAATCTTATAGGCTTCCATCTTACCCCAAAAAAACCAAAAAAAGAAGAGAGTCTTTTTCTAGCAAACAGAGTGCAAAAAAAATGGCCAAAGGGTAATAATAGTAAAAACAGGGGGGGTCTTTTTCAGAAATAAATGGGCAGTCCAGTAGCACAGAATTACTATGCCAGCATTCTAGACTCTTGTCCCACTTCCTCCACCAATATCTCTACAAATCTGCCCCTCAACATTCCCCATTGCCAAAAGATTGTTTCAGGCTGTTGGCTGTTAAGTCTAGTGCTGGAGGGTTAATTATGGCACTGGATACAAATCCTTCCCTTCAGAGGAATGCCTCCCCATACCAAATATTTTTTTTTCCTCAGGTTCTTTAGTCTTTCCACACCCAAGGAGTCATAGTACCAATGCCCATAAGTCAAAAGGGGCAAAGGCCTGTATTCTAGAAAGTTTCAGGTACCAAAGAAAGAAGCCTGTTGATGACCAGTAGTAGATCTTGCATTTCTAAATATGTATGTGAAATTTCCAAAGTTCAAAATGTTGACCTTACATAACCTGTTTACCCCTCTTTCCTCCCATGAGTTGCTTGGTTACTCAAGATCAGAAAGATGCTTAATGCCACACTCCAGTAGCCATACACTTCAAGAAATTTCTAAGGTTCTCCGTTTCTGGGTCACATTATCAGTTCTCTGCATTATTCTTTAGTTTATCTACAGCTCCAGATGTTCAGAAAATGCCTAGCTCTGGTCATAGCTTATTGCATACTGAATGGCATTCACATCTGTCCCTATCACTGTACTCTCCTTTCTACTAATATCCAAGCTAACTACTGTCACAATGCTGTGCCTCACACAGAGTGCCTTATTTTTGATGGTTCCTTATATCACTTATTATATATATTATATATATTATTATATATATACTTATATGATATCACTTATTATATAGTTCTAGGAAAATGTCAGGAAAATTATTTCATATTCTTGTATATTCTTATTTAGTAACTGCATCTAAAAGTTTGGTTCCAATTTTGTATCACCTTATCATGCGTCCTTCATGTAAAACTGAGTCTTCCTGTATATTAGTATTCTTTCTATCTTACTTATTTTTGTAACTTTATTCCTAATATTGGATCATTTCCTTGTAATTCTGGAACTTTTCTCCTCGGGCCTTAGCCGAAAAAGGGATTTTTGCCTAGTTGGACTAACCCGGTCAACAAATATCAAATAAATAAATAAATATAAATATTTTAGATGGTGTGCTTATCTTCACAGTGTCTTTATCCAGGTATCAAGAGTCATTAACTTGAATTATGTCTCTTATAGATAAATATTGCAAAATCCTCCTTGGCTCCATCTCACAGGATTATGTTCCTGGTTTGCCTTGTAGATACTTTTCTTCAGATGATTTTTTTGACATAAAAGAATGTGGATTTTTTTCTGGATTTTTTCCTAGGCTTCTGTAATCAGTCTCAGAATTCTGCAAGAGAATTCCTCAGGATTCTTGAGTTCGTAGCTTCTATGATTCTCATGATTCCTGTAGCCACATTGCACACGATGAAGGTGCAGTGGTTTCTAAAAAACACATGGACCCAGCACTGGCATTCTCTGTAAGTATTTTTTAAAAGGGAACCACAGTGGCGGAGAGAGTAAATTCAAAAGAACCCAGGTCTCTTCTTTTCTACTCAAACCTCGAACAAATTTGTCATCACAGACATATCAGATTTTGCTTGGGGAACAGTTTCCATGGGGATAAAAGTGCAAGGTCATTGGGAGTCCTTCAGACAGGCCAAAACACATCAATGTAAAAGAGATGTTGACTGTGATCCAGTGCCTTGAAATCTCTTCATCGCCCATGGCTCCCAGGACCTTTTCAAGAGATTACAGCCAGTACCACAATATATGTTGTACATAAACAAGCAAGTAGGTTCAAGGTTGTACTTCCTCTGCAAGCACGCAGTGACTGCTTGAGAGTTAGCTCTTCAGCATTCATTAATACTCCAAGCATCTTACATTCCATCAGAGCAAAACATAGTGGCAGACAAGTTGGACAGGACCAGGACAGACCCTCACAAATGGAAATTGAATGAGAGGGTTTTCCGGGAACTGATCCAGTTGTGAGGAACACTTCAAATAGATCTGTTCAACTTCAATAAAATTTTGTTCCAGTACTTCTTGTGGGTAGGCCTGGAAAGCAGATGTATTTTCATTCCTTTGGATGGGATGTTCCTTTATGCTTTTCTACCCTTTATATTAATACCTGAGGTAATTCAGAAGGATACTCTAGAAATCTTTGTTGTAACCCCCCCCCCTATGGGCCAGGCAGCAATGGATGTTCAACAAACACAATGCCTTTCTGGCATTTGGGTAGTAATGCCCTGGTACTCTCCCTCTAGCAGTGTGTCAAAGCTCATAATTCCTCCTACTGCCTGTGAGCGAGAAGGACCAATTACCCAGCAAGACCAGGGCATCCCTCCACATTCACAGACAGGACCCTTTTGGTTTTCTTGTGCCATAGTCAGAGAAAGACCTCTTAGGATATTGCTTCTCTTTCTGGGTGATATCAGTTGCAGAGATAAGAAGCTCTTTTTGGGTTTTATTTCCTTTCTCTCCCTTTTTCTTTCTGTGTTTGAATAGTGTATTCTACTATTTTACTTATTTATTTCTTGTGTAAAATATGTTTGTACTTTTAGTGTGATTTCTCTTACAGTACAAGACATGTACTGTTTTATTTTAAACTTTTTCTGATTTTCTGTGGGACTTTAATTATTTTAAAATATTTTATAGCTGTTTATGCTTGTTTAACTGAATTTCTGCACTGAGGCCATTTTAGTGCTGTTTTTCTCATTGCCTCATGCTGCCAGAACCGTGAGCAATTTGCAATTTCTGTTTGTGATGACCTGTCTCTACCCTGGGCCAGTAATTAAGGACTCTTAATCCTCACCATTGACATTGGTGAGGGATGGTCAAGAAAACAAGAATGGATTTACAAAGTATTTTCAAATAAAGCTCTCTGCATCAAGCACATTTTCCCCCCAGAGCTCACAGGTAACACGCTGCAGACCTGGGACCAGACTCTCTGCCTCTGCAGATCCCAAACAAGACTCACTTTGGAGCACAGTGTCCCAGTTCCAAGTAACTGACACACAGACACCTGGGTATTTGATTTTCACATGCGCACACTCCTGGGAAAGTCTGGTACAGTTTTACTAGCTGTACCCCTTCTGCCCAAACTGTAAGGTAACCATACCTCTCAACTGTCCAGATTTCCACAGAATGTCCAGATTTTTGGCTCATATTTTTGGTCTGTTCCTCATAAAATTTGTGGTTTTCTGACAAATCATTGGGATAATCTAAGAATTAAAGTAACTGAGTAATGACATACATTTGAATTTCAGACTTCAAATCCTTCAGAAAATTATGTTAAAACAAACCCTGTTACTCTTGCAAGTTTATAGGAGCAATATTTAAAATATGTCCCTATTTTTGGGCCTTTGTCCAGATTTCTTGCACTAAAAAGTTGAGAGGTGTGAAGGTAACCACGCTGGCACCAGTCAACTACTCTCAGGCTGTTACAATTATATCCAATAATACTGAGTAAAATCAATACTAATATAAATGGTAGAGTGTAACCAAAGCAGTAAGGCTTTTTGGAGTGGTCACAGCATCACTAAAATAAGCAAAAGTACACTCAAGATGTTAAAAGTATTCATTAAAAGACCAGCCACAATGAAAGGTATGAAAATATTTAATAAATAAAATAGGAAACATGAAAATACTAAATATCCAAGTACAGTAAACCACCAGAGTTTCAGACACAGGAGAAATAAAAATAACACAGATGGACAGATTCAGACAGATGCAAAAACAATGCTTAACTAATTTCACTGTATTTTCTGACTGTCTAAAGAATAATTGTTCCCTAGCTAACTTAATTAATACAGCAAGGCAAGATTGGATTCTAAGATGCTTACTTCCACAAGGCAAGGTGATGAGCTAACTAACACTGAACTGAAATGAACAATTGACTGTGATAACTGACATAGATCTTTATATCAGGTTCCAAAGAAAAAAACTGCTGTGAGAGTTCCATCCTCTCAGTGCTGGTTATACAATGACATCACATTTGATCACCTGACTCTGGTACAATACACATTCAGAGCTCTGCTAAGATATGTTGCTGTATTTGAAAATTATAGAACAACTTCAAAACTTCTACACTTCCCTTCTATAATTCTTTGTTTTAAACGTATACATTTAATGGGTTATAATAACACTGTTGATACATTTTTAAAACAAGCATCTGTACAAGTCAGTGTGATAGTGAAATGACACAAAATTATTTACAAAACGCCAGCCAACTATGCTGGCATATGCCACACATGCACTGCCCCACTCTCCCTGGCACAGATGGAAACACCTCGCACCATCACACTGTCAGATAAATCTTCTTTGGAAAATGTTGACAGGAAAGCTTGCTGTTTCAATTTTTTTGTTTGTGGCTAGGATTGAGAACTTTTTAAATCTCACTTAAAAAATCACAATTTGGGTACAATTTTGTTTGTGAAACTTTTCTGACAGGAGTTTTTCTTACGTTTATATTTAATTAATTGTCTAAGGTTTGGATTAATTATAATTTGATGTGACTGAGTAGATTTACAACTTTTAAAATGAATTTTGCATTTAAATCACAATTGTGTTGCCATTTTGTTTAGGTGACATTTCTGACAGGAATTTTACTTAGTATGGTGCTGCGGTAGCGTTGTCACCTCACAGTAAGATGCTGTCCGGTTCGATTCTCAGCTAGAGCGTCTTCTGCGTGGGGACATGTGTGAATGGGCGTACCTTTGTTGAAGGTTGTACATCAGGGCTGGCAACTCGGCACGTAAAAATCAACTGCCAATCATTAACGGACCGGAGTTCCACTGTGGCGACCCCTGACCGGGAAAAGCCGAAAGACTCAACAACAACAACAACATTATATTTATTTCCCAGTGTAGAGCTATTTTAATTTGTTTCTATTTATGTTAAGCTAAAAATAACCTGTATTTACTGGTTACTGAAATTGCTGCCTTTTTCCACAGTACAGTATTCAGTGTAGTTTCCCTGCAGACATATAATTAAGTTTCCTTTTTAGATAGAACTTTGATGGATTTTGCCTGTTTTGCACTGGGCTGACCGTGCAACCAGTACTTGGTATTGATCTGGCTTGGTTTTGCCCCCTGTCTTGAGGGATTAAGGGTATGGTCTGCCTCACCACCATCTTCCCAATTTTCACCTGAAAAACAAAAGAATAAACAAAAAATGTGCCTCAGCCTAAGGCTTGTGACTTCACAGTAGCCTTAGCTTTGGGCAGACTATCAGACTTGCCTTCTGTTACCACTGGTTCCCATGATGTGGTTGTAGTATGAGAACTGTGGATGACATGAGGAACAGACAAATCCTCTGGGGCTGTACCATTGCCTGTGTCAGATATGGGTGAACCAAATCCTTTAGATGCAAGGGAAGCGTGGAGCTTTTCTCACCAGGCCTGTGCTGAAAATGGGTGTACTTGGCCCAGATGGATTTTCCCAGTAAACAAATGGCAATAAATAATTAAGACAAGTTGCAGAATCTGTTGCTAGTATAGATACCCCCCCCCTGTGGATTCTCCCACTTATGTACTGTATGCTAAAAAGAGATGGAAAACCCTTCACTTGGTGGGGCAGCAGTCTTTTACTGTGTTCCCTCCTGAGATGGTGGCTTTGGATATATTCATGGCTGAAGCAGTTGGTTGTAGGGGCACACCGAGGTTATTGTATTGCCAGCACTTCTACACCCAGTCAATCTGAAAAGAAACTTGTTTTTGAAGGGGATCCTGTGTCTGAGGCCTCTGACCTATCTGAATTGAATCAGTTGATTTCTTGTGATGACAAATAAATATAAAGTAACAAACAGATGTTTTCTTTTTCCCTTCTTTGATCCCAACACTGGGGGATGTCTTAACTAGAATCTTAGGGATAGAAGTTGGCACAGTCCAGCACAGTAGCGTTCTAAGTGTTTAACTGCCAGTGTTTTATGTTGAATGTTTTGTTAAGATGCATGTACAGTTTAGACTAGTTTGCTGCTTCATTTCCTGCAGAGCAAAAATCAAAAGGTCTGTGTGAAAGATATTGTGTCAAGTGCCTCTCGGGTCAAAACAAGCTCTAAAAAGTGCCTTGGAGGGGGCCGATAACTTATTCTAGAAATGCAGTATTGTCAGTGGTGATTAGGAGGCATGCTGGATTACATTTTTAGAATGTTTCTGATGAATTAAAAAGTGAAATTATGAGTCACTTGCTTCTGATTGTGTGTTTGATATAGCAGCTAATCAAATCCTTAAAAACTGGAACAATAGAAGTAGTTTGATTCAGAGTGTTGAAAATGTTTCATATTCCCCAGTTCTTCTTCTTTAAGTAGGATAATTTTCATTGGAACAACAGAACCAGGAACCAAAACATGAACAAAAGCAAGCCGAGAAATTACAAAGGCAACCAACAAGCCAAGATTTTAAACTATTTATTCACCAGATTAAGTGCTTTCGTCGGTTTATAACTCAGACTTCATCAGAATCCATCTTAATGCCACAAAGCACATGCTTAAATAATATATCCTAAAATCACATGATTACATAGTTAATTGTTAATCAATCAAGCTTACAAAAAATCTGTAATCCTTTCCTAGTCACTAAAATACCAATACACATAAATATATGCAAACATAAAACCTCAATTAAAACCTATACTTTGTATGATTTTAAACGTAATGCACTACTTATAGAAGTGCTTTCTTTCAAACCAGGGAAGACTCCAGCATTCAATTTAATTTGCCAAACCATTTCTTTATATTCAATGAAGTCTTCCCATGGCCCCCTTTATATTTTGAGGGACATAATCTGTCCCAAAAAACAAAAAGGAATGACCAGAATAAAGTTGAATGTGCTTAAATAGGGATTTTTTTTCATTTTTATTCTTAATATCTAGATTGTGCTCGTATATTAGTTCTTTAAACCTTCGCTTAGTCTTCCCTACGTAAAAACACCAGCATTGCACACATTTTCACACAGAGACTAAACCTTTAGAATTACAGGTACAGTGAAAAGGGGTGAATATTTTAAAAGATCCAATATTAATTGCATCACTTAAAAGAATAAATTTACATTGGATGCATGAACCACACCTATATGTACCTTTTTTTTTGTCAGAAATAAACACAGGGATTTCACTATCTTCTAACCATTGTTTAAGGGCACTTCCACTCCTATAAACAATGCATGTTTTTCACCCAATGATTCTAGCCCTTTACCATAAGAAGAGAAAATCTTCCAATTTTTACACAATATATTACAAATGTTGTAACTATCCAGAGTATAGGTGGTAGTAAATGCATACTTATAAATGTTATCATTTTCTCTCGAACTACTACTAATGATAACATCTGACTCTATATTTAAACCACTATTAAATAAGGGTGTAATACTTCCTTGGCTTCTCTTTAAACAAGCTTCCCTTTTTATGTTACCTATTAAAAATGTGGGATAACCTCTCGCAAGAAACATATTTGCTAACTTTGAAGCTTCTGTCATAAACACATCGTCCTCTGCAAGGGCGCCCGCAGGCAGGTGCAAGGGGGTGCACTTGCACCCCCCTGGAATTGGCTGGCGAGGAGATTATTATTATTTTTTTTTTTTCAATTAGAAGTAAATTAAGGGTGTTCTTCTTTAAGAACTCCCTTTGCGTCCGGTCGTACAAATGGAAGTGTTTGCGACTGGTTTTCGTCTTTGCCATACATGTGGATGGTTTACGTCTTTATCTTCCGCATTCGCGCGTGTAATTTGAATTATAGATGGGCGCCAGCAGTGATGCCGTGTTGTGTCCAGGAAGAGGGTATTGCCATTAAAATCGGAGCAAGCAAGCTGTTTCAGGAACAGAGAGGGATTCCACAAAGGTAGGAGTGATGTGAAATATTTTACTTTATACTATTTGGCTACCTCAGACAGCTAAATTAGTTTGGGGGTGGTTAAGGGTGAACCATAGTCTCTTGCTTGGCTTGTGTTTATATGGGCTTTGTTCTTCATTAAAAAAATCTTTATTGGTTCACTTGCATGTATGCTTTACTTGTGGATTAGCAGTCTCCAGGTGCAAACAATTAACAGAGTCCCCTAATGACTGTGCTGACAGAGGTGTACCAGCTATACTGTAATTAGCATTTTAAAAGTACACTCGTAAGCAGTTCAGTGAAAAATAAAAAGTCGGAAACTGAGGGAAGCAAACAAGTTATACAAGTGCCACCCTAGTAGCCTTAATACATTAATGGATTCAATATAAAACTGTACAACTTTGTTTAAAGTCAACCAGCTCGCTTTTACTTAAGATTAAAAGTTAATGTTTATTGAAAGCATCCACAATGTTTTTCATATCTGGGAGGGACTACAGATATGAATAAAAGACAAGAGCAACAGGCTGTAACATGCTTTAAGAAAGGGGAACCTCAGTTTTAGAACAGGAAATGCCTGTGGGGGCAAGCAGTCAATTTGAGTTAACTGTAGTGTTCCCATACAGAAGGATAAACTTAATTTTTGACACTGTACATAGTTGTATGTTTACTACAAGTTAAAAGAGGATAGGAGCTTCTGAAAATCTATTTATTTTGTGAGTATTTTCATTGAAGCAGAAAGCCTTGAAAAATGGTACAGGTTCAAATGGAGGAGAGAAAAAAACTGTGTAGGAGCTCTGCCTGTCAAACGTTAGTGCATACAAGCTAAAAAAAATGGAAACACATTAAAGAACTAGTAACAGCTTTTGATCATAATGGCTACTCTTGTCCATAATATCATGGAATGTAAACAGCCATATAGCTAGAGGAAAAGTATTGAATTATGTTAACAAATGCAGGGTGCAAACTGCAGTGTCACTGGAGACGATTTAGATAGAAATGAGTACGTGAATTTGACAAAAAGGATTTCAGGGTAGACATTCAACAAAATATCAAGGGCAAAATAAAAGGGGAGTAATGCTGCTTGGTACAGAGACTTCACTACTGATATAAGACAGGAAAAAAACACTGCAGATTTGTGCTTGAGCTACTGACGGGAAGAAGAATTCCACTGGGATGTATTTATATAACACGTAAAACTGCCTGCAGTTCTGAAACTTTCTACTCATTCTCTCTAACTACTTGCGAATAACACTTTCTTCTTCTTTCGGCTTTTCCTGGTTAGGGGTTGCCATAGCGTATCACCTGTCCCTTGTGATTGGCAGTGGAGTTTTACGGTGTTGAGTTGCCAGCCTAGCACCCAACCTTCCACAGAAGGCACACACATGCACACACTCACGCCTAGGGCCAATTTAGTGTCCATTCCACCTACAGCATGTCTTTGGAATGTGGGAAGAAGCTGGAGCACCCGGAGGAAACCCACATGACCACAGGGAGGACATGCAGACTCTACACAGAAGGCACCCCAGCTGAGGATTTAACTGGAGAACCTCTTGCTGTGAGGCAGCAATGCTAACTACTGTACCACCATGGCTGCCCCTACTTGTGAATAACACACAACACTTAAATTCTGCTACTTGACATAGTTACATCCCCTGTCTCCACACACAGAGAAAAATCTATAGTTTTAGATAAGAGAGCAGTGACCTCTGATTTAGAGGTGTTTACTGTTATACCACCTACTCCAGGGCACAAAGGGCATCAAAGTCATTGAAAGCTAAAGAGGAGCTTCGTCTGCATACAATGAAAGTATGACCCTCATGATCCCAAGTGGGATAGTCTTCAGATTTTGTCTAAACCTTGATATTCTGTGCATGAAAATCATACCATAGAGTGTATATGAAACACAGCCTTGCTGAAATATTGTGCCCACCTGTAATACATTATTCTCAGTACTCTGAATATGGTTATAATACTTTCTCCTGAAACACAGATGCTGAAACTCATAAAGGAGCAGTCTTGGGAGTCTGTATTTTCGCAGTAACTCCCAGAAGACATGCTAGTTTAAATGGAAGTATGCCTTTTACCAGTCCACTGTACCTTTGTGAACAAATTGTGGTAAACTCTCATGCTCTTTCAATATCTGTGTAAATGGAAAGAGCTGACCCACTGTCTCAAAGACAAGATAGTCTGCATTGCTCATTATAAAACAATGACATGGCTATTAGACAAATTCGAGTCCTGTTCCACAAAATTTAATTTCCTTACCAAAAGGTGATAAAGTATTGCTGAAATCCATTTCATCTGTGTGCTTCAGATTACTAGCATCATCAGTAATAACCTATTCATACACCTCAGTCAAGCTGGACAGTTGAGTCCTTTACAGAATTCAGTTCTGCTGCTGCATGTTTGTAGAAAATAAGAACTTGGTGTGTCCTGCAGACTGTTTATAAACATTTTCTCTTTCATGACCCTGCCCCGCACACACACACACAAATTGCTCATGCAGACCTCTTCCACCATTTTGTACTCTACAGTGCATTTCTGGTTACCAAGAAGAGACTACAGTTTTAATAGTGATACACAACGCATTATAGTTATAGGTTCCTAAATTGTTACTAGCCTAATGACCACTAGGGCCCTTACACGCCTAGCTGCACACCTCAATTAATTTGTATTGCAAGTATCATCATTGTATATGGGAGGGGCATTAATAGCAAGGTAACTAAGGAATTTTGGGGGGGGGTGTTAGTTAGGATAATACTTTGCTTATTGATGGCCTTTGTCCATAAGGACATGGGGCCAGACTGGGGGCAAATTTACAAGTTTCCATCCAGTTGTTAAGGTTTTCTTTGAATGGGGTCAGGGATGAACTTTGTTTTATATGGATGGGGAGCCTATTCCATATTGCAAGGATCCTTTGGGACACACAACTGTCTCCAGTACATCCTGTTTATATCAAAAAAAAGTTCAGATGCTTGGATATAGTGTTTTAGTGTTTCTCCTGTTTGTTTTGCACATGTTACACAGATCCATCAAGGCTGGGTCTAAGGAAGTCCTGTAAGCCAGGCAAAGATCCTTTGTCAGCAGCCTGTAGGAGACTGAATACACAGATATGGCCTTCAGGTAATCCGTGCTGGACAGGGGTATTTATGCCCTAGATTCTCATGTTGAGGAACCTCTGTGTGGTCTCCCCAGCTGCTGCATGTGCTTTGTAAAGTACATTCTGAAGGGGGCATTGTACTCAGTAATTGGCCTTATAAGAAAAGAATACAGGGATGTTATGACCTCCTTGTCCCTGGATGAGATACCCTTACTTATGAGGTGGGCCATGTAGAAAGCTTTCAATACAACGGAAGCAACATGGTGGTCAAAAGTCAGGTTGCTATCAACCTGGGTGCCCAAATCCCTCACAACTGATTGCATGCTTAGGACGTTGTTATTAATGTGATATGTGGTGACGTCACTTTCCCCAAAGGGGATGATGATACATTTTTTTGGCATTCAGCCTGAGACAATGTTTCTGGCACCAGTCATTTGTTTGGGTGAGACCCTCTTGGAGGACATCCACATCACTTGGGGAATTGATAACTGCTCCCAGCTTGCAGTCATCAGCAAACTTGGTCAGCCACAGCCCACTGGTTTTGGCCTACATCTCAGAGAATTATATCCCAAATAACAGAGGCCCCAAGACCAATACCCTGGGGTATGCTGCTCATTTCAGGTCTACTGCTTGAGGTGGCTTCCCCTATTTTGATTAGGTGGGTTCTATCAGTGAGCCAGTTTACTACCCATCTGGTAACATACGGAATGATGCCTAGTTGAGAGAGTTTATCTATTATGCTCGAGTGGGGAATAGTGTCAAAGGCTTTGGCCAGGTCAAGGTAGGTGGTGTGCACCATCTTCCTCTTATCCAGTGCTTTGGTGACTGTTTCAAAGTCAACCAGATTTAACAGACATGACCTCCCCTTGACAATGCCAAACTGTGTGGGGTTGAGTGTTTGGAGGTTGGCAATGTCCCTGTTAATGAGGTCCATGATAATCCATTCCATGGTCTTGCAGATCAGGCTAGTTAGGCTGTTGGGGCTATAATTTCCCGGATCGATGGACACTTCACCTTTGTGTAAAGGGATGACAGTGGCAGTCCTCCACTCGGCCTCCACCAGTTATGAACAGATCTGGGTGCTTCCTTTGAGATTGCGGACATATGTGAAGAAGGCCTTATGATTGTCTCTAGTAGATGTGGCCAATTTGGAGTCTTAAGTTGGCTTTACAGGATTTCACTAGTGTTCTTATTTGCTTGTTCAGGCTAAGGAGAGATTGCTTCCAATTGGGCACCTGCTCCTTCTTGGTCCTAGACTGCAATTTTTTTCATTTTGTTATATACTTTATTGCAGATGTCCACCAGACATGTTTACTCTTCCTTGCAAAGGATGATTTTGTCCTGTTGGGTATTCCTGATTCCATGCGTCTATATAAATGCTCATATAGTATTTTGGTATAGATTTGGATATTGGTGCCAGTTCCTACAGAGGGGAAGGAGGCTGTGAAACTGTTTATACCATTCCTCAGGAGATTGTAATCAGCTTTGGAAAAGTTTTTTTGTTTGACCCTAGTTAGAGGGGGCCAGGGGAGATGGTGACTTCGAAAGTGACTGCTTTATGGTTGGATCTTGCCAGGGAGGATGATACTGCAGGGGGTGCTAGCAGTGGTTACTCATGCTGGTTAATACCAAGTCCAAGATAGTATCACCTCTTATTGGGGTATTGACTAGCTGTTCCAAAGCATTTGCATTGATAAAATCGAGTAATCTCGGGGCATTTGTGTTCTGGCATGAGTAATTTTTCCAATCTATGGTTGGGTAGTTAGTCACCCAAAATCAGGGTAAAAGGTTGAATCATGATAGATTTGAAGAGGTGTAGATAGGTAGAGTGGGCATCTTGAGTCAAATTTGGGGGCTTGTAGCTAGCTATGATTTGAATAGGGGTCTTGTCAATGGTTAACTGCACCTGGAGTGTCTCCTGTGTGTCATACTTTATATATATATATATATATATATATATATATATATATATATATATATATATATTATGTATAATATATATTGAAACTCCACTTCCTTTGGCTTTGCTGCCCACAGTTTGGGGTCTGAATGTATGATAGGTTGAGAAACCGGGTAAGGCTGGGTTGCTCTTCGCAGCTTTGAATCAGGTTTCTGTGACTGCACAGATGTCAGCATCTTCCAGGGTTAAGAATGTTTGCAATAAGTGCAGTTTCATGTTTAGACTCCTAGCATTTAGCAGCATGACCTTTAATTTGCATTTTGTTGAAATGTTTTATGTTGGTAGCATCAACCTCATGACTTTTCCTAAAAAAGGCACTATAGGGGAGACAAGGGCCTTTGCCAGAAGCCTGAAGCCCAAGTGGGACAGATGCAGGCCATCTCTAGCAAAGCATTGTGGTCTGTCAGTCATATATTCCCCGGCTGACAGGTACTGGATCCCCCTGGAATGACACCAGAAACTAAGCCAACTGTTAAAATCAATCATTTTCTGTTTGTATTGAGGCATCATTCTGGGTGACGGTAGAATGCTGCTTAAGGCTAGGGTCATACCTGCCTGGGACACATATTCAGCGAGCTCAATCGTGTCTCTCTTCAATAGTCTAGGATGGTACATCTCAAGTCGTTCACGCCAACATGGACTATGATAGTCATAACAGTACTTGTTGTTGAGAGACATGAGTGCATGTGTGATATGGCAGATTCTGACACCTGACAAACAACTAACCATGACTTTCTCCTTATCCAGCCTGGTGAGAGGCGCATCTTTGTGTCTCACAATGGAGTCTCATATGACTAATATGTTGGGTTTATGGTTAGGCCTTAGTGGTTGCGAGACACAGGTGTGTGGAATATGCACGGTATTTGGTGTGGAGGG
This sequence comes from Protopterus annectens, assembly GCF_019279795.1. Lineage (NCBI taxonomy): Eukaryota > Metazoa > Chordata > Ceratodontiformes > Protopteridae > Protopterus > Protopterus annectens. The sequence continues at coordinate 1,699,494,764 of NC_056737.1, read as the reverse complement.
ATGTGGAGTTGGTGTGTTTTGCCTCCGACATCTCCTTTGTTTGGGTTTGTTTGTGTTGAGAACCTTTGCATATGTTGGTGTGTGTTGTGTAGTTGTGGGTGGTGTTTGAGGTGAGCTGATTGTACTGACAACCTTCTCAGTGCCATATATACTGGCATGTGAGGGAGAGAACATACACTCTAGGTTCTTAATGTAATTACATCTCTCATAAATTGTGTCCTTGGGTGGTAGCAGTAGATGGTTGTCCATATACATGAGGCAGTTGCTACACTGTCTCAGGATGCCCATACCAACCAGGCTAGCAGGAGAAACCATAAGAAATTGTCCATCCATATTTGTCAGAATTTGAGGGAGAAAGGCCAGGAGACCTAACAGGTAGGCCTAAAGCCCAAGTGCTTAAACCAAAACTAAGAGGCTTAGATTAACACTTGCATTCAGGCTATAAACATGCAGTAATAAATGCAACAGAAAAGATGTAATTGCACACTTTAGAGAACAAGTAGCAGCAAGTAGCAGAAGAAAAAGATGAAGTAATAGAGTAGGAGGATGAAACACAAATAGTGTATAAGCAGTTGAATAAAGTGGTTTTTTTTGTTTATTTTCGGTCTGTTCCTCATAAAAATTCTTATTTTGACAAATCACTGGGATGAGCCAAGGATTAAAGTTATTAAATAAATGACATGCATTTGAGTTTCAGACTTGATATCCTCAGACTTGATATCCTTCAGAAAATATATTCTAACACAAATCCTGTTATTCTAGCAACTTTCTGTGTGTGTGTGTGTGTGTGTGTGTGTGTGTGTGTGTGTGTGTGTGTTTGTGTCAGAGAGAAAAATGCCCTAGTTAGATCTAGCAGGTGGAATTTATTGTCAAGTGCATTTTCAAGGAATTGTGAGCTTCAAGGGAAGCAAAGGTTACTGCTGCTCATGCTGAGTCTGCTTAAAATGTACAACTGTTTTGTTTAGCAAATGGTTTTATTGTGGTATAGAATTTTAAAGTAGTGTTAGCACAGCAGGTAGCATACTTGCATCTTGATGCAAAGGGCTGTAGGTTCCATTTGTATTTTAAGGGGGGTATGGTACTGCAGTTCTTAGTATGTCCTCCTTTGGATGAGACACCTAATAACTATGAACTTGTTTTTCAGCTTGCCACTGCTCCCTATTGCAATATACCAGCTTACCCATTTTTTAATATAACCTAGTCAATTTATTCTTCAAGGGCAACAGACACTGAATTTGTAAATGAAACACTGAAATAAAGTTTTTCTAGCAACAACCTCTTCATTGGTTTCAGATCTCTTTAATGTGGAATTATTCAGATGACTTTTACTTCTGCAGAGATTCTGCACATTGATTGATATTGGCGGATTGTATGACAGAAGTTTGAGTGGCCCTTTATGGTTGAAATGTTTTGAATTGGGCAGGTTGTCATTATTGGTTCATATGATTTGTTTCCTTGCTTAAAGGAAAAATGCTCAGAACTATAAATTTAAAACACACTCTAAGAAGTGGTGCTGTATTATACAAGGGATATAATTCAATTATGTAGTATAATTAATACAGTCAGGAAGGTGAATCAAAGAACTTTTGCATGGTTCTAAAAATGTGTGCAAGGAGCCTATGATTTGGAAACAGGCCAAAGGTAAACTTACCCTGTCACTGGCCAGATGCATGTTCGTTGAATGTGGGTTTCATGCTGTTTCAGTGAATGTGGGTTTCAAAGTTAGAGAAGTTTTAATGCTAAGTCTGTTTTCATTGTAAGACTATTGCTTTGTTTAGGTTTAGTAAATGTCTATCAGTGTTTGTGCTATAAAATTTGAAATAAAAGTTGTAAATGAAATCCAGATATCTGTAATCATTGTAGAAGTAAAGCATAAAACAGTATGCACACTGAGAGATTTGAACAGTGTCTATGACAAATGGGGAGAAATAGCCAAGTAACGGGACACTGGAATGGTGGTGTGGGCGGGGTCGAGTGGGCGGGGCTGCAGAGGGGGTGGGGCTGCATGGGCGGGGCTTGGGTTTGCACCCCCCTGCAAAAAATCCTGCGGGCTCCCTTGGTCCTCTGATATCATTTTTGCCAAACGGACAAATTGTCCTTTCATCTTTTTCACATGCCAAGGGTGGCAACTTGTGTAACATAAAAATGCATTAGAATAGTGTGGTTTCTGGTAAATATTGGTTGTTAGCTTCTTATTTACATTATCTTCGGCTATTAATACATCCAAGTAACTAATTTCTTGCATATTAACTGAGTAAGTAAATCTTAAGAAAGAAGTGGTAGAGTTAAAATAATCAATTAACCTCACCACATCATCTTGTTGTGTTTCCCATGCTATAAAAATATCATCTAAAAAACAGGTATAGATCTTCCACAACCTTGCACTGGGATAATTAAATACATATTGTTTCTCCCTTTGCAACATAATTATATTGACATATATGGGGGCACAAGCTGCCCCATAGCCACCCCTCTTTTTTGTTGGAAATATTGTCCTTCAATATAAACAAAATTGTTTTCTAAAATCAATTTCATCAGAAGCACCAGTACATTTTATTCAAAAATGCACACATTTTGTTGAAGTAATCCTCTCTCTGCATAACCACAACCCCCCCCCACCTTTATCCGGTTTCATAACCCAGATTTTTTTGTCCTGGCATAATTGCTTCAACATACTAAATTCAGAGCAACTCAGGTTATAATTACATTCATTGTTCATACTTTTTATAAAGTCTGTAATTTCAATATCACACAATTTCTCAAACAAAATCAAAGGTTGAACTAAAGGTGGGTTAAAGGTACTACTTCTGTGTAAAACATCAGTCTCACTGTTGGTTGTCATATTAGTAAATAACAAACCTAGATTAAGCTTTCTAATGTACAGTTTTAAATCTAAAATGACGTTTTCCAGTCTAGTTCGACAAGTAGGGATGAACGTATATTCCCCTACATAACAGTTCAGTGTGTTCAAAACTGTATACTTTGTCCATGTAATTAAATACAGGAAAGTCACCTGTTGAATTGGAAAGACACCTGGGAAAGTCATTTTTCACAGTACTCTCATTTAGTTCATTCTTCATCATCCATAATGTCTCCCCTGGTATCGCTGGTTCTCCTGGTAATGGTTGGACCGTGTCTGGTTCCCCGGATGATTCCCTCGGTTCCTCAGGCGTTCCGATCTCCTCAATGGTTCCCCTCTCTAAAGGGGTGTTACCAGGTGCTTTAGAATAAATCACTTCTCCTTCATTACTATGACATTCCTCCTCCGAATCCCACCTCTCATTAACTTATGGTGGTTACAGATAGGCTGTCCCTTCAGCATACTTAAGCCTATCCCTTTCCATTTTATTCTCCTTCCGTTTGGTAATATCCACCACAGTTTTATCAGTTTTGGGGAAAATATTTGTGTAATGGGTTTTCCAAGAGGGAAATAACAAGTCTTTTTTTATGTTAGCATCCAGGGCATTACCTTCAGATATTAACTGTTCAGTGTTGCATTGATTGTACTTACTAAGCATTTCCAGTGACTCAATGCCATGATGGTCAAAAAGTTCAATCAACTCATAATGCAATGAGGACTCCTGCTGGAGCCCAGTTGGAAGCATCCAACTCCTGTGACCCCTGTGGAACTTGTTTTCTCCGTACACACTCAATTAAATAAGAATTTTCAACTTGTAGTTTACGACATTTTAATAAGGTTTGTTCAAACTTGGAAACAGACTGCTGCAATGTGTCATTACTAGTTGAAGCAATATTATTAAAGTCCAAAGTCTTATTAATCCAGTGGTTTGTCCATTTGGCAAAAATGATATCAGAGGATGGTGTATTTATGACAGAAGCTGCAAAATTAGCAAATATGTTTCTTGCGAGATGTTATCCCACATTTTTAGTAGATAACATAAAAAGAGAAGTTTGTTTAAAGAGAAGCCAGGAAAGTATTACACCCTTATTTAATAATGATTTAAATATAGAGTCAAATGTTATCATTAATAGTAATTTGAGAGAAAATGATAAAATGTATAAGCATGCATTTATTACCCCCTATACTGTGGATAGTGAAAACATTTGTAATATATTGCGTAAAAATTGGAAGATTTTCCCTTGTTATGGTAAAGGGCTAGAATCATTGGGTGAAAAACCATGTATTGTTTATAGGACTGGGAGAGCCCTTAAACAATGGTTAGAAGGTGGTGAAATCCCTGGGTTTATTTCTGACAAAAACGGGATACATATAGGTGTGGTTCATACAACCAATGTAAATGTATTCTTGTGATGTAATTAATATTGGATCTTTTAAAATACCCCTTTTCATTGTACCTGTAACTCTAAAGCTTTGGTCTATGTGGGAAAATGTGTGCAATGCTGTTGTTTTTATGTAGGGAAGACTAATGGTGGTGCTGCGGTAGCATTGTCGCCTCACAGTAAGACGCTGTACGGTTCTATTCTCAGCTAGAGCGTCTTCTGCGTGGAGACATACGTGAATGGGCGTACCTTCGTTGAAGGTTGTGCGTCAGGGCTGGCAACTCGGCATATAAAAATCAACTGCCAACCATTAGCGGACCGGCGTTCCGCTGTGGCGACCCCTAACCGGGAAAAGCCAAAAGACGCAACAACTAAGCGAAGGTTTAAAGAACGAATATACGAGCACAATCTAGATATTAAGAATAAAAATGAAAAAAATTCCCTATTTAAGCACATTCAGCTTTATTCTGATCATTCCTTTTTGTTTTTTGGGATAGATTATGTCCCTCAAAATATAAGGGGGGCATGGGAAGACTTCATTGAATATAAAGAAATGGTTTGGCAAATTAAATTGAATGCTGGAGTCTTCCCTTGTTTGAATGAAAACACTTTTATAAGTAGTGCATTACGTTTAAAATCATACAAAGTATAGGTTTTAATTGAGGTTTTATGTTAGCATATATTTGTGTGTTGGTATTTTAGTGACTAGGGAAGGGTTAAAGTTTTTTTGTAAGCTTGATTAATTAACAATTAACTATGTAATCGTGATTTTAGGATGTATTATTTAAGCACTGTGTTTTGTGGCATTAAGATGGATTCTTTTGAAGTCTGAGTTATAAACCGATGAAAGTGCTTAATCTGGTGAATAAATAGTTTAAAATCTTGGCTTGTTGGTTGTCTTTGTAATCTTGGCTTGTTGGTTGTCTTTGTAATTTTTCGGATAATTTTCATTGGCCTAACCAGTAGAAGTCCTAGCTGAACAAAATCCAGTACAATAAAAGGAAACTGCAGAACGACAACTCTGCCAAACCTAATAAGAATTCCTTTCTTTGAAAAGATAACCTCCCTTCTAACTTATGACTGTGCCAAGGTTGGGTACCCTTCTTTATCAAGTCCCATGTCTAGTACATTGTCTCTCCTGTTAGCTCTCAACAAGGCAGCTTAGCTGTCGGTGCTTTTTGACAAATGGGTGCTAACATATTCAGCAGGGGTTTCAGATGGAAGTGGAAAGGCCTTCTGTCTCAGTTCAGGGGGGGGGTCCCCCTTATCTACTGGACCAGACTTTGTTATTCCCTCCTATTTTCCAGCAATTGCTGGACTCAGGGGTCATAGATGTGGACCCTTCTTTGGAAAAAAATGAGAAGTTTGTTCTCTATTTTCTTGATTCTATGATTAGCGCAGTTGTAGAGAGGTATAGGACCTTTATTTTTGAATACATTTATCAAGGTCCCCAAATTCACTATTTCTGCAGCCCATAGGTTCATAGGTTCATAGGTTCATACTAGGCTATCTGTCCAAGGGCATTTATAAGCCTAGCCCATAGTTATGTGGCTTTCGCCACCCCTTTAGTTTGAATAAAAACTATGCCTATCATTTTTCTGTGCCTCTGTCAAGCAGTGACACTGAAGTAATCCCTGGGGTATATCTGCGATCTCCCATCCATTGGTCAAGATTCCTCTTGAACAAGGCCAGCGAGGTGCTCTGCCTCACATGTACCGGGATTTTGTTCCACAGCATAGGGAGTCTCTGGGTGATGAATCTGTCCCTCCAGCACGTTCTATTTATAACCGTGTCAAGGTTTAAGTCTCCCGCCCTTGTGGTTCTGAGGGATCTAGATTTTTTGAGGTGAAGCATATTCATCAAATCTGGGTTTGACATGGCCTTATATGTCAGGCACAGGTCACCTCTGAGCAAGCGGTATGAGACTGAATAAAGCTGGAGTTCTTTCAGTCGGGCAGCATAAGACATATTTTTGAGACCCTTTATCCTTTTGGTGAGGAACTTTTGGGGCCTTCATGCCTCCTCTTCTTTCCATACCACTGCTTCATGGTAACCCTGGTCTTGACAGATGCCTTTCTTTGTTTCTCCATTGCTCGTTAATTCAGGGGAGATCTGAGATTTGCCATGTCTGGTGTTCTTGGTATTTCACTGCTGTGGTCCTAAGTTGTGAGATTTTCTGCCGTGGAAGCAGCCCTTGGCCAGTCTGACTACCAGAATATTGTTCCCCTTCTCCTGAAGTCTGAAGACGCCCTGTCCAGTGTCACTATGTGTGGGTTTAAAGGGAGTCATCCAACGCCATGACCCCTTGTTCTTTCTTGCCATTGGAACCGCAAACAGTTAGCTGCCTGTTGGGCACCAGGATCCGCCACATAGCACAAGCACTCATGTCACTGCAGAACAAGTACAAATATGACTCTGTCATTGTCCATGTTGGTGTGAATTACCATAGATGTACTTCCCTGGACTACAGGAAAAGAGACATGGAAGAGCTCTCTGATCATGTAGACCAGGCTGGTATGGGTCTGTATTATATTTTCGAAAGTTTCAAACATCGAACATCATATGGTTGACACCATATGAGCGATGTTTGAAATTTCGAAAATATAATAAAAAAAATAAAAATAAAAAACTATACTTACCTTAACGATGTAGGGAGGGGGGCAAGCACCCCTGCACCCCCCACACCCCCGCTACTTAAATATTCCTACTCTGAGATCGAACTGCATTGAAGTAAAGGGAAAATATTCCTCACTGCGATTTCCGTGTTACGCGCGTGCCGTTTCAACATTTCGACCAATCAGGTTCGCTCAATACGCGTTCGCCGTTTACAATTTTCAATCACACGTTAGGAACCCGGCCGGTATGACCCTGACCCTGTATGACCCTGACCGTGAGTAGCATCCTGCCCTCACCAAGAATGATGCCACAGTATAAAGAAAAATGATCATTTTCAACAATTGGCTAAGTTTCTGGTGTCATTCAAAGGGGATCCAGTATCTGTCCACCTGGGATGACATGCTCGATAAGTCACGTTGCTTCGCAAGAGATGGCTTGCACCTGTCACCCTTAGGCTTTCGAATACTGGCCAAGGCTTTTGCCACCCCCCATAGTGCCTTTTTTAGGCAAGGCTCAAAAGACAAACCCACCACCGTAAATAGCACAAGTAACCATAAACTGAGGGGAATGCTACTCAACGCCAGAAGTCTAAACCTCAAAATATATGCACTCGAGGCACTCCTCAGTATGGAGAACATCGATATCTGTGCAGTAACGTTAACCTGGTTTAAGGCTCCAGAGAGCACCCCAGCACTACCAGGCTATAACTCATATCATACTTTTCGGCCACAGAACCTGGACCGAAACACAAAAGGTGGGGGTGTATCCATATTCATCAAGGATACCCACACCTCCAGGTTAGTGGCACAGCACAATGCCTCAGAGGTCATCCATGTGCAACTAACAACGGGCTAAACTGCAATTCAAATTGTAGCTTGCTACAGATCACCCACCATGACCCAGGACCCCCATTCCGCGTTACTGGAGACACTGGAAAATATGAAGGTCCTACCAAACGCCCTAATATTGGGTGATTTCAATTACCCAAACATTAACTGGGAGAACTACTCAAGTACTAACTCCCTTGCCCAACACTTCCTAGAATTTATAAACTCAAATGCCCTGGATCAACTGGTCAACACCCCCACCAGAGGTGACAACATATTGGACCTGATCATCACCAACATGGAAGACCGGTGATCTAGACCAGAGGTCAAACCCTTGCTGGTTAGATCAGACCATAGACTAATCACTCTGGATATCCACATTCCACCCCCACCCCCAATCAAGGAAACCACTGTGAAAAACTTTTCAAAAGCAAACTTCACGTTACTTAAGACCGAGGTGGAAAGCTTTGCAGCCCCCATGCTAAAGGACAACCCTGTCCAAGCTGCTGAATCCCTTACAAACGCACTCTATGAGCACCTGCAAGAATGCATGGATTGTGCTACCCCAAGCAAAACCAAGACTCACTCCTCCAAGAAGAGGAAACCAGTCTGGTGGACCCTTGCCATAAACAAGCTATACAATAGGAGGAGGAAACTAGTGCAGAAAAGAGTAAAATCCCAAGAAGGAAAGACATCAGCAAGAATCTACGATCCTCATAAAATCATCCAAGGCTAGCTTCGAAAGAAAAATTGCCAAGGACACCAAAGATAACCACAAAGCGTTCTTTAGCTATGTCAAGAACCTAAGTGGAAACTCTCAGATCTGCTCTGAGTTAGTGCAGAATGGCACAAAATACACTGAACCGACTGATATTACCAACATTCTGGCAGACAGGTTTAGTGCAAACTTCACCCCCCTCTCACCCCCTAAAGGGCCTATAACCATACCAGAAGAATGTAGTGCCCCGGCAATCACTGACACACAGGTTAAAACAGCCCTATCCAAAGCCAAAAATACAGCTTCAGTGGGATCAGATGGTGTCCCAGGCTGTGTCTTACACGAGCTCCAAAATGAACTAACCCCTCACCTAAACACACTGTTCAAACTCAGCCTCTCTACAGGCTACGTACCCATAGAGTGGCGCACAGCAACAGTTATCCCGCTCCACAAAGGTGGAGCCACAGCGGATCCCAGGAACTATCGCCCTATAAGCCTGACTATCCTGGTCTGCAAGGCTATGGAGTACATCATCATGGAATTCATTAACAGAGACATTGGGAACCTTCAAACATTCGACCGTACCAGTTTGGCTTTGTTAAGGGCAAATCATGCCTCCTAAATCTGTTGGACTTCTTTGAGACAGTTACCAATGCTTTAGACAAGGGAAAGTAGGTCCACACAGCCTACCTTGACCTCGCAAAGGCTTTCAGCAGCATTCCCCATTCTGGTATTATAGACAAGTCGCCTGAACATAAACCCCTACGTCACAAGATGGGTTGCCAATTGGCTCACAGATAGAACCCACACAGTGAGAGTTGTAGGCTCTAGGTCCGACTCTAAACCAGTTACAAGTGGTGTCCCCCAGGGCTCAGACCTGGGACCCCTCCTGTTTGGTATATACTTCTCAGAGGAACAGGCAAGAGCAGGAGGACTATGGCTGACCAAGTTCACAGACGACTGCAAACTGGGAGCCATAATTGACTCTCCAGCTGATACAGACATCCTCCAGAAGTGTCTCACTGAGACGGATACCTGGTGTCAAAATCATGGCCTCAAGCTAAATGCCAAAAAGTGCATAGTCATCGCCTTTGGAAAAAACAAAGTACCCATGAACTACCACATACGTGGTAGTCCCCTAAATACAGAAAATGTAATAAGTGATCTAGGGACCCAAGTAGATAGTAATCTCTCCTTTGATAATCATATTGCCAAGGTGGTTAGAAAATCCTTCTCGGTGGCCCACTTAATCACAAAGGGGTTCACATCTAGAACAAAAGAGGTTATTGTGCCCCTCTACTCATCACTCATCATACCCATCATAGAGTACAACGCACCATTTGGGATGTACCTTACAAGACACCTGCAACAGCTGGAAAGACCACAGAAGTACCTTACCAAGAGGATTACTGGCCTCAAACATATGCCCTATGCAGCCCGACTGAAGAAACTCCAGCTGTACTCTGTTGCATACCGCTTACTCAGAGGTGATCTCTGCCTGATATACAAGGCCATGTCCAACCCAGAATTGATGGACATGCTCCACCTAAAAAAAAATAAAATCCCCAAGAGCCACATGCTCTAGGGATCTAAACCTCACCACAACGATAAATAGGACATGCTGGAGGGATAGATTCCTGTCCCAGAGACTCCCCATGCTTTGGAACAGGATTCCAGTCTACATCAGGCAGAGCCCCTCACTAACACTCTTCAAGAAAAACCTTGACGAGTGGATGGGAAACAGAAAATTTACCCCGGGGATCACTGCAGTGGCTCTGCTGGACAGAGGCACAGGGAACTAATGGCTCTGCTGGACCGAGGCACAGGGAACTAATCTAAGGTGGCGGCGAAAGCCAACACATTCTGGATAGGCTTATAGATGCCCTCGGGCAGATAGCCTAGTACTTATCTATGAATCTATGAACAGAGAGCTAGTCAATACTTTGGTTAGTCCACACCGGAGAAAGAAGACATCTAAAGCTAAGTACCTTTTGGGGAACTTCTGATATGCTTTTTACCTAATGATAGAAACAATTAATAATTGTTTGCACTGTGCCAAGCAGATACCACACTGGGACTTTCATTCTTTTTCTGTGACCTATTTGGGCCCAGAAAATGATGTTCCTAACTGTTGGTTCTTTGCTGACCTTAACAGCAGAACTATTCAAGTGTTTGGCTGAGATTCTAGCTAAACATTTTAGTGAGTTATTAGGGCCTTAGCAAAGGATGTCATGTGCCAGTTGAGCTGAAGTTGATCTCCCTTGATGAAAAAAGAAAAAACACTTCAGTCTTAGAGTATCAGACAACACTGTTTCTCCATCAACCAGTCCTCCTAGGCTTGTGATTTTCAAAGAAGATGAGTTGCATTCACAGCCCCCTTCAGTGACTGAAGTTGTGGTGCAGGCCTTTATTGAGTCCTGTTTGGAGTCCGATATGCCTCCAGGTCCCTCTATTTTTTCACAAGCTGAAGGGCTTAGCTCGTCAGTTGGGTCTGAAGCCATTTTGCAGGTCCCAGCTTCTGACAACTACTTAAAAACTGACTAAGGTTCATCACATCATCAGGAGATTGTCTCGACTCACCACCCGCGGGAGTCTGTTGTTCATCTGGGTCCCAGTGCAGAGGTCATCCTTAGGCCTAAGCCTAAGGCCTCTCACAAAAAGGCTACACCTATCTTTTCTCAGCCTAGGCCTACTGGCTCCCAATCTCAGGCCTATCAATAACACCTAGTGAGATTTGTTGAGGATTTGATTTCCTTGATCAGATCCAGGAGGCGCCCTCCACCTGAAGCATCCCCTGGTAAAAGAAAGAGGGATACTTCACCCCAGGAGTTTTCTGACTCGTTTGAATCTGAGGATGACTTTGATAATGATGAATCCACTTTTGAGGAGGACGTATCTGTTGCCTCCTATGGGGATTCAGATTCTGAGGAGATCCTTACCTCAGCCCCCCCCCCCCCCAGGACATTTCCTTTGGGGAGACCTTACATACCCTGAGTGAGCACTTCAGATGAGAAGCTTAGGACTGCCCACAATCCAAGAAGAGGGTTAGGGAATTCCTAATTCTCCCTGAGCATAAACCCCTTGCTATTCCGCTAGTCTTAGAGGTGGTTGATATCTTTCTGGATTCCTCTTTACAAGCAGACTCCTTTCCTTCTGCCCCTTGGAAACCTGACTAGAGTCTACAGGGTTTTAGATTGCCACAAACACCTTTTTTAAGAACCCTGTGCCAGATCCTGAAGTGGTGATTCAGGGCCCTAAGAGAGCAAAAGCTAGTTTTTCCAAAAATCTTTTACCAACAGACAAGGAAAGCAGAGCCTTGGACAGGTTTGAAAAGAAAGTCTATACCTCTGCTACCCTTGTCACAAGGGCTTTGAACTGCCATTTTCATATGATGAAGTACCAGGAAACAATTTTAGATCAGATGAAACAAAAACTGGTAGGGACTGAAAATGAGGCCCTCTCAAAGGAACTACTAGATTTATGCAACTCCTGTTCTCAAGTGGCTAAGCACTCCCTGCACTGCGACTATGATGCTTTGGAAGCTTCCAGCAGGGCAGCAGCCACAGGATCCTTCGTTAGAAGGCATGCCTGGCTGAGGGAGCAGTCCATCCCTAAACATGTGGAATCCAGTCTCCTGGATGCCCTCTTGGACAAAGACTTTCTGTTGGTCCTTAGGCTGAGGCTGTGCTTAAAAAAATGGAGGATAAGGGCAAGTCCATGCAAACTGGCAAGGGCTTCCTCCAGGTTCAACCTCCTCATTTCAGCTGAAGTTATCCTACCAAACACTGGCCCTTTCTGGCCGCCAATCTAAGCTTAGACATAGGACACCTCCTAGGGGAAAGGAGACAAAGACAGCCAAGGCCAAGACAGTGGCAAGCAGACCCCAATAGCCCAGTGGGATCCTGCTCCTAGGGACCTAGCAGAGAGCAGTCATGATTCTTACATGATGCTCCCTTTCTCCACCCCCATCCCCTCACCCTCAACCTCCCTCTCCCACCAGGCTGGGAGAGTAACTATTGCACAATAACGGGACCCTCATTACCAGGGATATGTGGTTTAAACAGCATTCAAAGAAGTTACAAACTCAAGTTCAAACAACTCTTAATTCGTTCAGGCTTCCTAGACATTTCTGCAAACTGAAAGGACAAGGCCTTAAACCAAATAAAACTTCTGTGCACCCAAGGCTATTTGGAACCTGTACCAACCTCTTTACAAGGAAAGGGTTTTTACTCCAAATGTTTCCTTGTCTCCAGAAAAGAAGACACCTGGAGGCCAATTCTAGACCTCTCAAGATTCAAACGATTTTTGTGGGTTCCAAAATTCAAAATGCTAACTACAAAAACTACTGCCCATGATTTCCCCCAGTGCCTTCATGGTAACCTTAGATCTAAAAGATGCATACCTCCACATCCCCATAGAGGAATCACATAGGAGGTTCTTGCACCTCAGAGCAGGTGTGAGGCATTATCAGTTATGTGCTCTGCCCTTTGACTTGTCTACTGCACCTAGGGTTTCACAAAATGCCTAGCCTGGTGATAACATTCTGCAGTTCAAAGGGAATTCAGATTTACCATTATTTAGATTGCATCATTCAGGCAACAAACCTAGAAAACTCAAAGCAGATCTGCTTTACACCCAAAATATGTTAACTGCAGTGGGGTTCATCATCAACACACAAAAATTTCAAACAAACCCCACAAACAGGAGTGTGTTGCTCTGAGCTTTACTGGACTCTTCGCTTCAGAAAGTCTTTCTTCTTCAAGACAAGGTTACCTTTCTAACTTTGTACTTCAAAAAAGTTCCTTGTCAGGAAATACCTCACAGCCAGAGAGTATCTTAGGGCCCTAGGCTACATGACCTCTTGCATCCTCTTGATCCCCCTGGCCAAACTGTGCAAGGAAACTGCAGTGGTACCTCAAAAATGTGTGATGCCAATACCCAGTCTCTCATTTTCAGGGTAAAACTGCTTCCTTGTCTTAGGAAAACCTGGTAGGTCCAAGCATACTCCCTCAAAATGGGCCTTCCCTTCAGATTTATCCCTCATGACCAAACTCAGACAACAGGTACATCAGAAATAGCCTGGGGAGCCCCCTAAAGCAACTTCCAGACTCGAGGCAGATGGGACTCCCAGTTCAAAAACAAACACGTCAAGCAAAAAGAATTGATGGCAGTCCAAAAAGGCCTGATTGCCTTCAAGCAACAATGGTAACCTGGAGTTCTCCTGGTAAAGAGAGAGAATACCATGGTCATGTGGTACATAAACAAGCAGAGAGGAACTCACTATTACACCCTTTGCTGCCTAGCCATGGACCTTTGTAAAACAGCAACTCTCTAGGACTGCACTTCATGGCACAATACCTAGTAGGAGAAACCAGTCAACTAATGGATCACCTCAGCAGGAGCATGTCAGACCCCCACGAGTGGCATGGCATTGGGAAGTTTTTCTCAGCATAGAGAAAAAATAGGGTGTGCCACAGATAGAAAATGCTCACTTGGAGAAGTTTTTCTCCAGGAACAAAATAGTCAGCCTGGAAGACAGATGTCTTTTCCTTCCCCTGGACAGGCATATTCTTCTCTGCCTTCCCCCAATACCCTTGTACCCAGGGCACTGCAGAAAATAAGGTATGAAGAACCAAGGGTAATTTTAATAGCCCCAGATAGGCTGAGGGCAGCACTGGTATCCCCTATTGGTCAGTCTAATGAACAGAGAACCATGTCTCCTGCCACAGAAAGTGGACCTGTTAACGCAAAACAAAGGCATAATTATACACCCCAACATGCAGATACTCAAATTGACAGCTTGGATGATACTTTGATCCCATGGAAGGGGTCACTCCTCAACAAACAGGCTCTGGACATTCTGAAAAAAGCCAGGAGACCTAGCACTAGAAATTCTTACTCTGCCAAATGGACAAGATTTATTATATGGTGCAGACAAAAGGGACAAAACCCTCAGCAAGCTCATCTCTCTTTAATCCTGTCACATTTATCTAGCCTTTTTGAAAAAGGACTATCCTACTCCTCTATAAAAGATCCACTTTTCAGCTATTTCTCCTTATCTGCCTTCTCAGCGTCCTCTCTTTTCACATCTTCAGATGAAACAGTTTCTGAGAGGGGATGTCCACATTAGGCCTCCCAGAAAACCTCCCATTCCCTTCTGGGACCTGAATTTCGTTCTGGAGAAGCTCACCCTTCCAGCCTTCAAGCCAGCTGCTTCCACAGATATAAAATTCCTTACCAGAAGACAGCTTTCCTGTTAGCCATTACCTCAGCCAGAAGGGTCTCAGAGATTCAGGCCCTAATGTGTGTGGAACCTTTCATCATTTTCAACCCAAACAGATTATCTATTAACATCAATTTTTGCTTTGTGTATGGCCAAAGTGGTGACAGAAATGTCTTTCAGCCAGACCATACACCTAGCTACATTCTTTCCCAATCCTCAAAACAAGGGATAAAGGATCTTTCATACTTTGGATGCACATAGGCAACTGTGTTACTACTTGGACAGAATCAAGAATGTCAGGAAGTCAGACCAACATTTTGTGGCCTTTGCCAGTACCTCTGAGGGGAGATCTGTTTTAAAACAATTTCCAATAGTATCTCTCTCTATCTGTTTTTGTTACAGCCATCATGGTAAGAAGCCTCCAGATTCAGTGAAGACACATTCCACTAGGGCTACCATTATCTCTGCTGCCTTTCTTAAAGGGGTGGCCACTAAGGACAGACTGTCTAGACCTTGCCAAGGCCTTTGACACCATCCCCCACTCTGGAATCATAGATAAACTTTCTAAGCTGGGCATTAATCCCTACGTCACCCAATGGGTTGCTAACTGGCTTACTGATAGAACCCACACTGTAAAAGTAGCTGACTCCAAATCCAGCTCCAGACAAGTGGAGTACCTCAGGGTTCAGTCCTGGGACCGCTCTTGTTTGCCATCTACTTCTCTGAAGTACAGGCCAACACTAAGGGACTCTGGCTAACAAAGTTCACAGATGACGGCAAACTGGGAGCCATTATTGAATCCCCAAATGATGTGGATACTCTACAAAAGGGTCTCACAGAAACAGATGCTTGGTGCCAGAGCCATGGGCCCAAGCTCAGTGCCAAGAAATGTATAGTTATCCCCTTTGGGAAAAAACATGTACCCGTGAATTACCATATAGGTGGCAGTACACTAAACACCGAAAGTGTGATAAGAGACTTAGGGACACAGGTGGACAGTGGTCTCACCTTCGATAACCACAGCGCCACAACAGTCAGGAAATCCTTCTATGTGGCACACCTCATCACTAAGGGCTTTTCATCCAGAAAAAAGGAGGTCATTGTCCCACTGTACTCATCCCTCATTAGACCCATTATAGAATACAACGCCTCGTTTGGTATGTACCTCTCAAGACATCTGCAACAACTGGAAAGGCCACAGAAATACCTCACTAAAACAATCCCAGGCCTAAAGCAGATGCCCTACGCTGATCGCCTTAAAAAACTCCAGCTATACTCTGTCGCATATCGTCTACTCAGAGGCGATCTCTGCTTAACATACAAGGCCATGTCAAACCCAGAGCTGTTGGATATGCTACACTTAAAGAAATCCCAATCCCTCAGAGCCACACGGTCCAGGGATCTAAACCTTGTCATCACAATAAACAAAACATGCTGGAGGGATAGGTTCCTGACCGAGAGACTCCCCAGACTCTGGAATAGATTCCACATACATGTCAAGCAGAGTGCCTCTTTGGCCCTCTTCAAAAGGAACCTTGATGATTGGATGGGGGAAAGGAAATTCACCCCGGGGATCACGTCATTCGCCCTGCTAGACAGGGGTCCAGGGAAGTAAATAGTGTGGGAAGAAATAGCCAGGGAATTGTTATGGCTAGGCTTGTATAGGCCCTAGGCTGATAGCCTAGTACCAACCTATGAACCTATGGAAGCCGCTACGTGGTCCTCTGTGCATACCTTCACCAAACATTACCATCATCTCACCTTTCCCAAGTCCAGAGCAGGGCTTGCCACTGCCATTTTGCAAGGCATCCTTGCCTCTCCTTAGTCATACCATCCACCCTCCTTTCAGCTTTAGGAGTCATCCCACAAGTTAGAACAGCGACAGTGAAACACGAAAAACATAGTACAGTTTTGTACACTTACCATAAATGTAGATGTTCAAGTGTATTCACTTTTGCAGTATTCTTTCCCTCCCTCCTCCTCTTCTTGCCTGTAGGATAGGCTTGGACATTCTCCTTCTCAGTCAGGGTTATTTCCTCCTACTTCACACTTATTCTGGAGTCTAGGGCCTTAGGCCCCTGACCTTAAGAACATATTGGGCTGGGGTTCCTAACTGTTGAGTGCAAGAAAGTACTGAGGTCATGGTACCATCTGACTCCCATTATACCCAGACGTAGTGACATCGGACAGGGCATCCACCAGCTTCAGGAGAAGGAGAAAAATTCTCTGGTAGTCAGGCCGCTAAGGGCTTCCATGACAGGAAATCCCACAAGTTAGGACTACAGCAGTGAACACACTCGAACATCTACATTTATGATGTGTACATAACTGTACTTTTTTTTGTACCGACCTTTGGACTATCCACCACAGTGCGAGTGTTTACCAGATGCCTTGCTTTGGTAGTTGCCTACTGATGAACTCTGAGCATTAACTTTTTTCTGTAGTTGGATGACTTACTAATCTGTGCAGAATCTCCCACCAGGTGTATGGTATCACTAGAGAGGGTTCAATCTGGACTGTCATCTGGGGTTTAAGTTGAACCTCCTAAAGTCATGTTTCACACCCTTTCAAAGACTCTTTTTTTTTTTTTTTTTTTTTTTCTTTGGGGTGCTTTATGGAAACAAGCTCCTGTCATACCAGACTTTGTTTGTGGTATTCTTCCAGAGGAATGTCCTCTTGGTGAGAAAGTTCCTAGAAAAATTTTGGACTGATGGCATCCATGATTCTCATCTTACCCCTGGACCTTCTTTACAAGAGAAGAATTCTATGGTGTGTCCAAAATTGGTGGGTGCAACACCTTCACTCCCTGAAATTCAAGTTTACAGTGTTGCCCCCTTTATCAGATGGGAATTACAGTGATGTAGAGATCAGTTGAGCATCAGTCCAGGACTTAATTTCTCTGCTCTGATGTCAGTGCAATCTGTCCTGACAGATTCATCCAACTTTGCCTGAGGAGCTGATTCAGTGGAGATGCAAGTGCTGGCCACTTGGGGACAGAAGAGCACATGAAAGCACATCATATCTAGGAACTTTTGGAAGTATTTCATGCCTTGAAAGTCCCTCACCACCTTTGGATTTTAGGTTTACTTCTGGTAGTTCTGGATATAAACACAGTGATGTGGTACCTCAGCAAACTAGGGGGTATGATGTCTTATGCCCTCTACCAACTCCTCTCCTGTTTGGTATCTACTTCTCTGAAGTACAGGCTAACACAGTAGGTCTTTGGCTAACTAAATTCGCAGATGACTGCAAACTAGGAGCCATAATCGAAACTCCTAACAATGTGGACATTCTACAAAAGGGCCTCACTGAGACAGATGCCTGGTGTCAAAGACATGGTCTCAAGCTCAATGCCAAAAAGTGCATTGTCATCCCCTTTGGTAAAAACTCTGTACCCATGAACTACCACATAGGTGGTAGTCTATTTAACACCAAAAGTGAGATAAGAGACCTTGGGACACATGTGGACAGTAGTCTGTCCTTTGACAATCACATCTCCACAGTGGTCAAGAAATCCTTCTACGTGGCACACCACATCACATAAGGTTTCTCATCCAGAAAAAAAGAGGTCATTGTTCCCCTCTACTCATCACTCATTAGACCCATTATAGAGTACAACGCCCCTTTTGGTATGTATCTCACAAGACATCTACAACAACTGGAAAGGCCGCAAAAATACCTCACAAAGAGGATTACTGGCCTCAAACAGATGCCTTACGCAGACCGTCTCAAAAAACTCCAGCTTTACTCTGTTGCATAGTGCCTACTCAGAGGCGATCTCTGCCTAACATACAAAGCTATGTCAAACCCAGAGCTGTTGGACATGCTCCACTTAAAGAAATCCCAATCCCTCCGGGCTACACGCTCTAGGGACCTAAACCTTGTCACTACAATAAACAGAACATGCTGGAGGGATAGATTCCTGTGCCAGAGACTTCCCATACTCTGGAACAGACTACGTATCTATGTCAAACAGAGCTCCTCATTAGCACTCTTCAAGAAAAATCTTGATTGGATGGGTAATAGGAAATTCACCCCAGGGATCACTTCTGTGGTTCTGCTTGACAGGGGCACAGGAAAATAATTGTCTTGGGTGGCGAAAGCCAGGGTACCTTTTTGGCTAGGCTTGTATAGGCCCTAGGGCCAATAGCCTAGTACCTACCTATGAACCTATGATAGCCTGGGAGGAGGCTACTCAGTATTCTTCCTCTCTTCAGGCATCATACATCCCATCAGAGCAGAGCATATCCTGAGTAGACCTGCAGGAGTGGAACCTCAAGGAAGTAGTGTTCTGAGATCTAGTCCTGATGTGGGGAACACCTGTATTAGAACTGTTTGCCTTCTTTCAAAAAAGACAGCTGGAAAAATTCTGTTTCAAACATCCTTACAGCCATGCTTGGAGGATAGATACATACTTGTTTCCTGGGATGGGACTTTCCTGTATGCATTTCCATCCTTTAAACTGATTCACAAGGGACTTCTGAAAGTTCTAAGAGAAATGTTCAGATTAATTGTGGTGACCCCTATTGGCCCAGGCAGTCCTGGTAATCCCTGTTTATGGTATTGGCCAAGGGCAATTACCAGAGACTTTCTCACATGCTGCATCTGCTCACACAGTTTCAGGGGTTACTGGTGCATCCCAGTTTCAAGAAATGTCTATTGACAACTTGAATGATTCTGTCTTGACTCCATTTCGACACTTGTTTTTTGAGGATGTGTTCCAGGTGTCAATAAAGGAAGCATGGCACAAGTCCAAACCAAGAAATGCTCGTAGCTTGTAAAAACTTTAATATAACTACATGTACAGGACTTAACATACAAACGTGCAGAGCATATAGCTTTTGGGTATAACCCTTTTTCAGTGCAAAGACATACATTTGTTCTAACAGCTGTTTTATATCAAAAGACAGTGATCACGTGACATTTATAGCCAATAAAATCTGAACAAATTAAAACTCTTTCATCATGTAACAATTATATAACTTCCTAAAAACATACTAATTATCTATGCAACATCTATAAGTATATGTACACATGGGAATGTATATACACAAAATAAATGTTAGCAATACTTTCATTTCTTTAATTGCGTTTGCTTCTTAACCAACACTGGCTTGATACTAACTGCTGTGTTTAATCCTGGGTGACTATCAACCCAAAGTCTTATTATCCATGCATACCCTCTTAACTCAAATAAATTATTTAAGTCACCCCCGCTTACCTTCTTATAAATTCTATCAATCACTCTGAACACAAAGCTGGGTGGCCACAATGGTGCAGTGGTTATCATTGTCACATCACAGCAAGAGGTTCTCCGGTTCGATCCTCAGCTGGGGGTGCCTTCTGTGCGGAGTCTGCATGTCCTCCCTGTGGTCGCCTGGGTTTTCTCCGGGTACTCCGGTTTCTTCCCACATCCCAAAGACATGCTGCAGTTGGATTGTACACTCTAAATTGACCCTAGGTGTGAGAGAGTGTGTGTGTGTGTGTGTGTGTGTGTGTGTGTGTGTGTGTGTGTGTGTGTGTGTGTGTGTGTGTGTGTGTGTGTGTGTGTGTGTGTGCATGCTTTCTGTGGAAGGTTGGGTGCCGGGCTGGCAACTCGACACTGTAAAACTCCAGTGCCAATCATGAGGGGACAGGTGATCCGCTGTGGCAACCTCTAACCGGGAAAAGCCGAAAGAAGAAGACGACTCTGAACACAAAGCTGTGTTCATGGCCATCTTTAACTATATGCTTGGCTAATGCATTTGATAAATTATTTGTACAAACCTCAGATCAATGTTCTGTTATATGATCTTTTAGTTTTCTTCTACATTTATCTACATAGAGTGCAGGGCATTTTATGCATGTCGCCAGATAGACAGTATTACATGTAGCAAATAAATCAAACTTACATTCTTTCCTTGAGTTAGGATCTACAAAAACTGTACTGTTTGAAGAAATATATCTGCAGTTCACACAATTAAAACATTGAAATGTTCCCTGTTTTTTTACTTATTATTCTTGCTTTATTTACTTGTGACCTAACATCGTTATAGCAAAGTCTTCTTTTAAGATTTAGTACATTTTATATATGCAAACTTAGGCTTATTCATTATGAACTTCTTTAGTTCGGGCATACTTTCTAATATTCCCCAGTTTTTCTTTATTATTTTTTTTACTCCATGAGATCTTGCAATTAAAAGTAGTAATATATCTCACATCATCTATTCCATTATTAACCTTTTGTGATTATATTTGTTGGGGTTTAAAATAAGGTTTTGCTGTTGTATCTCTCAGAGTCATTATATCAGACATAGTTTGTTCAAGAAGGGTGTTATCATAGCCTCTTAGTTTAAAATCATTTGCAATCTCTCTCATCTGTGTCAGAAATCTATTTTCATTGGTAATCAATCTACTTATCCTAAGCGTCCAACTTTTTACTATGCCCTCAAATATATGAGGGGCATGCATACTTTGCTGATATGTATACTTATTAGCCTGCATTGTTTTTCTATAAATTGTTTCTCTACCTTCTGGACTTTTCTTAATTTTCACATCCAGAAAACTTATTTCTCTGTCTGAAAATTTAACTTAAATTTCAGAAAACTGGTCGTATCACTCAAACAACTAACAAATGCCTCTAATTCACTTTGATTACCTCCCCAAACCAAAAAATTATCATCCACAAAACATTTAAAAAAATAAAACTCTACTTCTAAAAATTGATTTTTCATCTAAAACATATTTCTCTTCCACTGACTTAGTACTATATTAGCATATGAATTTGCAACTGGTGTTCCCATAGCAACACCAGTGCGCTGCAGGTATATTCGAGCATCAAACATAAATATATTGCTACTTAATATTATTTCCAAAAAACTGACATATGTTCTGTTTCTCCCTAGAATACATATCAGCTCTGTTTCTTAAAAAGTCACGTATTGATTCAACACCATATTCATTTGGCTGTGCCCCTTGCCCAGGAAAGGAGGAGTTTTTATTCCAGAATGTTTCTGGTTCCCAAGAAGGAGGACACCTGGAGACCAATTCTGGACCTTTCTCAGCTCATCACCTTTCTCAGGGTTCACTCCTTTTGAATGTCTTTTCAAATTTTATTTTGTCTTCTTTTTCCCCCGTCCTTTCTGGTCTCTCTGGATCTCAAGGATGCCTACCTTCATATCACTATCCACCCACCCCCTTTTCAGGAAATGTTTGCATTTCTCTTTCTTCCTTGCATTTTCAGTTCTCTGCTTTGCCCTTTGGCCTCTCTACTGCCCCAAGGGTATTGACCAAATGCGTCGCTCCTGGCATTGCTTTTTGCAGGATAAGAATGGTTCAGATCTTTCCTTATCTGGAAGATCTGCTCATTCTGGCCCCACCTCCTGAAGCTGTGCTTCAGGATATCCAGTGTACTATTTCCCTGTTGCAGAGTCTGGGGTTCACCATAAAATTTCAAAAATTAGTCTTGACTCCTTCTCATGATCATGTTTTCCTTGGTTGCAGGATCCAGACCATCCCCATGCTGGCTTCTCTGATTGCCTTTTTCCAGTCTCTTCTTCCTCTGGATTTAGTCATGGCCAGGGACTTTCTTAGGGTCCTCTGGTTTATGGCCTCCACCATTCCCATGCTGGCTCGGGCCAGGCGTCACATAAGAAAGCTTTAGTGGTTCCACAAGTCAGTGTGGCTTCAACATTGTCACTGCCTGGACTTTTTAGATCCCTTCCTTCCTTGTCTCAAGCTTGAGCTTCAGTGGTGGATTCATCAACTTTCTCTGAAACCAGGGTTTCCTTTCTAGTGTCCAGTCCCTTTCAGATGCCCCAGACAGGGGGTGGGAAGCTTCCTTCGGCTCTGTCAAGGTTCAGGATCTCTGGCCTCTACCTCAGAGGTCAGACCACATCAACATCATGGAGATGAGGGCTGTGCTTCTAGCTCTCCAGATTTATCATACCCTCTTTCATCCTAGGTCCCTCAAAGTTTTCACAGACAATTTCACAGTAATGTGGTATGTCAACAGGCAAGGGGGGTTCCAGGTTCTACCTTCTTAAAGGATAGCTCAAGTCTGGGACCTATCTGTCAAGTATCAAGTGTCTCTTCAGGCTGTCTACATTCCCGCTGAGCACATTCTAGTGGCAGACTCTTTGAGCAGGTCCAGCATGCAAGCTCCTGAATGGATGCTTCAGGGATGTGTTCCTGGATGTTTTTAGTCAGTGGCATACTCATCAGGTAAATCTTTTTGGCCTCCCCTCTGAACAAACAGTCCTCTGGCATAGACAGTGGACTCTGTCTTTTCTTTGGAAGGAGATTTTCTGTTTGCTTTCCTTCCCCTTCCAAGAGTCTTGCACAAGATCAGGCAGGATTCTCCCAAAATCTTGTTGGTGACTCCCTTTTGGCTCAGACAGTATCAGTTCCCCCTTCTTTCTCACTTGGCTGGGGGCAATTACCACGTTACCACACCGGGTGGATCTTCTCAGACAAGACAAGGGATCTCTGATCCATCCTCACCTGTCAACTCTTCAAATGACACTGTGGGTGATAGGGTTTTGATTCCTTTTTGGCACCTTTTTACTGTGGACATGCATGGGTCCTACAAGAG
This sequence comes from Protopterus annectens, assembly GCF_019279795.1. Lineage (NCBI taxonomy): Eukaryota > Metazoa > Chordata > Ceratodontiformes > Protopteridae > Protopterus > Protopterus annectens. The sequence goes on along the minus strand of NC_056737.1, from coordinate 1,699,471,566 downwards.
GCCAGGAAGCCCACTACCAGGAAATCATATATGTCCAAATGGAAGAGATTTTTGTCTGGTGCCTCTTTTGCCATGACTATGTGTGGAGGTTCCTGTGGTCCTGTCTTATTTGTGTGATCTGCTTCATGCTAGGTTAGTATGTTCTTCCTTTAAAGCTCACCTATCAGCAGTCTCTGCTTGTGTGCCCTTGAATCCTCCTCTAGCTTCCAGATTTGAGGTCAGACAGTTTTTTACAAATGTCCTTCATATTAGACCTTCCAGGAAGCCTATTCCACCTTCCTGGAACCTCCGTGTTGTTCTTGAAAAATTGACTCAGGCTCTTTTTAAGCCTGCCGCTTCAGCTTTCTTATAACATTGTAATTGGAAGACTGTTTTTCTTTTGGCTCTTACTTCAGTCACGAGGGTTTCTGAACTTCAGGCTCTCATGGCTGTTCCTCCTTTCTTCATTTTTCACAGGAACATGGTGTCTTTTTGTACTAATCCTTTTTTATGGTCAAGGTGGTCGAGGGTTCACTTAATCAATCTATTAATTTGTCTTGATTTTTTCCTTCTCCACAGTCTGCCAATGAGAAGATTTATTTATTTATTTGCATTTGTTTACTGGGATGATCCAGCTGGGCCCAAAGTGCCCATTTTCAGTGGAGTCCCAGGGAGAAAAGCTCCACATATAAGACATTTCTCATACAATACAGAATTTACAGTAATGAAGACATTTAGTACATATTATTGGCAGCTTATACAATTGGTGAAAAAAACAGTATATAGGTAATCATTCTCAAATCAAAGTTATTATACAAGCAGTACAGGGTATATGCATGAGAACATTCCATAGGAGTAGTTTTCAGCTAGCAAAATTTATATAGGACACTTTGTGCAGTGGGTGCAAAGCAGATACAGGAATTAATTAGAGACTAGGTACTTAAACTTTTCACACGTTTAGGAGGTGTAATAGCTGAGCGATAGGTTATACGAGTCCTGTTGCAGGAATCAGCAAAGTCTGTGGGTACTGTTGCAGTTATAAGTGGTGGTATGATCTTAAGGTAGGCTGCGAGAGTACCTGAATGTCTCACCTGGTTCAGTGGTAGGTCTATAAGGATTATGAAGAGAAGGAAGTAGACAGGAGGGATCAATGGTAGTACAATGAGGGTTATTAGAAGAGGGAAGTGGACAGGATGGAGAGGTGGACTAAGTAAAAAGACAGGTGGATGTGGAAGGAGGATGTCAGAGTAGTAGAGTGGGGGTGAGAATAGTTGTGATGGTTGAAGTTAGGTTATATGAGATGTGGTTTTAGCACATGTGCACAGCCAAGATGAGGAGAGGTGTTGTTTCAGAGATGTCTTGAAGAGGGTTACTGAGTGGGTGGATCTAAGTGTTGGGGGGAGGGAGTTCCAAAGTGTTGCGATGGTAAAGGAGTAAAGCATCTGGCCATCCAAAAGTTTGGGTTTTTCTACATTTATGAGCAGTTGGTTGTTGGATCTGAGTGGTCAGTTAAGATGGTATAAAGTAAGTATAGAAGATACAGCAGGTCACATGGATGGATTATGAATGAGTTTTTGAGCTATAGTTAGTTGGATAAAGGTGAGATAGTTGGGGAGTTCAAACCATTTTAGGTTGTGTAATGATAAGCAGTGGTGGGATGAGTAGGAGGCATCAGTTACAAATTTAGCAATTTTGTTGTAGCATGAGTCTAGTTTGGACTTTAGAGAGGCCTGAATGTTGGTGAGGAGTGGGGCACCATGTAAAAGAGAGGGTTATAGCAAAGAGGAGGCAAGGGAAAGTCGGGCTGATGCACTGAGTAGATGCTTGTATTGGGAGAGAGTGCCAAGCTTTTGAAGTGTCTTTTTGACATTGGACTGGATGTGTAGGTCAAATGTGATGTTTTCATCTATTATGACACCTAGGAGTTTTGTGCTAGGTACAGTGTCGGTGGTGGTACCATTTAGGGATTGAATGGTGAAGTTTTCCTTTTGTAGGGGTGTGGACCTTTTGAGGGCAAAGATTACTAGTTTGGTTTTGTTGGGGTTCAGGGCAAGATGATTATTAGACATCCAAATTTTGGTGAAGGTGAGGGCGTTTTGGGTGAGTTGGTGTAGTTCTGAAGAGTTGTCTGCAGTGCAGATGATAGTGGAGTCATCTGCGTACTGGATGACTGAGCCTTGAGAGAGTGCAGTGTGGAAGTTATTGATAAATATGCTAAACAGAAGTGGGCCTAAAATGGAGCCCTGAGGAACACCAGTGGTGGTGTTTAGGAAAGGGGAGTAAGAGTTCTGCCATTTAGTTGATTGTTGCCTGTTAGTGAGGTAATTAGTGAGCCAGTTTAGAGTTTGAGGTGAGGTACCTATGTTAAGAGAGTTTTGTTAGAAGGAGAGAGTGGGATATAGTATCAAAAGCTTTAGAAAGATCAAGAAATAGTGAAGATATGATTTTACCAGCATCACAGGTTTGGTTAACGGTGTCCATGAAGGATATGAGGGTAGTGGTGGTACTATGTCCTGGCCTAAATCCGTGTTGGGTGCGGGAGAGGATGTGGTTGTGAGTCAGATGGTGAAGAAGTTGAGAATGAATACATTTTTCCAGAATCTTAGAGATGGGTGATAGTATAGCAATGGGGCAGAAGTTGGGGGTGTCTGCGTTGGGGCCCCCCTAAGCTTTTTTCCCGGTGATGGGGCATATAGGATTCCTGGCTAGATCTGTTGAGAATTGTGCTGTTAGGGTAAGAGATTGAGTTGGCTGAGATTTGCAGGTATTTGGCAGGTGTAGTATTGCCAGGGGCATTTGTGCATAGTTTAAGTTTTAGAAGCAGTTTTTAATAGTCAAGGTGGGTATAGGTGACAGAGTAAAGTTTGGAAGAGGGGGTGTACTGGTGTTAGCTATGGAGAGGTCTGTGGTGGACAAGTTGGTCTTGGGAGAGGTAGCGGTTAGACTGCCTATAGTATCTATCAAATAGGAGTTGAAGGTTGCAGCAATTTCAGTAGATGTTTTATATGGGTCTGGGCAAGGATCATTACTAGAGCCTGGGTTTAATAAAGAGTTGAGAGACCTCCAGAATTTGTTTGGGTTTTGCTTGTGTTGATTTTATAATGTAAGGTAGTGTTCTTTTTGTTTTGTAGTACTAGGCGCTTAACCTGGTTTCAGAGCTGTTTGTATTGGGCAGATGGGTTTTTGTTTTTTTGCTAGATTTTCCATGTCTTGTTCCTGCGTTTCATGAGTTCCTTAGTAGATCTTGTTAGCCAACTGGTATGGTTGGTCTTTACTCTCTTTTGTCTAAGGGGAGCAATGTTGTTTAGTATGCTGAGGAAGGTTGAGTTGAAGAACCCAACTGCATCATCAAGGGGAAGTGATTTTAGTGCAATCCAGTTAATGCTAAGCAACCTTTGGTTAAAGCTAGATGGACAGAATTAGGATTCATCTGTGGTAACCCTGTACTGATGTTTATTAATTGTTGTGGTACATTCACATTGTATAAAGGCTGGTAAGTGGTCACTTATACTATTGGAGAGTGTACCAGCGGATGTGATCTTATTTGGGTCAGACACTAAAATCCAGTCTAGGATTGAGCCATTAGTATTAATTTTACTAGGTCTGGTTATGATGTTTACTAGCTGGGTGAAATTATATAGATTGATATTGCAGTTAGAGTGGTGCGGGGATATGTCTAACCTGTTGATATTTACATCTCCTAGTATGATAGTCACATGTTTTATGTTAGTAGATTCCCAGGCAAGGATTTCCTCGAGAATTGGGATGTTATTGCTGGGGGAATGTAAATGACTATCACACAGAGGTGTTTGCAATTATTCATTTTAAGGAGAGAGACTAGAAGTTTGGCTGTGGAGAACTGTGGCATGGGTTTTGTATATGGGACAATAGTGAAGGACATGAGGTATATTAGAGAGATGCCTTCACCATTTTTTCAGGGTCTGTCAGCCCTAAGACGGTCGAAATCTGGGGGAAGAAATTCTGTGTCCTTAATATAGAGTTTTAGCCATGTTTCATTTGCGGCAATAATATCAGGTTTGTTATGGGCTATCCATTTATGGAAGTCAGGTATTTTATTTCTGATGCTTTGTAGGTTAATTGTAGTGATGTTTATTGATTTATGAGAGTTGGGGGGTTGCACAGGAGAGGAGATGGGACCCGGGTTGGGATGTATGTCCCTGCATAGCAATAGGTTTGTTACAGGATATGGGAGAGTAGTGTATTCTAGTTTCCATTTTACTTTGATTGGATAATTTAGAGAGAAAATATTATTGCTGTGGTGATGGTGGGGGAGGATCTTTACTCTGGTACATAGTAATATACTTGTGTTGTAAAGGCTGGCTGAAATTTGTGAGAAGGAAGTGGTGTGTTCAGACTGAATGGGGAGAGGGGATAATGGGCATTGGGAGGAAGAGGTAGAAGAATGATGTGGAGATGTTAGATGAAGTAGGGTATTGAAAGAGAGTGAATAAGGTAAGTGGAGTAGTGATAATAGAGATGGACATTGTAGTATGGGATGTGGGTGACTAAAGGAGTGAGAATTAGTGTGCAGTAATGAGATGTGGTGGTGAAGAGGTTGTTCTCATGGGGTAATGAGATGAGTGAAGATGTTGAGTATGTGTGGGTTTGGTTGGAGGTGTGGCTAGTGGTGTAATGAGAGGGGAATTGGAAGGCGATAATTGGTTGGTGGGGTAGGGGGGAGCTAGAGTAAGTATAAATGTAATTTATGTGGGGGTGGGTGGGAATGGGGGTAGGCATAGGGAGAGGAGTGAGCCCAAGAGCAGCGAGTGAGAACAGAGCAGGTTGAAACCAACTGCAGAGTTGCTATCTGAAGATGTATAGAGAGCTCAGATATTATTTGGATAAAACTAAAGTTATTCACAAACGTGAGCAGCTGTTTATTTCTTTTCATCCCAGGTCTTTGGGTCTAGCCGTTTCTAAGCAGACCATCTCTTCTTGGATTTCTAAAGCCATTTCTTTTTGTTATTCCTTTCATGGTAAATGTCTTTCTTCTTCAGTAAAGGCTCACTCTACTAGAGCTGCTGCTTCCTCTGGTGCTTTTTTCAGGGGGCTGGATATCAAGTCTGTACTTGAGGCTTCTGCTTGGTCTTCTATCTAAACCTTCACTAAACATTATAAGTTGGATGTTATTTCCAGGGCTAGAGCTGGCTTTACCAGGGCCATCCTACATGGATTTATGGAGGGTTCTTTAGTGCCATCCTCCTCCCAGGGTTGTCTTTGAGCTTTTGTACTCCCCCTTATATTTGGAATACTACAACTGGGATATGGAGGAACATAGTATAGTTATGTAAACTCTTACCACAACAGTAGATGTCCTTCTCTTCACTGTTGCAGTATTAGCTCCCTCCCTCCTGCCCCCCTCTGCTCTAGCCAGTTCTCCTTGCCCTCCTGGCCTAGGGGTTCTTCTCTCTTTTCTCCTTCTGGATGCAAATATTCCTTTTGGTTCCTAGGAACATCCTGTTCCTTCTGGGATGGACTTTTCAGCTCTGAAGTGTGTGCATCTGTATGTCACGTGTTTGCCCTACGCCTTGTGCTGGGAGCATACGTAAGATGTATGGCACCCATAGATACTAAAGGCCTTGATATATACTGGCTGGATGTTGGGCTGTTATAGTTAGGAAATCCCTTAAGTTAGGAGTACTGCAACAGTGAAGAGAAGGGCATCTACTGTTATGGTCAAATTTTACACAACTGTATTTTCTTATCATGGAAAACTGTTTTGCTTATTGCTCTGTCATCTGCAAGGTGAGTTTGAGTTGTAAGCTCTCGTGGTGGGACAACCTTACCTGATTTCTACAGGGATAGGGATGTGTTATACATTTATTCCTTTTCAGGCTGAAAGTGGTTTCAGTCTTTCTGTCAGTCTTTTAATCTCCCTGTGTTCTTTCTAGAAGTTAAGAATAAGGGATAGACTTCTGTATTCCTTGTATGTGCATAAGTTGCTCAGGTGCTACTTTGACAGAGCAAAGCCCTTTAGAATCACTGAAAGGCTTTTTATTTCCTTTTCTGTGGTGAAGAAAGGTCAGCCTGTCTCTAAGCAATTAATTGCTCGTGGCTTGTTCTCTGATATTATTTTTTTTTACCCCCCCCCCCCTCCCATTGCTAGGTGAATTCAGGCAAGGCAAAGACACTTTTTGCCAGGGTATTTTCCTTTTCAGTGCATTTTGGAAAGGAGAAGACTTGAAGTATTTTATAGACAGAAGCTTGGTCCTCTGTCTTTACCTTCATGAAGAAGTATAAACTGGATGCCTTTCTAGATCTATTGCAGGCTTCGTGAGGGCTGTTCTCCAGGGGCTCCTGGAGCCTTATCCTTCCTCCTCCACCCAGGTGGGCTGAGCTTTGGGAATTCACCCATATGCCAGTAAGGCAATGAATTTGTTGAACATATTACAGTTGCATTCCACTTACCTGTAACAGTAAATGTTTATAGAAAACACTGCCCTTCTCGAAGTACCCTCCCACTCTCCCCCTTTTATTGGGTTTATATAGTGGGTTATTGAGATTCCTTTTGTATTTTTCATCGGCAAACTTTTTTTGGTGTGTGTGTGTGTGTGTGTGTGTGGTGTTTGGTATGGAACAGTACATGTTTGCAAAGCTTGTGTTCTCATCTGCTTTTCCTGTTGGACTCTAGAATACTGAAAAGGTGTGAGTGTGAAGGACTGTCCTGGTCCTGCCAAGTAAGTTGGCATTCTCACTCACAGACAGGTAGTGGGAAGAGTTCTGACATTTGACAGACTGCCAGAGGGAAGGTAGCAGGACACTACTACCCATATGCTATTAAATTGGTGTGTTCTACGAACAACTACTGTGTAAGGTAAATGGAATTTATACAACTGTACTTTCTTCCTTCTTATGGAATTGGCCAAGGGCAGTTTTCTCAAGCCTCCTCACAAACTGGATCTAATCACACAACACAGGGAGGTTGACACGCCCTAGTATCAATCAACTTCAAATTAATGCCTGGATAAATTATTTCTAATACCCTTTAAGTACTTATTTCATGAGGATGTGCAACAGGTACTAAAGGAGGCAAGAAAGTCTGCTACTAGAAAATCCCATATTAGTAAGTGAAAGGGATTTCTAGTTGGTGCCTAATCAATAACCAGAGACCCATCAGAGAATTTGTACCACTGGTGCTCAAATATTTGTGTGTGTAATTTTCCTCTAGTCTCCCTTATTCCTCAGTAAATGTTCATCTTGCAGACATTTCAGTATGTCTGTCCATGGATCCTTATCTTCTCTATTTGTTGTGAAACAGTTTCTGAAAGGAGTTTTATACCTGAGCCTTCCTCATAAACAGGTCGATCCTCCTTATGATCTCAACTTTGTGCTGCAGAAGTTGATTTGAACCTGCTTATCAAGCTGATTCAGACTTCTTGACTTTGAAAACTGTACTCTTCATTGCTCTGACATCTGGAAGAAGACTGTCTAAGTTGCAAGCACTCGTGGTGTGTGAGCCTTACCTAATTTTCCATAGGGAGAGGGCTTCATTAAGAGGAAAGCCCTCATTCATGCCCAAGAGTTTACCTTGAATCAAGTCATCAGTCTCCCAGTTTTCTACCCTGAACCTAAAAGCCAGGAGAAGCAATTCTGCATACTTTATACTTGTCGAGGCAGCTCCAGTACTCTCTTGGTAAACTAAATCCTTTAGAAAAGCTGACCGGCTAGTTATTTCTTATCAAGGGGCAAAAAAGGGACATCCTGTATCTATAAATGGACAATTTCCACAGCTGTTTTTTTCTCCACCATGTCAGATCCATTCCAGGCAGCATCAAGGCGTTTTGTCTTCCATGGTATACTGGAAAGGGGTGGACTCTAGAAGAATTCTTGAGGTAGATCCATGGACCTCTATACATACTTTGACAACATATTACAAACTGGATTCCTCTTCTAGGTCCATTTTGAGCTTTGCTAGGACAGTACTCCAGGGGCTCCTGGTCTGTATCCTTCCTTCTGGGCAGGCTTTGATAATCAACCCATGTAGTCTAAAGGCTACTGAGACAGTGGGAATGGTGAACATAGTACATGTTGCACATACATACATCAGTAGGTGTTCGAATTCCTCACTTCTGTAGTAGCAACACCCACCATCCAGTCTACTACTCTTGTATATAGTTGTATTTGGGATATAAAGTAGGGTTGTGTTTGTTTCTACTTTATATGTTTATTTTTATTATTGGTTGTTTGATTTTGGATTGTTCAGCTCTTTTCTCATTGTATGGGCAAGAAAGACCTGAAGAAAGCTTCACTTTGACTGTTGATTTCCCTCCTTGGGACTAGCCATTCAGCAGTTATAGTGAAGGGTTGGGGGTGGGGGTGGGGGGGGGGTTAGAGTTTTTTGAAGCTGACTGTTTCTTGTTTCCTAGGCAGGAAATAGCCTACATTACCTAAAGCCTTCTGCAACAATGAGAAATGTGAACATTTACTGTTATGGACAAGTGCATCTTACACAACTGTACTCTTTTTGCAGCTGATTACTAAATTAAATATGTATATCTTTTAAACTATCGATTGCATTGCTTTCATTTGGTGGTCGCACTTACTGTTATCACTGTTGGTTCATAGTGGTGCACTATTGTTTTTGTTAATGTTTTGAGTGGCAGCAGTATGTGTACAGGTAAAGTGTTTTGTTTGGTATGTAGGACAGGATGTTTGTGAGTGGTACAGATCTGTCTGAAAATTAGGTGTGGATACAAAGTTAGGAATGAACTCTGTAGTGATCCTCACAGAAGCTGTGTTTCACACATTGTTGCACATACACACAAATGCAAGCATGCACATAGCGCACACACACAGTTGGATGTGGTCAAGGGAGTGAAATTTGGTGCATTACTTACATTTTTGTGTTTGTACTGTAAACTGTGTTTTTTTTTTTTTTTTTTTTTTTTTTTTGTGGAAAACGTAGTACAAAGCTGTAGGACCTGTATGTAGTGTAGTTTATAAAGGAGCAAAGGCTTGTTTCTAAAACTGTTTAGAGAGTGGTAGAGAGAGGATGGAATGATGATGCAGGAAATACATCATGGTGATAGTGGGAGTCATGTACAAGCTGTATAGAGGTGTTGTGTTAAATTCCAAGTGGGTGAAACCAGTCAGTGATATTCTGCAATATTCTGGACAGTTGAGAGGTATACACAGCACAACTAATGTCCTATCTCGGCTTAGATGCCCGAAAACAATACATAAATGAGTAACTATTTCCACAGAAACAAACACATTGTTCATGTCATTTTTAAAAATGTACTGCAACAAACAGGCTACCAGTGTACAACACACAGATGCAACTTTTGTCACCATTGCACAAACCTTACTGTAACTCCTTGAAAAGCAGAGCCGTATAAAGTAGCAAAACACCCAGCACAATACTGATTAGATTACAAAACTGAATGTGAATGCATTTACATTGTCACTGTTGAAACCTAGGAAAAAAATAAGTGCAAGTCTATGAAAAAAGCCTGCCACTCTTTAATATTTCTAGCACTGTTTATCTAACTTGACATTATGCTTTGGGATCCCATAAGAATAAGTTTCAGAATGCTAACTGAAACTCTGTTTTGACAATTTCAGCTTGGAATTAAATAATTCCACCAAAGAAAACAACAGTTACAACTGCCATAACTAATACTGTTTTTGCAGCGCATGCACAACAAAACCAAAGCACTTTTAACTGTGACATGTCACTTAAAGTTTAATTTTTAGCAGTTATTTCTTTTAACATGTAGTGACTGCTTAGTCTTCTTATTGAGAGTTTCATACATATGCAAGACCAGTGTAGACAGCAGTTATTGCAGCATATGAACTTCACAACAATTAGGTCATTATTTACTTGATTTCAGAGCTTCATGTACTGCATGTTTGCTGATATTACATCAGATTGCTTTGCAACCATCTAAAGCAGGTGTCTCATTTGGTCTGAAGGCCTAATTTGGCCACTGAATCCTTTTTTTTGTTCCTTGAACACCTTTGGATGTTTTTTACTTCTGTGTCTCCCTGAATAGTAATTATTTTATTCCATTTATCCACATCCATAAGAGGAAGGTTTGGATAGAGATTTCAGTTCAGTATCCAGCATCCACAAAGAAAGGTCTGTTTTAGTTGCCTTGGACATTGAGTACATTAAGCTGATCTCTGAGTGAACTTGATTTCATTGCTTTTCATAGGTTCATAGGTAGGTACTAGGCTATTGGCCCTAGGGCCTATATAAGCCTAGCCAAAAAGGTACCCTGGCTTTCGCCACCCAAGAAAATTATTTTCCTGTGCCCCTGTCAAGCAGAGCCACAGAGGTGATCCCCAGGGAGAATTTCCTATTTCTCATCCAGTCATCAAGATTTTTCTTGAAGAGTGCTAATGAGGAGCTTTATTTGATATAGATAGGTAGTTTGTTCCAGAGTATGGGAAGTCTATGGGACAGGAATCTATCCCTCCAGCATGTTCTGTTTATTGTGATGACAAGGTTTCAGTCCCTAGAGCGTGTAGCTCGGAGGGATTGGGATTTCTTTAAGTGGCGCATGTCCAACAGCTCTGGGTTTGACATAGCTTAGTATGTTAGGCAGCGATCGCCTCTGAGTAGGCGATTATTGGCATTGTAAAGCTGGAGTTTTTTGAGACAGTCTGCGTAGGGCATCTGTTTGAGGCTGGTAATCCTCTTTGTGAGGTATTTCTGCGGCCTTTCCAGTTGTTGTAGATGTCTTATGAGGTACATACCAAAAGAGGCATTGTACTCTATAATGGGTCTAATGAGTGATGAGTAGAGGGGAACAATGACCTCTTTTTTCCTGGATGAGAAACCTTTTGTGATGAGGTGTGCCACGTAGAAGGATTTCCTGACTACTGTGGCGATTATCAAAGGAGGGACTACTGTCCACCTGTGTCCCAAGGTCTCTTATCACACTTTCGGTGTTAAGTAGACTGCCACATATGTGGTAGCTCATGGGTACAGAGTTTTTACCAAAGGGGATGACAGTGCACTTTTTGGCATTGAGCTTGAGGCCATGGCTTTGACACCAGGCGTCTGTCTCAGAGAGGCCCTTTTGTATGATGTCCACATCGTTAGGAGTTTAGATTATGGCTCCTAGTTTGCAATCATCTGCGAACTTCTTTAGCCAAAGACCTTCTGTGTTAGCCTGTACTTCAGAAAAGTCGATACCAAACAGGAGAGGACCCAGGACTGAACCCTGTGGTACTCCACTTGTCACTGGTCTGAAGTTGGATTTAGAGTCTGCTACTTTCACAGTGTGGCTTCTGTCAATGAGCCAGTTGACAGCCCATCTTGTGACATAGGGATTTATACCTAGTTTAGTGAGTTTATCTATAATTCCAGAGTGGGGGGTGGTGTTGAAAGCCTTGGCAAGATCTAGATAGGCTGTGTGAACCACCTTACCCTCGTCTACGTCTTTGTTGACTGCTTCAAAGAAGTTTGTCAGGTTTAGGAGACATAATCTGCCTTTTACAGACCTGAACTGGGTGGGGTCCAGAGTTTGGAGATTACCAATGTTTTTGTTTATAAGTTCCATGGCCTTGCAGACCAGGCTTATTAGGCTAATGGGGTGGTAGTTCCCGGGGTCCATGGTGGCTCCCCCTTTGTGGACTGGGATAACTGTCACTCACTGTGTGTCATTCAGTGGGCACAAAGCCTGAGGTGAGGCTATGATTGAACATGGTGCTTAGGTGGGGTGCCAGTTCATTCTGTAGTTCATGTAAAACGCAGCCTGGGATGTTGTCAAGTCCCATGCATGCTGTGTTCTTGGCTTTGGATAGTGTATTTTTTACCTGTGCAGCCGTGATTACAGGAACTTTGCATTCTTCCAGTATAGAGATGGGCCCTTTAGGGGGTGAGGGGAGGTAAAGTTAGCACTGAAACCTATCTGGAAGGATGTTGGCAATATCAGTTGGTTCTGTATATTTAGTGCCATTGTGCTGTAACTCAGAGCAGATCTGAGATCAGATTGAGTACAATGCCCCATTTGGTATGTACCTCACCCAGCACTTGCAACAGCTGGAGAGACCACAGAAGTACCTCACCAAAAGGATCAAGGGTCTCCAACATATGTCTTATTCAGCCAGACTAAAGAAACTTCAGCTCTATTCAGTGGCATACCGCCTGCTCAGGGGTGATCTCTGCCTGACATACAAGGCCATGTCCAATCAGGATTTGATGGACATGCTCCACCTCAAAAAATCCAAATCCATCAGGACCACGAGAGCTAAAGACTTAAACCTCGGCACAAGTATGAATAGGACATGCTGGAGGGATAGATTCATAACCCAGAGGCTTCCCATGCTCTGGAACAGGATCCCAGTTCGTATTAGGCAGAGCCCCTCACTGACTCTCTTCAGGAGAAATCTTGATGAGTGGATGGGAGATCGAACGTTTACCCCAGGGGTCACATCTGTGTCACTGCTTGACAGGGGCACAGTAAACTAATTCTATTATATAAGGGGACCTTCATTGTGTCACTACTAGACAGAGGCACAGTATTCTAGATTTATTCTGTACATTTTTGTACCATTTCATGGGGTGGCAAAAGCCACATCACTATGGCTAGGCTTACAAATGCCCCAGGGCAGATAGCCTAATATTATACTATGAAACTATGAAACTATCTGAGAGTTGCCATTAAGATTTTTGACATAGCTATAGAATGCTTTTTGGTTGTCTTTAGAATCAGTGGTGATTTTGTTTTCGTAACTAGCTTTGGAGGATTTTATGAGAGATCTCAGCTTCTTACTGAGGCTGACCAGGGAGTTCCTCCAATCATGGGATTTTTCTCTTTTTTGCAACAGTTTCTTTCTTCTGTTGTAGAGTTTGTTTATGGCAGGGGACCACCAGATTGGCTTCCTTTTTTTGGAGGATAGCATCTTGATTCTGTTAGGGATAGCATGATCCATGCACTTGTGTAAGTGCTTATAAAGTGCAGTTGTACCTGTGTTGTCCGTCTGCATGGGTGTCGTGAGGTTTTCCACTTCTGTCTTAAGAAGCATGAAGTTGGCTTTGGAGAAATTCTTTACTGTGGTTCGGTAATGGGGGGGTGGGAGCAGGATGTGTATGTCTAGGGTGATTAGCTTGTGGTCGGATCTGACCAACGAGGAATTGACGTCTGGTGAGGAACACCGGTCGGCCATGTTGGTAATGACCAGGTCTAGGATATTGCTGCCCCTGGTGGGGGTGTGGATAAGTAGATCCAAGGTGTTGGAATTTATGAATTCCAGAAAATGTTGAGCAAAAGAGTTGGTACATAAGTAGTTTTCCCAGTTAATAGTGGGGTAGTTGAAATCGCCCATTATTAGGGTGGTGGGTTGTACCCTAATATTTTCCACTGTATCCAGAAATGAGGAGTGGGAATCCTGGGGCATGGTGGGGGATCTGTAGCAAGTTACAGTTTGGATTGCGGTCTTGCCCAGAGTTAGTTGCACTTGGATAATCTCGGAGAAATTATGCTGAGCAACTAGCCTGGAGGTGTGGATATCCTTAATGAATATGGACACGCCTCTGCCTTTAGTGTTTCAGTCCAGGTTAGGTGGCTGAAAGGTGTGGTATGAATTATAGCCTGGTAATGCAGAGGTGCTCTCTGGAGCCTTGAACTAGGTCTCTGTCACTGCACAGATGTCGATGTTCTCCAGGAGTGCGTCGAGTGAATGCATTTTGAGGTTTAGACTACTAGCATTGAACGTTGCCTAAAAAAGGCACTATAGGGGTGGCAAGAGCCTTAGCCAGTTTCTGGAATCCCAAGGGCGACAGGTGCAGGCCGTCTCTGGCAAAACATCGTGGTCTGTCGATCATGTTATCCCAGGCAGACAGATACTGGATCCCCTTAGAATGACACCAGAAGCTTAGCCAATTGTTGAAGTTGATCATTTTGTCCTTGTACTGTGGTATGATTCTGGGTGATGGCAGGATGCTACTCAGGGCTAGGGTCATGCCTGCCTGGGCTACAAGATCGGAGAGCTCCTCCATGTCTCTTTTCATGTAGTCCAGGGAGGTACATCTTGGGTCATTCACACCAACATGGACAATGACAGAGTCATATTTGTACTTGTGGAGTGACTAGAGTGCGTGCGTTATGTGGCAGATCCTGGCACCCAACAGGAACCTTCTCCTTGTTTAGCCTGGTGAGTGGAACATCAGTGTGCCTGACTATAGAGTCACCTGTGACTAGAGTGTTGGGTGCATTGTTATGCCTTATGGGCTGTGGTTGAGTGGCACACTGAGTTTGTGAGCTATGTGTCATTTGGGTTATGTTGGGGGTGGAGGTTGCTTGCATTTTTGCTTTTGACATCTCTGTTGCTTAAGCAGATTTGTATTGAGAGCCTCCTCGAATGTAGATGTTTGTTTTGTGTTGCTGTGTGTGCTTTGGTGGTGTAGGTTTTGAGGGACTATGTGATGAGTGTGGTGTGCTGCAAGTGTTTACCTTCTCCTCTTGACTGTCTATTCCAGTCTTGGGTGAAGAGAGTTTTGCTTCCGGTTTGGCTATATAAGTGCATCTCTCACAGGTTGTAGTGTTGCGTGGTAGGAGGGAGGGGGTTGTCTGTGTACATGAGGCAATTGCTGCATTGCCCCAAGATGCCCAGATTCATCAGGTAGACAGGAGAAAACACCAGGTGCTTGACCCTTAGACATGCCTGGATAGGTCCTTATTTATTAAGTACTAAAAACTGTTTTCCTCTAGACAAGTGAGGAAAGTTGAGTGCTGTAGCAATTTGTAGCTTATTTAGTGTGTACAGTGAGTTCTGAACAAGTGCTGAGCTCAATGAAACAGATATGAGTGCTAAAACTAAAAAACTGGCTAGTTCTAAGGGAAAATTTGAAGAACAGACTGTATGGTGCAGGAAATAGTTTAACCCTAGTTACGCGGCGATGCATAAAGTGTTTTTTTTTTCCTTAATTTAACAGTAGCAAATGAGCAAACTGATTTAAACAAATTAACCAATAAAAAGCTAAAAACTGAGCCCCGTTCCATCAGTCTTTGATTAGACAAGTTCTGCCTGCACACTCCTGCTACTAGGGTGCAGGGGAACCTTCTTCAAAAAAAGATGGTCTGGATTAGTGCTCAAGTTATATAAACAAAGCTAGATTCAGCAGGTCTGAATTTAGTCTGTGCTACAGCAAACAAGGCATACCAGTTTTAGAAAGAAACAGTTCAAATAAGCAGGCACAATAAGCCTTTAACCAGAAATTCCCAGGTCACAAAGGCAGAATCTACCCTCTCCTCTCAAAAGAGTGCAAACCACACCTTCTTAGTGTAAAGTAACTGGCCCGAAGCCCAAGTGGTTAAACCAGAACTAATACACTTTTAGAATAACAGACACTAAGCCTTCAATCAGCAACTCCCAACTTAGAAGGATGTAAGCTACCTGTCCTGCCACAACAGTGCAGACTACAAACCATCTTAATGTAAAACAACTGGTCTGAAGACCAAGTGCTTCAACCAAAGGCTTAGAATAACAGTTACAATTTAATCAGGCTACTAACAAGCAGTAATAAATGCAGCAGAATAAATGCAATAAAGTAGGAAGAAACACAAATACAGTAAAAGCAGATGAATAAAGTGCATTTTTTTTATATAACAATAGAAAACGAGCAAACTGATTTACACAAATTACCCAATTAACCAGTAAAAAAAAAGCTCAAAACTGATCCCTGTTACAGCAGTCTTCAATCAGACAAGTTCTAACTGCACAGTCCTGCCACTAGGGTGCAGGAGAACCTTCTCCAAAAAAAGATGGCCTTGATTAATTGCTCAGGTTATACAAATAAAGCTAGATTCAGCATGCCTGAATCTAGTCTGTGCTACAGCAAACAAGGCGCACCAATTTCATGAAGAAACAGTTCAAGTAAGCAGGCACAATAATCCCTTTAACCAGAAATTCCCAGCTCAAAAGGGCAGACTCTAGCCTCTCCTCCCACAAGAGTGCAGACCACTCAGGGCTTCTAATTTCATGTAATCCCATATCTCTGTGCCTTAACCGGATTTCTTGTGAATGAAGGCCTTCATATAATATTTTGTTAATAACGGAGTGGTCAACAGTGGAAGCCTTCAGTAAGGTATTATTATTGTATTGAATGACTTCCATGTTCAAATTTTTTGTGTGTGTGAGTAGGTCAAAAACAAAAGTGACTCAAGAACTGTGCAGTGGGGTATACCCACTTAGTTAGGGTCAGAGATGTTCCCATTGCATTTTAAGTCTGTGTTTGTCCAGGCAAGTGACTTGTGAACTACGTTATGGTTAGCAGTCCCACAATGACAGAGTAATTTGAAATGTAAAATAGCTTTACCGACTGAGAATTTTTCCTGCTTGATGTTGCAGTGTATTTTAATACATGGATTGTGTAAATGCATGATAGTGATGTATACTAGGTGGGTACCAAAAATATTGGGCCCTAGTTTATTCCTGTTAAGGAAAATCTATTGAACAGTTGCTGACATAAAAAACTGAAGCATTAGATTTCTTATTCTGCTTTTCTTTAGGTATTCTGATGTAGCAGAATATGAAAACATATAAATAGGAAGTTTGTCCAGTTAATTTCAGGATTTTTTTCTTTTCTTTCTTTCTTTAAGTTTGTAATATGGCTTTTGGAATGTTAAATCATATTTTGAATAGCTTGGACTACATAGAGAATTCTCTCCAGTCATAAACGCATATATTCAAGACACAAATGTCAAGAATTTAACTACCAGAGCAAAGCTCAAGAGGTTAAGCTTGGCATCCATATGGAAATCAAGAACACATTACTAGTGGACTTCCAAGATGGCTGCACACTGATCAACATCTTAGTTTCAGCTCTACCAGTGTGAAAACAGAAATTGAGAAAAGGAGTGCTATTGAAACTGTTATTGGGTAAAATGTACTTACTGGCTAGTAAGTGCATTACCTGATTGCCAACAAAGAAGAAATTTGGAGAACCTAAAAGAAAAACCAATAGAAAAGGTGAAGAGAGAACAATGGCCAGGAAGGATGTCGGTAGGCAGGTATGATATTGAATCTGCTGTATCCAGCTGACCTAAGAATATTTCTCTGGAGGATCAAAGACATTGTTTGATGCAGAACAGGCTAAGAAGGAAATTCAAAAAAGTTTATCCAACAGAAAGTGAGTCAGCAAGCAGAAAGGGACCCTGCTTCTCATCCTTCTGAAAGTAAAGTTCCTAGAGAGATTTTATCAATGATACTGTTACCAGTGTTCCAAAGGGAATGCTCGAGAGACAAGAGAAAAGCTCAGGGGTTGACTTAAAGAATCAGTAGTACCTTGGACTTGAATCAGAATCTGGTGTGAGAAGGAGGAGATGATCAGGAAGACCACCAGTAACTGAAATTAGTGAGTAGATGAAATACTGTAAAGCATCAATCTCATTTGTGAAATATGGCTTTGGAAGAAAAAGTGGCTGAAAAAGATGGGATTTTTGTTGAAGGTGTTGAAATTGTGAGGGGATTGTAAAGCATGTACCCGGTATTGTTGTTGTTGTGTCTTTCGGCATTTCCCAGTTAGGGGTCGCCACAGCGGAACTCCGGTCCGCTAATGATTGGCAGTAGATTTTTACGTGTCGAGTTGCCAGTGCTGACGCACAACCTTCAACGAAGGTACGCCCATTCACGCATGTCTCTACGCAGAAGACGCCCTAGCGGAGAGTCGAACTGGACGTCTTCCTGTGAGGCGACAATGCTACCGCAGCATCACCACCGCAGTAATAAAGCATGTACTCGGTATTATGTCTTTAATATTTTGAAGGACACTAAAGGGAAAAAGTAACTGTGTGTAAAACATTTTTTTCTTATTAGTGTATGTATGTATGTGTGTATATACACACACACATATATATATATATATATATATATATATATATATATATATATATATATATATATATATATATATATATGTGTGTGTGTGTGTGTATATATATATATATATATATATATATATATATATATATATATATATAAAACATGTTGATATGAACTGAATGTTATATTGAAAAGCAGTTTTGTATAGTGCGCAGTCAGGAGGTATTTTAAATATAGGGGAGTCTTTTCAGTGACTGTTATATGTGTTAAAGATACTAAAATAAACAAGTATCTTTTTAGTTGTAAGAAATACAGGTTACAGTACAACAAGAGAAGAAAGGCTGAACATAAAGAAGTTTGTTAATACAATACTGTGATCCTGGGCTGCTGTGATGGGGATGGAATGTAAAGTCTAATGGTTATATTATATGTAGAACTAAGGTGATGATTTCACTTGTTTTTACAAAGGTAGATGTCTAAATCAGTGTTCCTGGATTAAGCTATAAACAGGTTTGTTTTTGTAAGCCGATAGTCTTGTAAAATAAGACAGAATGATGAAAGCCATGAAAAATGCTAAGCTTCTTTGATCTGCAATGATATTAGCTTGTTTTTTCATTAGCAAATGTTCTTTGTGTGATGCAAGACATCTGTAGCTGAAGGCAGTTAGACATGTGAATTCTGTGCATTCTGTTCTTAGTCAAATTTACAAAGATTCCTTCCTGCAGCTGCAAGTTGTTAGCTGTGTTTTTTTTTTCTCTCACTACTTTAACATGCGGACGAGCTACCTGCTGTGTGAGCAATTAATCTTGGGAATCCTGAGTATTCTTTGCTGTGAGAAATGCAAAATGTAAAGGCACAATAACAAACAGTTCAGTGAAAAAAATGTTTAAAGCTATGGAAAGTGAATAAGATATAATAGCCTCACAAGCAGCCTTAATACTTTAATGCATTTAATTTAGTTTTATTTAAAGGTAGCCAGTGGAATTTTTCATAATGCTAAAAGTTTTTTTTTTCTGAAAGCATACAGACTGTTTTTTTCACCTCTAGAAGAGGAATAGAGACAAGAATAGAATACTCAGCAACTGGCATAAGTGGGAGCACAAGCCATAACATGTACTTTAGCTTGTTTAACCTTAATTTTACATTAGGTTATACCTGTCAATACAGCTGTCAGTTTGGGGCAGTTATTCTTATCTAGAGGGATAAACTTCATATGTTAAACTATAAATAGTTTTCTGTGTTTGTTCTAATTTAATAGGAGATGGGGATGTTTTGAAAATGTATTTATTTTTTGTTGTTGTTTGTTTTCATTAAAGAAAAAAGTCTTGAGAAATGACATGTTCAAGTGGAGATGAGAAGAAACAACTGTATAAATTCAGTATGCCAAACATTAGTGCGAGCATGTAAGACAAAAGTTGAAAATGCACATTTAAAAACTGTCATGCATAATAAGTGGAAACAGTAACTTTTTGCCAAAAATCAGTCTGTAAGAAATAGAAATCAACATTTAAAGCAACAAGTATTAAATACTGTAAAAGTGATGAAAGAACTAGAAGGGGGGTTCTTTAGAAAAGAGAAGGAGCAAATTGCATAGAAGTAAATAGAACTTGTGGAAAGACTGCATGTAGAATAATGTTCAGGAGAAGGAGTGAGGTTTAAGAGATGACAGGAATGAATGATTTAAAGACAGTTGTTATAAAGAAAGCAAGTTTGTATTACATAATGTGTGTAAATGGAAAAATGTTAATATGGTTTATTTTATTTTCTATTAATTTGTGTGCCTATGTCCTAAGTAATATTGTAATAAAGGTGTTTAGAAATGCACATCACTAGTTTGTTATGATTGAAGAGAGAGAATGATAATTGTTTGCTATATATGAAGCTTTATTGTTCCAACATACTCCTACTAGTTACAGAAAAAAAGTGTAGGTGTGCAAAGTGTTGTATGGCTTTGAAAATTGTGAATTACTTATCTTTGCCACACAGACAGCAGCCAGAAGCTCTACCTCTGATGGGCTAACAGCTTTCTAAGCTGTGTAACCCTTAATTTTTTGTGCATGTGTGCGTGTGTGTCACTGTAAGAAGTTTGTTTACAGTATACAAAGCTGATTTAGCCTGTCAAAACCATGCTTCTATGCTGGCCACTGTGTATGCAGCAGCATGAGACTGGAGCATAGCAGCTGAAAGCCATGCCTAACCAAACTTGTAGGTTCACAGGTAAGTACTAGGCTAACTGTCCTTGCATGTCAATTTAAGCCGAGACACTTTCCATTCAAAGGCGAGATTCAGACCCTATACCTTATGTATGTGAGGTGAACACCATAACCAGTATGCCACGCCCAATCTCTTTGCACCCCTCACATCATGGAAGTGTATAACAAATTTGTTTTTCACCATGTTTTGGGGCTTAATTAGTGCACTGTTTCTACTACATTAAAATGAACTTTGCTATTCCCTCTATTGAGAATAACAAAGTTATTTTTACGGTTGAAGGTCTATGGCAAGAATTCTCTTGGAAACTGTAAATACTTGTAGAGTTTATTTGCATATACATGGCATAATGCACACACAAGTATGCGCATGCAATTGCACATAGAGTAAACACACATATAATGTGTGTGTTTGTGTAAAATGTTTATATTAGAATGAAAAATCCTAACTTCTTGGGCTGCATTGTATACAAAGTTAAATTCAGTGCTTACTGGAAAAGGTGAATATTACTTTATTTATATTGTTTATCCAAGACTAGTAAAATAAGAAAAGCTCTGAAGTTTAATAAATGTGAATGTGAAGTGTGCCATGGGGACAACAGGTCAATGTGAGGGTAGAATAAAAGGACCAGTCAATGTAGACCAGAGCAAAAAGATGCTTAGTAGAAAAATAACCAGTCAGTTGCAGACTCAGAGTAGAGACCAGTAGCAGAGGGCTACAGAAGTGTTAATAAGCATTAAGTATAAAATACAAAATAAATAGTACAAGGCTGTCACCACTGCATGTTAGCCACTAAAGGGAAGACAAAGAAATGACAATCAACCGGGAAAAATGAGGACTGAATCTAATGAAGGCTAATGGGGAGGCAGGGTTGCAGTTAGCATTCAAGTTACAAGCACAGAGAGCCCTAATTTAAAGTAGGGAAATGGCTCTGAAGAAATATGTAATAAGAAGTACCTAAAACTATTGGGGGCTCAAAATGAAACCTAAAGGACAGTGGCCACATTGGGACTGGTAGCAGGGATGACAGAATGGAAATGGAAAGGGTATATCAGTGAACTGCCAGGGAAAGTAAAGGGGTGATTCTCTACCTTATAGGTTCATAGGTAGGTACTTGGCTAGTTGTCCTTGTGAGCCATTTTAAGCCTAGAAAGTTTCCCTTTTTATGCCCGAATTAACCTATCCCATTTGGTTAGAGATTGGCCTTATCCATCTATGGTTAGTAATTATACATTACCACTATTGAGAATAACTGGGATCAATACCATAGATAATTTGAGGGGACCCATGCATGAGATAAAGCATTTAAAAGCTGCCTCTGTCCATTAGTAGTACAGGGGCAGTCCTGGGGTAAAATTTCAGTTTCCCGTCCATCGATCCAAGTTGCACTTGAATATTGACAGTGATGGACTTTATTTTATGTGGATGGGTAATCTGTTCCAGAGCAGCTGCATCCTCTGACATATGCCTGTCCCTCCAAACCATTCTTTTATGTTACAGAAGAGGTTTAGATCTTTAGACAAAGTATTTCTGATGCCATTTGACTTGCTAATATGAAGTAAATCCATCAGTATTGGGTCAGAGCATGCCTTATATACAAGACACAGATCACCTCTTAGCAGTCTATAGCATACTGAGTATAGTGACAAGGCTCATTGAGTTTAAAATGGACAAAGTGCCTTCTGGCTACTTACACTCATTGAATTTGATCTCCCTATTGCTATGTTCTACCGGGAATCACTGCTAGTGTTTTCTTAGTGCACATAGGCAGTGATTACTTTCTTTTGGGAGATTTTGCCTTCTTCATGTTTGTGCATCTGTGGAACAGGTGTACATACAAGTCTGGGCCTCCAAAAAGGTATGTGGGAGAGGAGGCAGTGTGCCTCTGCAAAAAACTTTTTTTTTTTTTTTTTTGTTGTTTTTGTTTTTAATCTGGACAAGGTTGTGACTAGTTGTTTTAACCTGTCTGTAACCGTATCCAGATGTAACTCAACTAGTCATAGTGGAAAATGTAAAGGGGTCTGGTAGGTGATGTATACTTCAAAGGTCAGAGTGCTTCTAAATAGAGGCAGAAGTAACCATGTAGTAAAAGAAAATGGCTGAAGTACCTACATAAAATTGTGCTAGTGAATGAAAAGATGCCTGAAAACATACATCAAGTACAGGATCCTGTCATTCTGATTAGATGGCAGTAGGATTTAAGAGCAAGAGGAGCGAGATAAACAAAAAGTTTCTAGGATTAATATACTAGTGCTGTGAATGCAGAGAAGATATGAATCACAAGGGATAATTAAGCAAAATTGCTCAAACTTTTCAAACTAACCATGTAGTCTTAAGGTATGAAAGTTAAGTTAATGGGAGAGGGTTTTAGTAAGATGAGCTACAGCAAGCGAGAGTCACTCAGGAGGAGCAAATGACATAAAAGAAAAAGGAGTCCTAAACTTAGACTGAGGAAGCTGGAAAGGACGGAGCACCAGTTGAATGGAAGCATTCCAAGTGGATTCGGCCAATCGGCAACTGAGAAACCAGGCTATTAAGGATGTGGTTATGCCAGCCAATTAGATGATAGGCACTGAGTGAATGAACCAGTAGCAGCAGTTTGCAGTTGTGTAAGGAAAGAAGTGGAAAATCCTTTTCTAGAAAGTAAGTGGTTCTCTTGGAAGGGGGTGTCAGCACTTTTGGAATGTTCTAAAATTACTTTGATATGAGTCTAAACCAGAGAGGAGATTAGTGTTAAGAGAAGAAAAAGAAGAAAGCTGGGGGACTGAGTTTGATAGAAAGGGAGTGTTGTCACCTTAGGATACACCTAGGGAGACTGTTGTTTTTAGTACATGAGGTCCAGTGGGGCCAATAAGTTCATAGGGACTCCCATTCTGAGTGGTGTTCATAGACAAAAAGTAAGGTCTTATTTTTCAGATGCTCTTCTTTTCTAGAGCGTCTTCCACCTTCTGTGGATCACCTTGTCAAGACCCCTTCCTACTTGTCACTGCCAATACCCTTTCACTTGACAGCTTTCACATTTTAGTACTTTTAGGATAATTATTGTAGATTAAACTGGTTTGCTGTATTTTCCTTTTTTTTTTTTTGCCGACTTGTTTTTTTAACTTGTTACATCTAAGTGACGCCTGCAGGTGCATCTGCAATTAACTCATACTGACACCTCTATATGTCAAATATTGCTTGTTGATATTTACATCAATAATTCCAAAACCATGCTATGTACAAGGTTCATCTTAAAGCTTACACAGTGGCAAACTCAACTGCATTAATATTTGACTTCTGTCTAGTGCAGGTAAATATATATTAATTGTTGTTTTTATAATATTCAATGTTCTGTAGTCCTATCTTGCCTTCATTTTTACATATGGGTTTGGAGCAGATCCTCGGCTCCAACTCGGCCTGTTACAAAGCTCAAAGTCTTCTAGTTGGCTCGTGGCTAAGTAGGTATCCCATAGTGCACCAGTATAATCCCCAGATCTCATTTGCTGCATCTACGAGTTAAGATATGCTTCTTGCTTGGCCGTGGCTAAGTTTAAGACTTTTTCTGTTATTACTATATTATAGTTTAACTTTAGCGATTTATATGGCTCTAGATAGAGTTTAGTAGTGTTAGAGTAGTTTCAGACTTGTTGAAGTGTTTTTCTTCACTTCAAATTGTCTAATTGTTGAGAACTAGTTTGCTGTTGGCCTTCGTTGTTCTCGTTTAGTATCCTGTGTGCCAGTCCTTTCTAATTAACGTGCTCGTTTGAGCTTATTTTGCTATTTTTTTGTGTGCAGTGTTTCTTATTATTAGAGGGTTTGGAATTTAAATATTTACTTAGATATTTAGTGATTCAGCTTGCGTGCAGGGTCTTTTGATAGTTCCGACCCTTATGTTTCTATGACTTAGCGTTTTGAGTGTATATTTATATTTGAGGCAGTTTGGACATTTAGATTTTTCAAATTTGTGTGTGTGTGCAGTCTAGATGATAGTTTTCTGATCCTCTAGTCTTATACTTTTTACCTAGGCCCATTTGAGTTAGAGGACCTAGTCCTCATGGTGTGTGTGTGCTAGTGTGGTAACGGCTAGGCCTGTTTAAGTTAGAGGACCTAGTCCTTGTTGTGCTTGTGTGTTTCTGCTTCTCCAGTTATCATGTCCAAAGAGGCAAAAGACCGTAAACCTTCGGGTTTTAAAAAATGTGCTAAGTGCTCCCAGAAAATGTCAGTTAGGGAATGCCAAAGTAATTGTGTTTATTGCCTCAGAGTCATTCATTTGCAGGAAACCTGTTTGTTTTGCCATTCCTTCAGCTTCAGAGTTCTCCAGGAGTGGAAGAACAAGCTAATTTTGAAAGGTCTCCTCAAGCCTTCCTTCGAGGAAGATTTGGTCAGTTCTTCTTCTTCCTCAAAATTATATTCCTCCAAAAAAGAGAAGATGAAGCCTACCAAGAAGCATTCCCTGGTGCCATCTGGTGCTTCGGAACCGCCTCCTAAACTTCCTAAGCCGGATAAGACGTCTCCCTCTCCGGCTCCACTAGGCATGGAGCCGATCGAGGTTGTTGATACTGAGACTTCAGTTTCGGCCCCATGCATTTTGGAGCCAACTACTGAGAGACTACATTGGAGCTGGTCCAGAGATCCCTTGCCGGTCTCCCCAATCTTAAGGTCCCCAATCTTGCAGAGGCCCAGATCACCCACAGTAGTGCTTAGACTCCTGAAGTTGTATGCCTTGCCAAAAATGCTGTTGGCTCCGACCCAGTCGGTCGCTGAGCCACCTGAGTCATTTCCCCTGTTGTGGTTCCTCCTCTGAGTTGTGCTGGGCTTTTGGAGCCAGAGTATTCGGTACCACTGGTTGTGGATCCCTCGGTTCCAGCCCCCTCGAGGCTGTCTCGGAGCCGAGTTCTGCTCTGACACCTTTGGTGCCATCCGTGGTGTCTAGAAGCCAAAGTTCACAGGTCGGCCCTGCAGGGACACTTGGACCCAAGCCTCTTTGGTTCCGAGTCTCCCTCTTGGTGTGTTGGCTAGGGTGAGCTTGGATCCTAAATCTGTCTCAGAGCCGATGGCTCTGGAGCCTAGGAGGTCTTCGGATTCGGAGAGGTCTGCCTTCGAGATGATGAGGAGTGTGCTGTCCCGCTCATCAGCTCCACTCAAGGGTACCGACACTCTTCCCCCTCGGACATCGACCTCTGTCTCAGCCCCTACTCTCTCTCTCTCTCGACAGCAGAGACCTGCAGCCTCAGGAGCCCCCAGTTGGTGACCCCCAGTCTTCTGAAACCTCCCCAGAATATCCTTCTGATGAGCCCCCTCGAAAGAGGACATGCAAGAGGAAGCATGTAGATTCCCAGGATGAGTCTCTTACCTCCGACACTGTCCTCGAGGAGTCAGGAGGGTCCCCCAAGTCATTCTCTGATGATATCTCCTTTGTAGACATCTTGGAGATCCTTAAGCAGAGGGGCGGCTGGCCCACTGTTACTCCTTCTTATGAGGAGTCAGTGTACCTGAAGGCTTTCGGGGCTCAACCTTCAGCCTCTTGGGTGTCTTCACTTTTTGATGAACTTTTAGACCTTGTTAGATGGAAGGTGTGAGACTCCTGATGCCGTGGAGCCAGTTCCCAGGAGACCCAATAAATTTCTGTCTGCTCCCAAAGAGAAGGACTTCTTATCCAAGGGTGTGCCTGTAGGTGCCATGGTGGTGGCGGCAGCCACTAAGAAGGAACTAGTGGAGACTCCTTCATCTGTCCATCTGCCAAACAAGGAGTCTTGAACGATGGATAGATACGGGAAGCATATCTTTTCATCAGCAGCATTCACACTCAGATCACGGAACTGTCTAACACATTTTACGAGGCTTCAAAGCGATCTCCTTAAGGAGTTGGGAGATGCTCTACAAGGTACATCTACTGAAGGAGTCCCAGATAAGTCTGCTCAGTTGTCCACCTTAAATTCCATTGTTAACTCCTCCATGAGGCTGATTTCTTATGCAGCCACCGACGGAGCGAGCAGGCCAGCGGGTTCAGGAGTTTCCCTTAGGAGACGCTCCTGGATGCGTTTGTGTAATTTTGCTGAGCTGTTCAAGTCTACCTTTACCAATACCTCCTTTGACGGTTCTTTGTTGTTTGGACCTAAGGTAAAAGACACACTCACCAGGTGCGAGCAAGAAGGGAAAATGCTGTCTGCCGTGGGAGTACATTTTGCCGTCTCCTCTAGACCATATCCCAAGGTTCAGAGAGGTGGAAGATGTGGTTCAAGATGTCCCAGAGATTTTTCCCGAATGCACACAGTAACTTCTCCTTCAGAGGCAGAGGAGGAGGAGGAGGAGCAAATGGTAGACATCGCCCTAGAGGCAGGGGCGGCCTGCAAAACCAGGGAAGCCGTGATTTGTTTCGAGGTCGTCCCTGTCAGCGCTCCCGATGTGTGGGGCCCAGCTGTGCTTCTATGGAGCCAGTCGGGGGTCACTTTTCTTTGTATCCAGAAGCCTGGCTAAGCATCACCCGAGACAAATGGGTACAAAGAATTATCACCAGAGGTTACTCCATACCCTTTTCTCTGCCACCTCACATTCCCAAGAAGGTCCCGGATGTTCCACCCAGTCACAGGGATCCAGCAGTTGTAGAGGTGAAAAAGTTGCTCGCAGAGTCATCCAAACCATCCCCACAGACCAGGTAGAATTCGGAACTTACTCAAGATTCTTTTTAGTGCCAAAACGTACAGGGGACTGGAGACCCATCTTGGACCTCAGCAAACTAAACAAATCTCTAAAGAAGGACAAGTTCCGGACAGTGACACTGCAGTCTATACTCCCTCTGTTAGGGAATGACACTTGGATGTGCTCAATAGACCTCCAAGATGCGTACTACCATATAAAAATGGACAGAGCGTCGAGGAGCCACTTACGCTTCCGACTGGGAGCCAGTCACTACCAGTTTCGTGCTCTGCCCTTTGGTCTCACCACAGCCCCCAGGGTGTTCACCAAATGTATGGCAGTAGTGACAGCTCACCTGAGATGTCTAGGATTCCAAGTGTTTCCATACCTGGACGACTGGCTCCTGACCTGTCCCCACCAGGCATCTACTCCTTCAAAGCAGAGACTCCACGATCCAACTTTGTGCCCAGTTGGGGATTACTATAAATTGGGAAAGGTCTGCCTTATCGCCCTCTCAATTTGTGACTTTTATAGGTGCAGAAATAGACGCAGTCGCCTTGTTAGCTCGTTCTCCTGCAGAAAGGACACAGAACCTCATACAACAAGTTCTTCATTTACTTCCTCTTCAAAACGTCAGGGCAAAGACAGTGCTGAAACTCTTAGGGACCATGGCTTTCACCATAATGCTAGTCTCTCTGGCCAGATTACATATGCAAATTCTTCAATGGCTTCTGTCGTCCCAGTGGTCCTTTCAGCAACTGCCTCTATCCCACCACATCATCTTAACAGAGTCTTGCAAAAAGGACCTCCATTGGTGGATCCTACCAGACCAATTAACGACAGGCACTCCATTCCTTCCTCGCCAGCCAGTTGCTATTGTGACCACAGATGCCTCACAGATAGGGTGGGGGGCATTATCTAGCAGGACTGTCCAAGGCACATGGCAAGATCACGAGGCTCACCTGCATATCATTGTCCTAGAGACGAGGGTGGTGCTTCTAGCGTTGCAAGCACTTCATGACCTCCTTCCTTTTGGGACGATAGCAATCCAATCAGACATGTCTGTGGTATGGTATCTCAACAAGCAAGGTGGAACCAGATATTTACCCTCTTTGTTGGGAGGCTATTCATGTTTGGAAGTGGGCGATATCTTCCTAGCACCTTCTAGTAGTAATGAACATCCCAGGGACAACCAACGTGATTGCCGACAAACTCAGCCGGGCAGTCTTGATGCCTCATGAGTGGTCTCTGAAGCAGGAAGTAGCGGAACAGATTTTCCACAAATGGGGACGGCTTTGCTGCGATATTTTTGCCAGTCCAATCAACTCCAAATGCAGTGGCTACTTTTCCGTAATCCCCTCCCGGGGGAGTCACTGAGAGATGCACTTGTTCATGATTGGCCTCTGGGTCTCCTTTATGCCTTCCCTCCCTTTCCTCTTATATCCAAGGTGATTCAGAAAGCAAAGCTGTTGGGAAGCAAATTGATTCTCATCACTCCTTACTGACCTCATCAGATTTGGTTCCCCTTTCTCGGGCCTCATCTACTAGACGACCCATAGACTCTGGACCCAAAGCCAGACCTCTTGACACAAATGTCAGGCTCTCTTCACCCCAGCCTCCACACCCTCAACTTGACAGCGTGGCTGCTCCAATTCCTTCCCTAGTCAGGTTTCATGATCTTTCAACTGCTGTGACCCACATTCTCACATCTTCACATAAACCTTCCACTAGAAAGTTATGCACTAGCAAATTGAGAAGGTTTTCTATCTGGGCTGAAGAAAGGAATGTTGACCCTTACATCCACATCCATCCCAGTGGTTTTAGAATTTTTGTCTGAAATTTTCCACCAGGGATCTGCTGCTGCCACAATTAGGGTTCAGTTGGTAGTGATATCTAATTTTCATTTGGGTCAACATGAGTCTAACCTGATGTCACACAGATTGTGTAAAACTTTCCTTACAGGTGCTACTTTGCTGAAACTTCCTTTTCAGGAACCGGTAACTTCCTGAGATCTAAACTTTGTTCTGACCAAAATAACTTCTCCACCCTTTGAACCTGCTCATTCATGTCCACTGAAGTTCTGTCTTGGAAGACTTTGTTTCTAGTAGCCAATCACATCTGCTAGACGAGTATCAGAGTTACAAGCACTGTCTATCAAGGACCCTTATTTGATTTTCCACAAAGATAAAGTCTCTGTTCACACAAATCCATCCTTTATCCCTAAAGTTTGCTCTCTTAATAACTTGAACCAAACTATAGAGCTGCCGGTGTTTTTCCCTAACCATTCCAACGCAGCAGAATACTAATTTCATCAGTTGGGTGTTCACAGACAATTACGGTTCTATCTCCACAGGACTAAGGAACTCAGGAAGTCAGACCAATTGTTTGTATCATTCTCCGACTCCAGACTAGATCTCCCAGTCTCCAGAGTGACCCTTTCGAATTGGATTTCGAGCTGTATTTCCTTCATTTATTCTTCCAATGGAAAGCCTTTACCGTTCA
This sequence comes from Protopterus annectens, assembly GCF_019279795.1. Lineage (NCBI taxonomy): Eukaryota > Metazoa > Chordata > Ceratodontiformes > Protopteridae > Protopterus > Protopterus annectens. The sequence continues at coordinate 1,699,442,460 of NC_056737.1, read as the reverse complement.
AGATTAAGGCTCATTCTACATGATCCCAGTCTACATCTGTAGCCTTCCAAGCCAGAGTTCCAATTGACAACACTTGTGCAGCAGCAACCTGGGCTACACCTCATACCTTTATTACTCATTACAAATTGGACCTGACCTCTAGGGGTAGAGCCTCCTTTGGTTCCACGGTACTCAGGAGTATTTTTCTGAGAGCCACCCAAGAATAAGGTGTTAGGGACGCTGCCCCATATGTAAGAATGAAGGCGAGATAGGACTGCAGAACATAAGAAGTTATGTACTCATCATAAAGTTCCATGTTTGTAATCCATCTCGCCTTTCATCCTTACGAACCCACCCACCTATCCCCGTCCTGGAAGGATCTGGAGACAGGATACATTTTCAGTAATAAGGTGGAGACCTTTCATTATTGTTGTTCTTTCTGGATAGCTTTGTTCTGTCTTTCTATAGTTTAGCAGCAAACATGATCTGGGGATTGTACTGGTGCACTGTGGGATACCTACCTAGCCACGAGCCAACTTAGAAGATTTTGAGCTTTGTAATAGGCCGAGTCGGAGCCGAGGATTGGCTCCGATCCCATATGTAAGAATGAAGGGAGAGATGGACTACAAACATGGAACGTTATGGTGAGTACATAACTTCTTTTTTATAGATATAATTTTCATATTTTTCTAAATATCTCAACAGCCAAGTAACATAGGCAGAACTCCTTGGCCTCATATGAAAGCTCTCAGCAAGATGAATAAAATGCTGCCGACAGTATGTGTCACTTCAGTCGCAGAGAATATTGTAGTTGTTTACAAAATATTACAAATGTAATAGTTACTATGTTTACTGTGACTTACAAAATTCATTTTAGGACGTAGAACTTAAAGAACACTGCCACTATAAAAAGTAATTTCTGCTGAAGAGTTTGCCGTTTATATTACTTTCATAACGACTATGATTCCAGAGATATGCACATTTGTTTCAAATTTGAGGACGTAATTTGATTCTGTCAAAAGGTTTAGGCTCCACCCATTGGCAGTTACACTGCATACTTCCTGAGCTTATTTGGAGTGAATGAGTTAAAGCAATCTTTTGGCACTGGTTCCACTTGCCAACTAGTCAGGCTTATAGAATCCCATACATAGTAGCAGTTTTCTGGCATCCTTAGTGAGGAAGTTGTTTCATTCGCTGGCATAATCCTTGAGTTTGAATTTCAGGAATCCTTTTTTGTCTTGGTCATCTCCTTATCTGTTCAGAGATGTCCTTGTATTTGGACAACTTCTGTTTTCCCAGGCTCTCTTGCTTTCTTTAACAGGTTACCAGGACAGCCCTCCCAACTCCCTTCTGTTCCGGCGTCTTCCATAGTTTTGTCATTTAATTTTAGGTTGTACTATGATCTCCATAGCACACTATCCCTCTGCTACTGTCTGGCTCCACAGGGCATTCTCCCCTCTTCAGTTTAGAGCACTTGAGTCTTCTAGATTGATCTTTAATTTGTGTCCCCATAATTGCCCTCTCTTCAGTTTTGGCATTATCTTTTTCTTAGTTGATAGTCACTTCTGGGTCCCTTTGTGATGACTTCCAGGCAGCTTTGACCATCCAGAGAGCTGTATAGTTCTTATTTTGTACTTATTTCTTCTGAACATTTCTTTAGTCCTCTGCCATGTGTCCCCCACTCTTCAGTCACACAACTTATTCGTTCTTTCCTACTGAACATGTTTTGAATGCGCCATGCATTGTGTATGTTTTGTCCTTCCATTGGCCTGTGATCCCCCAACAAATCATGGTATTGGGTAGGCATTATTTCTAAACTTCTTTATTAGACTGCATAGTTTTTTTTCAATTTCTAGGATCAGAATGGTTTTAAATTTTAACTTTGAAATGCAGTCTCAGAAAAAAGTAGTCACTGTTCATAGCCTTGAATAAACAAGTAATAGTCATCTTTTGTGGTACTCGAGTTGTGTTTCTTTTGGTTAAACTCTGTGAATAAAAAATATATATATATGTGTGTGTGTGTGTGTGTATGTGTAGTAAATATACACACATATATATTTTTATATATATGTGTATATGTAAATGTATGTGTGCGTGTACACACACACACACACACACACACACACACACACACTTCAGTGTTACATTGACATGCTTAATGTCAGCATAGTAATGTTGACTTGCACAACATCAACACGTTTCTGCATATGCTACTTCTGGTTACTTCTCAGAGCATGTCATTTTTCCAACCATATTTTTACAGGCAGGCAATCCCCCCTACAACCACCTGCTAATTATATATACTAACTTCGAAGCTGCACAGTCCCCAGGGAAGGGTTATATTCCCCTTCCCCAGGATCATCCTTTATCACACAATTGTCAATCAAATGCAATGTCTACCAAAGAGGGCCGATCATTCACAGGCCAGTTATCACCACGATTGATCAATCTAATGGAAGCCATATTCACACACACACACACACACACACACACACACACACACACACACACACACACACACACACACACACACACACACACACACACACACACACACACTACCATGTAGTAAAAACTACAAGAAAGATCCAGTAGAGCTAGAATCTTCACTTGAGATGTATGCTAATGACCCCTTAAAAACATATTGTTTTTGATGCATGGCTAATGCTTATCCATGGCTTTTTACTTTTACGTCTTTTATGTCTTTGTCTAGCACTTCCCGACTAGCTATAGACATGCTATGTTTACCCTTTTTCTGAGGTTGTCAGTGCAGCATAAGTGCATTGCTTGTCATATTTTAGAAACACAGAGCTTAAAAATAAGACTGATGTCCATAATATTTGGTTGAGTACAAAATATCCAAAATAACATCCAGACCAACTTTTAAAAAGGTCACCAAGACAAACCATGTACTAAAAACTACAAGGAAGACCCAGGAAAGCTATAGTCTTCACTGAGTAACACCCTAAACCTTCTGTAGTGGAGGCCGACAGGATTTATATTAATGACCCCTTAAGGACATACTAGTGTAGCTGATGCTGTCATTTTCATTCGTCCCCCAGTGAATGGGTTTGGATCCAGTCCTCAGATCTGATTCAGACACTTTTTTTTGCAGTCTAGGATCTGACTCTTGAGCTTCTCCCTTTACCCATAATGCTCCTGATTACTGCTTTACCTCAGATCTCATTTGCTGCTGTAGCGATCGCTTGGAACTTTGCACTTGAGCTCTAGGCAGTTTATTAGTCAATTGTGAGTGATCTTATATTTTTGGTCGTATTATTAAGTCTCTCTTTTCTTCAGTACCTTCCTCTCTTTACCATTTTTAGAGTTAGTTTAGATGTTTTCTGCTACTTAGTGTAGACTCTGTCCTACCATCGTTGGTAGTGTTTCTCTTTTTCTTACCTCTCCTGAGGTAATCTTTCTACCATTGCTGGTATTTTCTTCTTCCTTTTTTTGGAAAAGTGGGAAAAACAAATGATCTATTTGTTTCTTCTAAATTGTTTTTGTGTGTAGTGTAGTATTCTGGTATGGCAGACAAACCTACCGGTTTCAATAAATACACTTCCTGTGGGCATAAGATACCCAATTTTGATGCCCACAGAGAATGTGTGTATTGTTTAGGCACTGCTCACCTTTAGATTTCATGTGAAATATGTGTGACTTTTAAAGCCAGGGCAGTAAGCTATAGGCATAATAAGCTAATTTTGAAAGGTTTGTTGCCTGCTTCTTCTGCAGATGTTCTTCGTGTTTCACTGTTGCAGTCCTGCAACAGTGAATCCACTCGAACATCTACATTTATGGTAAGTGTACACAACTGTACTTTCCTTCTACATCAGGGGCTCAAACCCTGTTAAGAAGTCAGAAGACTATGGAGTCCAGGAAGTCTAGAAAGTGCTCTCCTGTCCGATATCCTTCTTCCACTCTGAGTTCAGAACCACCATCAAAAATATAAAATGTCTCGGATCTGACCTCGTCAGATCTTCCTACCCCTAAGGTAAAAAAGGTTTTGGATCTGGCTTTGTTGAATCTGATTGCACATCCAGGCAGGTCTCCTCATATCCAGATGTGGATAGGATGATGAGAAAGTTCCTTAGAGTTCGGATCCAGATGGGGATCCTTCAGACTCTGTCCGTCATTGGATCTGTGAGTCTGCAGCCCTCACACTCCTTAGTGACTCCTTCTCTGTTCCGACCTGTGGTTTCAGAGCTGTCGGATCTGAAGATTCTGAGAGTTGAGGTGTCTGATCCAAGAATGTTACCTTCCTCGACTCTGACTCTTTTTCTGAGCCATTCGTCTTAAAGTGTTTTGGAGCAGAATGAGTTTCGGAGCTGACGCATCAGCATAGGGTCTGGAGGGCTGCCATTGACTCCGAGGGTTTCGGAGCTGTCATTTCCCTTTGGTGCCTCAGCACTGGACAGCTCGGGTCCTATTCCCTCTACCAGGGCAGAACCTGGAGGGAGTGGAACCAAGGAGGCTGATTTCCACTTTTCCTGGACCTTCTGCCTTTGAGGTAGTGGAAAGGGTTTTCTCCCATCCAGGGGGATTCTTCAGCTGTCACCTCAGTGGATCTTGTTCCCATTCCTCCTCCAGACCAGAGAGCTAAGTCTCATCATCTTACTCCACAGGAACAGCCACCTCGTAAGAGCTTCTAGACAGCCTCTGCACTGTTTCTTCCAATACTTTGCCAGAGTATCCCACTGAAGAGATTCCTCAGAAGAAGCTGTGAAAAAGGAGGCACTTAGATTCCCCTCAGGAATCATTGATAGAGGGCACTGATTTTGATGAAGGGGAAGGGTCCCCCAGATCTCCACCAGAAGACATTTCATTTGAGGACATTTTTAAAATCTTGTACCAGAAATGAGGATGACCTTCCCCAGAACCTTTCTCAGGAGAAATTTGTATTCCTGGAAGCTTCAGGCCTGGCCCATCTACATCTTGGATTACCCCCCCCCCCCCCCCAGGATGAACTTGACAACCTTGTCTCTTGCCAGGCATGGAAGGTGTCTGACTCCATAGAGCCCACCCCCAAATGCCTGGACAAGATCCTCAGTGCACCACCAGACAGACAACATTGGTCCAAGGGGATTCCTGTAGATGCCATGGTTGTTGCTGCAGCCATGAAAAAGGAGCTAGCTAAACAGAGCTCCTGTATCCATCCCCCTAACAGAAAACCTAAGGCTTTGAACAGATGTGGAAAGTGAGTATCTTCATGACTGATCACCCTACAGTCTATATCAAATGCATCTGTGAGGTTAATCTCCTACATGGCTAAGGTTTCCTCATTGGCCATGGGTACAGGCATATTCATTAGGGGGCATGGCTGAATGCACTTGAGCAACTTTGCAGATCCCTTTAAAGTGTCATTCATCAATGCTTCTTTTGATGGAGCCTCCCTTTTTGGGCCCACCATTAAAGAGATGCTTTCCCATAGTGAACAAGATGGAAAGACCCTTTCTGCTGTAGGAATCAATTTTTCTACCCTGCAGAGATGTTTCTCAAGAAATTAGTGCAATGTAAGAAAATGTGGTTTCGGAAATCTCAAGGGCTTTTTCAGGATTCACGTGGAGATTTTTCACCCAGAGGCAGAGGGGAAAATAATTATAATAATGGAAAACTCCACCCATGCAGCAGAAGGGGTCTGCAAAATCAAGGGTCTCGAGATTCTTTCTCGGACAGACCCTTCCAGGGTTCCTGAAAGGTTGCCTGACTGTTCTTCACTGGAGACAGCCTGGGATACTTGTCTTTGCACCCAGAAGCCTGGACAGCCATCACAAAAGACTCATGGGTGCAAAGAATCATATCCAGAAGATATTTTATTCCCTTTTTACAAAATTCATTAAGGATAAGAAGTCTCTCCGATGTTCCACCCAAACAGTGGAAGCAAGCAGCTCTGAAAATCCAAAAGCTGCTAGACAAAAGAGTCATCCAAGAGGTCCCACCAGAACAAAGAGGATACATTTTTTACTCAAGGTTCTTTTTCATGCCAAAGAAAGCAGGGGGCCTGAAACCCATCTTGATCTCAGTTATCTAAACAGATTCATAAAGAACTGCAAATTCCAGATGGTTATGGTTCAGTCCATTCTACTGCTGCTCCAGAAAGGTGACTGGATGTGCTCAGTAGATCTGAAGGATGCGTACTGTCACATAAAAATGAACAGACAATCCCAAAGATTCATTCGCTTCTGGCTGGGAGCCAGTCATTATCAGTTCAGGGCCCTGTCCTTTGGTCTCACCACAGCCTTCAGGTTGTTCACCCAATGCATGGCAGTGGCTGCAGCTCATCTATGACTGCCTGTATTCCGGGTGTTTCATTGTTTAGACGACTGGCTTCTCACCTCATCAACCAGGCATCTATTGATAATAGCCAGAGACTATCTTCTTCAGTTGAGTCACTCTCTAGGTATCACTGTAAGTCTTGCAAAATCCAACCCTCAACCAGTACAAATCTTGGAGTTTATAGAGGCTCACCTGGACACAGTGAATCTTAAAGCATTCTTACCACAGAGCAGAATTCTTATGCTAAGGTTAAATGTCAATCAGATTTTGTCTCATTTTCCTCCAGCCAAACTGATTTTAAGAGTTCTGGGATCAATGGCTGCTGCAATCACATTAATATCAACAGCTTGTTTTCACATGAGAATCCTTCAATGGACTTTACAAGTGCAATGGTCCTTTCTACACCAACCCTTCCAATTTCCAATAAAATTGTCCAGGGTATGCAAGGACTCATTAGTATGGTGGATCCAATCCAGTGAGATTTGACAAGGTTGCCCCTTTATCCTTCCTCCACCCATCGCCATATTGACCATGAATACCTCCCAATTTGGGTGGGGAGACATTACTTTGGACAGACTGTTCAAGGCACATGGACCTCAGTAGAAACCGAATTGTATGTAAATGTCCTGGAGATGAGAGCAGTCCTATTAACATTGCAGCCCTTGCAGAACTCTCTCCCTGTTTGGGCAATTACTAGTCAAACAGACAGTATGTCAGTGGTTTGGTGGATCATCAAATGGGGGGAGCCAGATCTTACCCTCTTTGCTGAGAAGGAATGAGAGTTTGGCAATGGGCAAACTCATCCAACCACTTTCTTATAGTGATGCACATTCTGGGGAAATTAAATGTACTAGCGGATAGGCTCAGCAAAACTATTGTGATGCCTCACGAGGGGTCTCTCAATCAGTCACTGGCAAACATGATCTTGCATCAGTGGATTCAACCATGCTGGAGCCTATTCACTTCTTCCCACAACAAGTGCAGCAGATTCTTTGCCCTTATCCCCCCTCAGGGACTGTCACCAAGAGATGCTCTAGTCCACCTTTGGCCCTCCGGTCTTCTTTATGCTTATCCTCCCCTATCCCTAATTCCTAAGTTTCTTCAGAAAGCTTTCAGGTTAAAGAGCAAAGTGATCCTCGTTGCTCTCTTTTAACCTCGGCAGATTTGGCGTCCCTTCCTATGGTGTCATCTAATCCTAGGCCAAATCTACTCTCACACCCGTAAGGCCTGACTCATCCGGGCATTCTGGGCCTCAAATTTGACAGCACGGTTTCTCCAATTCCAATGATGGCTAGATGTTCCAGGCTTTCCTCTCCTGTTTGAAGAATTTTGATTTCATCTCAGAAATCCTCTTCAAGAAAGATTTATAAAAATAGATGGAAGAGATTTTCCTTATGGGCTCAACAGAGAGATTTGGATCCTTGCTCTGTTCCAGTCCGTGATGTTTAAAATTTCTAACTTTTCTTTTTCAAGGTGGGGCCAGCTTCTCTACTATTAAAGTTCAACTGACTGCCATTTTGAATTTTCACGTTGGGATAATGCCTTCCCTTTGTCATCATCTAAGCTGTATAAGGCTTTTCTTAAGGGTACTTTTTTACTTAGGCCACCTATTAAGAACCAAGTACCACCTTGGTTTCTTAACTTTAGTTTTTCAGAGTCTGATACAATCAACCCTTGAACCCTTCACAAAGGTGGACCTCAAGTTTCTTTCTTGGAAATCATTTTTTGTCATAGCCATAACTTCAGCAAGGCAAGTTTCTGAACTCCACACACTCTTTAAAACTGCCTTACTTGATCTTCCATAAGGACAGAGTTGCCTTACGTACAAATCCATCTTTCTTATCCAAAGTTGCATCAGAAGCAAACATCAGTCAAGTCATCAGTTTGCCACTTTTCTTCCCTAAATTTGAGAATGCAGGAGAATATGTGCTTCATTCTTTAGCTGTACATAGGCATCTTCATTTCTATCTTCATAGAACAAATGAAATAATAAGACTGATCAATTATTTGTTTCTTTTGACAAAAACAAGTTGGGTAGATCTGTCTCAAAAACTACAGTAATGGTCAATTCGACGCTACACGAATGTTTATATCAGTATTAGTAGTTTTCTTAGGTTGAGGTCAGCGAAGTTATAAAGCTTGTTTCATATAATATAAAATATAAATAGATATTAATTTCTTTGTAATGTTTGTGTCTTTCGGCTTTTCCCGGTTAGGGGTCGCCACAGCGGAACTCCGGTCCGCTAATGATTGGTAGTGGATTTTTACGTACCAGGTTACCAGCCCTGACGCACAACCTTCAACGAAGGCACACCCCATTCATGTATGCCTCCATACAGAAGACGCTCTAGCTGAGAATCGAACAGGACAATGTCTTACTATGAGGCGACAATGGTACCGCAGCACCACCACCACCGCAGTATTAATTTCTATGTAATAATTTGTTATTGAAGTGTACTGTTTGATATGAAATTTTATAGGTTTATATTTGACATGTTTAATGTACTGTAAAAAATTTTTAATGATTGTATTTAGTGACTATGTTTTTAAAAGTGGGAGGGGAATGACTCATTGATGCTTTTTTTCTACTGGTTATATGCCTGTTGCTAGTTATATTTAAACAGCTGTTCAAGCATTGTTATTTGTTCTGATGAAGCCTGACAGTGGTTAGGTGAAAGCGCTTAACTTGCTATTGATGGTTGATATTAATTTTATATTGTGTAGGATCGAATTGACCATTTCTGTATTAAAGTTTCTGCTGCTGCTAGCTGTGGAGTTTTGGTTTTCTAAGTCATTTTCTTGGAAGTTTTCAAAAACTACAGTAACCAAATGAGGATAACTGATTGTATTTCTCATGTGTACTCCTTAAAAGGTTTGACCTTGCCAAGACAACCAAAAGCTCATTCAACTAGGTCAATGGCTACATTATCTGCTCTTTGGTCCATAGTTTCCTTCGATTATATTTGTGCAGCTGCCACTTGGTCTAAAGCTCATACCTTTGTAGCTCATTATAGATTGGACATCATCTTCAGGAATTGATCTGCATTTTGTTCTGCGATGAGGGGCACCCAAGGTTACTGTAGCTGGGGCTTGTGTCCCATTTGTTGAGGAACGAATGAAAATGACAACATCAGATATTTAAGTTATGTACTTGCCATAACTATGCATCTGTGTTATTTATTTTCTTTCTTCCTCAGCTTCCCTCCCACCTTCCCCCTTTCTTGTCTTTGGGAATGGCCCTGTGGAGTTTGTCAGGAACCATTGTTTCTGTTCGAGCCCCTGTTTTGTTCTATTTTTGTATCGGTGTTATGGTTATGTTACATTTTTCAAACATAGCTTAGAGGCAGCAAACTGAATCTGAGGTAAAGCAGTGATCATGGTCATTATAGGTAAACGGAGGAGTTTGAGAGTTGTATCCTAAACTGCAAAAGAAAGTGTCTGAGTCAGATCCGCAGATCAGATCTGAACCTGTTCATTGAGGAAGAATGAAAATAACACATATGCATATTTATGTTAAGTACATAACTTAAATTTCAGCTACATGGCTTTTAACTATCCGTGACATTTTACTTTTATTTCTTTAAGTCTTTACTGGTTCTTTCTTGTAGTTAATATGTAATATGTTTGAGAAAAGTATGTTGTGTTCTTCAAATGTCACTTCTGAATATCAGATTAGGTTAGAAAATATTGGTAAGAAAGACTGGAAAGGATATGAAGACATCTGTATGCTCACGAGTATGCAACAGACTACAGAGGGTTTGGGATTTTTCTTGTAAGAGTTTGCATAGGTTCTTTTATATCCCAAGCAGACGTCAGAGAATTTTCCTGTGTTATATTGGCAATGCTGGGGTGTGATGAGAAATATAGAGGTAATTGGAAACATTTTTTGAGAGTGTAACGCTGGCAGAGTTTAAAAATTCCATACAGAATACTTTGTCAGAAATGTTGGGGGAGCAAATGGTTGTAACTAAGGAAGTGATTCTTTTGAGTTGCAGTATAGAATCTGAATTGGCTATTGTTCCATATCTGTTAATTTTGGTAACATGTTTGCCATTTTCTTAACTACTATAGACATTAATGTGTTTCATATTGAAATGGGCCTGTATGAAGCTGGATTTGAAAGGTCTTTACCCTCTTTCAGTAGTACGGCTTTCACTGATTTCTTCCAAGGTGCTGATACTCTCCCCCCTTTTAAATATTGTTGAACAAAGCCTTCCAGGTCCTTATTTCTTTATTCTGTCCTATCTTCCAGATTTCCATAGGAATATGATCTGTTCCTGGAGACTTCCTGTTGATTATTTTATCTCTTCCATTCATAGTTATTAATGGCTAAACCTAATCTTCCTTCGACCTCTCTCAGAAATATTTCCATTTGCGCCTTTTTTTGGTCTCTCCATTCTGCTACGTCATACAAATTTTCATATACTTTCAGGAAAGTCTCTAACATCTCTGTAGGATCTCTGGTTATTTATTGTAATTATTTTTTGTAGGCTCTCTAACCTTGGCTACATCTCATTCTACTTTCTGTTGTCCAAGTTCTGTGCTCTAAAGTTCTTCTAAAAATGTTACTTAGCCTTTCTAAATTCATGCATGCTGCCCAAATGTTTCCTTAGTTTTACTTAACACTCTGTAGTTGCTTGTCTTCTTGTTCTGTGAAACTCACCTTCTTCTGTAATATTATAACCTTTATCAACCCCTCTAAATAATTCCTATTACTTCTTTTCAATATCTCTTACTCTCTTTTCTCTTATTTCTGTCATATGTTTAAAGTCTATTTTCATTTTGTCCTGTTCACTTGTTATCCCTTCTGAGGTAATTTCTATGTTCCCTAATTACGCTTGAATCATATCTATTACCCATTCCTTAAATTTCTCATTTTTTAATAAATCATTAGAAAAGCACCAGTGTCTCATTTTACATCATTACCTTGCATCTTTATTTCAGTTTTTATTGGTACATGATCGAATGTAGTCATTGAGTAGGTCCCAAAGCTTTCAGTTAAATGTACACGTGGCTCTGAAATGTAATTTCTATCCAGTCTAACCTAGTTATTGTATCTTGGGGAATAATATGTAAATGTTGTACTCCTGCTTCTGCGTTCACCTTTTCCATATCAAATACTCTCATACATCTCTTCAGAGATCCACTCTTTCTTGTTATATTTTCCTTTTGAGATTCCCTTGATGCATCCACATTATTGAAAATCAGGTTCTAGTCCCCACCCATAAGTAATATTACTTACTGAAGGCTTCTTATTTCTCCCAAAATTACCCTAAGTTCCATAACCCCAGAAGGGGTTGGCATAATGGTATAGTTGTTTACCTAACTGATATATGGTGCAGTTGGGGAAATTGATTAGGTTTAAAATGTTTTGCAAGGGCAGTTAGCTTAGTATTCTGTAGTCTCACTGCAACTGTCTAATCAGTAGAAAGGGTCTGTTGCCATGGGTATGAACTTTCCCACTATCTCTCTTACCACCTTGGTGGATATGGGCATCCTGAGGCAATGTAGGAATTGCCTCATGTTTACTGACAGCCAGTTAATTCTCAAACAAACTGAAGTGGTATGTGAGAGATGTATTTACACAATGTCACTGGAGGTAAAGCTGTCACATAAATGTACTCCTGATGTCAACAGAGTTGTCAGTAGTGCACACACTTCACCCATCACATACAATTCAAAGCAGATCTATAGATCCACATATGCTGAGGCACTTAAATGTAAACTTTCTAAACCCCAAAGACCTCCAACATTAAATACATATAACAAACACCCCCAGCAGTCCCGAATGCAAACAACGTACACATCAACTCACACAGTCCACATCTCATGGAGCTTCTACTAAGTCTGTAAGTCAAGCCACCACACAAGCCTTCTAAGCCCATAAGGCAAGCCACCACACAATCCACCATTCTGGTCACTGGAGACTCCATCGTGAGACACCCTGATGTTCCTCTCACCAAACTGAGTAAGGAGAAACTCACAGTCAGTTGCTTATCAGGGGCTAGCATCCACCACAATACGCACGCACTCAGCTCATTGGACCACAAGTACCTGTATGACTCAACCATGGTCCATCTGGTGTAAATGACCTGAGATATACCTCCCTAGACTATATGAAGAGAGTCATCATAGAGCTCTCGGAATGTGTCCCAGGCTGTTATGAGCCTAACATTGAGTAGCATTTTACCTTCTCCAAGGATGATGCCACAGTACGAACAAAAGATGAATGACTTTAATAATTGGCTTAGTTTTTGGTGTCATTCTAAGGGGGTGCAATATTTGTCAGCATGGAAAGAGATGGTCAATAGCCCACATGGGATGGTCTACACCTCTCCCCTCTAGGCTTTTGGATATAGGCTAAAACATTCTTCTCCCATAGTGCCTTTTTAAGGTAATGCCAAACTGAAAGTACGTCTGACATAGCAAATCAAATCCCAAAAAATGTAAAGGCATTACTTCTCACTGCTAGGAGTCTAAACAAAAAACTCCACTCTCCAGAAGCTCTCCTCACCCTAGAGAATGCTGATGTCTGTGCGGTCACTGAGATATGGTTTAAATCCACAGAGAGCACATCAACAGTGCAAGGTTATAATGCCTTCCACACATTTAGACCAGTTACTACACAGACAGGGACTAAAAGTGAAGGTGTCTCGATTTACATCAAAAATAAATATACCTCAAGGCTGGTCAAACAGGACAATGCACTTGAGCTAAAGCATGTTCAAATCATCATAGACAAAATCCAATACCACTTCCTTTCAAGCTATAGGTCCCCCTGTATGACCCCGGAAACCCATACCATGTATTTAAACTTATTGGAAACACTCACCACCCAACCCAATACCATATGCACGGGCAACTTTAATTACGTGATTATTTACTGGGAATCCTGTACAACACCAAACGTGCAAGCACAGAGATTCCTGGATTTTGTAAACAAAAACTCCCTTGACCAGATTGTCAATACACCAACCATGGGTGCAGCCATACTGGATTTGGTCCTCACTAATATGGGAGAATGCGGCACACCCCCTTGTATAATGTCTTCTCTGGTAAGGTCAGACCACAAAGTGGTCTCCTTTGAAGTAAAATAAAACCTTGAAGCCAAGCTAACCCTGGAATATTCAGAAACTACTGTAAGACTTACATCCTGCTATTAAGTAATAACCTGGGAAAATTTGAAGCCCCTATAAACCCTGAGAACACTTTTGCCTATGCAGAACTATTCACAGAAACCCTATGTAAGCATGTTAATAGCTGCACAGAGGCAGCTGCCTCTATGTAAGCATGTTAATAGCTGCATAGAGGCGGCTGTACCCACCAGGAAGAAGTCCTGAACTAATTAAAAAAAAAAAAAGCACCCTGGTGGAATCACAAAATCAATAGGCTGTATAAGAGAAGGAAGAAAATCATGGAAACAATTAGGAGGTGTAACACCCAGCAGGATAAAAGTACTCTCATCAAACTAAACAAACAACTCAGAGGACAAGTAAAGTATACCAAAGCCAAATTTAAGGTAAATTTGACCTCCCCAGGCCAAGGACAACCACAAGGCATTCTTTAGCTATGTCCACAGTCTCAAAGGCAATAAACAATTGTGTGAAGAGCTCATTGTAAATGGAGAGCCACCTGTACTGAACCAGAAGAAACAGCAAATCTACTGGCCGACAAATTCAGCTCCAGCTTTACCCCTATCTCCCCCTCAACCTTCGCTCAGGAAATACCATCAAATGTAATTCCCCCTGTTATCACTAGAGAACAGGTCTTTAATGTTCTCTCTAAGGCCAAGAACTCTGCATCAGTGGGCCCAGTCTGTATCCTCGGATGCCTTCTAAATAGCATGAAACTTGACCTGTCAGGCCTTCTGGAATTGCTGTTTAACTGTAGCCTCCAAACAGGTTTCATGCATCATGAATGGAGAACAGCAACAGTCATCCCTCTGCACAAAGGTGGGCCATTTACAAACTCTGGAAACTACAGACCAATAAGTCTCACTAGTCTTAGATGCAAAGCCGTGGAAAGAATTATCATGGAAATGATCAACATTGATACAGTAAACCTTCAGGCACTGGACCCAACCCAGTTTGGTTTCATCAAAGGCAGGTCATGCCTACTTAACCTGGTGGACTTCTTTGAGAAGGTCACCAAAGCAGTAGATGAAGGCAAAATGGTTCATGCTGCCTACCTTGACCTGGCCAAAGCATTTGACACAATACCCACTAGGGCATTGTTGACAAACTCTAGAGGTTAGATACGAACCCGTATGTCACCTGGTGAATAGTCAACTGGCTGACTGACCCAGGAAGTTAAAATTGGGGAGTCCACCTCTACAAAGAGGCCAGTTAGAAGTGGAGTCCCTCAGGGATCAATTCTTGGACCACTCCTTTTTGGCATTTACTTTTCTGAAGTCAAGGCCAATGTCAGTGGTATCTGGCTGACTGAATTTTCAGATGATTGCAAATTAGGAGCTGTCATTGAATCCCACACTGACACAAATGTTCTCCAAGAAGGGTTGACACAAACAACTAGTGCCAGAAGCATGGACTAAAACTAAATGCCATGAAATGCATAATAGTATCCTTCAGGAAGCCATCCACCCTTGGTAACTGTCATGTTGACAACACAACCCTTAGAGTTGACCCAGTAGTCAGGGAGTTGAGGACACGCATAGACAGCAGTTTAGCCTTTGATCATCACATGTCTACAGTAGTGAGGAAATCATTCAATGTTGTGCAACTTATAATCAACATTGTGGCATCTATGGCCAAGAAAGACATTATATCACTGTAGTCGGCATTCATCAGACCTATCACTGAGTACAGTGCCCCCTTTGGTATGTACCTAATCAGGGATATCAAACAATTGGAACAGCCCCAGAGGTTCCTTACTAAAAGAGTACAGGGCATAAGTAAAATGTCCTATGCAGAACACCTCAATGCCCTATCCCCTGTATTCTGCCTCCTACAGGCTGTTGAGAGGAGATCTATGCCTGGCATACAGGGCATTGTCTGACCCCACTCTGATGGACCTCCTGCATATCAGCAAAATAAACAGAACCAGAATTACCTGTTCTAAAGACTTAAACCTTGCCTGTGATATATGTAGGACCTGCTGGAGAGACTGGTATATATCCCAGACACTACCCTGTCTCTGGAACAGGCTCCCCATCCATGTGAAGCAGAGATTCTCCCTAACGCAGTTCAGGTGCAACTTCGACAGTTGGATAGGAAACAGGAAATTCATCCCTGGCTTGGCACCTATGTCTCTAATGGACACAGGCAACCTGTAGATGGTTCATCTCCCAGGCCCCTGCTTGTAAATGTTTAATTTCCCAAGCTCCTGCTTGCACTTGTCAAGGGTACCAATACTTGTCTGAGATTTGGGATACATGGCTAGGCTTAAAAAGACCCATGTGGTCCTCAGCCTAGTAAACCCCAGTGAATCTATAGGTGGAATATAAATAATTGCCACTGTGAATATTTGTTTCTGTCTTAAAGCTTTCATGCATGCAATAATGATTAGGAGGATGATTTTCTATGTAGTCGTTTCTTATCTGTATTTGAACCTCCATCACATTTTCCCAGACTTTTACTACAATAAAAGCACTTAAACAGCTAAATGCAGTTTAAAACCTGTACATTCCCTTTTAACTCACAGCAGATGCACAGAAGTATAACCACTGTGGAAAAATGAACTGCATTCCTCCAAATAGGAGTGGTTGATCCAAATCAATGGGCTGCACCTCAGATCTTATATATTCTAAATTATTTAAGGTTAACCACACTAATGAGCATGTTAAAGCCTGTCTTCCTGCTTATTCTTATCTTATCTCTTTTCACCTCCCAGATGTCAAAAACAAATTGCATGCTTTCAGTAAACATTATCATCTGATGTCAATTTTCATTCATTCCTCAACATATGGGCTCAGAACCGACTCAGCCGCCGTTCTACATCTCATGGAAACCACAAACTATTGAGCTCTTCCCTTACCTACAATGCTGTAGTCCCTCTCCTTCTTCAGATCTTGTGTGCTGCCATTGGGAACAGAGGTCTATATTAGAACATCGAAGTTTCAAAACTTCAAATGTTCTAATAGCGACCCCTATTCAGAGAAAGCTGAAAATACTGAAGCAACAGAAAACTGAATTCTTTCCTAGGGAAAGAATTTGGTTGTCCGTTTCTGTTGCTTCGGTATTTTCAGCGCTGTGGTGGAAAGTTACGGGTCGGGTTCAGGTAAGTGTGCGATTGAGTGCAGGTTAGGTTAGTTAGGGTTAGGGTGCGGGTGCGGGTTAAGTATGTGAGCGATTGTGTGGACGTGAGGGTTAGGGAGCGGGTTAGATATGTATGCAGTTGTGTGGACGTGAGTGTTAGGGTGGGTTAGGTAAGTTAGGGTTAGGGCATGGGTCAGGTAAGTGTGCGATTGTGTGGGTGTTAGGGCGCGGGTGAGGTGAGTGTGTGATAGTGACGGACCTTAGGGTTAGGGTTTGGGTTAAGGTAAGTGGATAGTTAGTGGTGTGTGTATAGTTTAGTGTAGGGTTAGGTGTAAGATTTTAGGTGTATGTGTGTGGATTGCTGTTTGTTTGGTGTGCTTATGTTGTGTGTATGTGTTTTGGAACAGCAAATTTTTTCCCTAGGAAAAAATTTGCTGTTCTGTATGTTTGATGTTTTCAGCTTTCACTGAATAGGGGTCGATATTAGAACATTCGAAGTTTTGAAACTTTGCTGTTCTAATATAGACCCGGGAATAGATGTGGTCGTTCTTCATAACGATAAGAGCTTTTTTCTTTTGTTATCTTCCTGCTATTTCTAATTATTATCTTCCCTTTACCCATTATCTTTCCTTACCATTGGTAACTCCTTTTGTGCCATAGTTTGTAATTCCTTCAGTCTTTGTTGGCCATCTTTCTCTTTACCATTGTTGGTCTAATTTTCCTTACCGCTTGGCAGTAATTCTCCAGTTTAACATTGTTAGTAGTCTTTTATCTTCCTACCTATCTGTTGTTTAAAAAAATCTCCTTTCCTTTCTTTCTGTGTACTGTTTTTTTGTGGTATCTGGTTACTGTGTTGTAACTAGAGGGATTATGGCAGATAAACCTTCAGGTTTTAAGAAGTGTGGTAAATGTGAGCACAAGGTTCCCCTATCTGACACCCACTCATTGTGTGTTTATTGCTTAGGACCTGAGCATTTGCAAGCTACTTGTTCTATTTGTAAATCTTTCAATCCAAGAGCCCAAGTGGATTGAAAATATAAATTGATACTTAAAGGCTTCATTCCTTCAGGCTTTGGAGAATCACTTTCAGGACCTCAGTCCTCCAAGTCTGACAAGAGGGAGGCAAGAAAGAGGCCATCAGAGCAAACTGTCTCATCTCAGTCTTTTTCGGATCCGATGTCAGAGCAGAGGAAGAAGATTAGGAACTCCTCGGATCCGACATACCACAAGTCATCAGATGTACTACTTCAGACACCAAGTCCATCTCTTCAAATCCTACTACCTTGGAACCAAAACCATTACCCAGAATCAGGTGTGCATCATCTTTCGATCCAGTCCCGTCTCGGCTCCTATCTATCTCTCTGGAAAGACGTCATTCGCCCTCCATTGCCTCTTCCCATTCATCCAGTAGTCTCACAGAAGCGGACATGGATTGAATGATGAGGAAGTTTTTTTTTTCACAAATTCAGATTGGTGTTTTCCAGGCATCTAGCGTATGGGTCCAGAGGCCTTAACGCATACAACTGTGCCTATTCTGGCTCCTTCTCCAATCCCTCCTTTGGTTTTGGAGCCCTCAGATCTGAGTATCTGAGTGCCATTTGCTTCGGATCTGATAATACCTTTATCTTCGGATCCAACATCTTCTCTGCGTATACAGGCTCTGAGCATGTTGGAGTTGGAGGGCTGTAGGACTTGAAGCTTCATTGTCGGATCTGAGGGCTTAAGGTTGACTCCGAAGTTGTCTGAACTGTCTCTGCCCCTCGAAGCCTCAGCATTCGATAGCTATGTTCCAGCTCCTGCCTCTGGGTGGTATCTTCAGGCCAGAGGGAACCGTCCGATCAGAAGCATGTCTTCTCAGCTCCAGTGGTTTCTTTCTTCCTGGGGCATTCTGCTTTTGAGGTGGTAGAGAGAGTATTCTCGTCTAGAGATCAGATGCCCCCCCCCCCTCAGATATTCCTTCAGGTTCTCTGATGTCTTTGTGTCATGAGCCTCAACATTCTACTCCACAGGGTAACCAGCGCAAAGTCTCCAGGCAACCCCACAAGGCATTGTTCTCTGTTCCAATATTTCTCCAGAGCTTCCAACTGAAGAAGTCCATGGGAAGATGAAGTGCAAGAGTAGGCACTTGGACTCCCCTCAAGAGTCGGTCAGAAAACATATGGATTTTGATGAAGGGGAAGGGTCACCAAGATCACCACCTGACAATGTCTCATTTGGAGACATTTTAGAAATTGTGAAACAATGGCGTGGTTGGTCCACTGATAACCTCTCTCAAGAGGAATCTGTATTCCTGGAGGGTTTTGGTGATGGCCCATCTACCTCCTGAGTGACTTCCCCTGCTGATGAGCTCATTGCAATGATTTCTCAGCAGGTGTGGAAGGAACCAGATTCTGTAGATCCAATCCCCAAGAGGCCAGATAGGATTCTGGCACCACTGAAAGGAAGGAAGTTTTGGAACAAAGGAGTACTGGTAGATGCTATGGTCCTGGTGGCAGCCACCAAAAAATAACTTGTGGGAAAGAGTTCTTCTGTCTACTCCCCCAGACAGGGAGTTTAGGGCACTGGACAGATTTGGGAAGCAAGTGTATGCATCAGTGACTTTTGCACGCATGTCATTGAACTACTTGGCTCACTGTACCTGATTACAGAGGAATTTAATCAAAGAACTCTCAAAAACCCTCTCAAGGACTAGTACTGTTGAGCCCGGAGTCTTCTGAAGCTTCACAATTGGCCACCCTTCAGTCCATTTTGAATTCATTTATGAGGCTCCTTTTGCATGCAGCTGAAGGACCCTCAGGAGAGGCAGGTTCGGGTATTTCCATTAGGAGACCTGTCTGAATGCGCCTGTGTAATTTTGTAGATCATTTCAAGTAATCTTTCATCCTTTTGACAGAAGTTCGTTTGGCCCCATGGTTAAGGACACACTGTCCGGGCGTCAGAAAGATGGAAATACCCTGTCTGCAGTTGGTATATGTTTTTCGACTCCTCAAAGAACCTTTTCCAGGAATCAGCAAGATGGTAGATAGATGAGGTTCAAGAAATCCCAGGGTCCTTTCCATGATCCACGTGGAGAAAGTTCCCTTCAAGGCAGGGGGGGGATGCCAATTGAAGATGCCACCCATGTGGCAGAGGAAACCCGCAGAACCAAGGGTCCAGAGATCCTTTCTCTGACAGGCCCTATCAACACTCATGAAATGAGGCCCAATTGCCTGTCTCTGGAGGCAATCGGGAGTCATTTATCCCTGCACCAGAGAGCCTGACTAGCCTTAACAAAAGATACTTGGATGCAGAGGATTATTTCCAGAGGCTGTATAATTCCTCTTTCCCTACCACTGCCATTATAGAACACAATTCCCAACTTTCTACCCAGTCAAAGGAAAACAGCAGCTTTAGAAATACAAAAGCTGTTAGACCAAAGTTATCCAAGAGGTCCTACAAACCAGAAAGAACCAGAACTTACTCAAGATTCTTTTTAGTGCCAAAAAAGACAGTGGACTGGAGACCACTCTTGGATCTCAGCATTCTGTACAAGTTGGTTCACCTTACCAAGTTCCGGATGGTCACTGTTCAGTCCATTTTGCCTTACTTGCACAAGGACAGTTAGTTGTGCTCTGTAGATCTCCAGGATGCGTACTGTCACATAAAAATTAACAGACTGTCCAGAAGATACCTTCCCTTCCAACTTGGAGCCAGTCACTTCCAGTTCAGAGCACTGCTCTTTGGTCTCACCATGGCCCCCAGGGTGTTAAGTGCATGGCAGTGATAGCAGCTCACTTCAGACTGCAGGGTTTCTGACTGTTTCCATACCTGGATGACTGGTTCCTTACCACCTTGACCAATCATCTGTTGATAACAGCTCGAGACTATGTACTCCAGACTTGTTCCAATTTGGGCATCACAGTCAGCCACAACAAATCTCAACTTCATCCTCCTCAGTCTTTAGAATTCATAGGACACAGTTTCAACACAGTATCAGTGATAGCATCTCTGACCTTACCGAGGGTTCAAACCATTTGTTTCCAAGTTGACAGAATAGTTCAGAGTTCATCGCTACAAGCCTGCAAGGTTTTACAGACCGTGGGGTACATGTCAGCCGTGATAGTTCTATTACCACTATCAGGGTACCATATGAGAATTCTACAATGGACATTGGCAACCCAGTGGTCCAATCTTACATCATCCCTTGTCCACAAAGTTCAACATTAACTCAGGCTTGCAAGAGATTCCTTTGGTGGTGGATTCATTCAGATCAACTTTGGCTAGGTCGTCCATTCAGCCTCTCTCAACCCAAGGCCGTAGTGATCACAGATGTTTCCCAGATTGGGTGGGGGGCATTTCTTGGGGAAGACTGTTCAAGGCACATTGTCCCCCAAAGAAGCCAACTTGCATATTGCATATCAGTATGCTAGAAATGAGAGCAGTACTCCTAGCATTGCAAGCGTTCCAAGACTGTCTCCCTTCCTGGACTGTTGCTATTCAGACAGACAATATGACAGTAGTATGGTACAGCAACAAACAAGGATGGAGTAGATCTTACACCTTGTGTCAAGAAGCTGTGAGTGTGCGGCAGTGCGCGATCTCTTCAAATCAATTTCTGATAGCAGTGCATATACCGGGGAAATCCAACGTGGTAGCAGACAAGTTGATTAGGTTTATATTATTACCTCATGAGTGGCAGAAATGATATTCCATCAATGCTGCAACCTGTTTGCATCTCCCGTGAACAACAAATGGGCAGGTTCTTTGCCCTAATCCATCTGTCAGGAGAGTCACTGAGAGACACTGCCCTTCATGATTGGCCCCAGGACTACTCTGTGCTAATCCCCCAATCGCCTTAATCCCCAAATTCCTATAGAAAGCATCTCAACTGAAGAACAAAGTCATCCTCATTGCCCTGTATTTGCCCTAACAGATTTGGTTTCCCTTCCTTTGGCCTCATCTAGTTTACCCACCTTGGATTCTGAATCCAATTCCAGACCTTCTGTCTCACTTGACAGATATGACTCATCTGGACCTCTCGGGCCTCAAGTAAACCACATTGCATCTCCAATTCCATTGATAGCTAGACAGCCAAAGCTTTCATCTACAGTATGCCACATTCTTTTATCTTCTCCCAAGGCTTCTACCAGAAAGTCTGCAAGACCAAATGGAAGAGATTTGCCCTTTGAGCTCATCTACATGACACAGACCTTTTTTTCAGCACCATCAGATCCTTGAATTCTTGACTTCTGTTTTCAGTGAGGGTGCTAGTTCATATACATTTAAGGTTCAGCTAGCTGCTATCTCCAGTTTCCATATCAGGGATGATCATTCTTAGCATCTTCATGTCTTTGTAAAGCCTTTATAAAAGGAGCTTTTTACTAAAGCTCCCCTTCAAGGACCCTACTCCACCTTGGGCTCTTACCATAATGTTGGAGACCCTAACTTAGAGACCTTTTGAACCTGCAGTGAGATGTGAGTTACGAATCTGATTTTTCTCGTAGCTGTAACATCGGTTAGAAGATTATCAGAACTGCAAGCTTTATCTTCTAAGCCTCCTTATTTAATCTTTCACAAGGATAGAGTGTCTTTAAGAACCAACCCTACCTTTCTTCCTAAGGTAGTGTCAGGATCTAACATTAATCAAGCCATTAATCTCCAAATATTCTTTCCAAATTTTTCTAACAAAGGTGACTACATATTACACTTATTGGATGTTGATAGACAATTACATTTCTATCTGCAAGGATCTAAGAAATGTAGGAAATCTGACCAGTTGTTGTATCCTTTTCAGAAACCAGATTGGGTCAAGTCAACTAGTCTCTAAAATAACTTTATCAAGATGGATGACTGATTGTATTTCCTTCATCTATAACAAGCTGGGTTTGGTTCTTCCTAAACCCTTAAAGGCCCATTCAAGTTGGTCCATTGTGACTTCATTAGCCTTCCTATCCAGAACTTCCATGGACAATACTTGTGCAGCTGCAACCTGGGCTAACCCTCATATTTTTAATACTCTTTACAAACTGGATCTGGTGTCGAGGAGCAGAGCAGCCTTTGGCTCTACAGTATTTAGGAATATCTTTCCTTGGAGTCCACCCAGGATTCAGGTAGCTGGAGACTCTGTCCCATATGTTAAGGAATGAATGAAAATTGACAACATCATATAAGAAGTTATGTACTCGCCATTAAATTCCATCTGTGTTGGCCATTTTCATTCTTCTGCAACTCCCCTCCCTCCAGCCCCCTAACATGTTTCTTCGATGACTTCTGGTATCTGCGGGAGAGTGCCTCAGGAGCCAAGCTCCTCCTTTTTCTATGAGCTCCAGGAAGTGATTTTCCATAGTATGTAAAATATAGCAGTGCTTTACTTTAGGGAACTGCAAACAAGATCGGGTTTACACAATATTTCATAGATTCTACTCAGAAAAACTCTGTTTAGACCTCTCATGATTAATTACTTTCACCTACAGGTAGTTTATTTTCAATCAAAAGCAGGAGCTAATGAAAAAATCTAGTTGCTTTACAAATGCAAGAAAGACTTTTTCATGTTTTTTTATGATTTTCTTTTCTTTGTTGTAGTATTTTTATATACATAAATATTGTTTATAGCTTAAATTAATAACATTAATCTAGATATCCACCTTTATATTTATGTATATAATGTGATCAATACACATTTCTATCCCCCAGCAGCTAAATAAAGATCACACCATTATATTAACTTTAATGTGCTTCTTTCTGGCCCTTCATATCTTTTACAGTATAAAACATGATACAATACAATTAAAAAGACTTTTCTTGCTTTAATATCTTTGATATAAACAGCAATCACTGGCAAAACTCCTCCACCTTACATTTAAAATATCACTGACTGCATACTATACAAAACTACTTTGCAAAATAACATAGAGTGTACACTGGGAAACTTTTAAGCAGGTATTAATGAGAATAAAAACTGTTCTAATTACAGTCACATCTTTAGTCCATTCAGTATCCTTTAAATTATTAATGTCATAAAGTGGGGTTTATAGTTCTCTTATAATGTATCACAGTCAACAAACTTCCAGTATTTTTTATCCACTTCTAGCAGAACCATTGTTCACATGTCTAATCTATTAGCTGGAGTGATGCTTTACAATTTTCCCTGTGTTCACTAAATTCACTTCATTGCTGGTCTTTCCCCGATCTCCCAACAGTGGTCTATGGCTCAAGTCAGTGGTACTCCTGATTCTTCTGGTCATTTCCTATGCTTCTTTCTTTTGCTCAGTCATTCTCCTGTGGAACAGTGGAAAAGACTTCACATAGTGTCTTTTTTTTGGACTTTCTTATTGACAAAAGCATGAAAAATGGATTCCCCTTCATCTTGTTCACACGCTTTTTGTTGACTAAACTTTATTTCTTCCTGTACTTTGACAAAAAAACATCTTCCAGGAAGAAATACTCTATAAAGGCAACTCGGTATAACAACCTGAGTCACCCACCTGCTTCTTGACATCACCTGATTGCTAGGATAATTTAACTTCTCTTTTGCCTAGTGTACCAGAAATAATAATTTTCCATAAACAGTGTGGTATTCCCAGTTTGTAAAACTTTTCCTTATGCCATAGTTTTTGAGGAGCATCTGTTTCTTTTGGTATGATTGCATCTTTACTAATGTTAGTCTGGGATGCTGTTTAATGGAAAGATTTGGAACATGCACCTGATCCACAGTCTCAATTACATCTTGATGTGGAACAACAGTCTAGTTGCTTATTTGTGCTTTCGTGAAACTAATACAGTGCACTCCTTCCAGTTTCTCCACTATAGCAAAAAAAAAATAAAAATATCTTGGATTTTCTCCAAGTGTTCTATCTTCTAACTGCTATTCTAGAAGCATGTCTTCTTGGAAAGCCGCAGGTTCAGTCTTTCCTTCATTTCAGTGTCT
Organism: Protopterus annectens; assembly: GCF_019279795.1. NCBI lineage: Eukaryota > Metazoa > Chordata > Ceratodontiformes > Protopteridae > Protopterus > Protopterus annectens. The sequence continues at coordinate 1,699,418,085 of NC_056737.1, read as the reverse complement.
GATTTCTGCAGTTTTATCAGTTTATCTGAATGGTGACTTCAGGTTTATTTTATTTTTAATAGAATTGTGTCATTTATGTTACAATTCCCTTCAGTGTCCTACTTATTTCAACACCTCTGAGTGCATTTGATTTATTTTTCCTGTAAGATGCTGGAATCCATCCCCTCTACTGAAGTGACAACTTGAACTACTTTTTGCTAAATAGCTGTTAGTCTCTTTGTTTCTGGTCTGTTATTCCCTTTTCTAAATCCCATCTTTGTTGGCATCCAGGCAGTTTATTTGCAGCATCCACATTGGAAGTTGTAACATCATGAATCTTTTGTTTTCATCAGGGAGCTTAATTCTACCCAATTTATTTTTATTACCTTCATAGCTCTAGCTTACAGTGGATTGGCAGGTTTTAAGAGAATAGAGCCTGGATCTGTTTTATAGTAAACATTAAGGAATGTTGTTTCATTTCCCTTCTTGGAAAGACTTTTTTTTTCAGTGCCTCCAGTGTAGCTATTTTACTAAGAAGTTTCTTTTTCACCCCAGGCCTTACTGCAGACACATCATACTATACTTACTGCACAATAGTTGGTTTCTGTGTACTGCTCAGCCCTGTTTTTTGTAATTATTTTACATTAGTAGACTGCATGTATTGTTTCACAGTAATACTTAGCCTTTGATTAGTAATTATATTGTTTAATTTCTATTTTGTTCCTTCTGTAGAAAGTTTGTGGAGAGAGAGCTGTTTAAGCCTGATGAGGTACCAGAGAGGCATAACCTGTCATTCTTCCCAACTGTAAATGACATAAAAAACCACATTCATGAGATTCAAAGGTCTCTGAATGGTGATGCCGTGTCATATGACTCAGAAGCTATACCTGCAACGGTAAGAAAGGCCACTAGCTGTACTTTTATACTTTATTCTAGTGTGTGTGGGAGAAGTAATAACCATAAATCATCTAAAATTAATGGGTCATTGTGCTCTAGATGGTCTTCGTTTTAGTTTGCTGTAAAATATGACAGATGTCAACCTTGTCCAAAATTCACTGGTTATACTTTTTAATGTCTTATTAGGAGGCTAGGCTGCATGCCCAAGATACGTCATGGCTGATTTTATTTTTTTATTTTTTATTTTTTGATATTCCAAGACCTGTTCTCCAGCTCTCTTACTTGTCAAATTTGCAATTCCCTTCTGCAGACATTTTAAAGTCAGACTGAAGGTCTTTGTTTTGTGTGTGTTCATGTCATTGCTTCACTCCCAAATTGGAGAAACAGTTCAGCCAGTCCTGTTCCTTTCCAATGATTAGTGGAGAGTAGATTTGCATTTCATGTCCAAGATGCCCTTGCTGCAGCATGCGGGGAAGTTTCTTGTGGATGAAGGGCTTCTAGGCTTCCGTAACAGTAACACTGTAACATTTTTTTCTTCTGTTTCTCTTAGCCAGATATGAAGTGGCTCAAAGGCAAAAACTCGAATGCTTTTGTCCATGTATTCTCCTTGATTCATAAATTTATTTTTAGATGATCTTGCCAGTCATACACTCAGCCGCTGCTGGATGTTGGTGGAGACGAGGCCCTTATATATCCCTCAGTGAAAAAGAACTTTGCTCATCTTTCCTGCCTAGACAGGCCTACTTGCTCTCCAGAGCTTTCCGTGTACCCAAGGTACATTGGCATTATTGAATTATCTGCCTGTGTAACATGGTCCGGCATCACTAAAGATGTTCATCATCTTATTCTCTGTTGCATTTCTCACTCTTGGGAAATCCTGCCTGCAGGTAACCCTTGGCTAGCAAGTCTTTCAAAGCTTTTCACTCCCTCATGGCTCCCGATAACACTCTCTTTCTGATGTAGGGGCATAAGTAGTATAAAGGGTACATTGGACAGTGTTGTTTTCAGATCTTTCTTACTCTGCAGTTTACATTGGTCATATGCATCTCCATAATTTGTGTAGCTCATCAGTCGACCTGCAAAGTTTTCCAGGGACAGATAATTATCACAGAGGATTTCTTTCCTTTGTTGGTTTATGCTTTATTATGTAGCTAATGTGTGATTCAGAACACAGAAGATTTTTTAGATTTTGAGATAAAGCGAATAATTGTCTTGTGTGTGGTAAAAAATACCATGTCAGGACTTCCACAACAAGTATTTTTTTTTCTCTCTCAGCCCAGTACATAGGTTCATAGGTAGGTACTAGGCTATCGGCCCAAGGGCCTGCGTAAGCCTAGCCAGCAAGGTACCATAGTTTACGCCACCCAAGAAAGTTATTTTCCTGTGCCACTGTCCAGCAGAGACACAGAAGTGATCCCCGGGGTGTATTTCCTATTTCCCATCCACTCATCAAGATTTTTCTTGAAGAGTGCTAATGAAGAACTTTGCTTGACCTAGATGGGTAGCTTGTTCCAGAGTATAGGAAGTCTCTGGGACAAGAATCTATCCCACCAGCGTGTCCTGTTTATTGTGGTACATGATGTGGACTCTTATCTGCACTATGCATCATTCACCCCAAGAACAATTTGACATCATGAAAAATCACTCCGAGTTTTCTGCTAAAAAGGGAATACAAACCTTGTTTCAGGCTACCATGGTGTTGTCTAAGGCCACCAAGATCCTTCCTTCTAAGAAAAAAACACACTGAATAAGAGAAAGAAGAACAAGGTTACTAATTACTCTGGTTTCTACAGTCCATTGATTCCATATGAGGTGGCAGGCTATGACTACAGAATCTTTTCTGACTGAGGCCTCTGGCATGAAAACTACTCAGGCACTCAAGCCTTTGATTTTTGCCATGTTTTCACAGACTGACACTTCCTGTTCAGCAGCTGGAGAAATTCAGTAATTGAGGCTGACATCTTTGATTTTGAAAGAGATCCCCAGAATGTTTATATGCAGAGGTTCCTAGTGACCACATTGAGGTTTTGCTTCCCTGATCGAAACAAGAGACCTCAAAGATGGCAATGTCTAAACAGAGTTGACACAAGGCACCAAGTTAAGGAGGTGCAGACCAGTCACCCTTCTAAGTTTTGTCTTTGAATATCCTGGTTTAGATCAGTATTGGGAGTCTCTTCCAAGAAGAGAAGGGTAGATCTCCTTGAGATGGATTCTGACTTCAGTGACTTGGAAGCTGACGAACTGGCATACATAGGCAGTTTCCCATCAGCTGAGACCCTGGACTCAGACACCAAGGATACCTTGTCCTTTGCCTTTCTACTATAGGACTTTAATTTTGTAGATACTATTTACAGAATGAAACAGATCAGTCAGATTCCAACGAGTATTTCAAAGCCTACCAGAGAGATAGGGCCTTCATGGTCTCCCTGGACCTAGGGGATTAGCTGTTCCTCCAGTGTTTGAGGTCCTTGAAGGTGTGTTTCAAAATGCATTTCTGGATCCTGACTCCTTTCCCCTGCTTCAAGAAAGCCTGACTGGTTCTATAGCATTAAGGATTCCTATAGGTACCTGTACAGATACCCAATAGCTGATCGAAATGTGATCCTAGCAAAGGAGCAGTTTCAGCTCCTACCAGGAGTCATATACCACATGACAAGGAAAGCAGAGCCCTTGATAGAGCTGGGGGAATTTGTACACAACTGTTACCCTTGGTTTTTCCATTCTGCAAGCTGCTAGTTTCTACATGCTTTCTTACCTGCAAACTCTTTTGGAGCAGATGAAGTCCAGTGTAGATGGGATTAAAGATAAAGAGCTGAAACAGGCATTGCAGGACCTAGCCAGACACTCTCTACAAAATGTAGCGTTGATGCTGTGGATGCACTTTGCAGGGCTGTAGCAAAGGGGTCAGTTGTTGGAAGATGATATGAAGTCTGAGATCCTAAATGCCCATTTAAGTAAGGATCTTTTCTTTGGAACTCCTGTTCGAGATGTTTAAGAAGCTGGAAAAGAAGGGTAATAGTAACAGTTCTATTACACAGATTTTTCAGTCATCTGTGCTTAGGTGTAGGAGATATTTCTGAGCCAAGACTTAGCGTAGTAACCTTTGACAAGAAGCCATCAGATCTGGCAAAGGAAAAAAAGTAAGTACAAAAAGGAATGGCAAGCAAAACATAAGGAAAAGTCCTGGAGTCTTCTGGGCTAAGCCCACCCCCAAAGGGATCAGCCAAGACTCAAGCTAGCTGCCCCCTACCTCTTCTTAAGACCACCTCTTTTCCCATTCCCTCCCTCTTCATCCTCATCCAGACTTGGAAGGCACTTTTTCACCTTTCGTAGGAAATTGGAAAGAAATTAGGCATGACAAATTGGTGCTAAGCATAGCAAAATGTAGTGCAAACTTCAATTCTTAGAGACCTTGGTTCAGAGGTATTACACTAGTTTCTGAGGGACCAGACTCTGGTCATCCCTCAGATTTTTAAGACATATTCAAAACAGGTTACAGAAAAGTTCCCTTAGGAAGGATGAGACAGGATTTTACTCCAGGCTGTTCCTAGTCCCAAGAAAAGAGGGCTCTTGGAGGCCCATCATAGACCTCTCCCATCTAAAACAGTTTCTAAAGGTTATATATTAGAAACAAGAAAAGGCTAAATGTCGAATGTATGTACATTGACACATAAAGGTCAATGTACATACAGAGCGAAACACATAAACAGCAAAATTCAAAACGCTGAACGTGTCTTTTAAGCCAGCAAGCGTGATGGTGGAATAACTAAATATGTCCTTATCCCCACTGTAGTACGGTCTCGGAGTTGGTATATTTAAGTAGGAGGGTGTGTAGGGGGGCTTGCCCACCTGCAAAAGCGTATTAAATTAATGTTTATTTTTTATTTTGCTTACCTGTTTGACACGTTTTGATTACGAAACATGTTCGGCGTTTTGATTTTCGCTGTTTACGTGTTTTGCTTTGTATGTACATCGACCTTTATGTGTCGATGTACATACATTCGAGATTTAGCCTTTAGCCTTTTCGGGTTTCTAATATAGACCCGTTTCTAAATGTGCAAATTCAAGATGCTGACTTTGCAAGGACTACTACTATTGATCCCTGGACTTGAAGGACATTTAGCTCTACATCCCTGTAAGCAAAAGCCATAGAAAATTGCCAGGATTTGCTGCAGGGTCAGGTTTTATCATTTCACCTCCATGCCCTTTGGCTTGTCCATTGCACCTAGAGTATTCAGAAAAATCCAGGCTCCAGAGATATCCTTTTACAGAACAAGGGACATTCAGATCTTTCCCTATCTAGATGATTATGTCATTCTAAAAAACTCCTACCATGGTGCACTGATTGCCATGAATTTCAGTCTAGGTCACTTCATGGACCTGAACCTGATAGTTACCAGGGACAAATCTTTCCTGACACCCTGTCAGAAAACTTACCATGTGAAGTTGTTCTATCTCGACTTCATTCTCACTGATGGGTTCAGAGCCAATCCTCTGCTCCGACTTGGCCAAATGCAAAAACTCTACGTCCTCGACCAGCTCGTGGCCTGCTCCCTATCCCATGATGCAGTGGTGCTTCCCTCAGATCTTGTTTGCTGTTGCAACAGATCAGGCGTGTCTCGACAGCTCTGGCCAGTAAAAATTTAATATTTCATAAAAAAAGTGTTAGTTTAGCTCGATGGTTAGTTTTTCGTGTAGTTAAATAGTTTTTCTTAGTTGTATTACTGTAGTTAGTTAGCTTTAAAACTTAGTGTGTGTGTTTTTGCTAGTTGTTAGTGGGCGTGTTTTTCTAGGCCGTTTTTTTTCTTCTCATCTCCCTCAGAGTAACAACTCGTTTAAGTTAGAGGGTTATTAAATAGTAATTTCTCCCTACCCTAGAGTGTGTTAAGCCCAGGTTTTAGGGCAGTAGTTATCCTCCATAATGTGTGTGTTTTTACAGGTATTGTAGAAGTTAGGTTCTGTTTTTTTATTAGGGCTGTATTATATAGTAATGTGTGTTTCCTTTATTAAAGTATTGCATTGTAATTCAAATACAGCTAGAGAAATTAATAGTTTCTGCCATGTCTCAGCAAGAGAAAGCTAAATCTGGATTTAAAAAGTGTCCTAAATGTGGACAAAAAATGTCAATAACAGAATGTGTTTATTGTTTAGGTGAGGGTCACCTACAAGAGAACTGTGCCATCTGTCATTTTTTCAGCTCTTGTGTTCTTCATGAACATAGGCGTAAACTAATAGCCAGGGGATTATTAAAGTCCTCTTTTCAGGAATCTTTAGATAAGGACAAATCACCGGACAAGCCTTCAAAATCCTCTTAAGACTTTGTCTTCCAAGTCTTCTTTTGGGTTGGAGCCGAAAAAGGGTTCATCGACCTCAAAACTGATTCAGACTGCCACCTCAGCTTCATTGCTTTCAGAACCAGAGGTTGTTACTGTTCGTAGGAGCTGGTCCCCGATACTGGAGCCATTATCTCCTACTTTAAAGTCTCCATTCCTTCAGTCAGTGGCCTGTTCCATAGCTTCTTCCCAGTCCTCAAGACTCTCTCAGATAAGGATGTGGATCGTGTGGTACAAAGGCTTCTGCAGACACCGGCAGTAGCAAAAATTTTGTCGGGGCCGACCCTTGAGGTTTCGGAACTGACTAGGACCCTGCCCATGACTTGTGTTCCTCCTCTGATTCGACTCAAGGTTTTGAAGCCGGAGTGTTTGGAGCTGATGATTGTGGAATCGCCGGAACAGACAGCCCTCCCAAGCCTGTCTGTTCTGACTACTCTGACTTCTTTGGTACCGACCTTAAAGTCTAGGAGCCGACACTCGCCAGTCAGGTCCAGAGAGGATAGTCGTACAGATCTTTTGGTTTTGACTTTGCCTCTTGGGGCCCTGGTTCGGGTGAGTTCGGCCCCTGCCTCGGGCTCAGAGCCCACCGCTTCAGTGCTGGGGAGCCTGCCTGTTTCTATGGATCCAGGTGTCCCTTCGGATCGGAGCCGGGGGGCCTTCGACACCATGAGGAGAGTGGCGTCCCCTCGGGCATCCACATCATCAGTACCAGCAACCTCCTCCCCTAAAGTGCCTGTGTCTGCCTCTGCTTCACTGATCGCTCAAAAGCATAGAGACCCAGAGCTTCAGGTCGCCCCATTGGGTGAGCCCTGCTCTTCCAAGATCTCCCCAGAAGCTCCCACTGAGGGGGTTCCCAGTAAGAGGCTTTGCAAGAGGAAGCATATGGACTCCCCACAGGAATCCATCACATCAGACACGGACTTAGATGAGTCAGAAGGGTCCCCACAGTCCCCCTCTGAAGATATCTCTTTCTGTGATATCTTGGAAATACTGAAACAGAGAGGTGGCTGGAAATCCCATCAACCCTAATGATCATGAGTCAGTCCTCCTGAAAGCTTTTGGGTCTCAACCCTCCACCTCTTGCGTGTCTCCGCCTTTTGATGAACTGATGGACCTTGTTTCTTGAAAGGTGTGGGCATCCCCGGATACCATGGAACCTGATCCTTGGAGGTGTAATAAATTCATAACGTCGTCCCATGACAAGGCTTTTCTTACCAAAGGAGTACCCGTTGATGCTATGGTGGTGGCGGCAGCCACCAAGAAGGAGTTATCAGAGACCTCTACATCTCTTCATCCTCATAATAGGGATTCTAGGATCATGGACATATACGGAAAGCGCATGTTCAGCGGCTTTTGCTCTTCGATCCCTGAGCTATCTTACACATTTTACTAGACTACACAGAGATCTCCTTAAGGAGCTGGGAGTTACTCTACAGGGTGCAGTAGCTGCAGGGGTTTCAGATAAGGTAACTTCCCAGCTTGCTACCCTAACTTCCCTTATAAACTCTTCCATGCATCTGGTTTTATTATGCAGCTGATGGATTGAGCAGGGCAGCGAGTACAGGAATTGCTCTTAGGAGACACTCCTGGATGTGCTTATGTTCCTTTGCAGAGACCTATAAGTTATCCTTTGTTAATACTCCCTTTGATGGTTCCTTCCTCTTGGATCGAAAGTGAAGGAAACGCTTACCAGGTGTGAGCAAGAAGGAAAGACGCTGTCTGCCATAGGAGTCTGTTTTTCCACCCCTACCAGACCTTACCCCAAAGGTCGGAAAAGTGGGAAGATGTGGTTCCGTAAATCCCAAGGAGCTTTTCTTGACACACGTGGTGAAACCCCCTCTAGTGGCAGAGGAGGGGGTAGTAATGGAAGACGCTGTCCACGTGGCAGAGGGGGCCTGCAGAATCAGGGTGACAGAGATCAGTTCTTTGAAAAGCCCCATCAGCGCTCGTGAAAGTGGCCCATCTGTCCATCTCTGGAGGCAGTTGGGGGATGCTTATCTTTGTACCCAGACACCTGGCTAAAGATAACAAAAGACCTCTGGGTACAAAGCATCCTATCGAGAGGATACTCCATTCTCTTTGCCAACCCACTCCCCCTTATGATAAAAATCCCGGACGTTCCACCCAGTCACAGGGAAGAAGCAACCATAGAAATTGCAAGGTTGCTTGGAAAAAGAGTCATCCAACCAGTCCCAGCAGACCAGAGAGGATCTGGAACTTACTCAAGGTTCTTTTTAGTTCCAAAGAAAACAGGGGACTGGAGACCCATTTTGGATCTCAGCAGATTGAACAAATCTGTCAAAAAAACAAAATTCCAGATGGTCATGCTACAGTCCATACTTCCTTTTCTAGTAAAAGACAATTGGATGTGCTCAATAGATCTCCAGGATGCGTACTACCACAGAAAAATGACCAAGCCATCCAGGGATCATCTGCGCTTTCAGCTGGGAGCCACTCATATTATCAGATGTGAAGTTGTTCTATCTCACCGTTCATTCTTTACTGATGGGTTCGGAGATGATCCCTCGGCTCCGAGTTGGCCAATTGCAAAGCTCAAGGTTTTCAAATAGCTCGAGATCAAGTCCCTATTCCATGATGCACCTAGAGTTACCCCAGATCTAGTTTGCCACAGCAACAGATCAGGCCAGTAAAACTATTTTTTCATTCTTTACTTAATTATATACTGATGTTTAGATAGTTTTAGATAGTTTTGAATAGTTTTATAAAGCTCTTATAGCTTTTTGGTGTGTTTACCTACATTATATTCCCTTCCCATTAGTGTGCTTTAAAATACTAGTTGACCTCTTGTTTTAGGCCTTGTTTAAAAAACTTTTTCTGATTATTACAGTGTGTTTATTCAGTGACCTTTTGTCACAATTTATACTTAATAGATAGTTTATAGTTATTTGCTGTGTGGTGTGTTTAGCCTTAAATTTTTTTTAGAAAAGGCTTGGATGATAATTACTGTTGAAGTTTTGCAGTTGACAGTAATTTCTGTCAGATATAATTATTCCTTAGAAAATCTTAGATAAGGTTTGTTGTGTCTTATAGCAGCTATCCTCTTTTTCATTGCATAGTCTGCTTATATTTTTCATAGTGTGTTTTTTGGCAGACCTTTTTCTGTCACTTTAACATTAGTATTACTCTGTGTTTGTGTGTGTGTGACTTAGCCAGATTTTATTTAAGGCTTTTGTGGATAATTACTGTTTAGAATTTTTTGTGGTGACAGTAATTTTCTCTCTCAGATTACAATGGCTAACCAAGAGAAGCATCCTAAGTTAGGTTTCAAAAAGTGCCCAAAGTGTGGCCAAAAGATGTCTGTAACAGACAGCCATGTAAATTGTGTGCACTGTCTAGGAGCCCTGCATTTACAGGATAGCTGTTCTATATGCCATTCCTTCTCCTCCAGGGTCCTTCAGGAAAGGAAAAGAAAATTAATAGAGGTTTGTTGAAACTGTCCTTCCAAGAAGCTTTGAGTGACCAAGATGGATCCAGCAAGTCCTCAAAGTCTTCTAAGACTTCTGAATCATAGAAATCAAAAAAATCTTCGACTTTGGCTCCACTGCCATCGGAACTGACAGTCTTTTCTTTTCAGAGCCGGTCACCAGTCATGGAACCGGTATCCAAAACTCCTAAGAGTCCATTATTACAGTCAGTACCACCTGCGGTTTGCTCATCTCGGGCCTCTATCAGCCTTTCTGATCTGGATGTGGATCATGTGGTGCAGAAGCTGTTACTGGCACCGGCCTTGGCAAAAATTTTATCGGCTTCAACCCAAATGGCTTTGGAGCCGAAGACCCTTACACCAGCTCAAACTGTTCCTCCTCCGAGCCATGCTAGTCCTTCGGAGCCAGAGGAGTCGGACCTGTTGATTCTTGAACCCTCAGAGCCAATGCCTGCTCCAGTGTCTTTGGCTCTTTTCACTCTGACATCCTCGGTGCCCATCAAGGACTTTAGGTGCCGACATTCTCTGGTCGGGTTCGGGGAGGATAGTTGGACCGACTTGTCAGTTCTGACTCTGCGTCTTGGGGCTTCGGCGCACATGAGCTTGGCTCCTACCTCTGATTCAGAGCCCACTGTCCCGGTGCTGGGGGTATCAACGGTTTCCTCAGCTCCGTCGATTCCCTTGCATCGGAGCAGAGGTGCTTTCGATGCCATGAGTAGAGTCATGTCTCCTAAGACATCCTCGACCTCAGGTCTGGCTTTCTCCTCCCCTAAAGCACCTGTGTCTGCTTCTGCCTCACACATCCTGACCAAGCATAGAGACCCAGAGCCTCAGGAAGCCCCATTGGGTGGCCCTTGCTCTTCTGAGACCTCTCCAGAAGCTCCCACTGATGAGGTTCCCAGGAAGAGATTGTGTAAGAGGAAACATCTAGACTCCCCCCAGGAGTCTCTGACATCTTATACTGACTTGGAAGGGTCCCCACGGTCCCCCTTTGAAGATATGCCACTCACTGAAATAGTTGAAATCCTGAGGCAGAGGGGTGACTGGCAGTACAAAAACCCTACTGAGGATGAGTCCATTCTCCTGAAGGCTTTCGGGTCTCAGCCCTCCACCTCTTGGTTTGCCGTTCGATGAGTTGATGCAGCTGGTCTCACGTAGGGCGTGGGAGTCTCCGGATACTATTGAACCTGCCCCTGGGAGGCCTAATAAGTTTATTTCTGCCCCCCTTGACAGATCTTTCTTAACAAAAGGTGTGCCAGTTGATGCCGTGGTGGTGGTGGCAGCCACCAAAAAGGAAACGTCTGAAACGTTCTTGTCTATCCATCCTCCTAACAGAGACTCCAGGATCATGGATAGATATAGGAAGCGCATGTTTAGTTCAGCGACTTTTGCTCTTCGTTCGGTCAACTATTTAACCCATTTTACCAGGTTACAAAGAGATCTTCTTAAAGAGCTAGGAGATGCTCTTCAGGCTGCAATAGCTGCAGGAGCTACAGACAGAGTTGCCACCCAGCTTGCTACCCTCAATTCTATAGTAAACTCATCCATGTGCCTAATTTTATATGCAGCTGGTGGAACGAGTACGGCAGCGGGTACAGGAGTTGCTCTTAGGAGACACTCCTGGATGCTCTTGTGATCCTTCGCAGAGCCCTTCAAGTCATCCTTCGTGAATACTCCCTTTGACGGCCTGTCCCTTTTTGGGCCTAAAGTTAAGGAAACCATAACCAGGTGTGAGCAGGATGGGAAGACTCTGCCATCAGGGTCCGTTTTTCCACCCCTACCAGACCCTACCCTAAGGGTCAAAGTGGAGGAAAAATGTGGTTCCGAAAAGCCCAAGGAGCCTTTCAGAGCACACGTGGTGAACCCCCCTCCAGAGGCAGAGGAGGGGGGCAATAATGGAAGACGCTGCCCTCTTGGCAGAGGGGGTCCGCAACACCAGGGTGACAAAGATCACTTCTCTGGGAAGCCCTACCAGCGCTCCTGAAAGGAGGCCCGACTGTCCTGCTCTGGAAGGAGTCGGGGTCGCTTATCTTTGTACCCAGATGCCTGGCTCAAAATAACAAAAGACAGCTGGGTACAAAGTATCATTTCCAGAGGATACTTCATCCCATTTGCCACACCCCCTCCACCCATAAGAACAATCCCGGACGTTCCACCTAGTTTGAGGGAACAAGCAACAATAGAGGTCCAAACGTTGCTAAGAAAGAGTCATCCAACCAGTCCCAGCAGACCAGACAGGATCCGGAACTTACTCAAGATTCCTTTTAGTTCCAAAAAAGACGGGGACTGGAGACCCATATTGGACCTCAGCAGACTGAACAAATCTGTAAAGAAAGAGAACTTCCTGATGGTCACACTTCAGTCTATACTTCCCTTCTTAGGGAAAGACATTTGGATGTGCTCGATAGATTTCAAGGATGCGTACTACCACATAAAAATGGCCAGGCCATCCAGGGATCATCTGCGCTTCCGGCTGGGAGCCAATCATTACCAGTTTCGAGCTCTGCCCTTTGGCCTCACTACAGCCCCCAGAGTGTTCACCAAATGCATGGCAGTGGTCACGGCTCACCTGAGGTGTTTAGGATTGCAGGTGTTTCTGTACCTAGACGATTGGCTCCTTTGTGGCACCACCACCAGACATCAACTCATTCATGGCTAGGGAGTCCACTCTGCAATCAACTGGGCATTACAATCAACTCAGAAAAATCTGCCATGTTGCCATCACAGCATATTGTTTTTATCGGAGCAGAAATGGACACCACCATACTAAGGCTTCCAATAGAAAAAGTCTTTCTAATTCGTCAGCATGTCAGCGTTCTGATATCCAAAGACAAAGCACCAGCATCAGAAGTTCTGAAATTGTTAGGCCTGATGGCAGTAGCAATTCTAGCCATACCACTAGCTCGTTTGCACATGCGGATACTACAATGGCTGTTGTTCACTCAGTGGTCTTACCAAGAGCTTCCCATGTCTCACATGATAATGATCACGAATTCCTGTAAAAAGGATCTTCAGTGGTGGTTGACCTCACTTCATGTCATGATAGGACACCCATTTGTGCTACCCCCTCCAGTGGCCACAGTGACCATAGATACTTCCCTGATAGGGTGTGGGGGGGGGGTCATTTTCAGGGAAAGACGGCCCAAGGCACATGGACCGATCAAGAGACACATCTGCATGTCAGTGTCCTAGAGATGAGAGCAGTACTTTTGGAGTTGCAGTACTTTCAGGACTCTCTCCCTCTAAGTACAATTGCGATTCAGACAGACAACATGTCAGTGGTCTGGTATTTGAACAAACAAGGAGGAACCAGGTCTTACCACCTTTGTCACGAGGCTGTCAAGAGTATGGCAGCGGGCTATTTCCACCCAGCACTTTCTGTTGGCAACGCACATCCTGCGGAAATCCAACTTGATAGCAGACAAGCTGAGCAGAGCAATTTTGTTGCCCCACGAGTGGTCCTTCAAAAAAGAAGTAGTGGACAGGATATTCTGCAGGTGGATCCAGCCTTGCTGCGACCTTTTTGCCAGTCACTTGAACATGAAATGCAGAAGCTAATTTGCCCTGATTCCCCCTCCGGGAGAAGCCCCAAGGGATGCACTCGTACACGATTGGCCTTCGGATCTCCTCTTTGCATTTCCACCAATCCCATTGATACCCAAGGTTTTACAGAAAGCAAAAACCCTGGGAAGGACCATCATTCTAATTGCCCCTCACTGGCCTTGTCAGATTTGGTTCCCCTTCCTTCGACTTTGGATTCTGGACCCAGTTCCAGACCTTCTGATGCACTTGTCGGGGGAACTTCATCCCTCTCTGCAGTCCCTGAAGCTGATAGCTTGGCTGCTCCAATTCCCATCATAGCCAGGTTCCATAACCTTTCCAGTGAGATGAAGCAAATTCTCTTATCCTCTCATAAATCTTCTATGAGGAAGCTATATCTTAGCAAATGGAAAAAATTTTCTATATGGGCCTCGAAAAACAATATTGATCCTTACTTAAGCCCCTATGGCCTCCATTTTAGAGTTCTTGACTATGATTTTCAACAAAGGAGCTGCAGCAGCAACAGTTAGTGTTCAACTGACTGCTATTTCTAATTTTCATCTTGGATTAGAAGGATTGAATATTATGTCACGCAAGTTATCCAAAGCCTTTCTGAAAGGGAACTTTCATATTAGACCACCTGTGAAATCTCCCTATTATCCATGGAGTCTAAATTTTATGCTTTCCCACATAATTCTTCCACCATTTGAACAAGCTTTCTCATGTGACCTCAAATTTTTGTCATGGAAAACCATCTTTTTAGTAGCTATTACTTCTGCCCGCAGAGTGTCAGCTTCAGGCCTTATCCATCAAGCCTCCTTATTTGATATTCCGTACTGACAGAGTCTCACTTAGAACAAACCCTTCATTCTTGCCTAAAGTTTGCACTGAAACTAATGTCAACCAAGTTATTGATTTGCCAGTCTTCTTCCCCAACCATTCAAACAGTTTAGAGTACATGCTGCACAAACTTGATGTTCACAGACAGCTCAGATTTTATTTGGATAGAACAAAAGATTTCAGGAAATCAGACCAGCTTTTTGTTTCATTTTCAGACTCCAGGAAGGGTAGACTAGTGGCTAAAACAACTCTTTCTAAATGGTTATCTAATTGTATCACCTTTGCTTATTCAGCTGCTAACATGCCTTTACAGCATACAATTAAGGCTCACTCAACCAGAGCTGTTTCTATATCCTCTGTTTTTTCAGCCAGACTTCCTATTGATAACATTTACTCAGCAGCCACTTGGTCAAAAGCTCATACCTTTATCACTCATTACAAAGTTGACAAGGCCTCCAGGGACAGGGCCTTCTTTGGATCCACGGTAATGAGAAATATACTCCCGTGAGCCACCCGAGGTTGATGGTGCTTGGGACGCTACCCATCAGTAAAGAATGAACGGCGAGATGGAACAACTTCATATAAAGAAATTATGTACTTACCATAACGTTCCGTGTCAGTTGTTCATCTCACCTTCATTCTTACGTCCCTCCCTCCTACCCCCTCCTGGGCTGTTAGATGACCGAGATGCTGGATCCATCCTGGTTACTCAATCCCTTCTATACCTTCTCTTGGGAATGAAAGAATGACATATGGTATTATACGCAACAAACAAGATCTGAGGTAACTCTAGGTGCATCATGGGATAGGGACTTGGACTCAAGCTATTTGAAGACCTCGAGCTTTGCAATTGGCCGACTTAGAGACGAGGGATTGGCTCCGAACCAGTCAGTAAAGAATGAAGGCAAGATGAACAAATCATATGGAACACTATGGTAAGTACATAACTTCTTTTTTCAAGGTCTGCCCTTTGGTTTCACTACAGCCCCCAGAGTGTCCACCAAATGCATGGCAGTAGTCACGGCTCACCTGAGGCGTTTAGGATTCCAGGTGTTTCCATACCTAGACGATCACCGCCACCACCAAGCATCAACTCATACAAGCAAGGGATACAACCCTAAATCTTTGCAGTCAATTGGGTATTACCATAAACTTAGAAAAATCTGCCTTATCGCCATCCAAACATACCATTTTTATAGGAGCAAATTTCGACACCCTCTCCATGACTGTAAAGTTTCTACCAGAAAGAGGTTGTGCCCTTCGAGAACAAGTCCTGAACCTCATCTCAAAACAAAAAGCCCCAGCTTCAATGGTGCTAAAAATATTAGGGACAATGGCGGCAGCAGTCATTGCCATTCCTTTCAGTCAAATGCATATGCATATACTGCAATGGCTCCTAATCACACAGTGGTCCTTTCAAGAACTTCAAATGTCACACCCAATTATAATAACGAATTCATGCAAGAAGGATCTTCAGTGGTGGCTGACTTCTCATCAAGTAACAATAGGTCGTCCTTTTGTTCTATCCACTCCTATTGCCACTGTGACCACGGAAGCCTCCCTGATAGGTTGGGGGGGCATTTTTAGGGAAGGACAGCCCAAGGCACATAGGAGGAACACGAGGTTCACCTGCATATCACTGTCCTAGAGATGAGAGTGGTACTACTAGCATTGCAGTCCTTTCAAGACTTTCTTCCTCAAGGGACTATTGCAATATAAACAGACAACATGTCGGTGGTCTGGTACATAAACAAGGAGGAACCAGATCCTACCCCCTATGTCGAGAGGCCCTGGGAGTATGGCAGTGGGCAACGTCCACCCAGCGCTTTCTGATAGCAGTGCACATTCTGGGGAGGTCCAATGTGATAGCAGACAAATTGAGCAGAGCAATTTTATTGCCTTATGAGTGGTCCCTGAAACAAGAAGTGGCGGAAAGGATATTCCGCAGATGGGGCCAGCCTTGCTGCGATCTCTTTGCAACTCCCACCAACACCAGATGCAGCAACTACTTTGCCCTAATCCCCACTCTGGGGGATGCCCCAAGGGATGCGCTCGTGCCCAATTGGCCCCGGGTCTCCTTTACGCTTTTCCCCTGTTCCGTCTGATACCCAAATGTTTACAGAAAGCCAAGACTCTGGGAAGGACCATCATTCTAACAGCCCCTTATTGTCCTCATCAGATTTGGTTCCCCTTCCTTCAGCCTCATCTACTGGAAGAACCATGGATCCTGGACCCAGTTCCAGATCTTCTGATTCTTTCATCCTGCACTTCATACCCTCAGATTGACAGCTTGGCTACTCCAATTCCAAGAATAGCCAGGTTCCAGAATCTCTCGCCTGCAGCTCAGAGTATTCTAACATCCTCTCATAAGTCATCCACCAAGAAGTTATACCTTAGTAAATGGAAAAAGTTTTCCATATGGGCATCCCAAAACAATGTTGATCCTTATTTGGCTTCAATTGCATGCATTTTAGATTTTTTGACCAAGCTTTTCAATGAAGGGGCAGCTGCAGCAACCATTAGGGTTCAATTAGCAGCAATTTCTAATTTTCATATTGGTGATCAGGGGGCTTCTATCATGTCCCATAGACTTTCTGAAGCCTTTCTTAAGGGTACTATCCATTTGAGACCAACTATTAGATCTCCAGCTATACAATGGAACCTAAATGTTGTTATTTCTCGAATCATCTTACCCCCATTTGAACCAGCCTCATCTTGCGACCAGAAATACTTATCATGGAAAACCATTTTTCTAGTAGCTATTACTTCTGCTCGAAGGATTTCAGAATTACATGCCTTGTCCATTAAACCCCCATACTTGATTTTTCACAATGATAGAGTCTCGCTGAGGACAAATCCGTCATTTTTACCCAAGGTTTGTTCAGAGACAAACCTCAACCAGACTATAGAATTACCTGTTTTTTTCCCCAAATATACGCATAGGATGGAACATATGCTGCACAAACTTGACATTCATAGGCAACTTTGATTCTATTTAGACAGGACTAAGGGCATTAGAAAATCAGAACAGCTCTTTGTTTCCTTTTCAGATTCAGAGAAGGGTACTCCTGTAGTGAAAACCACGTTGTCACAATGATTATCAGATTGCATCTCCTTTGCATATAGCTCTGTCCACATGTCATTAAATCATAAAGTAAAGGCCCACTCAACTAGGGCTGTTTCCACATCTTCAGCCTTTCTGGCTAAGCTACCAATAGATTCCATGTGTGCGGCAGCCACATGGTCTAGACCTTTGTCACTCATTACATATTGGATAGGGCCTCCAGGGACAAGGCCTCCTTTGGTTCCACAGTTCTTAGGAATATTCTCCCATGAGCCACCCAAGAAAGATGGTGCTTGGGACACTAACCCATCAGTGAGAATGAAGGCGAGATAGAACAACTTTACATAAAGAAGTTATGTACTAACCATAATGTACCATGTGAGTTGTTCTTCTTGCCTTCATTCGTACGTCCTACTCACCAATCCCCCAACCAAAAATATTTCTTGTGGACCGGGAAATTGAGACAAATCTTTGTGATATTTAGTTTTTATCTACTGTATTGGTTTTCTTACTGGGGTAGTTACCTAATCAGTTTAGTTGGCAGCAAACAAGTTCTGAGGGAAGCACCAGTGTATCATGGGAGCCAAGAGGTTTTTGAGGACCTCGAGCTTTTGCATTTGGCCAAGTCAGAGCCGTGGATTGGATCCGAACCCATCAGTGAGAATGAAGGCAAGATGAACAACTCACATGAAACGTTATGGTGAGTACATAACTTCTTTTTTTGGGAGCATGTCTGGACACTACTCAGTGTAGAAATTTTCTCTCTTAAGACAAGCTGTAAGTGCTGGAAGAATACCAGAATATGTGACTAGTTTAACCCAAAAGGAGAGCATCACAGCCAGGTAATATCTAAGGCTTCTATGTTACATGGTAGCATTCATTTGGATGGAGCTCTCAGCATGCTTATACATGAGGAAACTTCATTGGTATCTCCCTGCTGCCATTCATAAAAAGTTAATCTCATGTTGGACACTGCAGTGTCCCATGAACAAGGGAATGCCCTTTCTGCCCCCTTGGAAGATGCAAAGACCCCTGACAACAGACTCCTCAGACATATAATAGGGGGCTCCTATGGAGGGACTTTCAGATCCAAGAGCTCTGGGAAAATGGGATGAGAAAAAATGCAAACATATCAAGGAAATGATGTACTCATTCTGGCATTGAAAGCCTTTTTTTCCTGCTATGCACGGGGGAATCCTGCAAATGCAGGCATATAACACTACGTGGCACATAAACAGGTATGGAGACATCACTCTGATCTTCTGTGCAGGTTAGCCTTTCAAGACTGGGAGGTTGAAACACTGAAGGTCACATATATCCCTTCAGAGCAGAATAGGATAGCAGGCAGATTGAGCAGAACATGTGCAGACTGCCATGAGTGAATGTTATATATAGAAACCTTAAGTCTAATCAGAGAATGGGATGTGATGGAAATGGACCTTGTTCACTTCTCATCTAAGCAGGCAACTGAGACATCTCAAGGCTGTAAACTCCAGGAGTCTGGAAGACCGATACATTCTCCCTAGACTGGACAGGTATGTTTTTGTAAGTCTTCCTTCCATTACCCTTGGCCCCAGTTTTTTTTTTTTTTCTTAACACCTTCATTGAATTATCACTTGTGACATAGGCAAATTTACATTTATATAAAAACAAACAAACTGTATTAACAAGTTCACGTTTGCAAACATTATACTTATGTATTTCTAGATATCATAGAGCCTAAACAACATTACATAAATTATTCACTTCCTGCCCTTTTTTCAAGAAACATCTTTAGAAAACCATTACTTACGACCAGGGTTGCCAGACGTCCCTATTTGGGCGGGACTGTCCTGAGATCAGCAGCCTGATCCCGAGTCCCGCCCTGCCGGTTTAAATCCCGGCCAGCCTCCGCTTTGCTTGTTTTTTTTTTTTTGATTGTCCGTATACCTGGCATACGGGCCAATCAAAATTATAAACACGGAGCTTCTTGTGTTCCGCATTAAACACGAAGCTCGTGTTATCGATTTTGATTGGCCCATATGCCGATATGGCCAATCAAAATCGCTAAACATGGAGCTACTTGTGTTGAATGCGGAACTGCAATGCATTAAACACGAGAAGCTCCGTGTTTAGTGCAGAGCTACTGAGTGAGCTCAGTTCTTTAATGGGCAACTCTGTTCCGCATTAAAGATTTTTTTTTTTTTTTTGGTCTTCACTTGCCGTGAGAGACCTTCTTCTTTTTTTTTCCCTACCTGGGGTGCTGGAAATCAGGCAACCCTGCTTACGACATAGGCAATCATGCATTTATATACATGAAAACAGTCCACACACTGAGACACTCTCCGATGCGAGCATTATACATCACTTATCTACCCAATCATTTTCATTCAAACATTACATAGCTCATTCAAGTCCTGCCTTCTTTTAAACCTCATTCCTTCCCTGTATGTATTGTTCCGACAATTCCCATTTTTTTCCTATGTAGTTTGCTCCTAACGTTTTCTAAAGATCTCAGTTCCAGTTGTTTTCTCTCTGTTACTGTATTCACTACTCCTAGTGTAGTTGGTTTAGACTTTGATTTTCATTTTCTAGTAATTGCTTTTTTGGCAGCCACCGTAATTAGACACAAGGCCTTACCATGTCTAGGCAAAAGACGTACTCGCTCAGAAGAGTCATCTCCCTCATCACACCAATCTGCCTACCCAGCATCTCTGACAGTGCATCCCGCCGGGAATCCTTAAAGTGTGTTAACTCACCTAACTCCCAGAAAATATGTTCCAAATTACTTCTTTCTTCCCCATCACACCTACAGCATTTGCTGTCTACCTGAGGAAAAATTCTCTGGAGTCTACTTGGGGTATAAAAAACATCTAATTAAACATTTTGAAGCAAAAATCGTAACTTTTCTAAGCATATTTGGGAGACATACATATATCCTCCCATTGTTTCTTTGTGAATTGCTTATCTTAAAAACCTCAGCTTTGGCCAGCTAAGAACTTGCTGTATTCAACTGGACGTATAAGAGAATTTAAGTACCTTTATCTGCACTTTTTTTTCAAAAAAATACAGTATTTAAATTGATTCTAACTGTGTGTTGCAGGAATATTAACTGAACTGGAAGTTAGTCAGTGTTTGCTGAATTTTGTTATTTGCTAGTAATTACAGGTGTGGGGCTAGCCACATACTTTGATTTCCTGTCCTTGCCTATTTAAGTGGTACAGTGTGAAATATTTTCTGCTTAAAAACCTCAGCTTTGGCCGGCTAAGAACTTGCTGTATTCAACTGGACGTATAAGAGAATTTAAGTACCTTTATCTGCACTTTTTTTTTCAAATAAATACAGTATTTAAATTGATTCTGTGTATTGCAGGAATATTAACTGAACTGGAAGTTTTGACTCTGCTCTTCAGTTAGTCCCACCCACCCTCCCTGTTTTTGTTTTGGTTTTGGTTTTGGTGTTAATCTTATTGGCCTTGAAACTGCCCGCCCCTCCTGTAAATTTGTGTTTGGATACTCCTTCTGGGCCCATCTCATTTGCTCACTCAACTGAGTGCAGTGAGATCATATTCTGATTTCAGGCACTCCTACTGTGTACAAAGAGAGCATCTGGGAAACAGAAAAAAAAAATTAAGCTTGTTTCCTGTCTTTCCTGTTAAATGGTATAGACTATTTGTAGGCTTCTGAGCCCCCAAGCCCTTCTGTGTTGGAGGGAAGCCTTCTAGCTTAGTTTTTTTTTTCTTATAACTAGCCAGTTTTCTAGTTTCAGCACTCAATTGATCTCAGCACTTGTTCAGAAAAAAAAAAAAAAAAAATGTATCTGCTTTTACTGTACTTGTGTTTCTACCTACTTTATTTTACTTTTGCATCATCTTAAAAGTACTCAATTGTATTTATTACTGCTTGGTGTAACTCATTCTAAGCTTTTTGGTTTAAACACTTGGGCTTCGGACCAGTTTTGCACTGAGAGGGTTTGTGGTCTGCACTGTAGTGGCAGAACAGGTAGCTTACATCCTTCTAGGTTGGGAACTGCTGATTGAGGGCTCAGTGTCTGTTATTCTAAAAGTGTATTAATTCTGGTTTAAGCACTTGGGCTTTCAGGCCAGTTATATTACATTAAGAGGGTTCGTGGTCTGCACTCTTGTGGGAGGAGAGGCTGGACTCTGCCCTTCTGAGCTGGGAATTTCTGGTTATAGGCTTATAGTGCATGCATATCTGAACTGCTTCTTACTGAAGTTGGTGCGCCTTGTTTGCTGTGGCATAGACTGGATTCGGGCCTGCTGGATCTAGCTTTGTTTGTGTAACTTGAGCACTAATCCAGGCATTCTCTAAAGTATTCAATTGTATTTATTACTGCTTGGTAGTAACTTAATTAAAGTGTAGCTATCATTCTAAGTCTTTTGGATTAAGCACTTGGGCTTCAGACCAGTTGTTTTACATTAGGAATGTTTGTGGCATGCAGTGTGGTGGCAGGACAGGTAGCTTTCATCCTTCTAAGTTGGGAACTGCTGATTGAGAGCCCAGTGTCTGTTATTCTTAAAGTGTATTAGTTCTGGTTTAGGCACTTGGGCTTCAGGCCAGTTATTTTACATTAAGAAGGTTCGTGGTCTGCACTCTTGTGGGAGAAGAGGCTGGACTCTGCCCTTCTGAGCTGGGAATTTCTGGTTAAAGGTTTATAGTGCCTGAATATTTGAACTGTATCTTACTGAAATTGGTACACCTTGTTTGCTGTAGCATAGACTAGATCCAGGCCTGCTGAATCTAGCTTTGTTTATATGCTTGTTGTTTGTTTGCTTGTTATTTCCCTGGAACGCTAATTCCACCTAATACGCGGCTTCTCAGCGCTTCTGTGGATCACTAGTGATATCTGCATTGCTTACTGTACTTATTTCCTTGTTTCACTTGAAAGAAAGTTACTGTTTGTCGTTTTTGCATTTAAGTTACCTGTAACACATTGCACTTAAGTTACCTGGCACTTGCGCGCTAAAGCAATTATATAAGTCAGCACTAAATATTAAAAGCACTACACGGTCACTCCCCACTGGCCCTTGTTTTCAATTATTAAGGAATTCCCAATATTATTCTAGCATGTCCAAAGGTCAGTTGTCAATCTCCTCTCCGGTCCAGCTGGTGAATCTGGGAATCTTGAGGCAATGTTACAACTACCTCATGTACACAGACAACCCTCTCCTCCTCCCAACAAATTCCAACACATGTGAGAGATGCAACCATATAGCCAAACTGGAGGCTAAGCTCTCTCAACTCAGTACTGGCATAACCAGTCAGGAGAAGGAAACCACACTCACTACAATTCCAGTCTCACATATACACCTACCACGACAGCAAACCAAACACATAATCACACAAAAACATACTCGGAGGCTCTAAATAAAGATCTGCCTAAGCAGCAGAGACCTCCAAAGCAGACACCCAAGCAACCGCTACCCCAAAACAAAACACGTGCAACACATATCTCACAAAGCCAGTGTGCCGAACAGTCACAGCCCTTAAGACTAAACAACACATCTGATACACTTGTAATAGGTGACTCTATTGTCAGGCACGCTGACGTCCCGCTCACCAGGCTGAACAAGGAGAGGGTCATGGTGAGCAGCCTGTCGGGCGCTAGGATCCGCCACATAACACAAGCACTCAGGTCACTCCAAGGCAAGTACAAATATGACTCAGTCATTGTCCATGCTGGTGTGAATGACCTGAGACGTACCTCCCTGGACTACATGAAAAGAGACATAAAGGAGCTCTCTGAGCATGTAGCCCAGGCCGGTATGACCCTGACCTTGAATAGCATCTTACCCTCACCAAGAATGATGCCACAATATGAAGACAAGATGATCAATTTCAACAATTGGCTTAAGTACTGGTGTCATTCAAAGGGGATCCAATGCCTGTCAGCTTGGGATGATATGCTCGACAAGCCACGATGCTTCACTAGGGACGGCTTGCACCTGTCACCCCTGGGCTTTCGGATATTGGCAAAGGCTCTTGCTACCCCCATAGTGCCTTTTTTAGGCAAGGCTCAAAAGACAAACCCACCTCCATAGGTATCACAAGGGATAAGAAACTAAGAGTAATGCTACTCAGCCAGAAGTCTAAACCTCAAGATGCATGCACTCGAAACTCTCCTTAGCATGGAGAACATCGATATCTGTGCAGTAACAGAAACCTGGTTCAGGGCTCCGAGAGCACCCCAGCACTACCAGGTTATACCTCATACCATTCTTTTCGGCCCCAAAACTTGGACCGAACCACAAAAGGAGGGGGGAGTATCGATATTCATCAAAGATACCCACACCTCCAGGTTGGTGGCAAAGCACGAAGCATCAGAGACTATCCATGTGCAACTAACAGTGGGTAAAACTGCCTTCCAGTTTATAGCCTGCTACAGACCACCCTCCCAAACCCAGGAACCCCACTCGGCCTTTCTGAGAACACTGGAAAATATGAAGGTCTCTCCAAACACCATTATATTGGGCGACTTCAGCTACCCAAACATAGACTGGGAGCATTACTCTAGCTCCAACACCCTAGCCCTAAGGTTCCTAGAATTTATAAACTCAAATGCTATGGAACAACTTGTTACCACTCCCACAAGAGGGGAAAATATACTGGACCTGATCATCACCAACATGGGGACTCTATGCTCCAGACCAGAAGTGTATCCCTCACTGGTAAGATCAGACCATAAACTAATCTCACTGGATATTCACATCTCGACCCCACCCCCTGCCCAGAAAACCACAGTGAAAAACTTCTCTAAAGCAAATTTCACACTCCTCAAAACCGAGGTGGAATCCTTCAAAGCCCCGGGCCTGTGGAAAATATGGCCCAGACCGCAGAATCCTTTATAAACGCATTCTATGAACACCTTCAGGAATGCATGGATCATGCGATCCCAAATAAAACCAAGACCCAATCCTCCAAAGGCAGGCGTCCTGTCTGGTGGACCCAAGCCATAAACAAACTATACAATAGAAGGAGGAAGCTACTAAATGATAGAGCAAAATCCCAAAAGGGAAGGCATCACTGATCAGTATTAGCAAAAAACTACGGGCACTCATAAAATTGTCTAAGGCCAGCTTCGAGAGAAAAATTGCACAGGACACTAAGGATAATCACAAGGCTTTCTTTAGTTATGTTAGGAACCTGGGTGGTAATTCCCAGATATGCTCAGAATTAGTCCAAAATGACAAAAAATACACTGAACCCACAGACATTGCCAACATCCTAGCTGACAGGTTCAACGCAAACTTCTCCCCCCCTTCCCCACCAAAAGGGCAAATATCTATCCCAGCTGAGTGCTGCCCCCCCCGACATCTCAGATGCTCAGGTAAGAGCCGCCCTCTCCAAAGCAAAAAACACAGCATCAGTGGGACCAGACGGTGTCCCGGGCTGCGTCCTACATGAACTCCAAGAAGAGCTAAACCAAACATAAAACTACTGTTCAATCTCAGCCTTACTACAGGATATGTGCCCAAAGAGTGGCGTACAGCAATAGTGGTCCCTCTCCATAAAGGTGGTGCCTCAACGGATCCTGGAAACTATCTCCCCATAAGCCTGACTAGCTTGGTCTGCAAAGCTATGGAAAGGATCATCATGGACCTCATAAATAAAGATATTGGGGACCTACAGACACTGGATCTTACCCAGTTCGCTTTGTTAAGGGCAGATCCTGCCTCTTAAACCTGGTTGATTTCTTTGAAACAGTCACCAAGGCCATTGACGAGGGGAAGGTGGTCCACACAGCCTACCTGGACCTTGCAAAAGCCTTCGATACAATACCCCACTCGGGCATTATAGATAAGCTCACCAGCTTTAATATAAACCCCTATGTCACTAGATGGATTGCAAACTGGCTCAAGGACAGAACCCACATGGTTAGAATTGCTGGAGCCATGTCAGACTCCAAACCAGTTACAAGTGGTGTCCCACAAGGCTCAGTCCTGGGACCTCTCTTGTTCGGTATATATTTCTCGGAGGGACAGGCCAACACGGAAGGACTGTGGCTGACCAAGTTCGCAGATGACTGCAAACTGGGCACCATAATCGACTCTCCAGCTGACACAAGCATCCTCCAAAAGGGCCTCATAGAAACAGACAACTGGTGCCAGAGCCATGGCCTCAAGCTAAATGCCAAAAAGTGTATAGTCATCCCCTTTGGCAAAACAAAGTGCCCACAAATTACCACATAGGTGGTAATCCATTAAGTACAGAAGAAGTAATTAGGGACCTGGGGACCCAAGTTGATAGCAATCTCTTTGACAACCACGTGGCCAAAGTGGTTAGAAAAACATTTTATATAACCCACCTAATCATGAAGGGATTCACATCTAGATCAGGGGAGGTCATCGTGCCTCTTTACTCATCCCTCATCAGGCCCATAATTGAGTACAATGCCCCTTTTGGGATGTACCTTACCAGACACCTGCAGCAACTGGAAAGACCCCAAAAGTACCTCACCAAGAGGATCAAAGAGCTCAAACAGATGCTATATGCTGCCCGGTTAAAGAAACTCCAGCTCTACTCAGTGGCATACCGCCTGTTCAGAGGTGATCTGTGCCTGACGTATAAAGCCATGTCCAACCCGGAATTAATGGACATGCTGCACCTCAGAAAATCCAAATCCCATCGAGCTACACGCTCGAGACTTGAACCTCAGCACTGAAATAAATAGGACATGCTGGAGGGACAGATTCATAACCCAGAGGCTCCCTTCACTCTGGAATAAAATCCCAGTCCAGGTTAGGCAGAGTCCCTCATTGACTCTCTTCAAGAGGAATCTTGATGAGTGGATGGGAGATCGTAGGTTTACCCCGGGTATCACTTCTGTGTCACTGTTAGACAGAGGCACAGTATACTAACCTCGAAAAAGGGCATAGCAAAATGAATTTAAAATGGGTGGCGAAAGCCAAACACATTCTGGCTAGGCTTATAAATGCCTTAGGGCAGATAGCCTAGTATGAACCTATGAACCTAATCTCTCTTTCCAATCCTTTCTAACCTCTTGTGATTGATTCTTATAGTAGTTATCATGCAATGTTTTATATGCTGTACTAATTATTCCTTAGTTAATGGCATCTTCTGTTCTAGATTCTACTAAAAACTCTACCAGTGCTGGTCTTTTGTTTAGGACCCCACTATTTCTTTCTCTTTGTACTCTGATATCAATCCTTGATAAGGAGGGCAATCTCTAACCTGCAGTCCAAATAAATTCTTAGCATCTTTCCATTCTGTCATGTTTCCCTCTCTAGTTACTTGCTCCAAATACCTTAGTTAGTTTGCCAGTTTTCACCAATAAATTCTAGCCCCCTCTTGCCTGTTGTTTATATCCCTAATTGCAGCCATCCCTATCAGCAGAATCTTCTTTCTCCAGTCCCATGTTGGCTTACTTCTTAGGATACTTTCTACTACTTTATAGATGTAATATTATGTATGATTATTGTTATTCTCCTTAAAGGCCTGCATCCAGAATCCCAGTCTCTCCTTGTTTCTTGAGCTTCTCCCCATTTCATCATAATCTTTTTCCACTTTGAATTATAGTTTTCTGCTTGTGCTATGCATTGGAGCCTTAACTGTGTATCTATGAAATGCCTCTTCAAATTGGGCGATCCCAATCCACCCTGTTCTAATGGAAGAATCAGCTTATCCTACTTGACTCTTGCCATCTTCGCCTTCCAGATAAAGTCCTTCAGCTCTTTGTTAATTGCTCTCCACAACTTCTGCTCTGGTATAAAAAAAATATGCCTGACCTGTGTATAAGACTAACGGGACTAAAAACATTATAACTGCTTGTATCTTACTATTCATATCTATATAACAAATCTTCTGTTTTCTCATTTTTTTGTATTATCTTTTGTTTAGTCTTTTCCCATGTATCCTTAGCTGCCACAACAGAATCGTTTTTAATCCATACTCCTAAATACTTCATTTTATCATGTCCCCATGAATACAAATATTGCTGAACCAATTCCTATGTAGGTACATAATTTACTGCTATTGCCTTTGTTTTACATTTAATAATTTTGTATTCCAAAAAGATTTGAAACTGTTTCTAAATGTTCCACAACACTGTAATGTCTCTCTCTAGTTTTGTCAGGTATAAAACAATATTGTCTACAAATAGAGCCAGCTTTTCTTGACTACCATACCAAGTATAATCCTTGAATTTGAGTCCCTTATTTTCTTTGCCAATGGTTTTATGAGTAACAAAAGGGAAAGAGGACACCCCTGCCTGGTTCCTCTGCTCAAGCAGAAGTTATCAGAGAGGACACCACCCACTTTAAGTTTTGCCTTCTGATCCCTCATATATCCCTCCTAATCAACCTTATCATTTTTTCAGGAAATACAAATGCTTCCATTGCCTTGCTCATAAAGTCCCAGCATACTCTGTCAAATGCTTTCTCTGCATCAAGACCCACCAACAATAATGGTGTTTTCTTACATTCTGCTTCCGTCTGGATCATTAATGTTCTGTTAATGTTGTCAAATGTTTTGTTTCCCCTCCACAAAACCACACTGATCCATGTCTAGCAATTTTGGCATTACTTTTGCAATTATTTTAGCTATTATAGACATAAACACTTTATAGTCATTGTTTAGTATTGAAATGGGCCTGTATGAAGCTGGATCTGAGGGATCTTTACCCTGTGTAGGTATTACAGCTACCACTGCTTTTCCAGGATGTTGGTACTTCTCCTCCTCTTAAAATACTGTTAAACAAAAAGTTCCAGATCTTTATCAGTTTTTCCCTCCTAGCTTCCAAACTTCCACAGGAATACCATCTATTCCTGTAGATTGGTTGTACATCAGAATTTTTATCTCATCTCCTCCTATCCTAACAGTTGGTAATTGAACCTCATCTACCGCTAACCTTGGCATATTTATTTCTTCCATAGACATTTTTTGTTTGTATATTTTTTGATTTCCATATTTCTCTGCTTTATACAGACTTTCATAGAATTTTTAAAATATTTCTAATACCTCTACAGGATCTCTTGTTACCTTCCTTTGTTATAGGCTCACTAAGTTTGGCACCGGCACTTTCTATTTTCTGTTGCGTGAGTCATTGTGCTAAAAGTTTTTGTGCTGTAGTATTGTTATAAAAAAACAGTTGATCAACAGCAATCTTTCTAAACTCGTGTATATTATCAAGGTAATCCCTTATTTTCTGCTTAGCATTTTACATTTGATCTTCTTGTTGTTTGGTGAGAATCCTCCTATTCTGCAGTACTTTAATATGTCGGTCCCTTTAAATAATTCTTGTTACTTTTTAACCATAGCTTTCTTTCTTTTATTTCCACTATATTTTTAAACTCCACCTTAATTTTATCCCGCTTCCTAGCTATATTTTCAGAAGTAATTTTTATCCTCTTGAATAGCTCTCTTTTCAACAGATATTTGGGAAAGTGCTAGTGTGTCATTTGTATTTCATTATTCTGTGTTTTTATTTTAGTTATTATTAGCTCATGATCTGAAATAGTTATTGGGTGCATATCAAGACCTTCAATTAAATGCATATGTTCCTGTGAAATGTAAGATGTCCTATTCATCTGTTGCAGTATTCTTTACATGAGGGAGCTTTCTGCTGCAGGCGACCCAGCATCAGCCAGTATACCAAATGTCTTTCAGTACTATAGGAAGCATGGTACATAGCATGTAGGCTGCCATCATAGGGTTCATGTCATCTAAAAAAGGCAAATGCGAGTGTGGAAGACGCATTCCACATAAAGACAGCCATCTTCAGTGTCTGTTCTGTCTAGGGATACCCACTATCACAAATCCTGTCCCATTTGCCAGGCATTTGTACCCATGACACTTAGAAGTAGGCTTTCCTCCTTAGCCATTTACTTAGAAAACCAGAGCTTAAAGTTATTAGCAAAAAGTGTGATGGAAGATCCTTGGGGCCAGAGGTCGAGTCAGTTGCTAAGCGGAAAGCTAAAAAGCCGAGGCCTGAAGCTGCTACTGCATCTCTTCATGCAGACATATCTCTTGAGGCAGATAAGGGCCCGGAGATATGACCAGTTTCTGGTTCTGGATCGCAGGCCGAGCACGATGTGAGGCCACCTTGGATCTGACCACTGGCACATCCTCAGGGCTTGAGCAGGGATCTGTTCAGGATGTACAGGGGGAACTGAGGCGCATAATATCCGAAGGACTGATGGAATACCTCAGATTCTGGTGCAGAAGGAAATCCACAAGATATCATTGAATGGAGGCCTACGCCTGGCCCTCCAACATTACATAGAGAGACCTGCATCAGAAGAAAAAAAACAAAACATTTGTCCCCTCCAAAGGAACCTCATAGTGACTGGGAACAATTCACACAAGGCTTTTCAAGGCCCCTATGGCTCTTAAGCCCACCCCCCCCCCGGGGTTTCAATCCTTACTCTGCCATGCATGGCATCTCCACAAAAAAGGAGTCAGGGAAGAGGTTTCCTCAGATTAAGAGGCCTCCTCTGAAGAGGAATCTCTGGCCTACTCCTCACAGATCCCCTCCTAGATTATGCTTCCCCAGAGGAGGATTCTAATGGAACTGACTCACCCATGGAAGAACTCTCCTTTGGTGAGACCCTGGTTAAAATGAGAGAACATTTCAAATGGAATAGCACTCTGGTAATTGAAGTACAAAAAAAGGTACTGTGACCTTCTGCAGGTGGAATCATCCAGTCCTTTAGCTATTCCTCCTGTGTTATCAGCTTTCCTGGATGCCTTTGCCTCTGCTTCCAAGACCCCAAACTCCCAGCCTCCTGCTCCTTAGAACCCTGACTGATTTTACAATGTCCCTAAGGACTGTAAGTTCTTCTTTCAACGTCCTTCAGCAGATCCATTGGTTATTTCAGTGGCTTCAGACAAACCATCCAGGTACTGCCTTCAGCCACTCTCCTTCCTTCTTCAGATAAGGATAGCAGCAACTTGGAAGGATTAGGGAAAAAAGTGTACACTTCAACCACCTTGGCATATATAACCATTAATTATCAGACACACATGACTAAATTTGCCTTAAACCTTCTCAAACATCTCTCCCAGGCCATTTCTCATCTTCCTGACTCGGGCAGTAAGAACTTAGCTGCATCCTTGCTGGGAGCTTCTTCACAGGTAGCCTGCCATTCAATCAAATGCAGCTATGATGTTGCAGAGGCTTCTGCCAGGACAGCAACTTCTGGCTCTTTCCTGAGGTCATTTTTCTAGTTAAGACTCCAGCCATTACCAGAGGATATTAAATCCAAGTTTTATGGATGCTCCTTTGGATAACTCCACTTTATTTGGTCCTGCAGCGGCTAGTTCATAGATTCATAGATTAGAGACCCATCTTAGATCTGTGTCATCTGAACACCATACTGAGTGTGGTTATCCACCTTCAGTATGTTAATTCTTCAAACATTTTTCCCTCTAATTCTGCCACAAAGCTTCTTAGCCTCCCTGGACATCAGAGATGCATATCTACACATTCACATACGCTCCATCTGCAGGAAGTTTCAACGTTTCTCTGTGACTTCCTGGCATTTTCAGTTCTGTGCTTTGCCCTTTTGACTTTCTATCACACCAAGAGTATTTACAAAATGCCTAGATCCTTTGATTGCTTATTGCAGGCTTCAGGGAATCCATGTTTTCCCTTACCTAGCCAATCTCTTCTTTATGACAACTTCCCCAGAGATCCTAGAGAAAAATATTCTTTTTGCCATTTTTCTTTTGCAAAGCCTGGGTTTCACCATAAACTACAAAAAATCCATTCTCTGTCCCTCTTGGGCTCATATCTTCCTGGGGTGCAGAATTCAGACAAACCTCATTGGAGTCTGTCTCCCTTCCCAAAAGGCACTGGACTTCAAGTCCTACTTCAGAGGCCTTTTGCCTCTTTGCCACATTTCAGCCAGGGAGTTCCTCAGGTTTTTGGGTTTCATGGCATCCACTATCCCAATGCTCCCTCTGGCAAAACTTCACATGAGGAAACTCCAGTGGTTTCTAAAGTCTGTTTGGATGTAGCATTTGCACCCTCTAGACTTTCCAATTTCTTTCATCCCCTGTCTGAAGAGGGAACTTCAGTGGTAGACCCAACAACTGTCTCTCAACCCAGGACTCCCCTTGCGCACGCTACCTTCAGTTCAAGAGCTGTTCACAGATGCTTCAGATGTAGGATGGGGGGGCAGCTTTTGGAAACTTGAAAGCTCAAAGGATATGATCCCCCTCTCAACAAAGGGAACACATCAGTGTAAGGGAAACAAGGGCCCTGATGTTAACCATTCAAACCTTTCATCCTCTTTCTCCCAGGACCTATAAAGCTGTTCACAGACAATATGATGGTCCTCTGGTACATGAACAAGTGTGGGGGGGGGGGCAAATACTACCTGTTATTCAGGCTAGCACTCCAGGTTTGGGAGCTGGCAGTCTAATACAGGGTGACGCTGCCAGGCATTGTACATCCCATCCAACCAAAATTGTGTGGCAGACACCTTGAGCAGGTCCCTAACGCAATCCTACAAATGGATGCTTCAAAGGGATCTGTTTCTGGACATTGTCCACTAGTGGGGTATTCCTCAAGTAGATTTCTTTGCCTCCCCCATGAACAAACAATTTCCACAGTTTTGTGCCAGAGTCCCTCACCCTCTGGTCTGGAAGGTGGATGCCCTTTCATTTCCTTGGATGAGGATATTTCTGTATGCATTCACTCCCCTTCCGATCATTCCGAAAGTTCTGTTCAAAATTCAGCAGGACAAACCAAAAATTTTGCTGTTGACCCCTTTTGGCCAAGATAACATTGGTTCCCCCTTGTCCTGCATCTAACCAAGGCCAGTCACCACAAGTTACCTCACTGGGTGGTAAAAAGGAAAACTGGAAAAACACGCCAAACCTGGACCAGAAGCAGCGTTTTAAATAACTGCTTTCTTTTACGAAACAATTGTTTCTGCCAAAGTCTTCTATTGCCAATGTTCAATGCAAGCAAAGGCAAGGATCTTCCTTTGAAACAATATAGGAATGCCAAACCAAATAAATCCACTAAAATCTTTTATTCACCAACACGAAAACGAGAAAAACACTCCAATATAAACCAAGCGCTTTCGCCTGGACAATTCCAGGCTTTTTCAAGATTAAAATACAAGTGTGGCCATACTGCTTAAATACACAAGTTGATAGGCCAAATTAGCAATTAAGATTTAATTGCAATCTGTTGTTAAAGTGCTATAGTGCTTTTTTTAAGATCTCTTAAACTTGACAAGTGAAGTTGTTTTTCATAATGCATAAATCTTGCGTACAACAAGTATGCTTTGATATCGCTTAGTACTACTTTCTTTGTGTTACTGAGTACTGTTGAAATTCATTCACTGCCCTTAAATAAGAATATACCTCACTGGGTGGACCTTCAAACACAAGACCAAGGAACTCTCATCCATCCCCACTTGTCTACTCTTCAGCTGACTCTGTGGTTGATAGGGTTTTAATTCCTTTTAGACACCTGTCCTCAGAGGACATACTTAAGGTTCTGCAGGAGGGCAGAAAACCCAATACTAGAAAATCCTACCTAGCCAAGTGGAAGAGATTCTCAGTCTGTTGTCTGTCATGAAACCCGGATCCACTATTAGTGGAAATCCCTCTGGTTCTATTCTACTTGTGTGAATTGCTCAATACTGGCTTGGCATACTCTTTAGTGAAGACCCATATGTCAGCAGTTTGTCTGTCTGCCTCTATCTCCCCCTCTAGCTAGCAGTTCTGAGACTAAACAATTTCTTAAAGGTGTCCTTCACATTAGACGTCCCAGGAAACTATTCCTCCACCCTGGGATCTTAATTATGGCCTCTCCCCCTTTTTGGTTTTCCATAAAGACAGGGTGACCTTGTGTACCAACCCTTCATTTATGCCCAAGGTAGTCAATGCATTGTCACTCAACCAATCCATTCAATTACCTACCTTCTTTCCTTCATAAATCCTAGTGAGGAGGTGTTGCACACTGGATGTGCATAGACAACTTAGATTTTACTTAGACCAGATCAAGTCTGTAAGAAAATCAGACCAGATTTTTGTCTCCTATCATGTCTGGGCTCTAGGATTGCCTGTTTCCAAGCAAACTATCTTTGCTTGGATTTCTAAGGCTGTTTGTTTTTGCAATGTGAAGCTTGGAAAAACCCTAGCTTCTTCTGTAAAGGCCCATTCCACTAGGGCTGTAGCTTCGTCAGGTGCCTTCTTTAAGGGATTGGACACTAGCTCTATTCTCAAAGCAGCTACTTGGACTTCTGTACATACCTTCACTAAACATTACAAATTGGATGGCATTTCTAGATCCAGAGCAGGATTTAACAGAAGCCATGCTCCATGGGTTCCTGGAGAGCTCTAATACCTCTTCCTCCACCCTCTCTTCATGAGCTTTTGTATTCCCCTCTTGTTAACAATGCTACAACAGATGAATAGGAGGACATGGAATAGTTGTGTAAAATCTTAACATAATGATAGATGTCCTTCTCTTCTGTGTTGCAGTATTCCAGTCCTTCCCCCGGTGGTTTGGTTCCTTTCCTTGGATGGGCAATACCCTACCTTACTTGGGCTGGCTTCCTCCTGGGACATTCAGTTTTGAGGTAGATGCATGTGTATGTCACTTCTATGGCTGAAGTACAGCAGCAGCCTACATGCGACGTACCATGCATCCTGCAGTAGTGAGACTTTTGTATACTGACTGACGTCTGGTTGCCTACAGCGGAGAGCTCCCTCATGTTAAGACTATTGCAACAGAGAAGAGAGGGGAAAGGACACCTATCATTATGGTAAGATTTTACACAATTATTCTTTCTGTCTAGCCTTGCCCAGTTTTTATATCTTGGGGAATAATATGTAAATTCTCTCTGAACTCCTATTGCTTACTTCATATCTTCCATGCCAAATATTTTCATAAATTTCTTCAAAAATCTACCCTCCTTGGTTATATTTCCCTTCTGGGCCCCCCAGGGACATCATCACTGCTGCAAATCAAATTTCAGTCCCCACCTATAAGTAATATTCTTTGCTGGAAACTAATCATTTCTCCCAGAATTTTCTTAAGCTCCATTATTGCAGTTTTAGTTGGAATATAAATACATGCCAGTGTAATCCTCTTCCCTTGCCAGTAGCCCCTTAGCACTACAAATCTGCCATTAGTATTTTTATATCCTCTTCTATCACTATTGGAGCTCATCTTGCAGTTAATATAAGTACTTCTCTTTTCCTTTGTCGCAGACATTACACTGAATAACCATCCCGAAACCCTTCTTTATCAAATTCACATATTCAGTTCTTTCAAAGTGTGTCTCCTATAACATATCTATTTGCATTCTACATTTTTAATATAGTTCACTATTTGAGATCATTGACATTTAAATATATTACAGAAAGCATCATTGTATTAAAAAGTTATTGTTTCTACCTTTTATGTATAACTCCTTTTTTTGTTAAATGTCTGGTCCCAGCTTTTGTGTTACGTGCATGCACTGTTTGGCAGGTTAAACTTTTATGTAGTTGTTTCTTGTCATATCCATTTGAACCTATGTCACATCTTACAGATTTTTTGATTTATTGAAAGCCCTCAAAAAAAAAAAAAAAAAAAAAAACACCCCCAATACCCCCTAAAACATTTTAATTTACTACTAAAACACAAAATTGTGTACATCTTCAAAAATTGAAGTTTTACCCTCCTAATAGGAATAAATGTCCAAAACTGACACCCACACTCATAGACTTGAATTAACCTGAAAGAAAGGTTATCCATGCTAACATGCATGGTGCATCCTGTGCTTCTACTAAGTGCTAACTGGATTTGTCTTGTCTTTTTCAGCTCTACCAGCTGGGAAACTCCCTGAATGCTTTCAGAGATGATTATCTCCTAGCCAGTTTCTCTTTTCATTTTTTTCCCCTCAGCCAGTGACTCACCACCAGTCTGTAACTAATTTCTCTTTTTCAGATTGTCTTCATGAAGACATGAGAACCAGACAGTCAATGTCTCTTTATCAGATTGTTTCCATGGAGACATGAGGGCCAGATACAGAATTACTACTAAGTATACATTCATTTGCTAGAAGAAAGACGTGTAATATTCAGTATTATTTTTTATTTACTTGTTTTCTCTTAAAACACATTACTAAATCAATCTAAGGTTTTTAATCTAGTCATCCCCCCATGCAAAAATGAGAAAAAAGCACATTAATATTTCTTTTGTCATACTCTTTTAACCAGGCTTTTTTTTTTGCATTGCATTACCTACATTTCTTAAAACTGAACATGAAGAAAGAGAGAAGGGAGAAAGAAAGGAAAAAATAAAAGAACAGCAGCACCTGTTTAGAATCCGTATTACATTTATAACTGAGAAAACTTTACTTTGTAGCATGCAAAGAAAACCATATGCCACAAAAATAGTACTATTAAACAAAACTGTTTTCTTTACTTACAGTTAACATTCCCCCATCTCTTACCCTCCCCAAAGCATTTTTCTGAAAATTAATGACATGAAATAGGGCATATACTTTGAGTCCCCCATGAGTCCAACAAATTCTAAAAAAGTCCCATTATTTCCAGATTTTCTTGTTGTGTCATATTTCACAAATATAATTATTGCTTTGTAATCCCGTATTAACTTACTGGTTTTATTACTGTTCATCTCCATCTCCCATATCCAGTCGCTGCTTCATTTCCAGTGTATTCTCAGTTCTTCTAGTCAACTCTCATGCTCCCTTCCTTCTCTCCAAACATTTTCTGTTGAAACAGTGGAAAAGGTTTCACATGCACAGTCTCTGTATGGTCTTTATTACCAGAAGAACAAGTAGCAGAATCTCCTGTTTCACAACTCACTTTTTGTTGGACAAACTTTTGTATTTTCTCTTTAGCATGTAATTCATCAAAAATGATTTTGTCCATCCAGGGAAGAATACCTTGAAGACAGCTGGGTACAGCAGTTTGAATCTCACACCTGCACATCAACATTCCCTGAATAGTGCAATAAATTTACTCCTCTTCTGCCCAGTGTACAATGAGTAATTATTCTCCAAAAACAGTCTGCTGTCTCCCATAGTTGCACAGCACCGTCTCACTCTACAGGCATCCTATATTCCATCAGAACAAAATTGTATGGCAGACAAATTGAACAGGACAAGGCAAACCCATATGAATGGAAAGTAGATTTTGGAACTTACAACATTTGATCTGTTTGTGGGACGTTCCTCGAGTAGAGTTATTTGTCTCCTGCCAGAAGAAGCAGCTGGCAAGATTCTGTTCCAGGACTCCATGCAAGAAGGCCTGGAAGACAGATGCCTTTTCTTTTCCTTGGACAGGAATGTTCCTGTATGCTTTTCTACCCTTTCCATTATATCCAGGGGGCATCTGAATATTGAGGGAATCTCCCAAGATCATCATCGTGACTCCCTTCTGGCCCTGGCAACCGTGGATGTCCTTCCATTTCACTGTTGCAGTATTCATTACATTAGGGGACCCCTAACAAGGGCGATCTGATGTCCAGCCTGTATACCAAAGCCTTTAGGTTGCTTTAAGTTATGCCATATGTCACACTTATGCTCCTTGCATTTCATAGGGTATAAAGGTGACATCCATAAGTACAATCCTCAGAACTTCTTTGCCGCCAGTCCGAATGCCATTGCTTGATTGTCGATCTGAATGCCCGTTCCTTTGCTGGTTCATCAAGCTGTTACAGATAAGTGCCCCGTTGGGGTTCTTTTTTACTTATCATTTTTATTGTTGTATGTGGGGTTTCATGTCATCCAGGAAGGGTACATGCCAGTGTGGGAGACAGATTCCCCATAAAGACTGCCATGACCAGTGCATTTTTTGCTTAGGTGCCTCTCAACCATTCATCCTGTTCCATTTGTCTGGCTTTTTTACTGAAAACCCTTCATATTAGACTGTATTCTTTGGTGATTTCTCCTGAAAATCAGCATCTTAAACTTCTTGCAAAAGACATGATGGAGGGTACTTCCCACTCCAAAGGACAGTTGTCAGTGAAGAAGAAGGCCAAGAAGCCTAGACTGGAATCTTCTACTGTTCAGCCTCCGCTGGACATCTCTCCCAAGGCGAGTGAATGCCCAGAGTTTTGTCTGGCCTTGTTGTTGGATTCTTCTGCCATGAGCGGGTTGGAGGCTGGTGGGGATCTGACTTTAAGCACGTCCGAGGAGGCTTTGCAGATGTCCATTTCGGATGCTCAGGAGAAACCATGACTATTTCTGAGGGGCCTAGGGGTGTTCCTCAGACATTAGTCAGAGAAGTCCCTGCTACCATCACTGAATGCTGTCCTGGGTCAGAGGAGCCTTTCAAATTTTATAAGGCAGATGTCCCATTGAAGAAAAATCAAAAGACTGAATATATTTCTCCTGCTCCTAAGGATCCATAGAGTGAATGGCAGGCCTTCACCTAGGGTTTGTTTACTGCTTTGATGGCATTGAAACATCCTCAGGGAGTTTCTCTTCCAGCCCCACTTGGTCCTCTACTCTCCTAAAAAAGACCCAGAGAACAGAATTCCTCTGGGGAGGAGCTGGATTTGGATGAGGAATCCCTTGCTTACTCTTCTCAGATTCCTTTTCCTTTGGACTGTGGATCAGTGGAAGAGGAATCTACCAGTCCTGATACTCCCTTTGAAGAGATTTATTTGGTGGACACAATCTCCAGGATGATGGAATTCTTTAAATGGGATTGTGCTCAGGTCTCTGAGGTACATAAAAGATACTGTGAGTTGGTACAAATAGACTATCCTAAACCTTCTGCTGTTCCGCCTGTTTTGGCTGCCTTGTTGGATGCATTTTTCAGTGCTTCTAAGGCTGAAGACTCTCAGCCCCCTGCTCCCAAGAAACTTGATAGATTCTGTAGGGTGCCTGAGGACTGTAAATTTTTGTACAGATGTCCTGCTGCTGACCGCTTGGTGATGTCTGTAGCCTCTGGCATGCCCTTTCAATTGCTTCCTTCTCCCAAGTTACTGCCCTCTGATAAAGATAGCAGGACCATGGAAAGGCTAAACAAGAATGTTTACACCTGTGCTACCTTTGCTTTTAGGGCTGTTAATTATCAGACCTATATGTCCAGGTACTTGTTGGCTGTCCTATCCTAGGCTTGTCAAGTTATCTCTGATCTTCCAGACTCTAAAGGTAAAACTTCTGCTCTTTCCCTGTTAGGGACTTCCTCCCAGGGGCTCGTCATTCTATCAAGTGTAGTTATGATGCAGCAGATGCTTCCTTTAGGGTTGCTGCTCTTGAGTCAGTAATGAGGAGGTATTCTTAGCTTTGGCTTCAATCTTTACTTGATGATAATGCTAAGTTGATGGATGCCCTCTTGAAAATAAACACCTGTTTGGGGAAGCTGCTGCTGATATGTTTAAGTCCCTTCAGGATAAGTGCAAGGCTTTACAGGAACTTAAACATGTGTTTGCTTCTGCTGTGCCTAAATTTCAGAGAAACTACGCCAATAAGCCAGCCTTTGTTAGCAGGCAATCTTGTCCTCCTTCTAAGGGCAAAAAAATTGGCAATCAGGCTTCTCCTTCTAAGGCCACTTTCCTCTTTCTCTTTGTCTCTCTGTCTGCCTTCCTGTTTGACTACAGATTACTCAGGATTCCTGGGTCCTGTCCATTATTTCCCAGGGGTGTTTCATGGTTTGGAAATCCCTTCCCCCTTTTATTGGTATTCCTCAGCCCCCTCAGGAACAACTCTCCTTCTTTCCAGAGGGACTTCGAGTCCTTTTGACTCAGGGTACTATTCAAGAGTTGCCTGTGTCCCAAAGGTAGAGGAGGATTTACTCCAGGATGTTTCTAGTATCCATAAAAAAAGGGTACTTGGAGACCACCTCCCTCATCTAAACACTTTTCTGAAGGTGCCCTCTTTTCAAATGCTGTCCCTTCAGACTTTGTTCCCTCTTTTGCTTCCTCAGGCTTATATGGTGTCTCTGGATCTCAAGGATGCTTAACTCCATATTCCGATCCATTTCCTTTTCAGTAAGGTTTTACATTTCTCTGTTGCTTCCTGGCACTTTCAGTTCTCTGCTTTACCATTTGGCCTTTATACTGCCCTAAGGACATTCACCAAATGCCTTGCTCCTGTGATTGCTTTTTGCAGGATTCAGAGGATCCAAGTATTTCCTAATATAGATGACCTCCTGTTTCAGGTATCCTCTCAATAGATCCTGTTGCAAAATCTTCATTTTGCCATTTCCTGTCTGCAAAGCCCTGGGGTTCACTATAAGCTTCAAAAAGTCTTTTCTGACTCCTTTCTCAGTATCACGCTTTTCTGGGGTGCAGGATTCAGGTGATGCCTATGCTGACATCTCTGCCTCTTCTCAAGGCCTTGACACTCATTTATTTCTTTCAAACTCTTCCTCTGGCCTCTGTTACAGCCAGGGAGTTTCTGAGAGCTCTGAAATTCATGGCATCCATCATCCCTATGCTCCCTCTGATCAAACTCCACATGAGAAAGTTTTGGTGGTTTCTGCATTCAGTTTGGCTGCAACATACACATCCCCTACAATCTGTAGTTCCCCTTCTACCTTGTCTCAAGAAGGAACTTCTCTGGTGGATCCAGCAGTTGTCTTTAAATCCAGGGCTCCCCTTTCATCCCCTTCTTCCATCTCAGGAGCTGTTCACAGACGCTTCAGACATAGGATGGGGAGCAGCTTTTGGCTCTCCTCTTCAATAGAAAGAGCACATCAGTATCAGAGAGGTGAGCTCTTCTGCTGGCACTTAAGGCTTTTCATCCGCAGAACCTCTAAAGGTATTTACAGACAATGCCACAGTGATGTGGTATGTAAACTTACAGGGAGGGACAAGATCTTACCTTCTTTGCCTGTTGGCACTCCTGGTGCGGGATCTTGATGTCTAGTAACAAGTGACTCTTCAGGCGGTTTACATTCCATCAGGTCAAAACATTGTGGCAGAGACCCTGAGCAGGTCCTTAACTCAATCCCATGAATGGATGTTTCACAGGGATGTGTTTCTGGACATTGTCCACTCCTCAAGTAGATCTCTTTGCCTCCCCTCTGAGTAGACAACTTCCTCTATTTTGTGCCAGAGTCCCATGTCCTCTGGTTTGGAAGGTAGACACCTTATCTTTTTCTTAAAAGGGGGGATGTTTCTTTATACTTTCCCTCCCCTTCCTCTCATTCCAAATGTCCTTTTCAAAATTCAACAGGATGCTCCTAAAATCCTTTTGGTGACTCCCTTTTAACTGAAACAGCATTGGTTCTCTCTTCTGCATTTAGCCAAAGGCAGTCATCACAAGTTAACTCACAGGGTGGACCTAGTCGCACAGGACAAAGGATCTCTCATCCATCCCCACCTATCCACTTTTCAACTGATGCTGTAGGTGATAGGATTTTGATTCCACATAGACACCTTATTTTCTGAGAACGTGCTTAGGGACTTGAAGGAGGCCAGAAAAGCCAATAGTGTCAAATCATATTTATCCAAAATGGAAAAGGTTTTCTGTTTGGTGTCTTTTCTCGAAACCTGGATCCACTCTCTGTGGATACTCCTTTGGCTCTGTTTTATCTGATTTGCTCAGTGCTGTTTGCTTATTCTGCTGTTAAGACCCAGCTGTCTCTGCTTGTCTGCCTTTATCTCCCAGATTTGAGGCTAAACAATTCCTAAAAAGAGTTCTTCATATTAGACCTCCCATGAAGCCTATTCCTCCTCCCTGGGATCTTAATTTTGTCTTGAAATAATTGACTCCGGCTCCTTTTGAGCCTGCAGCTTCAGCTTCAGCTTCCTTGCAAAGGTGCTCTTGGAAGACTGTTCTTTTGTTAGCCCTTACTTCTGCCAGATGGGTTTCTGAGCTTCAAACCCTTAAGGCTTGTTCTCCTTTTTTGGTGTTTTCATAAGGACAGGGTGTCCTTGCATTCTAATCCTCCTTTTATGCTCAAGGTGGTAAATGAGTTGTACCTTAATCAGTCTATTCATTTGTCCACTTTTTTCCCTTCTTTACAGAGAAGGTGCTGCACATGTTGGATTTTCATAGACAACTTAGATTTTATTTAGATAAGACTAAGACTATTAGGAAATCTGATCAGCTTTTTGTTTCCTTTCATCCCAGGTCCTTAGGATCAGATGTATCCAAGCAAACTATTTTTTCTCAGATCTTAAAAGGTATTTCTTTTTGTTATTCATTTCATGGTAAGAGCCTTCTTTATTCTGTTAAGGGCTGTGGCTTCTTCTGGTGCATTTTTCAAGGGTTTGGATATTAATTCTACTCTTAAGGCAGCTACCTGGACTTCTGTGCATATATTTAACAAGCACTACAAGTTTGATGGAATATCCAGAGCTAGAGCTGGTTTTGCTATGGCCATCCTTTATGGCTTCCTAGAGGGCTCTGCTGGTCCTTCCTCCTCCCAAGTGTCTTTCTGAGCTTGGGCACTCTGCCTATTGTAATGAATACTGCATGAATACTGCAACAGTGAATTGGAAGGACATGGTACATTTGTGTAAAATCTTACCTTAACTGTAGATATCCTTCTCTTCACTGTTGCAGTATTCACTCCCCTCTTCCACCCCCTGGTCCATTTCTCTTCTGGATGTACTGATTACCTTTTCTTTTCCTTAGAGTGGCATTGCTACTGGGGCTCTTAGTTCTGAGGATGGTACGTCTGGACATCATCTTTATGCCCTACACTATGCATGGAGCATACGTGTGATGTGTGGCATACCTTAAAGCAACCTTTAAGCTTTTGTATACTGGCCGGATGTCAGGCCGCCCATGGCAGGGTATCCCCTAATGTAATGAATACTTCAACAGTGAAGAAAAGGACATCTACTGTTATGGTAAGATTTTACACAACTGTACTTTCTCCCTTCTTTTGGAAATGGCCAGGGGCCATTACCACAAGCTTCCTCACAGACTGGATCTGCTCACATAGGAACAGGGGTATTTGATATACCCCAGTACCAATCAACTTTAGCTGACTGCCTGGATGATAGGGTTTTACTTCCCTCTAGACACCTGTTATGAGGATGTGCAACAGGTACTAATGGAGGCAAGAAAACCTGATACTAGGAAATCGTATATTATCAAATGGAAAATTTTCTAGTTGATGCCAACAATGTAACCAAACCCAATGAGGGCTAGTTGTTCTCTGATTTTAAAATATATGTATGACTTGCTATACTGTGGCCTTTCTTACTCCTCTATGTTCATTTATTGGCCATTTCAAAATGTGTGCCCATGGATCCTCCCATTTCAATGCATTCCCGCATGAAAATGTTTTTGTAAAAGAGAGGCCTCCCAGAAAACCAGTGCCCCCTCCTTGGGATCTTAATTTTGTTAGCGAAGCTAATGCTTTCTCCATTTGAACAAACTCACCTGGCTGACTTGAGGTTCTTAACATAAAATACAGTTTTACTGATTGCTCTGACCTCTGCAAGAAGGGTTTCTAAATTGCAAGCTCTTATGGTGAGTCAGCTATATCTCATTTTTCACAGAAACAGGGTTTCTTGTATAACTAATCCATCTTTTATGCCTAAAGTGATACCTGAGTTTACTTGTAGCCAAACTGGCCATTTCCCCATTTTCTTTCCTGAACCCAAAAATTAGGTAGAGAGGATAGTCTATATCTTGGGTGTCCACAGACAACTGTGGTACTATCTTGACAGAACTTTTCAGATCTTCAGAGCAGTTGTTCATTTCTTTTGAAGGTAAGAAAAAGGGACAAGCTGAGTCAAAACAGACTATATTTCCAAATGGTTGTCTAAGGCTGTTAACTTTTGTTGTACTCACACTAACAAAATGGTTTCAGACAGGGTCAAGGCCCACTCTTCCAGTGCCTTGGCTTCATATATGGCTTTTTGGAAAGGCTTGGATTCTAGAAGCTGCAACATGGTCTTCTGTGCATACTTTTACAAAGCACTATAAGTTTGATTCCCTCTCTCGGTATAAATCAGGGTTTACAAGGACCATTCTCCGGAGGTCCTGGACTGTTCTCCTTCCACCTCCCTAATGTAGTAAACTAGGGTAATCTATGCCTATAGCTTAGACTACTGCAGCAATGTTCAATATGAAGAACATAGTGCAGTTGTGTAAGTAAACTTACGTTAACAGTAGAGGTTCAAATGATCACGCCGCTCTGTCCATCTCCTTGTTTATTGGTGTGTTGTTTTTGCCAGGGTGTGGACTTTTATTTTTGTTGTTTCTCGCATTGTCCTCAGCTTTCCTGTGACTGTTGGCATGAAAGCTCTGAAGGACTTGGCAGCCATACCTGTCTTTTAGTCAGCTCAAGGTTAGGCTGTTAGGGTGGGGTGGCATTTCTAGGGAAAGATGGTCCAAGGCATCTGGTCCCCCATGGAGTGCAGTTCTCTTAGCGTTGCAAGCGTTCCATACATCCCTCCCTTCTGAGACCATTGCAATTCAATCGGACAACACGTCAGTCATCTGCTATATCAACAAACAAGGTGGAACCAGGTCTTACCCCCTGTGTCTGGAAGCAATGAGGATTTGGCACTGGGCGATAGCTTCCAACTGCTTTCTTATAGCAACGCACATTCCTGGGAGTTCCAACCTTATTGCGGACAATCTGAGCAGGAACATCCTGATGCCTCACGAGTGGTCCCTCAATCCAGTAATAGTAGATCGGGTCTTCTGTCGCTGGGGCAGGCCTTGCTGCGGTCTGTTTGCTTCCCCTTTAAACAATAAATGCAGAAGCTACTTTGCCCTGATCTCCCTCCTCAGGGGGAATCACCGTGGGATGCTCTAATGCACGCTTGGCCCCCGGATCTACTGTATGCTTTTCCCTCATTTCCCCTCATCCCAAAATTCCTCCAGAAAGCTCAAAGGTTGGGAAGCAAGGTGATTCTCATTGCCCCCTTATTGGCCCCATCCAGTCTGGTTTCCTTTCCTATGGCCTTATCTGATTTCACAGCCCTTGGATCCTTTATCAATCTCAAGGTCTGCTGTCTCATTCTCAGGGATTGATTCACCCCACTCTCCACAGCCTCAAGCTCACAGCTTGGTTCCTCCACTTCCAGTGATTGCCAGGCTGCCTGATATCTCATCTCCTGTTCGTGAGATTCTTCTGGCTTCACACAAACCTTCCACCAGAAAAGTGTAATCTAGTAAATGGACTAGGTTCTCTACTTGGGCCAAAGATCAGAACATAGACCCTTTCTGTATGCCTATTCAAAAGATCCTGCAATACCTGACTACTCTTCTACATGCAGGAGCCTGAGCATTGACAATCACTGTGCATTTAGCAGCTATCGCAAACTTTCATAATGGATTTGATAATTCTTCTGTTATGTCACCGTCTCTGCAAAACACGTTAAACCTCCTGTCAAACCCACCATAGAACCCTGGGACTTGACTTTGGTACTTCATTCATTAACAAGCCCTCCTTTCGAGCCTTCTGATTAATGCGATATAAAATTTTTATCATGGAAGACTCTACTTCTAGTAGCATTTACCTCAGCGAGAAGAGTATCTGAGTTGCAGACCTTGAGTGTCAAGAGACCTTGCTTAAACTTCCACAGGAATAGAGTCTCCCTTCATACTGACCATTCCTTCTTGCCCAAGGTCATTTCTGGATTTTCCATTAACCAGTCTATTGACCTGCCAGAATT
Organism: Protopterus annectens; assembly: GCF_019279795.1. NCBI lineage: Eukaryota > Metazoa > Chordata > Ceratodontiformes > Protopteridae > Protopterus > Protopterus annectens. The sequence goes on along the minus strand of NC_056737.1, from coordinate 1,699,373,453 downwards.
CAAACAGAGGGGAGTATCTTTTGCACACCCTTGATGTTCATAGGCAACTTTGTTTTTTATTTGTACAGGACTAAATCTTTCAGGAAAATGGATCAATTGTTTGTGGCCTTTGCGGGACCCAGATTAGGTAAACCTGTCTGCAAAGTGACTGTATCCTCCTGGCTTAGAAACAACATTACCTTTATCTACCATCTGAATAAACTATCCTTGCTTTCCAGAATAAGGGCTCATTCTATTAGCTCGATGGCTACTTCTGTGGCTTTCCATTCCAGAGCCTCTATGAATGACATCTGCGCAGAAGCCACTTGGGCAAGACCGCATACCTTTATCACTCATTACAAATTGGATTTGGCCTCCAGGGGGTGATCATCTTTTGGTTCTATGGTGCTCAGGAATATCCTTCCTTAGGGCCACCCAGGACTCCAGTAGCTGGGGAGTTGGTCCCATCAGTAAGGAGTGAATAAAGATTTACAACATCAGATGAATAAGTTGGGTCTTTATTCATTCATTACTTCCCGCCCTCCTTCCCCCTGCCTGGACTCCTGGTGGACTTTAGGAGTAAGAAGTTATGTACTCACCATAACGTTCCATGTGAGTTGTTCCATCTCGCCTTCATTCTTCACTGATGGGTTCGGAGCCGATCCCTCGGCTCCAACACGGCCATTAGCAAAGCTCAAGGTTTGCCAGTAGCTCAAGACCAAGCCCCTTATCCCATGATGCTGGAATTACCTCCGATCTTGTTTCTGTGTGTACCATATCCCTGAAAGAGAACTACTCTCCCAAGAAAGGAAGAAGGATTGAATAACCAGGATGAGACCAGCCTATAGGTCAACTATCAGCCAGGTGGGGGATGAAGGGAGGGACGTGAGAATGAAGGCGCGATGGAACAACTCACATGGAACGTTATGGTGAGTACACAACTTCTTAATGTGAAGTTGTTCAATCTCGCCATTCATTCTTCACTGATGGGTAGCGTCCCTAGCACCCTCAATCTCGGGTGGCTCATGGGAGTACATTCTTCAGGACCGTAGACTCAAAAGAAGCCCTGTCCCTGGAGGCCTTATCGACTCTGTAATGAGTGATAAAGGTATGAGGTTTAGACCAAGTGGCTGCAGCACAAATGTTATCAATTGGCAATTTGGCTTGGAATTAAGAAGATGCAGAAACTGCTCTGGTTGAATGAGCTTTAGTCTTGTGTAATAAGAGCATATTAGCAGCTGAATAAATAAAGGTGATACAATCAGCCACTTAGAAAGGGTTGTTTTAGCCACTGATCTACCTTTTCTGGCTTCAGAGAAAGACACAGAGCTGGTCTGATTTTCTAACATCTTTTGTTCTGTCCAAATAATATCTGAGTGGTCTGTGAACATCAAGTTTTTGTAGCATATACTCTAGTTTGTTGGAATGGTTGAGGAAGAAGACTGGCAACTCAGTGACTTGGTTGATATTAGATTCCGAACAAACTTTGGACAAAAAAGAGGGGGTTGTCCTATGAGATACTCTATCAGCATGAAAAATCAAATAAGGAGGGCTGATTGATAAGGCTTGAAGTTCTGACACACTGCAGGCAGAAGTAATAGCCACCAAAAATATGGTTTTCCAGGATAAAAATTTTAGATCACAAGATGATGCTGGTTCAAATGGGGAAGAATTATACGAGACAGCGTAAAGTTTAGATTCCAAGGAGAATAAGGAGTCTTCATTGGAGGCCTCATGTGAAAGGTTCCTTTGAGAAAGGCCTTGGATAACTTGTGTGTCGTAATGTTTAGCCCGTCCACTCCGAGATGAAAGTTAGATATAGCAGCCAACTGGACCCAAACTGTAGCAGCTGCAGCACCTTTATTAAAAATCGTAGTCAAGAATTTTAAAATGGATGTCAAAGGGGCTTGATGAGGATCAATGTTCTGCTTAGAAGCCCATATAGACAGTCTCTTCCACTTACTAAGATATAATCTTCTGGTGGACGGCTTGTGGGAAGACAAGAGGGATCTGCCTTATCTCATCAGAAAGATCATGAAGCCTGGCTATGAGGGAACTGGAGCAGCCAAGCTGTGAGCTTCAGTGACTGCAATGAAGGATGGAGGTCCCCCGACGGATGTGCCAGAAGGTCTGAAACTGGGTCCAGAATCCATGGATCCTCCAATAGATGATGCTGAAGAAATGGGAACCAAATCTGCCGAGGCCAATGAGGGGCTATAAGAATGATGGTCCTCCCCAGTGACATTGCCTTCTGTAGAAACATGGGTATTAGCGGGATCGGTGGAAATGCATAGAGGAGATCCGGGTGCCAATCGTGTACGAGTGCGTCTCTCGGGGGTTCTCTCAGAGGGGGAATCAGGGCAAAGTAGCTTCTGCATTTTGTGTTGATGTGACTGGCAAACAGATCGCAGCAAGGCTGGCCCCATTTGCGGAAAATCCTGTCCACAATCTCTTGCTTGAGGGACCACTCGTGAGGCAGCAAGATTGCCCTGTTCAGTTTGTCTGCTATCACGTTGGATCTCCCTGGGATGTGCATTGTCAACAGAAAGCACTGGGAGGAGACAGCCCACTGCCAAACTCTGAGGGCTTCTCAACAAAAGGGGTAAGACTTGGTCCCACCTTGCTTTTTCAAGTACCAGACTACTGACATATTGTCTACCTGAATTGCAATCGTTCCTAGAGGAAGAGAGTCCTGGAAGTACTGCAGTGCTAGAAGTACTGCTCTCATCTCCAGGACATTGATATGCAGATGTGTCTCTTGATCCGTCTATGTGCCTTGGGCAGTCTTTCCCTGAAAATGCCCCCCCCCCTGTCAGAAAAGCGTCCATGGACACAGTGGCTACTGGAGGGGGTAGTACAAAGGGGCATCCTATGGTTACATAAAGAGACGTCGACCACCACTGGAGATCTCTCTTGCAGGAGTTCATAATTAAAATCATGTGATTCTTTGGAAGTTCCTGATAAGACCATTGAGTGAACAGCAGCCATTAAAGAATCCGCATATGCATCCTTGGTAATGGTATGGACAAGATCGCTGCAGCCATCAAACCCAAGACTTTTAAAACTTCTGCGGCTGGTGCTCTGTCCTTCGATACCAAAGAGCTGACCTGCTGGTGAAGAAGAAAGACTCTCTCGACTGGTAGTCGTAGAGTGGTGGTTGAAGTGTCTAACTCTGCCCCTATAAAGACGATATGCTGCGATGGCAATAAGGCAGACTTATTTTTGATCGTAATGCATAAGTGTTTGCAGAGTGAAAGAGTGTATTCTCTTGCCTGAATGAGTTGATGCCTGGTGGTGGAGGTAAGGAGCCAATCATCAAGATACGGAAACACCTGGAATCCTAGACGCCTCAGGTGAGCCGTGACCACTGCCATGCATTTGGTGAACACTCTGGGGGCTGTAGTGAGACCAAAGGGCAGGGCCTGAAATTGATGATTGGCTCCCAGCCGGAAATGCAGATGATCTCTGGATGACCTGGCACATTTGTATGTGGTAGTATGCATCATTGAGATCTATCGAGCACATCCAATGGTCTCTCCCTAAGAAGGAAAGTATAGACTGTAGCGTGACCATCTGGAACTTCTCTTTCTTAACAAATTGGTTGAGTCTGCTGAGGTCCAAAATAGGTCTCCAGTCCCCTGTTTTCTTTGGAACCAAAAAGAATCTTAAGTTCTGGATCCTATGTGGTCTGCTGGGGCTGGCTGGATGACTCTTTTTTTTTTCTAGCAACTTGCGGACCTCTATAATTACTTGTTCCCTGTAACTGGGTGGAACGTCTGGGATTCTCCTTGGAGGTGTGGGCGGAGTGGAGAATGGTATGACATACTCTCTGGAAATAATACTTTCTACCCAGTTGTCATTTGTTATACCTCGCCAGGTGTCTGGGTACAAAGATAAGCGACCCCAGACTGCCTCCAGAGCAGGACAGTTGGGCTTCCCTTCAGGAGCACTGATAGGTCTGACCCAAGAAGTGATCTCTGTCACCCTGGTGGTGTGGACCCCCTCTGCCGCGAGGGTGGCGTCTTCCATTATTACCCCCCCCTCTGCCCCAAGAGAGGAGTTCACCATGTGTGTTCTGAAAGGCTCCTTGGGTTTTCGGAACCACATCTTCCCACCCCTCTGGCCTTGGGGGTAAGGCCGCGTAGGGGTGGAAAAGTGGACTTCGGCAGACAGTGTATTTCCCTCCTGCTCACACCTGGTGAGAGTTTTCTTCACTTTAGGCCCAAAAAGAGATGAGCCATCAAAAGAGGTGTTGACAAATGAAGACTTAAAGGGCTCCGTGAAGGAACACAAGTGCATCCAGGAATATCTTTGTAAAGCAATTCCAGTACCCGCTGTCCTACTCATCCCATCGGCTGCATATGATAGGAACCGCATGGATGAGTTCACAATGGAATTTAGGGTAGCAAGCTGGGCAGCAACTTTGTTGGAAGCCTCTGCAGCTACAGCACCCTGAGGAGTATCTCCCAACTCCTTAAGGAGATCTCTTTGCAGTCTAGTGAAATGGGTCATGTAGTACAGGGATCGGAGTGTAAAAGTCGCTGAACTAAACATGCTTTTCCCATATCGATCCATGATTCTAGACTCTCTGTTAGGAGGATGGATCGACGAGGAAGTCTTGGACATTTCCTTCTTGGTGGCCATTGCCACCACCATGGCATCAACAGGGACTCCCTCGGTCAAGAAGGCTTTATCCATGGGGGCAGAAATAAACTTGTTAGGCCTCCAAGGGACAGGTTCCTTGGACTCCGGTGACTCCCACGCCATCTGAGAGACCAGCTGCATGAGCTCATCGAAGGGCGGAGACACCCAAGAGGCAGAAGGTTGAGACCCGAAAGCCTTCAGGAGAACTAACTCGTCCTCAGTGGGGCTTTTGGACTGCCAATCACCCCTCTGCCTAAGGATCTCTAGCATCTCCGCAAAGGAGATATCTTCAGAGGGGGATCATGGGGACCCTTCTGACTCATCCATGTCAGTGTCTGATGTCAAGGACTCCTGTGGGGAGTCCAAGTGCCTCCTTTTACACAATCTCTTCCTGGGAACCTCCTCAGTGGGAACCTCTGGGGAGGTCTCGGAAGAGTAAGGGGTGCCCTGTGGGGCTACCTGAGGCTCAGGGTCTCTACGCTTGGCCTAGACGATGGAGGCAGAACTGGACACAGGCGCTTTGGGGGAAGAAGAGGCCAGACCCGGTGTCGAGGATGTCTGTGGGGGCAAGGCTCTCATCATGGCTTCGAAACCATGACGGCTCCGATGAGAAGGAGTTGACACACCCGAAGGAACCACTAGCCCCCCTCGCACCGAGGCCGTGGGCTCCGAGCCGGAGGTAGGAGCCATCAGCGCCGAGGACGTCAGAGTAGATGGAACTGATGACACCGGAGCAAGTCTCAGCTCCAAAGGCTCCACAATCAGCAGGTCAGCCCCCTCCAGCTCCGAAGATCCGGTACAGCTTGGAGGAAGAGCAGTCAAGTCTGGGGTGGTGGTCTTCAGTTCCAACGCTCGGGTTGGAGCTGACAACAATTTAGCAAGGCCTGGTGCCCGTAAGAGCTTTTGCACCATATCCAAATCCAAGAGGCTGACAGGAGACCTAGAGGAGTGCACCAAGGGTGCAGATTGGAGGAGTGGAAATACAGGTCTCTTGGAGACTGGTTCCAGAACCGTATGCCGGCTCCAAAATGAAGAGACATTCGGCTCTGAGAGCTGTGGAGCTGAAGTCCCGGGATCCTCACGTTTTTTAGACGATCGATTCTTTGGATGCTTTGGAGTTTGCAGAGGATTTAGAGGACTTGCTGGCCCCATTCTGGTCACTCAAGGCTACAGCAAAAGGATGCTTCAGCAAACCCCTATCCACAAGCTTTTTTTTCCTTTATTAAAAGAACCCTTGCAGAAAAGGAATGGCAAATGCTGCAACACTCCTGCAAGTGCACCGCACCTAAACAATACACGCACTGAATGTGCCCATCAGTGAGAGACATCTTCTGCCCACAGTCTGGACATTTCCGAAATCCAGACCTTGGGTGTTTGTCTTTTTGCTCAGACATAATAGGAAAGACTTTAGGCTTATTTTAAACACAACCCACATAAGCCTAAAAACAGCCTGAAAATAATGCAACCAGCTAGGCTCAAATAAACTTGCCTAAGTTATAAAACACACTCTGAACTATGCCCGGAGGAAAAAAACAGGGCTAAACTATGTAAATAACTATCTAAATACACTCTAAATATACACACTATAAATACAATTAACTATTATAGAGAAAAATAGACACACTCTAAGTACTACTAGGACAATGCACTCTCTAAATAACTAGGTCCAACACGAGGCCACTACAGCTACAGAAATATAGTAATGCACGAAGGGAAAGGTGAAGCAAAAGGGGCTACAGTAGCTATATAAATCTCTGTCTAAGTAAATATTAGAAGAAAGATAAGAAACAACTTGCGAAAAACAATTTTTTTTCTCAAAAGAAGGCTCGAGCAAACTGGAACCACTGAGATCTGTGCCACGGCAAACTAGATCCGAGATAATTCCAGCAGTGCATCATGGGATAAGGGACTTGGTCTCAAGCTACTGGTAAACCTTGAGCTTTGCTAACGGCCGTGTCAGAGCCGAGGGATCAGCTTTGAACCCATCAGTGAAGAATGAACGGCGAGATTGAACAACTTCACATCTCCTGGTTAAGGTATTTGCTCAGACAGAGCCTCCTAGTGTCTCTCTTACTATCTCTGTAATATAGGGGCGGGCAAACTCGATCTGAAGAGACTATGAGAGGGGCATTATGGGTAGGTCTTAGCTGAGAGTTTTTGGCTGGCGTGAGCTTGGAAATGGCCGTGTCCATTCTGAAGATGGAACAGAAGTCCTATCAGTAATGAATGAATAAAGATCTACAACACAGATGGAATGTTATGGTAAGACATAACTTCTTTTTTGCATTCTTGTTTTGATAGTCTAGGAACTAGCATCCCATCTCAGTCTTCCCCTTCAGGATACTTGCTGTCCATCAGAACAAAGCATTATTGCAGATAAGCTGATGAAGACCAGTGCAAATCCTTTCAAATGGATCTGTGTGCATCCATTCACATGAGATTATAAACAGATTCTACTCCAGGGCTCCATGCAAACAGCCCTGAAAACAGATGCTGTTTTCATTCCTGTGGAAGAGAACATTTCAGCCTGCCTTTCCACAGATATCGAAGGTCGTTCAAAAGATTCGGAAGGACTCCCCAAACATAATTAGGGTGACCTGCTTTTAGTCCATGCAGCAATGGTTCTCCCTTCTATTAGAAATGTGAAATGGCAGTTACTACAGGCTTCTTCACAAATGGGACATGCTCACACAAGACAGGAGTTGTTTGATACACCCCATCCTGAAACTTCCTCAACTGGCTGACTGGATGATAGAGTTTTAATACCTTTTAGGCACCAGTTTCCTGAGGACATGCAGCTGGTACTAAAGGAGGCAAAGAAACCTACTACTAGAAAATCATATGTGGGTAAGTGGATGATTTTCTACGTGGTGCCAAACTAATTATCAGAACCCTTTTAAGGCCCATTTGCCTCTGGCTCTTCAATATTTGTGTGAGTTTTTATCCTCTGGCCTTTCTTACTCTTCTGACAAGACTCACCTTTTAGCCATCTCTGCTTGTCAGCGCATAGATCCCCCTTTCTACCCAGCATCAGGTCAAACTGTTTGTAACAGGGATTCTATATATCCATCCACCTTAAAAACAGGTTGTTTCTTCTTGGGATTGCAATTTTCTTCTAGAGAAACTTGCACTTTTTCCATTTGAACCTAATCCAAGGTGACCATTTTGTTACAAGACCTAAACTGGGACACTTGAGTGCCGCCCCGGGAAGCCAGGTCTGCAGTCCTATTCTCCCAGCCTCCATGGGAGTGGAGATAGGGCAGGTATGTCATCTTGCACAGGGCCAGCCAGGTTGGCCTCCCGTCCTTCACCAGGCACTGTGGGGATGCCACTCTGTGAATAGCACCACCCAGGAGGCAAGAGGCCACATGCCAGGAGGCTTGAAGCGATGCTCATTCATCGGCACCTGGCATTGTGGGGGTGAGAGACTGAGGTGTGCTGCAAAAAGTGAAGTGATGGGGGACCCAAGGCCATCTCCCCTGTGAGTTTGAATGTCCTAGCTGCAAGGCAAAGTGGAGAACCGATGTCACGGAAGTCTGGATGAGGGACTGTCTGAAGCTTCATGGCCAAGCAGAGTTCCATGAGGCTGGGAAGATCCCCTGAGAGGCTCCAAGAGCACACATGACACTGCATGATTTGGCAGCAGTTAGGAGCTATGTAACCCTGGAAAAGAGCTCTCTCTCCTGGGTAGAAGTGGAATGCCAGAGGGGGTCGGTCCCGATGGAAGTCTGGAAGGGAGAGAGAGAGGTAGAAAGTGATTGGTATAGGACAGCTCTCGCCTGGGTGAGGAGGTACAGACCATGCCCCCCCTCTGGGACAGAAGTCTGGAAGGGGGAGAGAGGTGGATAGTAGCAGAGCTGGGCAAGCTCCTGCCTGCGTGAGGGGGGTCAGGCAGAGATCCACACAATGGAAGTCCTTAAGGGAGTGCTAGGGCAAACAGCAGTGAGGCTTGGAGAGCTCCTGCCTGGGAGAGCGAGGTCAGGCACAGCCTCCCATGATGAAAGTCCTGAAGGGAGCAACTGGTGGACAGTGAAGGGGCTTGGAGAGCTCCTGCTTGGTGAGTGGGGTCAGGCAGAGCTCCCCATGATGGAAGTCCTTGAGGAAGCGCCAGGGTGGATGGCAGAGGGGCCTGGAGATCTCCTGGCGGGGTAAAGACATCCAACTTCACCCCATAACCGACAGTATCCTTGAAAAATCTCAAAGTCCCCAAAGCTGTTCTAGATGGAAAGCAGGGGGACTGTAAAGTCTTCATGAGAGAGGATCTGCCTGTCAGCGGCCGACGGGAGTTCCAGAGGTGCGGATGGGATCGGAGGGTAGCTCCCCTGAGAGGGTCTAAGGGCATGAACGATTCGGCATGATTTGGCAGCCTGCAGGAGACATGCAGGCAGCGGAGTCCCCTGACATGGGGGGCCGCGGTTGGGGAAGGTATCTTGGCCAGGTTGAAAGGGAGTACTGTAGGGTTTGGCCCTGACAGAAGTCAGTATGGGAGCGCCAGGTAGATGGGTGTAGGGCCTGGAGAGCTCCTGCCTCGGTGAGTGGGGTCAGGCAGAACGCCCCATGATGGAAGTCCTTGAGGGAGTGATTGACTGGTGGCAGGGCCTGGAAGACTTCTGCCAGAGCCAACCTTATCCCATACCCAATGGCATCCCTGAAAAATCGCAAATTCCCCAGAGCTGCTTAGGATGGGAAAGCAGGGGACCTAGCCACCCTGGGAAGCCAAGTCACCATTCAGACTGAGTGGGTCTAAACTGGGACATTTCTATGTCCCAGACAATGTTTGGGATTTCGGGACAGAAACTTGCAAATTGGGACTGTCCTGGAAAAACTGGGGCTGTTGGTCACCTTGACCTAATCACCAGGCTGATTTGACGTTCTTAACTTCAAAAGCAGTGTTTTGCTTATAGCTCTGACCTCTGCATGAAGTACCTTGAATTACATTTTACTCTTATGGTTAGTCACCCCATCTCATTTTTCATAAAGACAGACTATCCTTGAGAACAAGTCCTTCTTTTATGCCTAAAGTGATTTCAGAGATTATTTTGAGTTAAGTTATTCATCTTCCTGCCTTTTTTCCAGATCTACAAAAAAGAGCATAAAGAATTATGTACAGACTGGATTTCCACAGACAGCTCACAGAACTAAAACCTTCAGTAGTTTGGATCAGCTGTTTATGAAGTTAAGAGAAAAGGGCAGCACGCATACACTTTCTAACTGGTTGTCTCATGCTATTGTTTTTCTGTTATTCTCACCATAAGAAGTCACTTCCTGGCAAGGTCAGAGTTCAGTCTATCAAGGCATTGGCTTCTTCTATGGATTTTTTGAAAGGGGTGGACTCTAAAAGTGTTCTAGAGGCAGTAACGTAGTAATCTGTGCATACTTTACAGAGCATTACAACTTAAGATTATTTTTCCAGATCTAGGTTTTGCTAGGGCTGTTCTTCAGGAGCTCCTGGACTTTGACCTTTCTCCCACTTCCCTTTTTAAGTTCTGGTAAATTACCCCCACAGTTTAGATTATTGTAGCAATGTTCTAATGATCAGCATAGTACAGGTGTGCAAGTTATTTTATCCTAATAGTATATATTCATATAGATCACTGTTGCATTAAGGGCACCCGCCTTCCACCCCCCTTGTTGTTATATTTGTTGCCATGGTTTGGTTACTTGTATTTACCATTTTTTATCATTTACCCAAATCATAGGTCTTTAGTCACCCTTATTGTCAGGCAAAAAGCTCTGAAGGCTTGGCACCCTAACCACTGATGTCCACAAGCTTTTCAGTAGTGAGTGCACATTGAAGGTGTCCAAGAACACTGTATGCTGGTCAGTTGTCATGTCTTGGTCAGGATATGACCTGTACAGCTTAGTGTTCAACAAAAGCAAACTCTTCAAGCATCTACTGTTATGATGTGTTAACTTACACAACTGTACTATCTTAAAGCAATGAAGACTCATTAAACTAACTTAATAAAGGTAGTCTTGTTACTATACTCCTGCAGAAGCTGGACTAAAAAGCATCAATGAGTCCATATTCTTCTAAGTGAAGTAGAAGCTCTGCATAAATTATCTTCTCTAAAATATTTTTCAGATATGATAAGCTTCAGAAATAGGAGAAAATTATAAGGATCACTGGAGTCCATTGATGTTATCTGAGGGCCAGAATAACAAAGGCCTCCTTTAAAAAATGATAGAAACACTACAGCCTTCAAGGAGGACTCCAAAACATCTGTTAAATGACTTGGTCCAGAATATCCAGGAAAGCAGTAAATAACATGGAAAGTCATGAGTCCAGTTGTTGAGCTCTAAAGACCATGCTCAAACTCATAGAGACAACCTCACCATAATTGGAACTCAAAGGCCGTTTCAGAAATGGAGGGGAAATCTCTGACTCGGCCAGAGTAGCAACCTTGGAGTCAGGGGGTACAGCTTTTAATCTAACAGTGACTGTCTTATCTGAAAGGAGAAGTTAACTCAGACCTCTTTGGATGTAAAATCTGTATGGCTGTTAAGACAATCTGGTCTGTACATCCTGACCATGACCCAGATGAACATGGCCATTTAGTTTGGCACTACAGGCATCTCCCTGGCCAGAAAGGCTGGCCACCTTTTGAAGATCTTTGACTGATTATAAACATGATGCTCATCCATTTCAAATGCATCACTTCACAGGCCAGCACTCTTCCAATGACATTCTAACCTTTATCCCTACCTTTTCAGGAAAAGGTACTCAAGGTCTGCTCATGGCACCCATGTCATAAGGGAAAGAGAAGTACATAAGAATGTGCTACTGACTCCAAATTACAGTCTGTTGTTAGTAATTTACTAATTCATCCAGACTCCCACTACTGCCCTGCAGAAGGAAGTGATGGAGTGCTGATGAAGATAAAGACAGTGAAACCTTACTCTAACCTTGACACTCCATCAGCTCAAGATTGGGTGGAGTGAAAAGGATACTAGAAGATACAAAGTAGACCAAGAAGTAATCACACCAGAAGACACAATTCCACCACCAGTCACTGGTCATCATATCCAAGAAGTATATCAAGTCAAGACTGTACCCAACATGTTGGGTTGTAGGGGTACCACCTAAACAAATGTGTCCCTTCATAATACAGGGTAATTTCTTTATTAGAATCACTGACTCCTCTTCAACCCAAACAATGAAATTAATAAGAATCACGGAATTTTGGAGACTTCCGAGATGGCTGCACACTGATGAAGAGGTTAAGTACAGCTCTCCCATTGTAAAAACTGTAAATGTGAAAAAAGCCAGTAAAATCTATCACACTGGATAAAATTCAGCTATTGCTAGTAACGGCTTTGCACAGATGCCAGCAAAGAAGGCATTCAAAGAAAGTAACAAAATCAACCAGGTAAAATAGAACAGAAGACTCTAGCTAGGAAGAATCTTGCAGCTGTTGAGCAAACAATTGTTCAAGTTTCAGGTTTGGTACAGGAGTTGGCTTACAATAATTTTACAGGAAAAATAAATCACATGCACGCTGGAGAATTTAAAATAAGCACTGAATGAATATCTACAGGCAAATAATAAAAGGCTGGAAAATAGAGACTGTAACTAGCTATTTAGATGAGCTGATAAAACTGCAAAAAGCAGGAAGTTTAAATGAAGGCATGCCTGGCTGAGCATGAGGACTTTCAAGAAAAGCTGTTCCAAAAACAGAGTTAAAAGAATGTAAACAGAAAAACAGATTTCCATTGTACCAGAGAGATACAAGGAGGAGATTTATTAGTTTTATGTAAGTACAGATGAGGAAGAACAATAATGTTGCTCCACAGCAGAATTTATTCATTGAAAGGACATATCATGCGTGTGCTTCAAACCTGGCTGAGAGAACAGTCAGGGCCATTACTAGTAAAGAGTCCATCATATCAGCAGAAGAAATTGCTCCTGACAAAATTGTGGATGAAATGAAAAGTATTAAAAATTGAGGACAATAAAATATTTATAGAATATCGGGAAAAGAGAGAATAAAGTTTATCTCTGCAGTCAGGGAATGTCAAGATGGAGGTCTGAGATTTAAGGTACTATATCCAGCAGTCTTCAGAATATTTCTTTCTGGAGGATCAAATACATTTCTTAGATTTAGAACAGACTACGGAGGAAACAAAAAAGTGTAATCATTAAAACCTGAGCCAGCAAGCACAGGCAGACTATGCTTCTCATTTTTCTGATAATAACAAAGCCAGTAGAGAGGCTTTGCCAGTGAAACTGTCTCCATTGTTCCAAAGGAAATGCTTGAATGATAGAAAAAAAAAGCACAACAGCTAACTAGAAGAATCAGGAGTACTTTAGATTTGAACCAGAGACTGTATTTTTTTAACACTTTTATTGAAATATCACTTATGACAACACCAGCAGCATTGTAAAAATGAGTGAATAAATGCAAGATTGTAACACATCTCTCCCGTTGCATGTAAGCCCCCCTCCCCCCCCCCCACTTAACTAGGGTTAAAAGTATTCCTGGTGGGCTGGTGCCATAAAGTCTGCTCTTCAAATATTCCCTTGCAACTAAACAGCTTTTTAGTTTTAGCACTCAAATCTGTTTCTTTGAGCTCAGCACTTGTTCAGAACTCATTGTAAGCACTAAATAAGTTACAAATTACTACAACACTCAACTTTCCTCACTTGTCTAGAGGAAAACAGTTTTTAGTACTTAATAAATAAGAACCTATTCAGGCATGTCTAAAGGGCAGCTCCCAGTGTTTTCTCCTGTCTCCCTGATGAATCTGGGCATCTTGGGACAATGCAGCAATTGCCTCATGTACACAGACAACCCTCTCCTCCTACCACCCAGCACTATAACCTGTGAGAGATGCACTTATATAGCCTAACTGGAAGCAAAGCTCTCTTCACCAAAGACTGGACTAGACAGTCAAGAGGAGAAGGTAAACACTTGAACCGCACCACACTCATCATATAGTCTTTTAAAACCTACACCACCAAAACACGCACACAGAAGCACAAAACACACACCTACATTCGCGGAGGCTCTCAGTAAAAATCTGCCCAAACAACCGAGACCTCCAAAGCAGAAATGCAGGCAACCTCCACCACCCAACACAACCCAAATGACACATAGCCCACATACTCAGTGTGCCACTCAACTACAGCCCATAAGGCACAACGTACCCAACACTCTAGTCATAGGTGACTCTGTAGTCAGGCACACTGATGTTCCACTCACCAGGCTAAACAAAGAAAAAGTTAATATCAGCTGCCTGTCGGGTGCCAGGATCCGACACACAACGCACGCACTCAGGTCACTCCACAACAAGTACAAATATGACTCTGTCATTGTCCATGTTGGTGTGAATGACCTGAGACATACCTCCCTGGACTACATGAAATGAGACATGGAAGAGCTCTCCGATCTTGTAGCCGAGGCAGCTATGACCCTAGCCCTGAGTAGCATCCTGCCATCACCCAGAGTGATACCACAGTATAAGGACAAAATTATTGACTTTAACAATTGGCTAAGCTTCTGGTGTCATTCTAAGGGAATCCAGTATCTGTCTGCCTGGGATGACATGATCGACAAACTACGCTGCTTTGCCAGAGATGGCCTGCACTTGTTGCCCTTGGGATTCCAGATACTGGCAAAGGCTCTTGCCACCCCTATAGTGCCTTTTTTAGGCAAGGTTCAAATGACAAATTCACCACAGTAACGGGTACAAGCAAGCAAAATCTGAGGGTAATGCTACTCAGTGCTAGAAGTCTAAACCTCAAAATGCACTCAGTCGAGGCACTCCTTAAAAAGGAGAACATTGACATCTGTGAAGTGACAAGAGAACTGGTTCACCCCTGCATTACCAGGCTGTAATTCATACCACACCTTTTGGCCACCAAACCCTGACCAAAACACTAAAGATGGGGACGTGTCCATATTCATTAAGGATATCCACACCTCCAAGCTAGTTGCTCAGCATAATGCATCCGAGATTATCCAAGTTCAACTAACTCTGGGCAAAACTGCAATCCAGATTGTAGCTTGCTACAGACCCCCCACCATGCCCCAGAATTCCCACTCCTCTTTTCTTGATACACTGGAAAATATTAAGGTACAACCCAACACTCTAATAATGGGTGATTCCAACTACCCTACCATTAACTGGGATAACTACTCGTGTACCAGCACTTTTGCTCAACGTTTTCTGGAAATCATCAATTCCAATGTCTTGGATCAACTTATTCAGACCCCCACCAGGGGCAGCAATATCCTAGACCTGGTCTTCACCAACATGGGCGACCGGTGTTCCACACCAGAAGTCAGCTCCGACCACAAGCTAATCATCCTAGACATCCACATCCCGCTCCCACCCCCCATTAGGAAAACAACCGTAAAAAATTTCTCCAAAGCCAACTTCACGCTTCTTAAGACAGAAGTGGCAAACTTCACGACACCCATGCAGATGGACAATAGAGGTACGACTGCTGAATCCTACACAAATTCACTTTATAAGCACCTACACGAGTGCATGGATCATGATGTCCCTAACAGAACCAAGATGCTATCCTCCAAAGAAAGGAAGCCAGTCTGGTGGTCTTCTGTCATAAACAAACTCTACAACAGAAGAAAGAAACTGTTGCAAAAAAAGAGTAAAATTCCACGATTGGAGAAACTCCCTGGTCAGCCTCAGTAAGAAGCTGAGATCCCTCATAAAATCCTCCAAAGCTAGTTATGAAAACAAAATTGCCACTGATTCTAAAGACAACCACAAAGCATTCTATAGCTATATCAAGAATCTCAATGGCAACTCTCAGATCTGCTCTGAATTACAGCACAATGACACTAAATATACAGAACCAACTGATATTGCCAACATCCTGGCAGATAGGTTCAGTGCTAACTTTACCCCCCTCTCACTCCCTAAAGGGCCCATCTTTATACTGGAAGAATGCAAAGTTCCTGTAATCATGGCTGCACAGGTAAAAACCTCACTCTCCAAAGCCAAGAACAAAGCATCCATGGTACCGGACAACATCCCAGACTGCCTTCTACATGAACTACAGAATGAACTTGCACCCCACCTAAGTACCATGTTCAATCATAGCCTCACCTCAGGCTTTGTCTCCATTGAATGGCGCACCACAACGGTTATCCCACTCCACAAAGGGGGGGGCCACAACAGACCCCGGGAACTACCACCCCATTAGCCTGATGAGCCTGGTCTGCAAGGCAATGGAACGTATCATCATGGAACTCATAAACAAAGACATTGGAGATCTCCAAACTCTGGACCCCACACAGTTCGGGTTTGTAAAAGGCAGATCATGTCTCCTAAACCTGATAGAGTTCTTTGAAGTAGTCACCAAAGTCATAGATGAGGGTAAGGTGTTTCACACAGCCTACCTAGATCTCACCAAGCCTTTTGACACCATCCCCCACTTTGGAATTATAGATAAACCCACTAAACTAGGTATAAATCCCTATGTCACAAGATGGGTTGCCAACTGGCTTACTGACAGAACCCACACTGTGAAAGTAGCAGACTCCAAATCAGACTTCAGACCAGTGACAAGTGGAGTATCACAGAGTTCAGTCCTGGGTCCTCTCCTGTTTTATATCTACTTCTCTGAAGTACAGGCTAACACAGGTCTTTGGCTAACTAAATTCGCAGATGACTGCAAACTAGGAGCCATAATCGAAACTCCTAACGGTGTGGACATCCTACAAAAGGGCCTCACTGAGACAGATGCCTGGTGTCAAAACCATGGTCTCGAGCTCAGTGCCAAAAAGTGCATTGTCATCCCCTTTGGTAAAAACTCTGTACCCATGAACTACCACATAGGTGGTAGTCTACTTAACACCGAAAGTGTGATAAGAGACTTTGGAACACAGGTGGACAGTAGTTTCTCCTTTGATAACCACATCACCACAGTGGTCAGGAAATCCTTCTATGTGGCACACCTCATCACAAAAGGCTTCTCATCCAGAAAAAGAGAGGTCATTGTTCCCCTCTACTCATCACTCATTAGACCCATTAATAGAGTACAATGCCCCTTTTGGTATGTACCTCACAAGACATCTACAACAACTGGAAAGGCCGCAACAATACCTCACAAAGAGGATGACTGGTCTCAAACAGATGCCTTATGCAGACCGACTAAAAAAACTCCAGCTTTACTCTGTCACATATCGCCTACTTAGAGGCGATTTCTGCCTAACATACAAATCTATGTCAAACCCAGAGCTGTTGGACATGCTCCACTTAAAGAAATCCCAATCCCTGTGAGCTACATGCTACATGCTCTAGGGACCTAAATCTTGTCACCACAATAAACAGAACTTGCTGGAGGGATATATTCCTGTCCCAGAGACTTCCCATACTCTGGAACAGACTACCTATCTATGTCTAACTGAGCTCCTCATTAGCAGTCTTCAAGAAAAATCTTGATGATTGGATGGGTAATAGGAAATTCACCCTGAGGATCACTTCTGTGGTTCTGCATGACAGGGGCACAGGAAAATAATTTTCTTGGGTGGCGAAAGCCAGGGTACCTTTTTGGTTAGGCTTATATAGGCCCTAGGGCCAATAGCCTAGTACTTACCTATGAACCAGTATGTATAATGTAGCTTTGCAAGATGAAATGGATGAAAAAAACAGGAATTTTGTTGACTGTGTTAAACAGGTGAGTGAACTGTAAAGTATATACTGCTCTTTATCTCATTTTTAGAAGGACACTGAAAGGACTTTAGAAGAAACTGTAAGCAAAATAGTTCCTGTTTTTATTAATGTATGTATAAAACTCCATGATATAAATTGCCTGTTACAGTGTAAAGCAATTTTGTATATAGTGCAATCAAGAATGTTTTAAATATGAGGTGTGTAGAGTCTTTTTAGTATCTGCTGTATATGCAAAAGATATTAAAGCCAGAAAGTATTTTTCTTAGTTGTAATGTGCCCATGTTTTACACAGTCACAAGGTAAGAAAGGCTGGAAAGAAACAAATTAAAGTTGATATGGTGTTGTGACCTTGAGCTACTGGGGTGACAGATGTCTATCAATAAGATTATATGTTGAGTTAAATAATTATCTTCCTTGTTTTTACAGGAGTAGCTGTATAGATACATGTTCTTGGTTTAAGCTATAGAATATTTTTAAATACATATGTATATAAAACAAGACAAAATGACAAAAGACATAATTGTGGTGTTCTTCTATTTGCAAGCTGTTACATGCTTTTCTGTATTAGCACTTTCTCTCAGTGGATGACAAAAAGTCTACAAGTGCAAGTAGTTAACTATGAGAAATATGAAGAGTATGTAATCAATGATTCATGCATAGTTACTAGTTTTTTTCTCATTACCAACTGCTTTTATTTGGAGACGTGCAGGTGAAAGCAATTAATTATGAGATCTCTGAATACTCTGTGTCAAGATAAATGCATCAGATACAGTATAATTAAAATTTATTTAAAGGTACGTTTTCAAGAGAATTTTGAAAATGAGGGACATGAATAGGTCATATAGGTATTTCTCTCCCCAGCAGCCTTAGTACTTTAATGCATTTAATACAACAGTGTACAAGGTACTTTGTTTACTTTAAGATAGCCAGTATACTTTTTCTACTGCTAAAAGAAGTCTGTTTACTGAAAACATGCAAGCTGCTTTTTACATGTAGGAGGGGAAAAGATATAAGAAAATAGCAGAACATATCCTGCAGGACCAACTTCCGCAAAGGTAACCTTAATTTTATAATAGGTAATGTCCATGGATGCAGTCACTGATTTGGGGCATCTGGTCTTATTTGGAGGGGTAACCCTCATTATTTGAAAATCTACATAGGTTTGTGTTTGTTATAAGTTAAAATAGGATGGGTGTCTGAAATTCTGTGTAGTTCTGTGTGAGTGTTTTCATTGAAAAAAAAAAGTTTTGAAAAAAGTGTCATAGGTTCAAATTGAGATGAGAAGAAGCAACTTACATAAGCGATCATCCTGTGTTCTTCTAAACTGAAGGTTGGAAATATACATTCGAAAGAACTGTCATGTGCAACAGTTAGGTGTAATAGCTTTCTATCATAATGGCTACTATGCCCTTATGGAATGTAAATGGCCTTACAAGTATATATAGTATGCAAAGATTATAGACCTATGGTAAGAAAACAATGTTGCTTTTGAGACATTTAGGTAGAAATGAACATGTGAATTTGATAAAGAAAGGATTTCAAGGTGCATAATCAGTTATATATAAGTGACAAGGGAAAGGGGGAGTACCAATACGCTGTGCCTGAGAGATACCAGTAGTGATAGAAGAGGAAAAGGCAATAATGGTAGATTTGTGATAGTAAGGAGTTGTTGGCAGGGGAGGAGGATTACACTGGTATGTATTGATAGTCCATGTAAAACAGCTGTTATGGAGCATAAAAGATTTTTGGAGAAATCAGTTTTCAGCAGGAAATTGTATTTATAGGTAGGGGACAGAACTTGATTGCAGTAATGAGGATGTATCAGGGGGTCTAAGAATGGAAAATATAACAAAATGGATAGAGTTCTGAAGAATACATAAAAATATTTTGTATGGAAGATGTGAACTAAGTTGTAGGAACTCAGATAAAATGTATGTATTATTCCCATGTTATTCCCCAAGGTACAGTAACTGGACTAGACTGGATAGAAAATAAACAGGAGTGTATGTTTTTAATGGAAATCTTTGACACATATCCAGTAACTTGTAGATCATTCACTGGTAAAAAACTAAGATAAAGATACAGAGTAATGAAGTAAAAATGAGTCACTGGCACTTTCCTACTAAAATGTTAAAAAAGCAAGAATATATGGAATGAGTAGTGGAAGTGAGTTGAGATAGAAATTTCTTCATTTGGGGTAACTAGTGAATAGGATAAAATGATAATGGAGTTTAAAACAGGGTAGAGGTAAATAGGAATTATTTAGAGGGGTCAACAAATGTTACATTATTGCAAGATAAGGGTAATTTCAAAGGGCAAAAAGAGGAGCAAGTGTAAAATGCTAAAGTGGTAAAACATGACTATTTGGAAAGTATGCATTAGTTTAGAAAGGTGTCTGTTGTAACTATTATTCAATAACTCTAGAGCACAATTTTTAATACAGTGTCTTAGACAAAAGAAAGTTGAAAGGGTTGTCACCTGATTGGAAAAATAACCAGAGATCACAAATAGGTATTTGAGATATTTTGGGCATTTTATGAAAATCTGTATAAAGAAGCGGAATGTGGAAACATAAGAAAGCCATAACTGGAAATATTTATTGGAAACTTAATTATGCCAAGGAAAATGAGGCTGAACAATTAATAGCTAAGATAGGCAGAGGTGAGATAAAAACATTGAAATATAATCAGTAAACTAGGAAGTCTCCAGAAGGATACAGTATTCCTGTGGAAGTTGGAAGTTGGGAGGGAAGAAAATTGCAAAGATCTGAAAGGTTTTTTTTAACATTATAAAAGGGGTATGAGTACCAGGATGTTGTTTTCTTTAGCACTCTGCTGTCACTCCTCTTGTTCTCTGAGATTCCCCTTATTTTGCAATACTTTAATTTTTGTCAGCCCATCTAATTAATTCTTGTTACTTCTTAACCATATCTCTTTTTCTTTATTTCCACTGTATTTTTAATCCCCACATTAATTTTATCCCACTCATTAGGTACAACTTCTGAGGATGTTTCTGTCTTCCCTAATAACGCTCGAATAATTTCCACTACCCATTCCTTAAATTCCTCTGTTTTTGGCAGGTAGGTGGAGAAGTGCCAGTGTCTCATTTTTACTTCATTACCCTGCATTTTAATCTTAGTAGTTATTGGCACATGATCTGTAGTAGTTATTGGATGTGTCTTGAAGGTTTCAAATAAATGCATATGTTCCAGTGAAATATAATTATTGTCATCATCATCATCTTTCAGCTTTTCCCGTTAGGGGTCGCCACAGCGGATCATCTCTTTCCATTTTTTCCTGTCCTCTGCATCTTGCTCTGTCACACCAACCGTCTGCATGTCCTCTCTCACCACGTCCATAAACCTTATCTTAGGCCTTCCTCTTTTCCTCTTACCTGGCAGCTCCATCCTTAGCATCTTTTTCCCAATATACCCATCATCCCTCCTCAGCACATGTCCAAACCAACGCAATCTCGTCTCTTTTGCTTTGTCTCCAAACTGTCCAACATGAGCTGACCCTCTAATATACTGATTCCTAATCCTATCCATCCTAGTCACACCGAGTGCAAATCTTAACATCTTTAACTCTGCCACATCCAGCTCTGACTCCTGCCTTTTTATCAATGCCACTGTCTCCAACCCATATAACATAGCTGGTCTCACTACCCTCTTGTAGACCTTCCCTTTCACTCTTACTGGTACCCGTCTGTCACAAATCACTCCTGACAGTCTTCTCCACCCATTCCACCCTGCCTGTACTCTCTTCTTCACCTCTCTTCCACATTCACCATTACTCTGAACTGTTGATCCCAAGTACTTAAACTCGTCCACCTTTACCAACTCTACTCCCTGCATCCTCACCATTCCTCTACCCTCCCTCTCATTTACACACATATATTCTGTCTTAGCCCTGCTGACCTTCATTCCTTTGCTCTCTAGAGCATATCTCCACCTCTCCAGAGTCTCCTCAACCTGATTCCTACTCTCACTACAGATCACAATGTCATCTGCAAACATCATAGTCCACGGGGCCTCCTGTCTGATCTCATCGGTCAACCTGTCCATCACCACTGCAAATAAGAAAGGACTCAGAGCTGATCCTTGATGTAATCCCACCTCCACCTTAAACGGATCTGTCACTCCCACTGCAGTCGTCACCACTGTCACACTACCCTCGTACATGTCCTGTACCACTCTTACATACTTCTCTGGCACTCCCGACTTCCTCATACAATACCACAACTCTTCTCTAGGCACCCTGTCATATGCTTTCTCCAAGTCTACAAAGACACAATGCAACTCCTTCTGACCTTCTCTGTATTTCTCCAATAACACTCTCAGAGCAAACATTGCATCTGTAGTGCTCTTTCCTGGCATGAAACCATACTGCTGATCACTAATCATCATCTCCCTTCTTAACCTAGCTTCTACTACTCTTTCCCTTAACTTCAAGCTGTGACTGATCAATTTTATCCCTCTGTAGTTACTGCAGCTCTGCACATCACTCTTATTCTTAAAGATAGGTACCAAAACACTTTTTCTCCACTCCTCAGGCATCCTCTGACTTTCCAAAATTTCATTAAACAATCTAGTTAAAAATTCCACTGCCATTTCTCCTAAGCACCTCCATGCTTTCATTGGTATGTCATCTGGGCCAGCAGCCTTTCCATTCTTCATCCTCTTCATAGCTGTCCTTACTTCCTCCTTGCTAATCTGTTTCACTTCCTGATTCACTATCCCCACATCATCCAACCTTCTCTCTCTCTCATTCTCTTCATTCATCAGCCTCTCAAAATACTCTTTCCATCTACTCAACACACTCTCCTCTCTTGTGAGTACTTTCCCTCACTATCCTTTATCACCCTTACTTGCTGCACATCTTTCCCAGCTCTGTCCCTCTGTCTAGCTAATCGGTACAGGTCCTTTTCTCCCTCTTTAGTGTCCAATCTCTCATGCAACTCTCCATACGCCTTACCCTTAGCATTCACCACCTCTCTCTTTGCCATGCGCCTCATCTCCTTATACTCATGTCTACTTTCTTCATCTCTTTGACAATCCCACTTCTTCTTCACCAGCCTCTTCCACTGTATACTCTCCTGTACTACCTCATTCCACCACCAGGTCTCCTTGTCCTCCTTCCTCTGTCCAGATGTCACACCAAGCACCTTTCTAGCAGTCTCCCTTACTAGTTCTGCTGTAGTTACCCAGCTATTCGGTAACTCTCCACTGCCTCCCAGTGCCTGTCTTAACTCTACCCTAAACTCCACTTCACAATCACCCTTTTTTAACTTCCACCATTTAATCCTTGGCACTGCTTTCACACTCCTCCTCCTCTTCTTGATCACCAACGTCATCCTGCAGACCACCATTCTATGCTGCTTAACTACACTTTCCCCTGCCACCACTCTACAGTCTCCAATCTCCTTCAGACTGGCCCTCCTACATAGGATATAATCCACCTGTGTGCATCTTCCTCCACTCTTGTACATCACCCTATACTCCTCCCTCTTCTTAAAATACGTATTCACCACAGCCATGTCCATCCTTTTCGCAAAATCCACAATCATCTGACCTTCTGCATTCCTCTCCTTAACACCATACCTACCCATCACTTCCTCATCCCCTCTGTTCACTTCACCAACATGCCCATTAAAGTCCGCTCCAATCACTAGTCTCCCACCCTTGGGTTCACTCACCACAACTTCATCCAACTCACTCCACAATTTCTCTTTCATCGCACACCCAACTTGTGGAGCATATGCACTAACAACATTTATAATTACACCATCAATTTCGAGCTTCATAAACATCACTCTGTCAGACACTCTCTTCACGTCTAAAACACTCATGGCATATTGTTCCTTTAATATAACCCCTACCCCATTTCTCCTGCCATCCACACCATGATAGAACAATTTGAACCCATTTCCTAAACAACTGGCCTTATTTCCCTTCCATCTGGTCTGTTGGACGCACAATATATCAACCTTCCTTCTCTCCATCATATCAGCTAGCTCTCTTCCTAAACCAGTCATACTGCCAACATTCAAAGTTCCTACCCTCACTACTACACTCCTAACCTTCCTCCTCTCTTCCTGCCTTCGGGCATGCCTTCGCCCTCCTCTTCTCCTTCGGCCAACAGTAGCCCAATTTCCGCCAGCACCCTGTTGGCTAACAGTACTGGTGGCGGTCGTTGTTAACCTGGGCCTCAACCGATCCGATATGGAAATATGAAATTTTTGCGCCATAAGTGTTGTGGCAGAATTTTTACACCGGATGCCCTTCCTGACACAACCCTCCCCATTTATCCGGCCTTGGGACCGGCACAAAGAAATGCACTGGCTTGTGCATCCCCAGTGGCTGGGTTGAAATATAATTATCGTACTTTCTGGAATAATATGTAAATTCTTTCCTAGTTCCAACTGCTTAATTCACATCTCCCATACCAAATATTTTCATAACTTTCTTCAGGAAATCTACTCTCTTTTGTTATGTTTTCCCATCTAGGTACTCCAGATACACCCTCACTATTGTAAATCAAGTTCCAATCACCACCAGTAAGTGATATTCCCTGCTGAAAGCTGATTATTTCTCTCAAAAATTTCGTAAGCTCCATAATAGCAGGTTTAGGTGGAATATAAATACATTTCAGCATAATCCTCCACCTTTGCCTTACCAGAAACGAGGTTTCCCTGAATCCAGTCTTTCCTAGACTACTGTCACCCTTTCTACAGGAGAGACCTTTACTGAGGACTTCATGGCCGCCCTCCCCATCTTCATCATTATGGTCCAGCAGATCTACCTAAAGCTTGATAGAAGCTGCTGTGGATGTAAAGATGATGATGTTCCTCTGGACTCAGATTCTTTTGGGAGTTCTCCTGGCTCTGTCTCCCATTGTGAACTGTGGACCCCATCCCTTACCTATGGCTACTCCTACACTGATCCATCCTTCAGGTTTGGGGATGCTGGACCTGAGTTTCTCTGGTTTGTTTCCGTCATACCTGAAGTTGTGGTCTTCCTTGACATGGAATCATCTTAGATCCAACTTACTCTGCTTTCACTGGAGCTGGATGGATCTTGGAGCTGAGTCTGGGCTAAGGGTTTGACTCTGAAGGTTTCAGAGCCATCCCTTCCCCTCAGAGCCTCTGCATTAAATATCTTGGCTCTGGCTTTGCCCTTGGATTAGAGTCAGAGTGGTGCTCTTGGTCATACTGATGTGGCAGATTTGACTCCTACTGGGGTGGTCTTGGGTTCACCGTAGGCATCTGCCTTTGAGGCGGTGAACAGAGCTCTCTCCAAGGCGGTCATGGCTCCACCAGCTCCACAATTGATAGATCTGGGTACTGATCCTGCACAGTTTATCCCGTCAGGACAGTCACTTCACACTAGCCTCGAGAGGTTCCTCATTTAGGACACCCTTCAGTATTCTGAGCCCTCTTTGCAACTTTCCCTGTGGACATTCCTGTGAAGCATAAGTGTAAGAAGAGGCACATTGCCTCTCCCCTAGAAGTCTCTGACAGAAGGCACAGATTTTCATGAAGGGGAGGGGTCCCCCGATAATTCCTTGAGGACGTCTCATTCAGGGAGATCCTCTAGCTTCTCAGACAGACAGGAGGTTGGTCTTCTGTAGCCCCTTCTCTGGAGGAATATGGGATCCTTGAGACTTTTGGTTCTGGCTCAGCTACTCCATGGGTGTTTCCCTTGGCTGAATGAGATAGTCATTTTAATTGCTGTCCTGGTATAGAAGGAACCAGATGTTACAAAACCATTCCCCAGAATGTCTGACAAATACCTTGTTGCACCTAAAGACTGCTGTCACTGTAGGGAAGGCCTGGCGTTAGATGCCATGGCAGTGGAAGCAAAGGACCTTATTTGCCCATCCACCTAAAAGAAAATTCAGGGCTTTAGACAGGCTTGGGAAGCAAGTTTATGCTTCAGCTGCCTTTGCATTTAAGGTCACAGAATTATTTAGGCATGCAGAAAGAAATAATCCAGCACCCCGAGTAGGTGTAGCAGAATAATCATTTATTGTGAACCAGACCGGTTTCAGCAATTTGCTTTCTTCAGTGGTATGGTCATGATACTTCAACAGACCCTATTTATAGAAAATGCAAATTAAATGATATGACATCATTTCCTGTTTATATAAATCTTAAAAAAATAATAAATCATGACCAAAAAAGTGAAAAGATCTAATGAGACAATGGAAAAAAGTTTAGAAAAAACCATAGACCATCACAATTTCACACTGACGTATATATAAAAAGCAGAATGTAAAAAACATTATTTTCAAATAATAATAAACATATTGGACGTGATATATATGTCAAAAGTAGCACACATATGTATATTATAATATTAAACTTAATGGTAATAGATAGTTCATCATAATTTATCATTGAGACCTGGCGGAAACAAACCACCTAATTTGACTATCCATTTTGTTTCCTTACTATCTAACAGTTTGTGCCATCCTGTTTTAAAAGCTCGATTGCCAACAATCTTGTCAATGCAGATAAAGGAAAAATGAGCCGTTTTGTGTACAAGAGTATGTTTATATAGAGCATTGGTAGATCTTGCATTTCTTATATCTCCTAGGTGCTCCGATATACGAATACAGAACTGTCTAGATGTTTGCCCAATATAGAAAGCCCGGCATGTGCATGTGGCTAAATAAATCACCCAGTCCGTGCTACAATTGGCAAAATGATTGATGTTAAATATCTTGCCTGTATTCTTACTGGTGAATTCCTTGGTTGTGAATATATATTTACAGAAAGAACAATGACCACAAGGGTGACAGCCAATTAATTTATCTCCTGATAGAGTAGTCTGAGTCATGGAAACATCCTGAGGTGTGATTCTTTTAAAATGTGAGAAATGTGATCCCAGAGTTTTACCTTTACGGTAGGAGTAAAGACATCTATCATCTAACCACTTGGCTAAGTGTGTATTAGTTTGCAAAATATTCCAATGGTTACTGATTATGTCCTGTAGTTGATAAGTATTTCTTCCAAATGTTGTTACTAGTCTAAGAGGCTGGACTGAAGAGTGAGCAATCTTATGTTTATAACCCAACAGACTGTCCCTGGATAAGTTGCTAGTCATACTAACTGCAGATTGCACATCTATTTTATTATAACCTCGCTGTATGAATCTGTTTGAGAGATCATTCTGACATTGCTGAAGATCCAAATTGGATGAACATATTCTCTTGATCCTGATGAATTGTGATTTAGGAATGTTTTTAATAATGTGTTTAGGATGAAGACTAGAAGCATGTAGAAGACTGTTGTATTGTGGATATTTTCTATGCACGGTGGAGAGAAGAGTGTTGTCCACTTCCCTGCTAATGTGGACATCCAAAAAGTCAATCTGATCTGTGTCATAATTAACTGTAAATCTAACACCCTTTCCAAACTAACCAGCAATCGTCCAGGTACCGTCTCCAAATATCCATTTCAGGCAAATAGAGATTGTGTATTTCAGTGTATATAATCTGATCTTCCACATATCCCATAAAGAGATCTGCATAAATCGGTGCAAAAGAGGCACCCATCGCCGTGCCCTGAATTTGCCAGTAACATTGGTTGTGGAAATAGAACACGTTCTTGGTTAGAACGTGTTCCGCCATACAAATAAGTAACGTGTTGAATCCTGGACTATAAAGATTGGTCTTATGCAGCCAATATTCCAGTGCCATTAGACCTGCCCAGTGTGGTATACTAGTATACAATGATGTAACATCTAACGTACACATGATCCAATTAGCTTCAAGTTGTGATTCAGAGACAATCTGGAGGAACTGCGTAGTGTCCTGCAGTCTGGCCCGTACATGTGGCAACAAGGGCTTCAAATATTGGGTCAAGAAAACTAATAGGGGTTCCGTCAGTGATCCAATGCCTGAAACAATTGGTCTGCCTGGAGGTGAAGAATGAGACTTATGAATTTTTGGCAGCAGGTACAAATATTGTTTGGCTGGGTCTTGAACAGTAAGGTGAAGTTTCATTTTCATACTGATAATACCTTCTTCAACAGCAAGTTGTAAGAAATCATCTATTTCTTTTTTGAATCTGGGGGTGGGGTCTATCGGCATATGTACATAATACTGAGTATTAGACACTTGTCTTATTCCTTCAGCCCAGTAATAACTGGATTTCATAACCACAATGGCCACACCCTTGTCCGCAGGAAGAATGGTAATGTCAGTATTATTTTTGAGATTTATGAGAGTCTGTTGTTCCTGAACATTTAAATTATTTCTGATAATGTTCCCCGTGCCCAACTTGTGGTGTAGATCTTTGAGAACAGCATTCTGAAATATGGCTACATGTTTGTCCATTGGAGGACAAAACTTGGATGGTAAAAACCTAAATTCAGTGGATCTTTGAGTAGATTCCTGTTGGTCAAAAAATATTTTTAAATTCAATCCTCTACAAAAATCTAGAACATCTGATGCAAATGTGCTTTCATCAACAAAGAAACCAGGAATAAAACCTAGACCTTTATTTAATAAAAGCTCTTCCATGGGTGTTAGTACATAATCAGAAATGTTATGTACATTCAGACAGTCTACATTCATTTGACAATTGACAAAAACAGTTCTTCTAACGTTCTTATGCTTGCGTCCCCCCCTGTGTCTATGCCTAAAGGGTGATCAGTATTGCGTACACTTTTGGGAGTGGGAGAATCTGACATATTGGCGGATTCAGTATCAGTAGTGGATGATTCTTCACCCGAACTCCTGTTGGGTGATGTCCCTCTTTTCAGTATGGATCTAGGCCGCTTTTTGCGTGTGTTTGTAAAATTTTTGGTGCCCTCTGCAAATCGTACCGCTTTGTATAACTCAAAGGGTTTACCCCTTTTATAGTCTTCCATATCTCTGGAAAATTTTTTTAATTTCTTTTCTTTAAGAGTCTTTTCAGAGGTTGAGAGTTCTTTGGATAATTTACTAAGTGATTCATGAAAGCTCAACTGGTTTTCATACAACTTTAATTCTTCACACATTTTTTGCACATCACAAAGATTGGCTTGAATGGTCCGATCATAATATGAAGACAGAATGTTGACAAACATCATGGCCGAATCTTGTTGTGCAACATTCCACTCCTTGATCAATAAATCATCTGGTTGACCAACCAAAGGTTGCAATTTAGTTCTAAGACCCCACGGGGCAATGTTCTGATGTTTATATGCCTTAAATAATCTGGAGTGCCAGATGTTGGAACGTAATGTTTTGATTTTTTTGCCAAATTGAGTAAATAACATACTACAATCGTCAACTGGATCAGATGTTCCACTAGCAGCAGATCCCTTGCTTGAATCAATCCCAAAAACATGAATGTCATCTTTATCTGCGCATAATCCATGTACCATATTATTAAGATCCATGACAATAGATTGTACGTATGTTGAAGCCAAATGTGATGTGTAATAAATCAAATTCCTGTTTATATTGGGATAATCAATCTTATACAAAAGAACCAACCTCCAAAAAAGACTCCAAAAGAAATGTCTTGACCAGTCAAGATGTTAATAATAGGTATGGGAATGCAAAAGGACCAAAAAATAACACATGAAAAAGTTTAAAATCCAGATGGCTGTATAGTGTGGTCACAACTGACAAAGGCCCCTACCAAAATGCAGCGGACTCAATAATGAGAAAGCATAAAAAATGTAACACCTGACCGTAGTGCTATGTAGGAAACCCAGAAAAATATACTATATTTGGATTGTGCTCACATAAACATTTACATAATGAGACTGAAACTACATCCGTCATGTCATATTGTTGAAAACTCACCAAGCTAATGCTGTTGTATTCATGTACCCACCTAACCATCAGAAAATTCTGTACAATCAAAAAAATGTTGAAGGCAAGGTGTGAGCAAGAAATATGGTGCTGCACAATGTATATGTATATCTTGTACAAAAAATTGTTTAAATTATTGCACAGTCAATAGCCCTAGTTATGTTGTGTCCCACTAAACACAATCATATAAAATGCAATGATGTTCAAAAGTGTAACTTGGAATTAGTATAATGCCATGGCACCTCACCCTAATATGTTGACAAAACCAATAAAAATATATTGGATCAAAGAGAAATGGTTCCCACAGATGACCCAGCATACATAGTGCTGTAACTGAAATTATAAATTACAAACAATAAAATCAACAAAGCTAATAAGAGCAGGGTAAAGCAAGGTGCTTAATGTCAGTAAGCTCTTTGTTAAACACAGCTGATAGACCAGTCCAATTCAGACCCAAGTAAAAGTAATGACGACTGAATGTCCTATAACAGTACTTGTATCCAAGAGCTCCATATGCACATTTAGACAAGGACCAATTGTTGAAAATAGCAGTATTCCCAGTCACAAAGTCCAATAAAGCCAAATATCCAGATGGTTGTTCAGAAATATCCCGGCTTGGTGACAAAATCACGTCCAAATCAATTTGTACAATGAGCTGGAAAAAATGAATTGTACCAAGAAAAAATTCACAAATCGACTAAATCTGAACCATCTGTGTTTAGGAATAATGCCCTATATATAGTTACCCTATACAATCACAATGACATAAGTTGTAGTGTTTCCTGTAGAACATGAAGGTATGCACAATTCTAATGTATAGATGCTACTTCCAATCTACACAATATTAGTTCCACAGCCCCAGACAAAGTAATGATGAAAACGTAAGAATCACATTCCCTGCATATAGCGACATGCCAAAATAACTGTCAAAAAAATTTGTTTATATTTCTTATATAAAGTTCCAAAAAAATTAAAAGTAAATGGAAAAATCAAAAAGAAACAGTACTTGTATCCTTCGAAACCGTATAAACACGTGCAACCAGGTAGACTAAGTAGCGACCAGTATGTCCAAGAGAAATCCCAATAAAGTAATCCAAAGAATGTTCTTAGTTCAGGAATCTGGATAGTCGTCGCAAGACTGTAATAATCCATATGGTTAATTGAAGAAACGACCAAGCTCAACACAAAATGGCGACCGAATACTGTGTATACGCTAAAAAACGAAAAGCCAAAACACAGTATGGCAAAAATATGTTGGATGGGCAAAGGATTGGCAAAAATACAAAAACGAAAGTGCGA
This sequence comes from Protopterus annectens, assembly GCF_019279795.1. NCBI lineage: Eukaryota > Metazoa > Chordata > Ceratodontiformes > Protopteridae > Protopterus > Protopterus annectens. Next base: position 1,699,343,076 of record NC_056737.1, on the reverse strand, counting down.
CAATCTCCACAAACCCAATAGCAACAGATGGTTTGACTGTTGTAATTCCACAAGTTGAGGGAGAAGAATCCTCACCACAGATACTGAATCCACTGCCAAGACGCTGCACCCTCAGACACCAACAGCCAACAACAAGGAACACGTGCAAAAAGAGCAGGCTAGCACATACGGTAGATGCACCGATAAACCAAGCATGAATGCAGAAAGAAATAATCCAGCACCCCGAGTAGGTGTAGCAGAATAATCATTTATTGTAAACCAGACCGGTTTCAGCAATTTGCTTTCTTCAGTGGTATGGTCATGATACTTCAACAGACCCTATTTATACAAAATGCAAATTAAATGATATGACATAATTTCCTCTTTATATAAATCTTAAAAAAATAATAAATCATGACCAAAAAAGTCTCATTAGATCTTTTCACTTTTTTGGTCATGATTTATTATTTTTTTAAGATTTATATAAACAGGAAATGATGTCATATTTAATTTGCATTTTCTATAAATAGGGTCTGTTGAAGTATCATGACCTATCCACTGAAGAAAGCAAATTGCTGAAACCGGTCTGGTTCACAATAAATGATTATTCTGCTACACCTACTCGGGGTGCTGGATTATTTCTTTCTGCATTCATGTTTGGTTTATCCGTGCATCTACCGTATGTGCTAGCCTGTTCTTTTTGCACAGAATTATTTAGCACAGATGACTAGGTTTCAGAGAGTCTTGATAAAACAGCTTTCCAAGTCTCTTTCTGGGTCCATGTTTGCAGAAGACTGAGAAACTGTGGATTTGCAGCTAGCCACCCTTCAGTCCCTGTTGAACTCCTCCATGTGACTCATATCCAGTGCAATGGGAATGTGTTTCAAGAGACACAGGACCGGGCATTACTGTAAGGAGACATGCCTGGATGCATTTGTGTGATTTTACAGAGCCCTTTAAGACTTTTTTTTTTTTTTTTTTTTTTTTATCAGTGCTGTATTTGATGTTTACACTGTTTTTAGCCCTAAGGTCAAAGACATTCCCCAGGAGTGAACAGGATGGGAAAACTCTTTCTGCTATAGGCATACGGTTTTCTACAGGGGACAGTCTATAGAAACCAAAATGGGGTAAAAAGCTGTGGTTTGGTTTCAGAAGTCACAAAGGTTTTCTCAGGATTCCTACAGAGATGGATCCCCCCCCCAAGGCAGAGGGGGTATTCTAGTGATAGACACCCTTGTGACAGAGGAGGCCTGCAAAATCGGGGCTTCATGGGTCCATTCTGTGAAAGGCATTTTCAGCACTCCTGAACAGTTGCTGGACTGCTGCACTTTGGAGACAATCAAAAGGTCTGTGTCTTTGCACCCTAAAGCCTGGACATCCATCATCAAAGATTACCAGAGACTATTTCATTCCTTTTCTATATCTACTCCTACTTTGAAAGAAACTTCCCAGTATACCACCCTCTCAAAAAAAAAAAGCAGCAGCATTAGAAATAAAAAAGTTACTAGACAAGATGGTCATCCAGGAAGTTCCACCAGACCAACAAGGGTTTGGAACTTATTTCAGATTTTTTTTAGTGCCAGAAAAGAATGATGATCTAGGCCAGTTTTGGACCTCAGCCACTTGTATCAGTATGTCAAGAACACAAAGTTCTGGATGGTCATAGTTCAATCTCTCCTCCCCCTTCTGTGGAAGGATGACTGGTTGTGCTCAATAGACCTTCAGAACTTGTACAACCACAGCCCCCTGGGTGTTCATCAGATGTATGGCAGTGGTTGTAACTCATCTGTGACTGCAAGGCTTCTGGGTGTTCCTTATCTGGACAACTGTCTCTTTACCATTTCTACTAGGTCTCTCCTAGTTCAGGCCAGAAATTATTTGCTTCAGCTGTCCTCTGACATAGGAATTACAGTGAACCAGGATAAATCACATTTTCCCAAGTACAGGTTCTGGAGTTCATAGGTAGTCCGCTGTGGTGCAGCGGTTAATGTTGTCGCTTCACAGCAAGAAATGCTCCTTTTCGATTCTCGGCTGGAGCTCCTCCTTTGTGGAGTATGCATGTCCTCCCTGCAGTCGAGTGAGTTTTAAAGACATGTAGGTAGGTACGTGTGTGTATGTGTGTGCCTTCTGTGAAGGTTGGGTGCTGGACTGGCAACTCGTCACTGTAAAAACATCACTGCCAATCAGTCTATGGACCGGTGATCCACTGTGGTGACCCCTAACCGGGAAAAGCCATTGCTTTTACAGTTTCTGGAGTTCATAGGAGCACACTTGGATACAACCATTCAAATTGCAAGGTTACCAGAAAACAGGTTAGTCAGTCTAAGAAATCAGGCCATAAACTCTTTTCCCATCAAATGCTGCCCTCCAGATTGGTTCTTTAACTTTTAGGGTCAATGGTAGCCTCCATTACTATGGTCCGTTTGGCAAAGTATTATATGAGAGTGTTTCAGTGGATACTAGCAGTCCATTGGTCTATGAGATTCTAGCCCGCAACCTTCCCAGTCCATTTAAGAAAAATCTGCAGACATTGTGTAATTTGATAGATTCAGTTTCCAGAAGATATTTAGGGACCTTCCTTTGTTCCTTTCTCTCCCAAAGCCACAGTGGCCATGGGTGCTTCCCAACTGGGGTGGGTGGTGACATCACATGGGAAAGATGGTCTAAGGCAAGTGACCATATCAGAGGCCAGTATTCACATCATTGTCTTGAAGATGAGGGCAGTCGTCCTAATGTTGCAGGCCTTTCAGGATGCTCTTCATCTAGGGATGATTTTTATCTAGACCAAAAACATGTCAGTAGTCTGGTACATCAGCAAACTAGGGGAAACACATTCCTGCTCATTGTACTAGGAAATAATGAGAGTGTAGCAATGGGCGATATCTTCCATCTGTTTTCTGATGATACACACATACTGAGGAAGACCAACATTTTATCGGACAGACTAAGCAGATCTATTCTGACACCTCATGAATGGTCTCTCATTCCAACAGTGATGACACAAATCTTTTGTTAATGGGGCCAGCCATGCTATGACCTTTGTGCTTCTCCCACCAGTTTTCAAAATGCAGCAGGTTCTTTGATGTTCTTCATGTTTCACTGTTGCAGTCATCACATTTGGGTTATCTGCTTGCAGTAGCCCTCAGTCAGCCTGATTATCAAAGCCTTGGGTCCTGAGTCGGTTGCTGTCTCATCTTCCATGACATCAGGTAGTCAGGGGTATAAAGCATGCAGCCGACGCCATTACATCAGTCTTTCTTGCCATGCGGTGCCCAAAGCAGTTCGCAAGTGCTAGTCAGCCAACTCCTGAAATTTTCGTTTTTGAGTTTCAGAACCGAAGTCTTCAACTAAGCTAAGTACCCCATTGGGGAAACTTTTTCTTTCTCTAAACCGATGTCAGTAAAAGTCAGTAATTGTATTTCTTGTGGAAAGCAAATACCTCATAAAGATTTTCATCCGTACTGTATTCCTTGCCTAGGCCCTGACCACGACGTACCTCGCTGTCGGTTTTGTGCCTTATTTAAACAACAAACTATTCGTTGTCGGTATATTTATGCTTCTAAATATTTTGGTACTTGGCTCAATTATCCAGATATGGCTTCGATAAGCCACCCGACTACCGACATTCTGAAAAAAATGCAAAGATAAAGACAGAGACAGACTGCATAGGTCCAAAGCTGCCGACGACGCTTCTCCTAAGCTAGTCGCCAGTTCACCGGTACTCAGTGAGGCGCTTTCACAGCTCCTGATACCCACTACTTCAGATTCGCAGGCCTCTACTGAGACCCATTCGAAGTCCGGTATGCCGTGAGATGCTTCAACCGTGGAACCTGCAGATGTCTCTACCTTGGATGGGTCCGGAGCCGCTGTGTAGGCACCGGCTTCTGAGGGTGTATTCAGGCCTACTGACTTGCATATTAAACTGACGCCATCTTCTTCTTCAAGGCCTAATACTCGATCCATGCCTAGAAAAATGATTCCCAGACCGCATGGTCAGGCCTCTATGCCTAAAAACAAATAAGAATGGCTGAAGACCTTATTACTTTAATCAGGGGAAGCCAACCTTCTCCCTCTAAGAGACCTAGGACTGAGGTTGCTTATGATTCTTCTGATCAGGATTCTGAAATTTCTGTTTCCTCTGATGACCAGGATTTACCCTTACCTACCGATGAGGATTCTGATGCAGAGTACTCTATTCCCTCTGGTTCCCCTCCAGAGGATTTCTCTTTTGGTGAAACCTTGCATACTCTTAGGGAGCATTTCTGCTGGGAAAGCCAGGATTACTCTGACTCTAAAAAGAGGCTTAGGGATTACTTACTCCTGCCCCAACACAGGCCTTTAGCTATCCCCCCTGTACTGGACATTGTTGATAATGCCTTTTCGGAATCTACCCTGACTCTTTACCTCCTGCTCCCAGAAAACCTGATAGATATTACAGGGTTCCTGACTCTGACAAGTTCCTTTTTTAAATTCCTACTGCAGATCCTGAGACCATTTCACAGGGACCCAAGGGCATTAAGGCTACTACTGCCAAAAATCCTACCCCCTCTGATGGAGATTCCAGGGCACTGGATAGATGGGGTAAGAAGGTATACACTTCTGCAACCTTGGATATTAGTTCCTTAAACTGCCAGTTTCGTATGTTAAAGTATCAGCAGCATATTATTGGATTGCTTAAACAGAAAATGATGTTGATTCCTGACTGTGCTGAAAATAAAGATTTACAGGATTTAATGCATTCTGCTGAACAAGTTGGAAAACATACTTTGCAATGTGGTTTTGATTCACTAGAGGCATCTTGCAGGGCTGCTGTCACTGGGTCTGTACTTAGAAGGCATACTTGGCTTAAGGAGCAATCTTTGCCAGATCATGTTAAAGCTAAGTTGCTGGATGCTTCCTTAATCCAAGACCGCCTGCTTGGCAACAAAGCAGAGGAAGTACTTAAGATGGAGGAAAAAGCTAAATCTATGCAAACTGTTAAAGATTTCCTGCAAGTACAGCCTCCCAGATTTAGTAGGCATTGGCCCTCTAAAAATTAGTTCTTTCCTGCCTCTTCCAGGCCTTCTCAGTCCAAACCCAGAACCAGCAGAACACCCAGGCTTCGGTCCCAAGGTACAGGGCTAAGCAGTGGGGGGCTCCCTCTTCCAAAGCAGGGAGTGGTAAGACTCCCCCCCCCCCCATGGTAAACTGTCTCAATGACAACTTTAAATCTTTCCAGCTCTGCACAACTGACTGTTCCCTTAGGGGGAAAGATTGTCCGGCAGGCAAATAAACTGGGAACTCATTGGGTTTTAAATGTAGTTCCCAAGGATACAGATTCCACTTTCACTCCTTACCAACCCCATGGTTGGCCAGACCTACCACCAAATCAGTGTGCAGAGGCTCAAAAGCAAATTCTCACTCTCTTAAGCATCAGGGCTATTCAGCTTGTTCCAGAAGAGGAACAGGGACAAGGTTTCTACTCAAGACTTTTCCTGGTGTCCAGAAAAGACGACTCCTGGCATCCTATACTGGACCTCTCTAGCCTAAACACATTTTTGGTGATTCCAAAATTCAAAATGCTAACTCTTCACCAGCTGCTTCCTCTGCTAGGCAAAGATGCCTGGTTGGCAACACTGGATTTAAAGGAAGCTTACCTGCACATCCCAATAAGGGAATCCTGCAGAAGATACCTATGCTTCAAAGCAAGCTACATGCACTATCAGTTCTCTGCACTGCCCTTTGGCTTATCTACTGTGCCCAGGGTATTCACAAAGTGCCTAGCCCCAGTCATTGCATTTTGCAGGCAAAGAAATATCCAAATATATCCATACCTGGATGATTTTCTAATTCAGGCAGAAAACCAGGACATACTATTGAATCATCTGGCATTTGTACAGAAATTGCTAACTTCTCTGGGGTATACTATAAGCGAAAGGAAATCACATCTTGTACCCTGCCAACAAATTGTATTCCTGGGAGCAAGCTTGAACACAACTTCCCAGATGGCTTTTCTCAAGCCAGAAAAACAAGTTCATTTGACAGCCTACTTCAAACTACTGGCCACAAAGACCCAGCTATCTGCAAGGAAAATACTGCAAGCCCTGGAGGTTCATGGCCTCCTGCATTCTACTAATTCCACATGCAAGACTGCATATAAGGAAACTACAGTGGTATCTAAAAAGCCTATGGTGTCAACATTCTCAGGACCTAGAAGCAATGATTCTTATCATTCCTGGTCTACAGAAAGAGTTCCTTTGGTGGGCAGATGCCTGTCACCAAAACAAGGGACTGCCATTCACTATTCCACCTGCCGCCCAAACCCTAACAACAGACGCATCAGACTATGCATGGGGGGGCTCACTTGGCAGGGATGTGCATTCAGGGCAAATGGAACCCAAATCAAATGCACCTGCACATCAATCTGAAAGAAATGTTAGCTGTACAGAATGCTCTGACAGCCTTCAAGGACCACATCCTTTTAGGACAATTAATGGTAAAGACGGACAACACCACTATTATGTGGTACATAAACAAGCAGGGGGAACCCACTCATACCCCCTCTGCAGACTAGCCATGGCTTTTTGGAATGCAGCCTTGAGCTACCAAGTGCACCTACAGGCTCAGTTCCTGCCAGGAAAGCTAAACACACTGGCACACGACCTAAGCAGAAATCTCATGGACCCACACGAGTGGAAACTGGAACCAAAGATATTCAACATGTTGAGAAACAAATGGGGGAGCCCAGATATAGATCTGTTTGCCTCCCCCCAAAACTACCAATTGAAAAAATTCTGCACAAGGACTCCCCACAAACAAGCTTGGAAAGTGGATGCCCTGTCCTTCACCTGTAAAAACCTATCAATGTATGCCTTCCCCCCTCTGCCTCTCCTCTCCAAGGTACCACTAGAGATCAAACAGGACAAACCAAGGATGATACTGATTGCACCAGACTGGCCACGCCAACACTGGTACCCCCTTTTGCACAATGTGTCACTGCTGGCACAATGGCACCTGCCTCAAACCCCTGTCCTGCTGTCACAGCAGGAAGGCCAGATTCTGCACCCACAGTTTCAAACCCTTAACCTTGCAGCCTGGCTAATTACCTGATCTCTCCGTTACCATCCCTCATTAAGCAAGTGATGGATGTCATTCTGGAGGCAAGGAGGCCTAGTACTAGAAAATCCTATGCTGAAAAATGGAAAAGATTCTGTTCCTGGAACCAAACTCAGGGGATGGGCACAGCAGCGCCCAATTTACCTCAGATTCTTCAATACTTAACTGAGATGCTTCACAAGGGCCTTTCCTTTTCCTCCATCAAATTTCATGCCTCAGCCATTTCAGCTCATTACAACATAGAACCACCCCTCTTCTCTCATCCACTGCTGAAGCAGTTCCTCAGAGGGGCCAAAAACTTAGACCACCCAGGAGAGCCCCCACTCCAGCCTGGGACCTTAACTTTGTATTGGAAAAACTCACTCTATCTCCTTTTGAGCCAGCTGCAAATGCAGAGTTGAAATTCCTTTCTTGGAAAACAGCCTTCCTTTTAGCCATCACTTCGGCAAGAAGTGTGTCTGAATTACAGGCCCTCATGGCAGTGGAGCCTTTCATCATCTTTCATGCGGACAGGGTGTCCCTTAGGACCAATCCCTCCTTCATGCCCAAGGTGGTATCCAGTGTGGCCCTTAATCAGTCCATTCATTTGCTAATCTTCTTTTCTAATCCACAGAACAAAGGGGAATGAATACTGCACTCATTGGACATGCACAGACAACTTAGATTTTACTTGGACAAGACTAAACCTCTCAGGAAGTCTCAACAGCTGCTGGTTGCATTTGCTGCAGGGGCAGAGGGGAAGGCCATTTCAAAGCAAACCATTTGAAAATGGATAGGCCATTGCATTAATTTTTGCTGTAAACATAATGGAAAACCTACCCCACAGGGGATAAGACCACATTCAGCCAGGGCTGCATCTATCTCTACAGCCTTTCTCAGAGGTGTCCCTACCAGGGACATCCTAGAAGCTGCTAGCTGGAGTTCTGTACCTACCTTCACCAAGCATTACCACTTGCCATTTTTTTCTAAATCCAGAGCTGGATTTGCCACTGCAGTCTTGCAGGGCCTTATAGCTGGCCCTAATGCTATCTAATTTCCACCTCCCATCCTTAGCTTTGGGAATGTACCCAAAAGTGATGACTGCAACAGTAAAACATGAAGAACATAGTACAGTTGTGTACGCGTACCATAAATGTAGATGTTCGAGTGTATTCACTGTTGAATTCCTAGTTACCCTCCCTCCAGCCCCCTGACTTCTATTGGCTATACCTCTATTCATGTTTACTATGCTTAAAACTTTTTGGTGAATTTGCTTTTTTGTTGGAGGTGTAACCTTGTATATATAATTGCTTCCCATTATGGGGCACCTGACATCTGGGGCAAGAAAAACTGATGTAATGGTGTCGGCTGCATGCTTTATACCCCTGACTACCTGACGTCATGGAAGATGAGACAGCAACCAACGCAGGACCCAAGACTTTGATAATCAGGCTGACTGAGGGCTACTGCAAGCAGATAACCCAAATGTGCTGACTGCAACAGTGAATACACTCAAACATCTACATTTATGGTAAGCGTACACAACTGTACTTTCTAATTCACCCCCCCAGGGGGGTCCCTGAGATATGCTTTGTTTTACTATTGACCCTATAGTCTGTTATTCACCTTCTGACCAATTCCCCTAATTGTGTAATTTCTGCAGAAAGCATTACAATGGAAGATCAAAGTCATGCTTATTGTCCTTTTCTGGCCTCAGTGGGTGAGCTTTCCCTTTCTTTGGCCTCATCTTGTGCACCCCCCTTTGGGTGTTGGATCCAAATCCAGATCTCCTCACTCACCATGCAGAATGCCTCTTCCGGCTACATGGTGTCTCCACTTCCAGTGATGGCTAGTCATTTGAGACTTTCCTCCCTAATGGTGCATTTTCTTTCTTCTACTCTTCAGAAACTGTTAGGAAAGTTTACAAAAGTAAGTGGATTAATTCTTCATATGCGCTTCACAAAGAAATTTAGATCCCGTTTCAACTCCTGTACCAGCAGTATTAGATTTCCTTGCTTCCATTTTGCACAACATACCTAGTTATTCATCTCTCAAGGTTCAACTACTGGATGTCTCAAATGTTCATATTGGAGAGAACCACACTTGTGTAAAGCTTTTCTGAGAGGTACCTTTCTTCTTAGATCTCCACTCAAGGATCCTACTGCTCCTTGGGACATGACTGTCCTAGTACAAGCCTTAACCCATGCCTCTTATGAACTTCCTGCCAAGGTGGACTTAACATTTCTGTCTTGGAAGACCCTTTTCCTGGTAGCAGTTACTTCAGCTAGAAGGGTGACAAAGCACCAAACTCTGTCTTTTCAACCTCCATATATTATCTTCCACAAGAACAGGGTTTCTTACGCACTAACCCCCTCTTTTTTGCCCAAAGTAGCTAAACAGAATTCAGTCAGTCAGAATAGTAATCTTTCAGTCTTCTTTCCAATTTTTTCAAATAATGGAGAATACAGGCTTTAATAAATGCACACAATTTAGTTTCCATCTTCATCAAACCAAACCTTTCAGGAAGTCAGAACAATTGTTTGTGTCACTTTCTAAAGCCAAGATGGATCAAAATGTATCAAAGGTTATCCTAGCTAGATGGTGGACTAGTTGTATTTCCTGTGTAGCTAAAAGGTTTGGCTTTACCTAAGTCCAGAAAATCACACTCAACAAGATCTGTTTCCACTTCTTCGGCCTTCTTTTCTAGGGCCCTAATTGGTGACATTGGTGCTGCTGCCACCTTGTCTAATGTTGATATCTTCATTTCTCATTACAAAATGGATTTGCTTTCCATGGGTGGGTCGGCTTTTGGCTTTGCCATCCTCTGGAACCTCCTTCCATGAGACCACCCATGGAGCTAAGTAGCTGAGGACTCTGTCCCATCAGTTTAGGAATGGACTTTAAAAGACAACATCAGAAACAAAAGTTATGTACTTTCCATAACAGTAGATCTGTGTTGTCTGTTTCCATCCTTCTTCAACTTCCCTTCCGTCTCATGGAAATATTTTTTTTTTTTTGTTTCTGGTTTAACTGTATGATCTACCATTGATACACAATTTCATACTCTTTCTCCAGTGCAGATTTTTCTATTTGTCATATGGTCTTCTATTAACTTATCTATAATAATCCATATTTATACTTAATGTATTGTTTTTATAGGAATTGAAGGCAAACTTGATCTTACATATTTTTTAGGACAGGAAGAGATTATGGGTAAGGGGAGGAGCCTAAGCTACAGATCCTGTTTTGAAAAAGCTGCCAAAGTTGGATCTGAAACCCCATAAGCTGAGGAAGAATGGAAACTAGACAACACAAATCTATCATTATGGTAAGTACATAACTTTTGTATTCATTACATTGTGGTCTCTTATTTTTAAAGTCCACTTGCTTACTCAAAAAAAAGTTATTAGATTAAGCCAAGGGCATTAATTCAGATATTAATGTATGCAAAAGTCAAAGAAAACATCTCAGCTGTACATATATTATAATCATTGCACATTTACACCCCATCCCCCACCCCAGCATCCCAAGATACAGCCTATTAAAGGACAACTATGGGCAACTGCACACTTTTTCTGTTATTTAACATGCATTTTCCCCCTTCTTAATGATCCAATCACCAAAAAATGTTATTAGCTCGTCAGAAAGCTCTTTTTCCCCTCTGTTTCCTATCTTACTAGCAAGCGTTTATTGGTACAGCTTGCCATTCAAACTGAAAGCTGCTCTTATGTTTCCTAGAATACCTGACAAATCGCCCATCGGTTTGTCTATTTTTCTGATTAATACAGTTCTACATGCCCATTCTTCTAATTCTCACCCAGTACACACCCACTCACTAATTATTCACAACCTCTGTATCACTTCCATTCAATCACGCCTCTTTTTTCTGCATAAATCCACCCTTGGCCACAAGGAGGAACTTTATTCAGTTTCCTGTTGTTGCACGTCGTTGTTTCCTTAACAGTTCGTTTGCTTGTTACGGACTGTGATATTTTATTAAATACTTGAAGAGATGCAGTTTCTCTGGTGGAATTATAACAAAATGTCATGAGAAGCTATCGGAGTGCTTCTGGCTTGTGCTGTTTAATTTAGATTCAATGAGTATTCTATAGTACCTCATTCTGGGGCATATTGCTTTTTTTTTTTTTTTGTATCTTAGTATTGGATTGGATTATCAATCTGCTAATGGTAGACAAAATGTAAAAGAAATGTGTATTTCTTTTAGGAAACTGCAACCTTTGATAGAGCAGTATTTGCATTGGTGAAATGGAAAATCGATTCTGAGCATCTGATTTGTAAATGTTTTATAAAATGTCAACTGTAATTGACCCTCACCTGCAAATGGCACATTCAAATTTAACAATGATTGCAAAGGAAAGAAGGATTTCAGAGGGAAAATGGCTCAAAAACAGTTTGACTCCTTTCTATGTGTGCTGATTTGTGGAAAAAATAAAGACCATGGCAGTCTTACATTCACATCTCTCAACTGTCAAGATTTTAGCAGTGTGTCCAGATTCTTGAATCATATTGTTGGTCTATGCCTCATAAAATTTGTGGTTTTCAGGGTTTTAGTGACAAATCAGTTAGGACTAAATCTGCTACATAATGACAGGCATTTGTTTTTCAGACTTCTATTCCTTCAGAAATTGCATGGAAACACAAGACCTTTTACTCTAGCAACATTCTAAGTTTATAAGAGCAATATTTAGCAGGTGTCCCTATTTTTTGGGCCCATGTCCTCCCCACCCACGGTTATTTGCCCAGATTGTTCGGGCTGCGAGGTTGAGAGCTATGGATATTACTTTCTGTGCATCCTGTTGTACAGCAGAAAATAACATTGTTAGGTCTAAGGACTGCTTGCATGTCATCAACCAATGTCTGTAAGTACATGAGAACCTGAACAAACACCACATAACTTAGTCCCAAAAAAAAAAAAAAGACGGCGTTTACTAGCATGACATTTGTAACAATGTAATTTACTGCTGTAACTGACTACCACAGTTAGACATCAGGTATTTTTCAAATAATAAATAAAATAATTGTCTCAATGAATGAATAAGTGAATAAATACTTTAAGACATGGAAAGATACATTTATTTAATTGTTTTTTTCTGTTCGGTCATTTTTTTTAATGTTTAAATACAGTTAGCATAACTATTTGCACTCCTTTGCAATTTTTGGCTAAAGTAGCATGCTGAATGAATGAATTACTAAATAAATAATTTAATAAATGCAAAGTTATATTTTATGTCCAGTTTTGCATTCATTATTTCATGTGAAATTTGACAACCTATGTAGAAGTGTAGTAATTGGTTCTCTGACAGAGTAGCTGATGCATGGAACAGGCTACCAAATTACATTAAAGAAAGTACTAGTTTAGATATTTTTAAGAACAGCCTGGACACCTATTATGGTTACAAGGGTTTTGGTGTATTGGCAAGCTGGAAGTGCATTAATACCTGTGGTTGAAACTTTTGTATGCATTTATGTACATTAATAAGGAAAGAAAATGTTATTTATTAAAAGCAGGTCATTATCCAATATCAGCTCGTATGAGTTGTAACACACTGCGTAATGCATAGTTCATAGGATAGTTCTAGGCTAACTGCCCTTGTAGGCCATTTTAAGCCTAGCCAGTTACACATTCTGAGAGCCAAACTCTGCACCTTGTGTCTGTAAGATAAACAACTTAACCATTATGTCGACCTTAATTTGCTGTACAGTACTGTATTTCACTTAGCCACCAGCTGGCACATACAGATGAATCCTTTAACCATTATGTCAACCTTAATTTGCTGTACAGTACTGTATTTCACTTGGCCACCAGCTGGCACATACAGATGAATCCTTGTAACAAAAATGTTAACTAACAATGGTGTACTACAAATTTTGCACTGAGTTACTGGTTAAAAGGCAATAACAATGATTACATCACATCTATTTCATGTGACTGGTGCAGCGGTAGCGTTGTTGCCTCACAGCAAGAGGTTCTCCCGTTCGATTCTCGGCTTGGGTTGGGAGTGCTTTCTATGTGGAGTCTGCATGTCCTTCCCACGGTCGAGTGGGCATTCGAAAGACATGCGTTGAATGGACGTGCCTTCGTTGAAGGTTAGGTGTTGGGCTGGCAACTCGACACCATAAAAAGCAACTGCCAATCATTAGCGGACCGGAGATCTGCTGGAGCGACCCCTAACCGGGAAAAAGCCGAAAGACAAACAACAACAACATCACATCTATTTCATGAGTAATGTAAAATTTATTCTGCAGTAATAGTCTGCACAAAGCGACTACAGCAGTCGATTAAAGGTTTCATTTCTGTAATTGTTAAACTTAGCCATATTAGTGAAGGGGCAGCTGGGGGCATCTGTTTTGTTTCTGTGGTTGTGCATACTTAGACATTGTAATTAAGGTGTCACTTGCTTATTGTTTCAGTTTTGTGCTTGAGCACAATTGGACGTATTACTGAGGGGGTCACTTGGGTAAATGACTCCTTTTGCTGATTATGCCTACTTACACATATAACTGAAGGGTCCTTAGGGTTACCATTACACATCTGTGGTTGTGCATGCTTGCACATAGTAATAAAGGTTGCTCACTTGTTTAATTTTTCCTTTTTGTGGTTGTGCATACCTGGACATAATAAAGAAGGGTCAGTTTTAGTATATGTTTGATTTTGGTGTTTGTTATTACTTGAACACTACCTATATTACTTTGGGTCTCTTAGTTACATGCTTGATTTTTGTGCTGCTGCATACCTGCACATAGTACTCAAGTGATTGCTGGTGAATATGGTCACTTGGGTAAATGTCTCATTTCTGTGCCTCTGCATACTTATACAAATTAATGAAGGTGTCACCTGGGAAAATGATTCATTTTCAGGCTTCCACATGTCAAGAAATATTACTGAACAGATTGCTTGGATAATTATTTGACTTTTACTGCTTGTGCAGATTTGGACATGTTACATATTGGTGTCACTTGGGGAATACATGTGCATATCTGAATGCACTACTAAAGGGGTCACTGCGATACATGTCTCATCTTGTTGTTTGTGCTCACCATGTCATAGTATTGAAGGAGCCTTAAGGTAAATGTTTTTACATTAGTGCGTGTGCATGCTTGGACATACAAAGGAAGGGGTTACCCAGTTAAATGTGCCTCTGAGTACCTGAACATATAACTGAAGTTGTTTGCTGCAGTAACTGTTTTACTTTGTTGTTTCTGCATACTTGGACATATTCACAAAGGGTTCACTTTGGTAAATGGTAAACATTTGTGATTGTGCACGCTTGGTGTTTGTGCTTACTTGGACATAAATAATGGGTTGCATGGACTGTTTGATTTTTCAGATTTTTTTCATTGTGCATACCTGCACATATGACCAAAATGGTTGCTGGGGTAAATGTTTTATTGCTGTGTTTCAGCATGATTGGCCGTATTAATGCAGTGGTTACTTGTGTACATGTTTCTTTGTTGTGTGTCTGCATACTTGGGCATATTATTTAAGATGACCCTTTGAAAAATAGTTCACTGCAATTATTGCACATAGCTATACAATATTACTCAAGCAATTGCACGGGTAACTGTTTCATTTCTTGTTCTTATGCATGGTGCTACAGATTAAGTGTTCACTTGGGGAACATGTTTATCTTGTTACTTGATCATATGCCTGAAGTAGTTGCTGTGGATAATTATTTTTATTTTGTATACTTGCACATATTCATGAATGGGGTCGTGTGTAAATGTTTCATTTTTCTGCCCCTGCAGGCTAGGAAAAAATACTGTAGGTGTCAATTGAAAAAATGGTTCATTTTGACGCTTGCAGATGCCTCAACATATTATTGAATAGATTGCCCAGGGTAACTGCTTTCTTGTTGTGCTTGAACATATTGGGACATATTACTAAAGGGGTTGCTTGTGGAAATGCACAATTTCAGTGCATGAATACTTAGACATATTAATGAAGGGTTCACTGGGATAAATGTATCATTTTGGTGTTGTGCATACCTGGCCATATTATTGAAGTATCCATATGGAAAATGTTTCACATTTGTGATTTTCCTTGCTTGCACATGGAAAGGAATGATTCACTTGGTTAGTTTGTCATTAATGTGGCGATGCATGCATGGACCTATAACTCTTGGGTCACTTGGCTATTTGTTTCATCTTGATAATTGTGCTTACTTGGACATACAAAAGCAGGGGTCACCTAGTTTACTGTGCCTCTGCATGCTTCATATAACTGAAAACTGAAGTTATTGCTAAGGTAACTTTTATTTTCGGTGTTTCAGTATGCTTGGACATATTAATGAAGGGGTCACTTGGTTAAATGTTTTACATTTCTGCTTGTGCAATCATAGCGTTTGTGCTTCCTCGAAAATATTAAAGAAGGTGCTAGCTTGGTTAAATGTATGATTATTCTGCTTGTGCACAGTTGCACATACGACTGAAGTGATTGCTGGGCTAAATGTTTTAATTTTGTGTTTTAGCATACTTGGGACATATTAATGAATGGGTCACCTGGGTAAGTTTTTCAAGTTAGTCCCTATGCAAACTTGTACATGTTCATGAAGGTGTTACTTGGTAAAATGGTCCATTTTCATGCTGGCACTTGCCTTGCCTTAGCATATCACTGAAGAGATTACGTGGCTAACTGTTCCAGTTTTACAACTGGTGCATGTTGGGATATATTACAGATGGGGTCCTTTGCGAGACTCTTTTCTGTACCTGGACATACACCTCTGGTGGTTTGTAGGAGTTTTTTTTAATTTTCTGCTTCTGCATACTTATAAATGGATTGGTCACTTGGGTAAATGCATACATATTGTGCTGCTGCATACTTGGACAAATTCCTGACTATGTCACTTGGGCAAAGTGGTTCATTTTGATGGTTGCCCATGCCTAACCATTTTAATGAAGAGATGGCTTGGGTAATTGTTTCTTTTTTACTGCTTGTGCATATTTTGAGATATTACTAAAGGGTTTGCTTAGGGACATGTTTCTTTTCTGTACATATGCATACTAGGACATACTACTGAAAGGGTCACTTGGATAAGAGTTTCGTTTTGGTATTTGTGCATACTTGGCCATATTAATGATGGATCCTTACAGTAAATGTTTAACATTTGTGCTTAGGAATACTTGTAAATAATAATGAAGGGGTCACTTGCTTGCTGTTGACATTTTACTGATGGGTCTCTTGGGTGTACGTTTCCTGTTAGTATTTGTGCATACTCATACATAGCAAAGAAGGGATCACCTAGTTAAATGTTTCATTTTTGTGCTTGTGCGTACCCAGTCATGTAACTGAAGTGGTGGCAGTGGTACTTGCTTTACCTTTGTGTGTCTGCATACTGGTGCAGATTAATGGAGGGGTCACGTGGGTAAATATTTCATTTGTGTAATTCTGCGTCCTTGGACAGATTACTGACAGTGTCACTTGTGAAAATGGTTCATTGTGATGCTTGCATATGCCTAATTATGCTACTGAAGGGATTGCTTTGGTAACTGTTTCATTTTTAGTGATTGTGCATATTCAGTCATACTACCAAAATGGTTGCAATGAGGAAATGTTTCATTTCAGTCCTCGTTCATACTGGTACATATCAAAGAAGGCCTTACCTGGATATATGCTTCATTACTGTGTGTGTGTGTGCATAACTGGACATATTGTTGAAGGATCTTCAGGGTTCATGTTTCACGTTTGTGCTGTGGATGCTTGGACATAGCAATGATGGCGGTCTCACTGTTGTGGTTATGCATACTTGGTCATAATATTTATTTATTTAACATTTCTTTACTGGTGTGGTCTGACTGGGTCTACAGAAACCATTTTCAGCAGAGGCCCAGAAGAAAAGCTCAACATAAAGTACAATACAAATGCAATGACATGAAAAATACTTTACAAAAATAAGTTGAAACAAAATAAAATGCGTTTCAAGATGTTACAAGACATGTTAACATTTAGACAATTCTATAGAGTTGTACAGAGTTACATATTACTCTATTCAATTTTGTGATTTCAATAAAATTACATATTACTCCAGGGTCCCTTGGGTATATGATTGATCCTGGTATTTGTGCATACTTGGACATATTGAATAAGGCGTCACCTATCTGAATGTGCCTCTGCTTACTCAAACTTATAACTGTAGTAGTTGCTGGGGTAACTGTTTTATTTTGGTGTTTCATCATAATTGGACACATTGAGGGGGCTCCCCTGGGTAAATTTTCCACATATGTGCTTCTGAATGCTAGGAGTTTGAGATTATTCGGACATATTAAAGTATGTGATCACTTATGTAAATATTTTTTTGCTTATGCAAACTTGAACATATATCTATAGTGGGTTCTGGGTAAATGTTTTGTTATTGTCTTTTAGCATACTTGTACATGTACATGTAATGGTAACTGGGTAATTCTTTCATTTATGTTCCCTTGCATACTTGGACAAATTATGGAAGGTGTCACTTGTGAAAATGGTTTATTTGGATGCTTTCACATGCCCAAACATTTCACTGAAGAGATTTCTTGGGTAATTATTTTTTCTTGAGAATATTTGCACATAATTCCCCAACTGACCACTTCAGTAATGTTTCATTTCATTATACTTTGATAAACATCTCATTTTGATGTTTGTACATACCAGGTCATATTAATGAAGGATCCTTAGGCTAAATGTTTCATATTTGTGGTGGTTGATGTCTGGAAATAGCAATGAAGGGATTACTTGGTTAATGTTTCGTTATTGTGATTATGCATACTTACACATTATCCAAGGGTCTTTTGGGTGTGTGTGTCATCTTGCCTGTTTTTCTGCTAATATTTGTTCTTTGTTGGATTTTTATGGTCATCTCAGTGTTTCTGCTTAGTTGAACAGACTGAAGAATGGGTTGGACAGTTAAATGTGCCTCTGCATACTTCAACATATAAATGAAGTGGCTGCTGGTGTAACAGCTTCATTTTGGTGTTTCAGCATACTTAGACATATAAATGATGGGGTCACTTGGGTAAATGTTCCATATGTGTGCTTGTAAATGCTTGGTGTTTTGGCAAACTTGGACCTATTACAGTAGGCAATCGCTTCTGCTTTTTGTGCTTGTGCAAACTTGGACAAAAATTAATTTTCACCAAAACCCACTTTAGTTATTAACTTGTCTTTCAGCATACTTTATTTATTTTATTTTATTTTACATTTGTTGACCGGGATAGTCTAACTGGATATATGTCCATTTTTAGTAGAGGCCTGGGGAGATAAGCTCCATGACACACAGATAATATAATCGCAAAACAATATAAAATAACTTCAGTTGTGTATACAAGGACAAATCTGGATAATACAGAAAGTAATACAGAGAGGGCAGAAGTCAATACCATGTAAAATGCATTCAGTACAATGTAAAATTCAAAATAACAAGTAGGTACATTACTTAATGTAGAGAAAAAAAAAGGAGGCATACAGGCTAATTCCATATACAAGCACAGTACAATAAAAGAGGCAGATTGATGTTCAGTAATAGTAAAAAATGAGTTTAGTAATATATATATTTTTTTAATAAATAAGTATGCAGAGGGATGGAAATAATGAAATACAGAGTGAGAAAAGGTAAGGTATAGGATAGGCCAACTGTATTTGGGTAGAGTAGAGAATTAGGCAAGTTTAGTACTTGTACGTATTTGTTGAAGTTTTCACTTAGGTAAATGCTTCACTTCTGCTCCTCTGCACACTTGGACCAATTACTGAAGCTGTCACTTGGGAAAATGGTTCATTTCGATGCTTGCACATGCCTGAACATATTAATGAAGTAATTGCTTAAGTAAATCCTGCTTTTTTAATGTTCGAGCGTATTTGGACATATTACTAAAGTGGTCACTTGGGGAAATGTTTCATTGCGGTACATGCGCATAACTGGACACTACTGTAGGGGTTATGGGAGGAGTAATGTGTCATTCTTGTGTTTGTGCATACCTACCATATTATTGAGTCATCCTTGTGGTAATTGTTTCACATTTGTGCCTGTGTATGCTTGGACATAGTAAGGAAGCTGGTCACATGGAGAAATGTTTCTCATTTGCACCTGTGCATGCTTGAACATAGTAATGAATGGATTACATGGGTAAATGATTCTTGTTTGGGCATGTGCAAGCTTGTTGTTTTGGTTGCTTAGTTAAGCTTTATTTTGTTGTTGTTGTGTCTTTCAGCTTTTCCCGGTTAGGGGTCGCCACAGCGGAACTCCGGTCCGCTAATGATTGGCAGTAGATTTTTACGTGCCGAGTTGCCAGCTCTGACGCACAACCTTCAACGAAGGTACGCCCATTCACGCAAGTCTCCATGCAGAAGACGCTAGCTGAGAATCGAACTGGACAGCGTCTTACTGTGAGGCGACAACGCTACCGCAGCACCACCACCGCAGATTTTTGGTGGTTGTTAAATGTTTTATTTTTGATTTTCAGCATACTTGGACATATTAGTTAAGGATCTCCTTTAAATACATGTTTCATTTATGTGTTTCTGCATAATTGGACGTTTTACTATTGGTGTCACTTTGGAAAATTGGTCAATTTCATGTTTGCACATGACTAAACATTGTAATAAAGAGACTGCTTGGGTAACTGTACCATTGCAACTACTAGTGCACGTCAGGACGTAACACTGAAGGGGTTGCTTCGTGAATTACTTAATTTTGATATGTGTTCGTACATGTTGATATTAGTGAAGGGGGTCACCTGTGGAAATGCATCATTTTTAATTCTTGTGCATACTGAGATGATATCCAAGAAGTGGTTGATGTTGGAAATATTTCAGTGGTGTGTCAGGGCAGTAGTTGTGCATACATGATCGTACTCCTGTAGCGATGACTGGCAAAATTAAATTATTTTGTGACATTGCAGTAACTGTTCATAATTGGGACAAACTTATGATGCTGTTGATAGAAATCATTTGGTTTTGTGTCAGGAAATTGAACTGTGCTTAATTATGGAAAAGCTCTTAAGAAATGGCTGCTTCCATAATGGTCCTTTCTTACAGCATAATAGACATTGCTCTTCTGATTGCTGAGTCAGTTTTTACTGAGATCAGTTGATGGCTTGCCCTTGTGGATGGTGATGAATGCTTAGGTCCTCTGTTCTTATTGCACATAACCTGTTTTGCATCTAATATTGAATGTCGTCTGCAGGGTGTTTTACAGTTGCAGTTTCAGGTCTGGCAGTAGTCAAGAGGTAATGTTGACTGGCTCAATAATGCATTGATCTCAACCTTGCTTAATGCCTTATCTACTTGTACATGAGACAGTTTGAGGCTGCATACACATAAATGCCTATATTACTGAAAATTTGGTTGCTGGTGATCACGGAATGTTGGGCTATAGGGGTATTAACCACAATTCCTCACTAGCAAAATGTCTAGGATCTCTTTGTATCACTAGGTGCTGTCTGATAGCATTAGCTATGAGCATTTGTGGAGTATGGATAAGTGCTACTACTGGCTGGTATACAGTTTAATTTTGTAATTTGAAGGCAGGTGTGTGTGTGTGTGTGTGTGTTATGTATATAGAAATACATGTAAATAAATATGTATTTTAGTATATTTAGATAAATATAGATACATCCATAGATATACTTAAATATAGAAACCTACAGTTCTTTAAATATGTAGAGTTATTTTGACAGATAAATTCATATGGGAAGATGTGTAGCTAGAGAAATAGCTATATCAATAAATTAATGTGTGTGTGTGTGTTTGTGTGTGCGCGCGCATAATGAGAAATAGCCAAATGCACCATGTATTTAATAGACTGCCCATAGCCTGTGTTAAAATGTGTGGTTACACTTATTCTTTTTTTTTTTTTTTTTTTTGGGGTAATTAATTACATATTTGCTAATTCTGTTTACTGACTCCATGTGCAGCAATGGTATTTGGCAGTGACTGATGGCTGTCCATGTTTTACCACTGCCCCTGGAATTGCATTACCTGCATTATTTGCCTTCCTTTTTTTGCCATGTTCTTGTATACCTTGATACCATATAAATAAATGATGTGTATAGTCTTTCAGGCATTTTGCGAAATGATTCATTTCGGTAATTTTGCATACTTAGACATATTACAGTAGGGTTCACTTGGTTTAATGTTTCTTTTTTGGTGTTCATGCCTAGCTGTTTTTTTCACTTCCTCGACTCATTTTCATCATGATTTTCTTACTTTGATGTCAGATGAATATAAAGAGTTCAGAAAGAACGTTTAAGACACAGTGGGGGGTCATGGCTACCCAACTCAGAACTGCCAAACCCATTACTCTCTGGCAAAAATGTTCTCCCATTGTCTGTTTCCAAAGTCAAGCAAACTCATTAACATAGGAGTCCCAATGTCTCCAGCTGACTTTCATAAGAAATAACTCGCATTACCTTGGATGTCTCTTCCTTCCTATCATAAGCAATCAGGGGTCATTGTTATTCAGCCTGCGGGACAAATGTCTTTTGCGGTGCCCTGTGAAATAATGAGGTGTAAACACTTAACTACAGAAGTAGTTGTGTTGTGCTGCCCTTTTTTTTTTTTTAAACATTTAGATCAAATATCTTTACACATAATGTTTTCCATTCAGTCTTGTGGTGTTTTTTTGCATTTTAATGTGAATGTGGATACCTCAACTGCTATCAGTAAATTTTTTCATCTCCACAGGACACTTTCCATTGCAGTACGCCACAGCCATTCTATATGCATGTGCTCAATCCCTGTGTCTTTGTCAGTAGACTATTTTGTGGTGCCTTCTTGAATACAGGTGTCCTGGAGAGCATGCTCAATGTAGTCTTCTGACATTTCAATACTGCAGTCAGCATTAGTTTTTATCTTTCTGTGTATATACTTAGTATTTATTCTGTTTATATATATATATATATATAAGTGTGTGTGTGTGTGTGTTATAGTTATATACTGTGCGTGTGTGTGTATATATATATATATATATATATATATATATATATATATATATATATATACACACACACACATATGTGTGTGTGTAAATATGTATATATATATATATATATATATGTGTGTGTGTGTGTGTGTGTATATGGTTCCCCTTCATATTACTGAATTAACATAAGCCTGAAACTCATAAGCCTGAAAACAAAAGCCTGCAAAGTCAAAATCCTGAAACTCAAAAGCCTGAAAACACAAAAAATATATATACTGACTTTAAACAACAGAAACCATATTAATTTCCACTAAGTATAAGCAGGGGGGCAAGCCCCCCTGCACCCTCCATGTGTGGGGTGCAGTGGGGCATGCGCCCTGCTTATAATTAGTGGAAATTAATATGGTTTCTGTTGTTTAAAGATAGTATATGTATTTTTTGACATTTCAGGCTTTTGACTTTTCAGGCTTTTGAAGTTACAGGCTTTTGTAGTTTCGGTCATATGAAGGGGAACCGTGTATATATATATATATATATATATATATGTATATATATATATATATATATATATATATATATATATGTATATATATATATATATATATATATATATATATATATTACCACTCCTCCATCACCAAAACAAAGCCACAAAAGTCATTGCTATTCCATCCTCCGTTTCTGCTACCTATCCTAGCATGTCAGCAGATATCCATTCCCTAATCAAGTACTCAGACCCATATTTTAGATGGACTAACCATCTGTACTAAAAGCTGGTACTTAACTGTATTACCCTCCTTTACCCTTGTTATCTGTCTAGCAACTACTGCTGTATACTGTTACTAAAAGTGATGTAACATGGTCTCTGCTTTCTCAGTCATCAGCACTAACTACAAATGCTACTCTATTAGTAAATACTTCCCCATTCTTCCACCAAATGCAAGCAACAGGGCACTCAAAGTAACACTAGTTTGATTTTCTGAACATGTTGTACAACATTACTACAGTAACTGGTAACAAATTTAGCTACTGGTACCTCTCTACTGTTTTGTAAGTCAGTACTGCAATTTTTATTCCCTACTAAGTAAATGTGCCATTTTCATCTCTGTCATTAAGTAAGTAATGTCTCTAAGTGGATCTGTTCTCCTTTGGATGTCCGCTGTCAACAAATTAAAAATAGAAAAAAAATATATATATATATATATATATATATATAATCTGTATATATAAGCAACAAAGAACAATGCAGGACAACCTTCCGGTAAAAAACGATGGAAACACAGCAGGAACAGCCCGGAACCAACGTTGAAACACAATCACCGTTTATTGAGATAAATGAAATAAAAGCAAAGCATCCAATGTTGGGTGCGATATTGCCCAAAAGTTCCGTCTCACAACAAATCTCTTCTTACTTTCACAGCTTATAAAATATTTCATTCAACAGTTTAAAAGCGTATAAAATAAATAATTCATTAAACTGCTGTTTAAAAACCAATAAAAATCGTAATTCAAGCGCTTTGCCGGGCTCTCCGGCTTTTTCAAGATGTTTCATTGTTGTATGTCCTCTCTTTTTATATAAGACCACATGGTTAATTAATTGGTTGATTACTTAATTATTTCATTCAGAAAAAGTTCAACAAATTTAAAGTTGCGCTCTTCATATACACTTAAGAACTGAAGCTTCTCATTCTACTGCTGCTTACATAAATAATTTGCGTCAGTGTACATAAGTTGTACACCTTACATTATTCTTTCGTGATTTTTTTATGTGATTTTTTTACTTTGTTGAAAATAATTTATTCTTCGTAGGATGGTATTTTTAATTCAGTGAGGTGCAGCTTTTATTTCAATTTGGTACCAATAATATGCCCTTTAAATTCATAAAATAGCTACTAAAAGTTTTTTTAGAATGCTAAACATTCGCGGGGTTTACCATGCATATTAATAAGTTAATCCTATTATTACTAGTACCCGTGCGTTTTGTGGAAAGATATTTCAAAATAAAACTGTTTGTATATGTTCTATAGTTTCAGTCGGTTGTTGTTGCTTAATTACTTTGTACTTTAAATTAACCTTTAGTTTCCTAATGATAAGTACCCTTACAACCTAAACCTCTATTCTCAATATATTGTTTAATTATTTGTATTTTGTATAACCTTATTGTGTGTTTAATTTATAAATCTATATAGTGTTTTAAAATAGATGTTATATAATAAATATTAAATATTAAATATTAAATAAATAGTATTAAACTTATACTAATATGTTCATTCATCCAGTGTGGGTTTATGTTAAACGACACAGGCTTATATTTAAAATCAAGAAAGATGGGGTTATATTCACTAGGGCATTACAACTGTAATTCCAAAGGTATAGTTTATTTGGGAATATGTCAGCATTGTTTATTCTTTTACGTAGGGAAAACAGAACGAACATTAAAAAGAAGAGTATATGAACACTCATATGAAATTAAAACAAAAAAAGAAACGAATGCTTTCTTTAAACATTCCCTAATTTGTAAAGAAATGAACATAAAATTTTTGGTATTAGAACAAGTAAAGAACGATATTAGAGGGGGCGACTGGGAAACATCCCTGGAATATAGGGAACTAGTGTGGCAAATTAAGCTTAATGCTGCAAAAATTCCAGGGATGAATGAACATATTAGTATAAGTAGTGTGCTTAAACAAAGAAGAGCAAAGTTATAAAGCTCATAGAACTAACAGGATTAAAAAGAACTTACAGAAATATAATTAGCATAGATACTTAACAACAAGTCCTAAGTGGTGATAGGAGTTCAATTTCATACATTTTTAACAACATTGAATTAACAAAGTTATTTTTACAAACAGTTAATATTTATTAATATTTAATATTTATTTATTTTAAATTATTTAATACTATTTATTTAATATTTAATATTTAATATTTATTATATAACATCTATTTTAAAACACTATATAGATTTATAAATTAAACACACAATAAGGTTATACAAAATACAAATAATTAAACAATATATTGAGAATAGAGGTTTAGGTTGTAAGGGTACTTATCATTAGGAAACTAAAGGTTAATTTAAAGTACAAAGTAATTAAGCAACAACAACCGACTGAAACTATAGAACATATACAAACAGTTTTATTTTGAAATATCTTTCCACAAAACGCACGGGTACTAGTAATAACAGGATTAACTTATTAATATGCATGGTAAACCCCGCGAATGTTTAGCATTCTAAAAAAACTTTTAGTAGCTATTTTATGAATTTAAAGGGCATATTATTGGTACCAAATTGAAATAAAAGCTGCACCTCACTGAATTAAAAATACCATCCTACGAAGAATAAATTATTTTCAACAAAGTAAAAAAATCACATAAAAAAATCACGAAAGAATAATGTAAGGTGTACAACTTATGTACACTGACGCAAATTATTTATGTAAGCAGCAGTAGAATGAGAAGCTTCAGTTCTTAAGTGTATATGAAGAGCGCAACTTTAAATTTGTTGAACTTTTTCTGAATGAAATAATTAAGTAATCAACCAATTAATTAACCATGTGGTCTTATATAAAAAGAGAGGACATACAACAATGAAACATCTTGAAAAAGCCCGGGAGAGCCCGGGCGAAAGCGCTTGAATTACGGATTTTTTATTGGTTTTTAAACAGCAGTTTAATGAATTATTTATTTTATACGCTTTTAAACTGTTGAATGAAATATTTTATAAGCTGTGAAAGTAAGAAGAGATTTGTTGTGAGACGGAACTTTTGGGCAATATCGCACCCAACATTGGATGCTTTGCTTTTATTTCATTTATCTCAATAAACGGTGATTGTGTTTCAACGTTGGTTCCGGGCTGTTCCTGCTGTGTTTCCATAATCTGTATATATACTGTAATGTGAATTATTGACTAGCCACAGTTGTCACCGTCAAATCCACTCTTATGGGGGTATAATTTCTGTAGTAATGTTCAAGAAGTCACTCAGATAAATATGTCCTTTGTGTAATTCTGCATCCTTGGACATATTACCAAACGTGTCACTTGTGTAAATGGTTCATTGTGATGCTTGCATATGCCTAATTATATTACTGAAGGGCTTGCTTTGGTAACTGTTTCAGTTATAGTGATAGTGCATATTTGATCATACTGCCAAAATGGTTGCATTGAGGAAATGTTTCATTTCAGTCCTTGTGCAGACTTGTAGTTGTCAACGAAGGCCTTACCTGGATACATGCTTCATTACGGTGTGTCTACATAAATGGACATATTATTGACGGATCTTTAGGGTAAATGTTTCATGTTTGTGCTTGTGGATGTTTGGACATATGGCGATCACTTGTTTAATGTCTCACTATTGTGGTTATGCATACTTAGGTTCATAGGTTGGTACTAGGCTATCGGCCCTAATTTGGCAATCTTTTGGTATTGAGATGGGCCTTTTAGGGGGTGAGAGGAGGGGTGAAGTTGGCACTAAATCGATCTGCCAGGATATTGGCAATATCCTTGGGATCAGTATATTTAATGCCATTCTGTTGTAGCTCAGAGCAGATCTGAGCATTGCCATTTAGATTCTTGACATAACTATAGAATGCCTTGTGGTTGTCTTTGGAATCTTTGGCAATTTTATTTTCGTAACTAGCTTTTGAGGATTTTATGAGGGATCTCAGCCTCTTACTGAGGCTGATGAGGGATTTTTTGGCATCCTGGGATTTTCCTATTTTCTGCAACAGTTTCTTCCTTCTGTTGTATAGTTTGTTTATAGCAGGGGACCACCAGATTGGCTTCCTTTTTTTGGAAAAGAGCATCTTGGTTCTATTTGGGTTGGCACGATTCATGCACAAGTGGATGTGCTCGTACAGTGCCATAGTGTAGGATTCTGCAGTCGAACTTCCAGATCCCGTCTGCGTGGGTGTTGTGAAGTTTGTCACTTCTGACTTCAGTAGCATGAAGTTGGCTTTGGAGAAGTTTTTTAAGGATGTTTCCTTACTGGGGGGTGGGGGTGGGATGTGGATGTCAAGGCTGATTTGCTTATGGTCATACCTGACCAATGAGGGGATGACCACTGGTGTGGAGCATCTATCTCCCATGTTGGTAATTACCAGGTCTAGGATATTGGAGCCCCTGGTGGGACAATGGATTAGTTGATCCAGGGCGTTGGAATTTATGAATTCCAAGAACCGTTGGGAAAAGGAGTTGGTACCAGAGTAGTTTTCCCAATTAATAGCAGGGTAGTTGAAGTCACCCAGTATTAGGGTGTTTGGTTGTATCTTAATATTTTCCAGTATGTTTAGGAAGGTGTAGTGAGAATCTTGGGGTATGGTGGGGGATCTGTAACAAGCTACAATTTGGATTGCAGTCTTACCTAGTGTTAGTTGCACCTGGAGAATTTCAGATGCATTGTGTTGGGCAACTAGCCTGGAGGTGTGAATATCCTTGGTGAATATGGACACTCCTCCACCTTTAATGTTTCGGTCTTGGTTTTGTGGCTGAAAAGTGTGGTAAGAATTGTAGCCTGGTATTGCAGGGGTGCTCTCTGGAGCCTTGAACCAGGTCTCAGTCACTGCACAGATGTTCTCCATTTTTAGGAGTGCCTCGAGAGAGTGCATTTTGAGGTTTAGACTTCTAGCATTGAGTAGCATTACCTTCAGATTTTGCATGCTTGTATCTGTTATGGTGGTGGTTTTATCCTTTGAACCTTGCCTAAAAAAGGCACTATAGGGGTGGCAAGAGCTTTAACCAGTAACCTGAATCCCAGGGGAGATAGTTGCAGACCATCTCTGGCAAAGCATTGTGGTTTGTCGATCATGTCTTCCCAGGCAGACAAATACTGGATCCCCTTTGAATGACACCAGAAGCTTAGCCAATTGTTGAAGTCAATCATTTTGTCCTTATACTGTGGTATCATTCTGGGCGAAGGCAGGATGCTACTCAGGGCTAGGGTCATACCTGCCTGGGTCACATGATCCAAGAGCTCTTCCATGTCTCTCTTCATGTAGTCCAGGGAGGTACGTCTCAAGTCATTCACTCCAGCATGGATAATGACAGAGTCATATTTGTACTTGTTGTGGAGTGACTTGAGTGCATGCATTATGTGGCGGATCCTGGCACCCAACAGGCAGCTGACTGTAATTTTCTCCTTGTTCAGCCTGGTGAGTGGGACATCAGTGTGCCTGACTATAGAGTCACCTATGACTAAAGTGTTGGGTACATTGTCTTGCCTTAGGGGCTGTTGTTGGGTGGCACACTGGTGTTGTGAGCTATGTGTCACTTTGGTTGTGACTAGTGTTTGTTTGCGTTTCGGCTTCGGAGGTCCTTGTTGCTTGGGCAGGTTAATGTTAAGGGCCTCCGCATATGTGGGTTTAGTGTTGCTATGCGTGGGTGTTGATGGTGTGGGTTTTGAAGGGCTATGAGTTGCTAGAGGTGTAATGCAGGTGTTAGCCTTCTCCTCTTGACTGTCTAGCACAGTCTTAAGCGGAGAGAACTTTGCTTCCAGTTTGGCTATGTAAGTGCATCTCTCGCAGGTTGTTGTAGTGTTGGGTGGTAGGAGGAGAGGATTGTCTGTGTACATGAGGCAGTTGCCACATTGCCCCAGTATGCCCAGATTCACCAGGTGGACAGGAGAAATCACCGGAAGCTGACCCTTGGACATGCCTGTTTAGGTGCTTTTTTGTAAGGTTTAAGAGCTGTTTTCCCTTACCTTTGCATGGTACTTTGTAATTGTAGGCTGTTTAGTGCCTATGAATAATTTCTCCTTATTGACAAGGAGAGCTGAGTGCTTGTATCAGTTTCAGGCTTCCTAGTGCTTTCCAGCAGGTTCTAGAGCAAGTGCTAGTCATAGGGGTTCAGATTTTAGTGCTACTACTGAGAAACCAGCTAGTTTTAAGGGAAAATTTGAAGAGCAGACTTTCTGGCACCTGGAATAGTTTAACTGTAGCCTCGTAGTGCTGCACGATCTGAAAAATGTGCAAACACACGTGTTTTTAAGCCAGAAAGTTGAAAGGGATAGAAATCAGCCCAAAAAGGCTAATAAAATTACAATTTCAGAGCTAGAAACCACTCCTCTAGCGTTAGCTAGGCAGTACAATGCTCACCAGTCCCACTGGTAGGCAGTAGGACTTCCCTCTACCACAGCAAGGTCTCGATAGCTCTGAGCACAGAAAATAAAGTCTGACAAGCAAAGGCTGGGATATGGACTTGGCTAGAAAAGGTGGGAAAACGAGCAAACAAGATAGTGTATATATATATATATATATATATATATATATTTTGTTGAAACAGGCTAAACAATGCAATAATACAGTAAATAAACACAGAAAAGGCTAACACACTTGAGTGTGTAGTCCTAAACAGTAAATGCAATTAAAACTCTACAAAATTAGCAATTTAAAACTTTTTAAATGAAGCAAGGCAAGTGCACAACTGAAAAACTATTTAAGTGGCAGTAATACAGCAGAATAAGTAGCTAGTCTACATATACAGAGAAGTATATATATACAGAAAAGCAGCTAAAACACACAAACACTTCAGATGCAGTGCAACCTAGAGCACTTGAGTTGTAGCAATATTAAGGCAATTACAGTTATAATAAATGCTCTAAAATATACTCTATATTTCCAAAATGTTTGCGAAGCACAGTCAGAACATAAGGAAATTCAGGCAAAAAAAATGTTTTTTTCTTTTTTTTGAAAGGGAAAAAGGAGAAACAGATGGCCTTATCAAATGTTCTCTCTGTATTAGGTAGAATGAGCTAATGACACTAGACTGGGAGGACTGTCCCAGATCAGATTTACAGTAGGGGCGGGCAACTGCAAAGCCACCAACCTATTAGCCTACAAAGCACTACAGAAAGCCACAAAATGAAAGTTTTTAAACAGATAAAGATTTGTAAAGATAGAGAATGCTTTTAACTGCAAACAAATCAGTTACCCGTGCAGATTACAATAAAAGTGCTATATATATAAATTGCTAGAAACAATAAACTGTATAAATAATCGAAAAAAAAACAGGATACTTGTATATCTCAGCTAAGAGTTGGAGTCAGCACCTCTCATCCACTCTGCTCAGTGTGTATAGACTTGGTCACATTTATTTATTTATTATATATTTGTTTACTGGTGTGGTCCGACTAGGTCTGCAGAACTCATTTTCAGCAGAGGCCCAGGAAGAAAAGCTTAACATAAAGTACAATACAAATGCAATGACATGTGAAGTACTTAACAAAAATAAGTTGAAACAAAATAAACTTTGTTTCATGATGTTTCAAGTCATGCCACACATTTAGAACATTCTATAGAGTTAGGGTTACATATTACTCAATTCTATTTTAAGATTTCAGTACAAGTACATATTACTACAGGGTGCCTTGAGTATATGTTTGATCATGGTATTTGGGCATACTTGGACATATTAAAGAAGGTGTCACCTATCTAAATGTGGCTCTGCTTACTCGAACTTATAACTGCAGTGGTTGCTGGGGTAACTGTTATAGTTTCATGTTTCAGTATAATTGGCCATATTAATTGAGGGGGCTCACCTGGGTAAATGTTCCACATCTGTGCTTCTGAATGCTTGGTGTTTGAGTTTACTTGGACATATTAAAGTACGTGATCTCTTATGTAAATGTTTTTGTGCTTATGAAAATTTGAACATATATCAATAGTGGGTTTACAAGTGTGTGTGTGTGCCTGTATGGTGTATGTGGTGTAACGGAGAGCTGTGGAGCAAAGCATTATTAGAAAGGCTCACCCAGACTCTGCTACACTTTGCTATGTGGAAAGGTTAATTTGCCTTTTATTTGTTGTATTTTGTATTACTTTATTGCCTTTTTCTATTTTGAATACTGTGATTTGTTTTCTTTACTGTGTGTTTTACTTGTATTCTGCTTTTAACTGCATATTAAAACTTGGAGAGACAACAGCTCTCTCTCTTGTGAGTCAGGCAGAAATAATTTTTCCCACCTTCTCACCCTGTTACTGTTGTGTTCTTAAACACCACTGTCTTTCTAGTCACTATAGATGAACACTCAACCTTCGACTTGCACATACATAGCAATATTAAAAAACACACCAGAAACTAGGTATGCTATACTGCCACAAAACTTTCCTAAATTATTCCTCAAAACTATCCATTGCCTCTTCCTTCTTGCTCCCATCACTTTTCTATGGGGCTCCTCTCTTCACCAACATACAGGCCAGTCTTAAATCCAAACTAAACTCATGCTACATTAAAATTGCCAAGTTCGTCACAAATAGAGAGCACTCCTCTCACCACTGCTCCTTTCTGCGACTACTAAACTGGCTGGAACTACCTCATCATCTTACATATATAGAACTAACAACTGCCCATAAACTAATATTCAAGCCATCTACCTGTCCTTCCCTTTCTTCCCTATTTACCCTATACCAACCTAACAGACCACTCCGCTCTGAAAATCAATTGCTTTTAACTAATTTCTTTTGGCTTTTCCTGGTTAGAGGTCGCCACAGCGGAACTCCGGTCTGCTAATGATTGGCAGTGGATTTTTACGGTGCCGAGGTGCGAGCCCGACGCCCAACCTTCAAAGAAGGCACACCCATTCACACACACACCTACCTGCATGTCTTTAAACGTCACTCGACCGTGGGGATGACATGCAGACTCCACACAGAAGGCGCTCCAGCCGAGAATCAAACGGGAGAACCTCTTGCTGTGAGGCGGCAACACTAACCACTGCACCACCGTGGCCACTGAAAATCAAATGCTTAATCAAATGGTTTTACAAGCAAAAAACCTAACCTTTCAGCTGGTCAAATGCTCCACTCCATTTCAACTGCTAGACTATGGAACTGTCTCCCTCCCCAGCTCAGATCCACTAATAACGCCTCCCTCTTCAAAAAATCTTTGAGACATCATCTCTCCTCCAAATGGCTTTGCTGTTGTGCTAGCTCCTCACAACCCATAACCTGAACTCATCTTTCTATGGACACTCCATTCCTTCAGTAGAAAGGTAGTATCTGACTGTGCTAAAAAAATACTGTGATAATTGTTGTTGTAGTACCCTACTCTGTTACTGCTTACTTTTCAAATGTGTGCATTGTTTTTTTTTTTTAATTATTGTTCTTAATGTTTTTCTATTCTATGTATGTATGTATTCATTGTGGAGCTTTTCCCCCCGGGCTTCCACTGAAAAAGGGTACCTTTGACCCAGTGGACCTTCCCAGTAAACAAATGCAAATAAATAAATAAATTAATAAATGAATAGTTGCCAGCCCCTTATGTTAATTTGACAATATATCTCATTTCCTCTCTCCTTTTACTAGCTTGTGTGAGCAAGCACAAAATTATCATTTTGTGAAATCACTCCCCTTTGACTTTTTAAATTTATTGGCCATCCTACTGTATTCCATAGTACCAGAATACAAAAGTAACCACCCCTTTTCAATCTATCGTGCTGTTTCAAAAATAGTGACTCTCCACTAAAGCTTAACTTTTTAGACAGGTAAAACTTAAGTTACCTACTTTCACATCTAATTCCTCTAGTGCACACTGCAGTGTTTAGGATAAACCATTTTTTCATCTTACCTTTAAGCATCTATTGCAAGACCACCAGTTATTGGAGTGCCCACATTCTGCCTCTCAGTAGTCATCTTGGGATTAGTGCTTCTGTTTTCCCCTGGTGAGAGGAGTGCAGTTACATTATTTCCTGGAGACTGCTGATCGCCAGAAAGCTTAATAACTGCTTTATAGGTGACAGCTTGGAATCTGTGCTTATATTCTGATCCTGGTGAGAGTAGGAGCAGAGTGCATTGATTCCTGACTCTTTCTGGTTGGAGTCCCTGTGACTAGCACTTGCTCTAAAATCTGCTGGAAAGCACTAGGAAGCCTTAAACTGATACACTTGTTAATAAGGAGAATGAATAGTATGCACTAAACAGCCTATAATTGCAAAGCCCCTTGCCAAAGTAAGGGGAAAAAAAGCACCTAACCAGGCATGTCCAAGGGTCATTTTCCAGTGATTTCTCCTGTCCACCTGGTGAATCTGGACATACTGGGGCAATACAGCAATTGCCTCATGTACACAGACAACCCTCTCCTCCTACCACCCAGCACTTAAACCTGTGAGAGATGCACTTAACATAGCCAAGATCGTGCTAGACAATCAAGAGAAGAAGGTTAACACCCACACTACACCTCAAGCAACACATAGCTCTTCAAAACCCTCACCACCAACACACACACATAGCAACACTAAACCCACATATGCGGAGGCCCTTAACATTAACTTGCCCAAGCAACAAGCACCTCTGAAGCTGAAAAACAAACAAACACCAATCACAACCAAAGTATCACATAGCTCACAACACCAGTGTGCCACCCAACAACAGCCCCTAAGGCAAGACAACGTACCCAACACTTTACTCATAGTTGACTCTATAGTCAGGCACACTGATGTCCCACTCACCAGGCTGAACAAGGAGAAAATTACAGTCAGCTGCCTGCCGGGTGCTAGGATCCACCAGTGGTGAGTATTGTACTGTCTGTAACACTAGAGGAGTGGTTTCCAGCTCTGAAATTGTAATTTTATTAGCCATTTTGGGTTTTCCGACCCTTTCAACTCTCTGGCCTAAAAACGCACGTGTTTGCGCATTTTTCGCATTGTGCAGCACCACGGGGCTACGGTTAAACTATTACAGGTGCCAGAAAGTCTACTCTTCAAATTTTCCCTTAGAACTAGCTGGTTTCTCAGTAGTAGCACTAAAATCTGAACCCCTGTGGCTAGCACTTGCTTTAGAACCTGCTGGAAAGCACTAGGAAGCCTTAAACTGATACAAGCACTCAACTCTCCGTGTTAATAAGGAGAAATTAATCGTAGGCACTAAACAGCCTATAATTGCAAAGTACCTTGCAAAGGTAAGGAAAAATAGCTCTTGTACTTTACAAAAAAAGCACCAAAACAGGCATGTCCAAGGGTCAGCTTCCGGTGATTTCTCCTGTCCACCTGGTGAATCTGGGCATACTGGGGCAATGCAGCAACTGCCTCATGTACACAGGCAACCCTCTCATAGGTTCATAGGTAGGTACTAGGCTATTGGCCCAAGGGCC
This sequence comes from Protopterus annectens, assembly GCF_019279795.1. NCBI lineage: Eukaryota > Metazoa > Chordata > Ceratodontiformes > Protopteridae > Protopterus > Protopterus annectens. Next base: position 1,699,309,026 of record NC_056737.1, on the reverse strand, counting down.
TACATAAGCCTAGCCAACAAGGTTCCCTGGCTTACGCCACCCAAGAAAGTTTTCCTGTGCCACTGTCGAGCAGTGACACAGAAGTGATCCCCGGGGTGTATTTCCTATTTCCCATCCACTCATCAAGATTTTTCTTGAAGAGTGCTAATGAAAAACTTTGCTTGACATAGATGGGTAGCCTATTCCAGAGTTTGGGAAGTCTCTGGGACAGGAATCTATCCCTCCAGCATGGCCTGTTTATTGTGGTGACAAGGTTTAGGTCCCTAGAGGTGTGTAGCTCGGAGGGATTGGGATTTCTTTAGGTGTAGCATGTCCAACAGCTTTGGGTTTGACATAGCTTTATATATTAGGCAGAGATGACCTCGGAGTAGGCGATATGCTACTGAGTAAAGCTGGAGTTTTTTGAGGCAGTCAGTGTAGGGCATTTGTTTGAGGCCAGTAATCCTCTTTGTGAGGTACTTCTGTGGCCTTTCCAGCTGCTGCAGATGTCTTGTGAGGTACATTCCAAAAGGAGCATTGTACTCTATAATGGGTCTGAGTGTCGAGTAGAGGGGAACAATGACCTCTTTTTTTCCTGGATGAGAACCCTTTTATGATGAGGTGTGCCACGTAGAAGGACTTCCTGACTACTGTGGCGATGTGACCATCAAAAGAGAGACGACTGTCCACCTGGGTCCCAAGGTCTCTTGTCACAAATTCGGTGTTAAGTAGATTGCTGCCTATGTGGTAGTTCATGGGTACAGAGTTTTTACCAAAGGGGATGACACTGCACTTTTTGGCATTGAGCTTGAAGCCATGGCTCTGACACCAGGCATCTGTCTCAGCGAGGCCCTTCTGTAGGATGTCCACATCATTTGGAGACTTGACTATGGCTCCTAGTTTGCAGTCATCTGCGAACTTCGTTAGCCAGAGGCCTTCTGTGTTAACCTGTACTTCAGAGAAGTAGATACCAAACAGGAAAGGTCCCAGGACGGAACCCTGTGGTACTCCACTTGTCACTGCCTTGAGGTCAGATTTGGAGTCCGCAACTTTTACAGTGTGGGTTCTGTCAGTGAGCCAGTTGGCAACCCATCTTGTGACGTAGGGATTTATGCCTAGTTTAGTGAGTTTAGCTATAATTCCAGAATGGGGATTGTGTCGAAAGCCTTGGCGAGGTCAAGATAGGCTGTGTGAACCACCTTACCCTCATCTACGGCTTTGGTGACTGCCTCAAAGAAGTTGATCAGGTTCAGGAGGCATGATCTGCCTTTCACAAACCCGAACTGGGTGGGATTCAGAGTTTGGAGGTTACCAATGTCTTTGTTTATGAGTTCCATGATGATACGTTCCATGGCCTTGCAGACCAGGCTTGTCAGGCTAATAGGTCAATAGTTCCTGGGATCAGTGGTGGCTCCCCTTTGTGGAGTGGGATAACTGTTGCTGCGCACCATTCAGTGGACACAAAGCCTGATGCGAGGCTATTATTGAACATGGTGTTTAAGTGGGGAGCCAGTTCGTTCTGAAGTTTGTGTAAAACGCAGCCTGGGATGTTGTCCGGTCCCATGGATGCTGTGTTTTTGGCTTTAGAGAGTGCAGCTTTTACCTGCGAAGTTGTGATTACAGGGACTCTGCATTCTTCCTGTATAAATATGGGCCCTTTAGGGGGTGATGGAGGGGTAAAGTTAGCACTGAACCTATCTGCCAGGATGTTGGCAATATCAGTTGGTTCTGTAATTTTCGTGCCTTTGTGCTGTAACTCAGAGCAGATCTGGGTGTTGCCATTGAGATTCTTGACATAGCTATAGAATGCTTTGTGGTTGTCCTTAGAATTAGTGGCGACTTTGTTTTCATAGCTAGCTTTGGAGGATCTTATAAGGGATCTCAGCTTCTTACTGAGGCTGACCAGGGAGCTCCTCCACTCATGGGATTTTACTCTCTTTTGCAACAGTTTCTTCCTTCTGTTGTACAGTTTGTTTATGGCAGGGGACCACCAGATTGGCATCCTTTTTTTGGAGGATAGCGTCTTGGTTCTGTTTGGGATAGCACGATCCATGCACTGGTGTAAGTGCGTATGGAGTGCATTTGTGTAGGATTCAACAGTTGTAACTGTATTATCCATCTGCATGGGTGTCATGAAGTTCACCATTTCTGTCTTAAGTAGCATGAAGTTGGCTTTGGAGAAATTTTTTACCGTGGTTTCCTTAATGGGGGGTGGGGGCGGTATGTGGATATCAAGGGTGATTAGCTTATGGTCGGATCGGACCAACGAGGAGTTGACTTCAGGTGTGGAACACCAGTCACTCATGTTGGTAATGACTAGGTCTAGGATATTGTTGCCCCTGGTGGGGGTGTGGATAAGTTGATCCAGGGCATTGGAGTTTATGAATTCCAGAAAGCGCTGAGCTAAGGAGTTGGTACACAAGTAGTTTTCCCAGTTAATGGTGGGGTAGTTGAACTCGCCCATTATTAGGGTGTTTGGTTGAACCCTAATATTTTCCAGTACATCAAGAAAAGAGGAGTGGGAATCCTGGGGCATGGTGGGGGATCTGTAGCAAGCTACAATTTGGATTGCAGTTTTGCCCAGAGTTAATTGCACTTGGATAACCTTGTATGCATTATGCTGAGCAACTAGCCTGGAGGTGTGGAGATCCTTAATGAATATGGACACACCTCCGCCTTTGGTGTTTTGGTCCAGGTTACATGGCCGAAAAGTGTGGTATGAGTTATAGCCTGGTAGTGCAGGGGTGCTCTCTGGAGCCTTGAACCAGGTCTCAATCACTGCACAGATATCAATGTTCTCCATTTTAAGGAGTGCCTCGTGTGAGTGCATTTTGAGATTTAGACTTCTAGCATTAAGTAGCATTACCCTCAGTTTTTGCTTGCCTGTTCCTGTTACGGTGGTGAATTTGTTATTTGAACCTTGCGTAAAAAAGGCACTATAGGGGCAGCAAGATCCTTAGCCAGTATCCGTAATCCCAGGGGCGACAGGTGCAGGCCACCTGTGGCAAAGCATCGTGGTCTGTCGACCATGTCATCCCAAGCAGACAGATACTGGATCCCCTTAGAATGACACCAGAAGCTTAGCCAATTATTGAAGTCAGTCATTTTGTCATGTACTGCGGTATCTTTCTGGGCGATGGCAGAATGCTACTCAGGGCTAGGGTCATACCTGCCTGGGCTACAAGATCGGAGAGCTCTTCCATGTCTCTTTTCATGTAGTCCAGGGAGGTACGTCTCAGGTCATTCACACCAACATGGACAATGACAGTGTCATATTTGTACTTGTTGTGGAGTGACCTGAGTGCGTGGGTTATGTGGCGGATCCTGGCACCCGACAGGCAGCTGACAGTAACCTTCTCCATGTTTAACCTGGTGAGTGGGACATCAGTGTGCCTGACTATAGAGTCACCTATGACTAGTGTGTTGGGTACGTTGTTTTGCCTTATTGGCTGTGGTTGAGTGGCACACAGAGTCTATGAGCTGTGTGTCATTTGGGTTGTGTTTGGGGATGGAGGCTGCTTGCGTTTCTGCTTTGGAGGTCTCTGTTGCTTAGACAGATTATTATTGAGAGCCTCCGCGAATGTTTTGTGTTACTATGTGTGGACTTTGGTGGTGTAGATTTAGTGAGACTATGTGATGAGTGTGGTGTGGTGCAAATGTTTACCTTCTCCCCATGACTGTTAAGTTTAGTCGTGGTTGGAGAGAGCTTTATCTCTAGTTTGGCTAGATAAGTGCATCTCTCACAGGTTGTAGTGTTGGGTGGTAGGAGGAGAGGGTTGTCTGTGTACATAAGGCTATTTCTACATTGCTTCAAGATGCCCAGATTCATCAGATAGACAGGAGAGAACACAGGGAGCTGACCCTTGGACATGCCTGAATAAAAAGTTATTTTCCTCTAGATAAGTGAGGAAAGTGAGTACAAGAGCTGTTTTTCTCTAAGCAAGTGAGAAAAGTAAGTACAAAAACTGTTTTCCTCTAGGTAATGAGGAAGGTTGAGTGCTATAGTAATTAGTAGCTTATTTAGTGCTTACAAGTTCTGAACAAGTGCTGAGCACGAATAAGCTAATTTAAGTGCTAAAACTAAGAATCTGTATCTGCACTAGACGAGTTACAGGACAGAAACAAGTGCAAATGCAGGCTTTCAAATCAGAAAGTTGAGAGAGATGGAAGAGATTGCCCAAATGACCAATAACTACAATTTCTGGGCCAGAACCACTGCTTATGTGGTAGACAGGTTACCTAGTGCTTACCACTCCCACTGATAAGCTAGAAGGCTTCCTTCCAACACAGAAAAGCTTGGTTGCCAGATTTCCGACTGGCCGGGTAGGGACAAAGTGAGGACCAAATAAAAAGAAAAACGTCTTAAGGTCTTTAAACACGGAGCTACTTCTGTTTAATACAGAACATCAAGCAGTTCCGCATTAAACACAAGTAGCTCCGTGTTTATTAATTTTTGATTGGCCCGTATGCCGGTATACGAGCCAGTCAAAACAACTAAAAAAAATGGAGCTGTGTTTAATGTGGAACTGCCTGATGTTCCGCATTAAACACAAGCATCTCCATGTTTAGCGATTTTTGATTGGCCCGTATGCTGGTATACGGGCCAATCAAAAAAAAAAAAAGCAGAGGGCTGTTTCACCGGGATTTAAACCGGCAGTGTGGGACTCGGGATTGGGCTGCTCATCCCGGGACAATCCTGCTCTAATAGGGAAGTCTGGCAACCCTGCTTGGGGGGCTCAGAAGCTTACATACAGTCCTGGATACAACAAATCTGTATCTGGAACACTAGTTACAGGAAAGGTAGGAAACAGGCTTACAGTTTTTTTTTTTTTTTGTATAGAAAAGTAGCAAAAACAGTAGTAAAAACAATTTACATGCAGTGCAAGCTAACACACTTGAGTGTGTAGCAATATTAGACCAAACACAGTTTAAAAAATGCAATTAAATTAAAAAGGACTAAATGCAAGTGCAGAAAGAGTTTATTAGTTAGAATGTGGTAAAGAGATGGGACTGGGGGAGTGTCCCAGATAAAATCTACAGTGGGGCGGGCAACTGCAAAAGCCACCAAATTTAAACTACAAGCCAAAAATAGGGAGGATGGGTGTTGCAACAACTAACAGTACAAACTTTAAAACCTAAAAAATATACTCAACTCTGTACATTTTCAGATAGATTGGAAAACAGTCTCTCAGAACAGGGAGACAACAGTTTCAACAGGGATCTAAGCAACACTTAAACTCTAAAACCAAAAAAAAACATACTCCGCTCTGTATATTTGCAGATAGACTGGAAAGCAGTCTCTCAGAACACAGGTTCCAGCAATTAAAATCTCATCCTACCACCCAACACTACAACCTGTGAGAGATGCACTTACATAACCAAACTGGAAGCAAAGCTCTCTCCAGCCAAGATTGTGCTAGACAGTCAAGAGGAGAAGGTTAACACCTGCACTATACCTCAAGCAACACATAGCCCTTCAAAACTCACACCATCAACACCCACACATAGCAACACTAAACCCACACATGCGGAGGCCCTTAACATTAACCTGCCCAAGCAACAAGGACCTCCGAAGCTGAAACACAAACACCAGTCACAACCAGAGTGACACATAGCTCACAACACCAGTGTGCCACCCAAGAACAGCCCGTAAGGCAAGACAAATGTACCCAACAATTTAGTCATAGGTGACTCTATAGTCAGACACACTGATATCCCACTCTCCAGGCTGAACAAGGAGAAAATTACAGTCAGCTGCCTGTCGGGTGCCAGCATCCGCCACATAACGCATGCAGTCAAGTCACTACACAACAAGTACAAATACTACTCTGTCATTGTCCATGTTGGAGTGAATGACTTGAGACGTACCTCCCTGGACTACATGAAAAGAAACATGGAAGAGCCCTCGGATCATGTGGCCCAGGCAGGTTTGACCCTAGCCCTGAGTAGCATCCTGCCTTCGCCCAGAATGATACCACAGTATAAGGACAAAATTATTGACTTCAACAATTGGCTAAGCTTCTGGTGTCGTTCAAAGGAGATCCAGTATCTGTCTGCCTGGGACGACATGATCGACAAACCACGATGCTTTGCCAGAGATGGTCTGCACCTGTCACCCCTGGGATTCATGTTACTGGGTAAAGCTCTTGCTACCCCTATAGTGCCTTTTTTAGGCAAGGTTCAAAGGACAAAACCACCACCGTAACAGGTACAAGCATGCAAAATTTGAAGGTAATGCTACTCAATGCTAGAAGAGTGCCATATTCTGGTAATTATGGCCACACAGTTAGAAACCACACTCTCCAAAGCTAAGAATACAGCATCCATGGGGCCATATGACATCCCGGGCTGTGTACTACATGAACTACAAAATGAATTGGCACCTCACCTAAGTGTCATGTTTAATCATAGCCTCACCTCAGGCTTCATGCCCACTGAGTGGCGCAAAGCTAGAGTTATCCCACTCCACAAGGGGGGATCCACCTTGGATCCTGGGACCTACCGTCCCATCAGTCTGACGAGCCTGATCTGCAAGGGCATGGAACGCATTATCATGGAACTTATAAACAAAGACATTGGCAACCTTCAAACACTGTACCCCACCCAGTTTGGGTTCGTGAAGGGCCAATCTTGTCCCCTGAAACAGATTGACTTCTTCGAATCAGTCTCCAGAGCTGTGGACGAGGGTAAGTCGGTCCACACAACCTATCTGGACCTTGCCAAGGCTTTCGACTCCATTCCCCACTGTGGAATCATCGATAAACTTATAAAGCTGGGCATAAATCCCAATGTCACTCGATGGGTTACCAACTGGCTTACTGACAGAACCCAGGCTGTAAAAGGAGCCGACTCCAAATCCAGCTCCAGACAAGTGACAAGTAGAGTACCTCAGGGTTCAGTCCTGGGACCGCTGTTATTTGGCATCTATTTCTCTGAAGTACAGGCCAACACTAAGGGACTCTGGCTAACAAAGTTCGCAGATGACTGCAAACTGGGAGCCATTATTGAATCCCCAAATTATCTGGCTATTCTACAAAAGGGCCTTACAGAAACAGATGCTTGGTGCCAGAGCCTTGGGTTCAAGCTTAATCCCAAGAAATGTATAGTTATCCCCTTTGGGAAAAACTATGTACCCATGAATTATCACATAGGTGGCAGTACACTAAACACCAAAAGTGTAATAAGAGACTTAGGGACACAGGTGGACAGTGGTCTCACCTTCAATAACCACATTGCCGCAACAGTCAGGAAATCCTTCTATGTGGCACACCTCATCACTAAGGGCTTTTTATCCACAAAAAAGGAGGTCATTGTCCCACTTTACTTATCCCTCATTAGACCCATCATAGAGTACAATGCCATATTTGGTATGTACCTCACAAGACATCTGCAACAACTGGAAAAGCCATAGAAACACCTCACTAAAAGAATCACAGGCCTAAAGCAGATGCCCAATGCTGACCGGCTAAAAAAAACTCCAGCTGTACTCTGTCGCATATTGTCTACTCAGAGACTATCTCTGCTTAACATTCAAGGCCATGTCAAACCCAGAGCTGTTGAACATGCTAGACTTAAATAAATCCCAATCCAGCAGAGCCACATGGTCCAGGGACCTAAACCTTGTTATCACAATTGAACAAAAAATGCTGGAAGGATAGGTTCCTGACCCAGAGACTCTCCATACCCTGGAATAGACTGCCCATACATGTCAAGCAGAGTGCCTCCTTGGCCCTCTTCAAAAGGAACCTTGATGACTGGATGGGAGATAGGAAATTTACCATGGGGATCACGTTAGTCACCCTGCTAGACAGGGGTCCAGGGAAGTAAATATCGTGGGAAGAAATATCCAGGGAATTGTTATGGCTAGGCTTATACAGGCCCTATGGCCGATAGCCTAGTACCAACCTATGAACCTGTAACTGACACCTCCTTGCTGCCCTGCTGCATGTAGAGCTGTGTCAGTGCAGTGGGCTTGCTTCAATTACTCTGGTGATGTTACGAGATGACAGTGTCAGAACCTTGGATAACCCCCTTGGAATTGAAGCAGTGTTTTGTGGAGAGGTGATTATTGCAACACACTTCAGTGGTACATTGCTTGTGTTTGTGCTTGTGTGTATTAGTCTCATAGCACAGGGTGTACATCGTGTAACATAGAACATGTTCTGAAAATGGTCTGGGGGTTTTGTTTGTGTGTGTGTGTGTGTGTGTGTGTGTGTGTGTGTGTGTGTGTGTTCAAGTTTGCACGGAGGGTGTCCATGGTGTAACATAAAACAAGTGCTGAAGGTGATGTTTGCATGTGTGCATGAGTGTGCGTGTCTGAGTACATGTGCATGTATATGTGTGAACAAATGTATGGAGGCAAATATGATATAACAGTGAAACATGGATCATAGCTGGTCTAGCATACAGACCTTTGTGTGTGTGTGTGTGTGTGTGCGTGTGTATATCTGTGTGCATGCTTGTATGATGTCTATGGTGTAAAGGAGAAGTGTGGAGCACAGATGGACTGACACCTCCCTGCCGCCCTGCTTTGAGGAGAGCCTTGTCAGTGCAGTGGCTACAATTAGTTGGGGGGAGGGAGTTACGAGTTGATATTGTCAGTAGTTCATGCAACCTTGTGGAAGTATGATCTGTAAGATGTAACTGAGAACTGTGAAACAAAGCCAGACGGACACCGCCTTGCTGACCAGCTGTGAGGAGTCCATCACCGGCATCTATCTCTCACATTGGTTGACAAAGGCATTACAGCAGTGTTTGTAAAGAGGTTGGTAGAGCTGTTGGTGCTGTTGCAAGATATGAGTGTCATTATGTTTGTAAATGCTTGAATTGTTTGAGGGTGGTGTGATGGGGGACAGAAGGGTAATAGTGTTTTGTGTCAAACCAGCATACCTCACAAGTGTACCTAATTTGGCCTTACACTTTTGCTCTGACATGGTAGAATCTGAAATGATTGTAGAATAAGGTTCTGGGTTGTTTTGAACAAACAATAAAAATTCTTGCAACATAGGACTAATTTTCATGAAATGGATGCCAGTTCATGTACTCTGTGTGATTTGAACCAAAGTAGTAGTACTGCTACTTAGAAAAGCTTTATAACTTGGAAGCTTTTTCCACGAGTTGAGTCTGTTGCTGAAAGGATAAGAGATATGCTTGAAAGAATGAAAGAATACAACTAAAAAAATGCTGCATGAAGCTACTTTAACAAAACGTAGTGGCTGACATAAGAGGCTAGGAAGGCTACAAGATAAAAAAAAAAACCTATTAAATTGTTAGGTAATGTTTGGCACTATGGTTCATGTTATGCTATATAACAGTAAGTATGTAAAAATAAGTATGTGGCCAGCCAGTAAGCACTACACACTCCAAAGCAGATATTTCCATGTGTGCATTTGAGAAAATTGATATATTGGACAAAAAACTTGAATTCAGATTACTTTTTTTTCTCCCAGCTTGCCTGGAGTAGTGTGAGTCAACAGTACGAAGCAAAGAGTCTTTAGGGAACAGTTTCAGTGGCATACTAGGCTGACATTTGTTTTGATATCTGTTGTCATGCAGGGTTGCTAATTAGCTGAACCTAGCCTAGCTGGAAATGTAAGACTCTGGGTCATAGAAGGAGGGGAGATGGGAGGAGTAACTTGGTCAGGAACTGACAGTAAACAAAACTGCTTTTTGTAAAAAGTCTTTTTTTTATCTCTATAATTTGTTGATACTTTTGCAAGCTTCTTTCAGAAAATATGTAGTACATCAGTAAGAACAACATTTGTAAAACTCAATGCAGAACAGTCAGTGGCATGTATTCTACTGACTGTTAAACTTGGCAGTATTTTTTAGGTTTTCCATTCTAAGTGAATATAAGCTTGATCTGACAACAAAAGGTTGGGCTAATTGTTCTCACAATCAGTGCTGTCAGACTGCATTTTGGGACAGATTTAGCCTTTTAAGGGAAAATACTCTCATCAGGATGTCTGCCTCCATGAGGGCAGACAGGAGAAAAATAAAACAAATTTAAGAATGAATACTCTTTTGGTTTAACGCAGCTCCGGGAGGTGCAAAAATCATGACTAGGTACAAAAATAAATGTTTTTTCATCATTTACTCATAGTGGTCCTTTAACTTAAATATGCTTTTGTCCAGCCTTTCTTCCCTTTTTATATTGTAATGTCTACATCTCTTAAAACTAAAAAAGAAAAAAATAATTGTTTACTTTAGAATCTTTATTGCATACAACAATCACCGAAAATGCTTTACTATATAACATGCAGTTTATATCATGAAAAGTTTTATACAAATACTGTTAAGAGCAACTTATTTTTTTTTTTTTGTTACTTATATTTACTTTTTCCATTTTTTTTCCTTCTAGTGCCCTTCCAAACATTAGTGACATGAAGTGGTGTATATGCCTTTCATCCCCCCCAACAAGTTTAACAAAATCAATAACAATCCAACCTTTCTCAGCCACATTTTCTTGTAAAGCCATATTTTACAAATGTGATCAATGCTTTATATTCTTACATTTATTACTAATTTCAGTGTTGCAGGTCTTCTTCCTGTTCATCTCCATCTCCCAACCCGAGACTCTGGTTCAGGTCCAAGGTACTACAGATTTTTCTAGTGAACTTTTTTCCTTTCTCTCAAACATTTTTCTTTGGAACATTGGAAAAGGTTACACTTGCAGATCTCTCTATGAACTTTACTATCAAACGTAGGAGAAACAGAGTTCCTTTCTGTTTGATGGCTCACTTTTTGTTGGATAAACATTTGTGTTCCCCGTAAGCCTGCTATGCATCAAAAAATGAGTTTGATCATATTCTGAAGACAGCTGAATACAGCAGTTCGAGTCTCATACCTGCCTCTCAGCATTTCCTGATTGCTGAGATAAAATTGCTTCTCTTCTCCCTGGTGTGTAGTAAATAATAATTTTCCACAAACACACTGCTCCCTCCAATTTTTAATACTTTGCCCTTCTGACACACTTTTGTCAGAATCAACTGTTTCTGTTGGTATGATTTCATCTTTACTAAAACAGTTCTTGGCTGCTTTCTCAGGCCAGGTTTGGAACATACACATGATGTGCCTTTTCATTTAACAAATCCTGCTGTGGAATACCAGCCCAGTTACTTGCTTGTGCTTTCATAAAATTAACACAGTCTGTTCCTTCCAGTTCTATTACAGCAGCACATCTAAGGTTTTGTGTGTGTGCTCTGTTCTTTAACTACAGTTTTTTGGAACAGTCCTTCTTGAGAAGTCTTATGCTGTGCCAGCCTTTTCTTCATTTCAACCTCTGATTTTTGCAGTTTTAGCGTTTAATTTGTGTAAAGGTTCTTCCATTTTTTTTCTAGCCTTTTGTTATTTGAGTTGATATACTCCTGTAGTGTTTCTTTATCTAATCAGCTGTGAGCACGTTTTAATTATATTTCCTTTGAATTAGTGGAAGCCATCAGCTGTAACAAAGCTGGAGCTTGAACTGCTTTTTGCTGAACAGCTACATAATTCTTCCCAGCCAGTGTTTCTGTTGATCTTTTCTACTTGATTTTCTTTCAGGGTTCCTAAGTTTCTTTGCTGGGATCCAGGCAGAGTACTCACTAGCAGGTAACTGAATTTTATTAAATCTGGCATAATCATTATCTATCAGTTTCTTTTTTCACACTGGGAGAGCCAAAATTGATCTCTTGATCAGTGTGCAGCCAACATGGAAAGTCAAGCCATTTAAATTTTAATTCATGATTATAAAGTGTCTGTCTATACTTGGTAAGCATTGCAAACATGTCAGTATTGATAGATATAGATCAGTGTGGTTTGTGGAGGCAAACATCTGACACATTAATAGAGCAGTAATCCAGGGGGAAGCAGAATGTTTACAAAAAAAAAACAGTGCTGTTGTTGGTTGCTGTTGATGCAGAGAAAGCATTTACTAGAATTAGCTGGGATTTTATGAGTAAGGCAACTGTAGCATCTGCATTTCCTACTCAGTCAAGAACTTATCTCTTCTCTCTCTAAGAGAAATATATGTAACACATGACTTTTCACCTCGCCATGCTTTCTATTTCTACCCTCCCACCCATCCTCCTCGCTCATGTATTTCTTATCTTTTTTACCCTGCTTATACACTACCATACATCTATTACTAGGTCAGTTAATCAGGGGATATCCTACACTAATTCTCACTTTTCCATACCTTTCCCTTTTACTAGATTAACTATGACTTTTCCTAATGCCCTATAACCTTGTTAGTCTTTTAATGCCTATTAGAATTGTTATTATATGTTACCTATGTATTATATACGAAGTTATGACTACCCTGTTTATTATCTGTATGACTGGAGTTTTTATTACAGTATTTTGTATGTTATCTAGGTAGTATTCTGTACCAAGATATACTGTACAATGTTATTCATATGTGAGATGGAGCTTTTCTGTCTGGGCCTCCGCTGAAAATGGACATGTATCCAGTCAGAATTTCCCGGTCAACAAATGTAAAATAAATAAATAAAATAATAATAGGGTTAATTAAGAAACTCACAAATCCAGGGATATAAATTGTATAGTAATCAAGAAAAGTTGGGTTTACTTGCAGATTATATTATTTTGTGCTTGAAATGCCAGAAAAGGACATTAGAACAATTTGGAACATTTTTAGACAGTTTCAGTGTTTTTCAGGATAAAAAAAAATAAAATAAAGGCTACAGCCATAAACTATGTACCCACACATGAACTGGTTCAGCAATACCTGTATTTATGAGAACACGGTAAAGTGAAGCATTTATGTGTATGGATTTAAAAGGATTGTGTTATGACAGGTAATGATATATAGGAAGAGACTAAAGAAAAGGTAATACAAAAGCTAAGAAACTGTAACTCGATTATGAATATGTATAGTAAGATGCAAGCAGTGAACATGCCTTTACACCCTTCCATTTTATATACAGATCAGTCATATTTTTATCAACATACACATTTTGGACAATTATTAATAAAGGTTTTTTGAGATGAGAAGAAGAGAGACAAGTTTATCCTCCCCATAGAACAAGGTGAATTAAGTTTACTCTGTTTGAAGGGATACACAGTTAAAACTCATATGAATCAAATGGAAAGAGATGATGAAAAAACAGTGGTGATATTTGAAGAAATAAGGAGACTGCAGGATTTTGGATGCAGGTCATTAAGAAAAAAAGCCACCATACAGAATATTATATTCATAAAGTAGAAGGAAGTGTTCCAAGAATTAAGCCAATAAGGGAATGAAGAAAGGAGAGTTTGTCAGTAGGGATGACTGCAAGTATGGGTATAGAAAACAGGCAAGAGGGGACAGGAATTTAATGGAGAAAAATTAGCAAAGAAGCTGAGGTATTGGGAGTAAATAACTAGGGAGGGAAAAGTAATAGAGTGGGATGAGGCCAAGCATAAGTTTGGACTGCAGGTTAGATGCTGCCTTTCCTGTCATAGATACCACAGTATAGGCAAAGAGAAAGGGATAGGAGAATGCTAAGGAAAAGACCAGCTCTGATTGAGTTTTTAGATGAGTCTAGAACAGAAACTGCTTGTAAAACAGGGATAATTAGGAAGTCTTGTAAATATTGCATGGTGAGATTAATAATCTATCCGAGGAGTTTAGAAAGAATTGGAAAAAAAGGCTAGAAAGGCAGTTTGGAAAGGAGCAGTGGAAGGACATTTGTATCTCTCTATCCATCCATCCATCCACAACTCCCTTTTCCGATTTTTATACATGGGGTGGGGGTAGTACTGTTGCCTACCAAAAAGCAATTGCCAAAAAGTGGAAATCAGAAACTAAGCTAACTTTAATGGAGGTACTGAACATTATATAAAGGAGATGAAATAGTTGGAGGTGGGATCTTTCAAAAAGAGAACAAGCAAATGTAGAAATAAATGGAATTTTTGAGGTCAGTACATTTACATTAATGTTCAGAAGGACGAATGAGGCTTAATAGAAGGCAGGATTTGAGCAATTTATGTAATATTGGAGTGAATGATAATTTTTAAAAACAGACATATACGTATAGTATGTATAGTTTGTTTTCTTTTCTATTAATGTAAGTATACTTGTGACATTATGTTACTTGTGATTTTAATAAGTATGTTTAAAAAGATCACAGGGCTTTTTTCCCCAACAGTCAACCAGGAGTAACTTCGTGGATGGGAAAAAAAAATGCATTTTTCCCTGTACCAGTGAATAATGAAATGAGTTTATACTCCTGTTAGCAACATGGGCCACTTTGAACTCATATTTGTGGTAGATAATTACCCCTCCTTTGATCCCCCCTTGCAAAGGGCACTGAATAATAGTGACACCTGGGAGTATAGCTAGTGCCAAGTGAGGAAGAAAGCTGATGTTCTTCGTGTTTCACTGTTGCAGTCAGTACATTTGGGGTAATCTGCTGGCAGGTTGCCCTTAGTCGGCCTGAATAACAAAGTCTTGGGTCCTGCATCGGTTCCTGTCTCCTCTTCCAAGACGTCAGGTCATCAGGGGTATAAAACATGCAGCCGTCGCTATTTTATTCAGTCTTTCTTGCCGTGCGGTGCCCAAAGCCGAAGCAGTTTGCAAGTGCCAGTCGGCCGACTCCTGAAATTTTCGTATTAGAGTTTCAGAACCGAAGTCTTCAAACTAAAGCTAAGTACCCCATTGGGGAAACTTTTTCTTGCTCCTTACCGATGTCAGTAAAAGTTAATAATTGCATTACTTGTGGGAAGCAAATACCTCGTAAGGATTTTCATTTGTACTGTATTCCTTGCCTAGGCCCAGATCACAACATGCCTTGCTGTTGGTTTTGTGCTACATTTAACCAACGCACTATTAAGCATCGGTATATTTTTGCTTCTAAATATTTTGGTGCAAGATTTAATTATCCTGAAATGTCATCGGTTAGCAATCCGACTACCAGAGTTCATAAAAAACGCAAAGAAAAAGGCAGAGACAGACTGTCGAGGTCCAAAACCGACAACAAAGCTTCTCCTAAGCCAGTCGCTGGTACTCAGTGAGGCGCTTTCACAGCCCCTGATACCCACTACCTTTGAGTCGCAGGCCTCTACCGAGACCCATTCAGAGTCTGGTATGCCGCGAGATTCTCAAGAGTATTGAACCCTTGGATGTCTCTCCCTTGGGTGGGTCTGGAGCCGGTGAGCAAGCATGGCTTCTGAGGGTGTTTTCAGACCTCAACATTTTTATATTAAACCGACGCCAACAACAAAAACAAGGTCAAAAACAACTTCTATGTCCACAAAAACGATGCATGAGCCATATGCTCAGGTCCCTATGCCTAAAAAACAGATGATCAAAATGGCTGAGGATTTAATTACCTTGATCTGGGGTTCCCACCCCCCCCCCCCTGCTATGAGGCCTAGGCAAGGCACTGATTATGAATCTTCAGATCAAGTTTCCATGTCTTCTGATCAGGAATTTTCTATTCCACCCTGTGAGGATTCTGATGCAGAGGAATCCATCCCATCTGCATCTCCTCCTGAGGATTACTCTTTTGGAGAGTCTTTGCATACTTTAAGGGAACATTTTCACTGGGAGAGTCAGGACTTCTCTGAATCAAAAAAGAGGCTTATGGATTTCCTTCTTCTTCCTCAGCATAGGCCTTTGGCAGTACCTCCTGTATTAGACATTGTTGATGATGTGGTTTCGAAATCAAGCATGGCTCCTGATTTCCTGCCTCCGGCTCCTAGTAAGCCAGACAGATATTACAGAGTTCCTGACTCCTACAAATTTCTTTTCAAAAATCCTGCTGCTGATCCTGAGACTATTTCTCAGGGTCCCAAGGGTGTAAAGGCCTCTACAGCCAAAAATCCTACCCCTTCTGATAGAGATTCCAGGGCGCTGGATAGATGGGGTAAGAAGGTTTATACGTCTGCAACCTTGGCAATCAGGGCTTTAAACTGCCAGTTTTATATGCTTAAATATCAACAGCATGTTATGGGCTTACTGAAACAGAAAATGGTGTTAATTTCTGACTGTGTGGAAAATAAAGAGTTACAGGAATTATTGCATTCAGCAGAACAGGTTGGAAAGCATACTTTGCAATGTGGTCTTGATTCCTTGGAGGCCTCTTGTAGGGCCGCCGTTACTGGATCTGTGATTAGAAGGCATGCCTGGCTCAAGGAGCAAAATCTGCCTGATCATGTTAAAGCTAAATTGTTGGATGCCCCTTTGCAGCATGATACTCTGTTTGGTAATAAGGCAGAAGAGGTGTTAATGAAAATGGAAGACAAAGCTAAATCTATGCAAACTTTAAAAGATTACTTGCAAGTGCAGCCACTCAGGTTCAGTAGGCACTGGCCTACTAAATATTGGTCCCTTCCTGTGTCCAACAGAGCCACTCAGAGCAAATCCAGATGCTCAAAAGGCTCCAGATACCAATCACAGGGTTCTTGCAGGTCAAAGCAATGGGGTGCCTCCACCTCCAAATCTGGAGGAAACAAAGCACAACCCTACAGTAAGCAGTCTCAATGACTTTCCTCTACCATCACCAAGCACTTCTCTTTTGGCAGCCCCCTTGGGGGGAAAACTAGCACTTCATGCTCAAAATTGGCAGTTGATTACCCAGGACAAGTGGGTATTAAACATAGTATCCCAGGGGTACAGATTTCATTTCCATACTTTGCCAATTCCAAATGGATGGCCGGATTTGCCACAAAACCAGTGGGCAGAGGCCCAGAAACAAGTCATGTCCCTCATGGATATGGGGGCTATTCAACCGGTGCCAGAAAAGGAAAAAGGACAAGGTTTGTATTCAAGACTTTTCCTGGTGCCCAGAAAAGACAGTTCATGGCGTCCAATACTGGACTTATTGATTTTGAACACATTCCTGGACATTCCAAAATTCTAAATGCTGACTTTACAGCAGCTACTGCCTATGCTAGGCAGGAATGCTTGGTTAGTAACTCTAGACTTAAAAGAGGCATACCTGCATATCCCAGTAAGGGAATCATGCAGAAGATACCTCCGCTTCAAAGCAGGTTTTTTGCATTACCAATTCTCTGCACTGCCCTTTGGCTTATCTACTGCACCCAGGGTCTTTACAAAGTGCCTGGCACCAGTAATTGCATTCTGCAGACAAAGAAGTATTCAAATTTATCCTTATCTGGGCGATTGTCTCATTCAAACAGAGGACAAGGACACTCTTCTTCAACATCTGGTGTTTGTAAAAAGGCTTCTAGCATGCCTAGGGTACACCATAAATGAAAAGAAATCACAATTGGTACCCTCTCAAATAATTACATTCCATTGGTGCAAGCTTGAATACAACTGCCCAGATGGCTTACCTGACGCCAGTCAAACAAAGACAACTGACAACATACTTCAAACAAATGGCAACAAAAACCCAGTTATCTGCAAGACAAATTCTTTAGGCTTTGGGGTTCGTGGCATCCTGCATTCTACTAATTCCATATGCGAGACTGCATATGAGGAAACTTCAATGGTACCTAAAAAGTTTATGGAGTCAACATTGTCACAGTCTGGAAACAATGATTCCTCTCATTCCCTGCCTACAACAGGAGTTTTTTTGGTGGGCAGAGACATGTCACCAAAACAAGGGACTGTCATTTACTCTACCCTCTGCCACCCAAACCCTAACTACAGACGCATCAGACTATGCTTGGGGGCCCACTTGGCAGGGAGATGCATTCAGGACAAAAGGAGCCCAAACCAAATGCATCTGCATATCAACCAGAAAGAGATGCTTGCTGTTAAGAATGCTCTGACAGCCTTCAAAGACTTATTTCATCCAGGACAACTACTGATAAAGACGGACAACACCACAGTTATGTGGTACATAAACAAGCAGGGGGGTACACATTCCTACCCCCTTTGCAGACTAGCCGTGGCCTTGTGGAACACAGCCTTGACCTTGATCTTCAAGTTCAATTCCTGCCAGGAAAGCAAAATGCTTTGGCAGACTACCCAAGCAGAAATCTTATGGACCCGCACGAATGGAAGCTGGATCCACAAATTTCCACAGAAATGGGGGAGCGCAGACATAGATCTATTTGCCTCTCCCCAAAATTTTCAGTTGGACAAATTCTGCACAAGAACGCATCACAAAAAAGCATGGAAAGTGGGTGCCCTATCCTTCAACTGGAAAAACCTGTCAGTCTATGCCTTTCCCCCTCTGCCTCTACTCTCCAAGGTGTTACTAAAAGTCAGACAGGAAAAAACAAAAATGATCCTAATTGCTCCGGACTGGCCTCGCCAACACTGGTACCCATTTCTAAGGAATATGTTTCACCTTCCTCCATGATACTTGCCTCAAATACCTTATCTTCTGTCCCAGCAGAACTATCAAATTCTGCACACTCAGCTCCAAACTCTGAATCTTGCAGCATGGTTAATCAACTAATCAGTCAAACAACACCTCTCAGTAAATCTGTGATGGATGTCATTTTGGAAGCCAGAAGGCCTAGTACTAGAAAATCTTATGCTGATAAATGGAAGAGATTCTGTGCTTGGAACCAAGCACAAGGAATAGACACAGCAAAGCCCAATATTCCTCAGATTTTACAATATTTGACTGAGATGCTTGAAAAGGGTCTATCTTTTTCTTCAATAAAAATCCATGCCTCTGCCATCTCGGCTCATTACAACACAGAGCCTTCCCTCTTTTCTCATCCTCTGCTTAAACAGTATCTTAGAGGGGCCAATAATTTAAGGCCTCCCAGAAGATCACCAACTCCTGCATGGGACCTCAATTTTGTGCTGGAAAAACTCACCCTGCCTCCTTTTGAACTAGCAGCTACTGCGGATATAAAATATCTGTCTTGGAAAACAGCTTTTCTCTTGGCAGTCACTTCAGCAAGAAGGGTTTCAGAACTACAGGCTCTCATGGCAGTGGAGCCTTTTATTATATTTTATCTGGACAGGGTGTCCCTCAGGACCAGTCTTTCTTTTATGCCTAAGGTGGTATCCAGTGTGGCTGTTAACCAGACCATTCACCTGCCAACATTTTACCCAAATCCGCAGAACAAGGGGGAGCGGATTCTGCATTCATTGGATGTACAAAGACAACTAAGATTCTACTTAAACAGGACCAAATCTCTAAGAAAGTCTGAGCAGCTACTAGTAGCATTTGCTGCAGGGTCAGAGGGGAAGGCTATATCAAAGCAGACTATTTCTAAGTGGATAGGCCACTGCATTCGTTTCTGCTATTTGCACCATGGTAAACCTGTGCCCAAGGGGATCAGATCACATTCCGCCAGGGCAGCCTCTACTTCAGCAGCTTTTCTCAGAGGGGTCCCAACCAAAGACATTCTAGAAGCTGTTAACTGGAGCTCTGTTCATACCTTCACAAAGCATTATCATTTACCTCTCTTCTCCAAATCCAGGGCAGGCTTTGCTACTGCAGTCCTGCAGGGCCTTATAGCCACTCCTAATGCTGTTTAGTTCCATCCTCTAATCCATAGCTTTGGGATTCTCCCCAAATGTAATGACTGCAACAATGAAACATAAAGAACATAGTACAGTTGTGTACACTTACCATAAATGTAGATGTTCGAGTGTATTCACTGTTGCAGTCCGGGTTACCCACCCACTATCCCCCCTTTCCATACCTTTTCTTTCCTTCACTATACTCAAAAGCCTTTGTGGTGTATTTGCTTTTAGTTGAAGGTAAAGTTTGTTTCTAAAAGTGCATTTATATATTTACTGTTTATTTTTATATATATATATTTTTGTTCCCCATTTGGGGGGCACCTGACATCTGGGGCAAGAAAAACTGAATAAAATGGCGTCAGCTGCATGTTTTATACCCCTGACGACCTGACGTCATGGAAGAGGAGACAGCAACTGACGCAGGACCCAAGACTTTGTTATTCAGGCCGACTGAGGGCAACCTGCCAGCAGATTACCCCAAATATAATGACTGCAACAGTGAATACACTCGAACATCTGCATTTATGGTAAGTGTACACAACTGTACTTTATTTAGCCATGTGTCTGTTATGACTGCAAGGTCAGGGACATGCCTTCTCTGTGACTCATCTCTTCATTACAGATAAGTGAATTTCTCCAGTTTTTGGAAAGTTCTTTGGACTTCTCATTTCTTTTTCTTGCCTCTCATCGCATACCCTTAAGGGACTATATGGTCCACATTTCATACTTCTGATTTTCATTACAAGCCTGACCCAGTCCAGAGCTGTTTTTGGTTCGACTATTCCCTGGAATATCCTTCCATAGTGCTGCCCGGAGTTCTTTTCCACTGGTTGAGGTGGACAGAGAAGACAACATTGGAAACAAAAGATCTGATGATGTCTTTTTCGTCCGTTCCTCAGCTGTTGGGTCTCAGATGTGACTTTGGCCATTTCATTAGACTTTGGCTCCATAGCTAAAGCTCCTCCTCATACCCATAATCTTGTCTTTTCCTGAATTACCTCAGATCTTGTTTGCAGCTTCAGCAATTGGATGTGGACACCTGTAGCTCAAGTAGCTTTTTGTGATAAATAAGTACCTTTCTTATTTATAGTAGTTCTTGTTCAATAGTTTTACTTATTTTTCTTCCTGCTTGGCTTCTGTAAAAAAAAAAAAAAAAAAAAAAAAGCTTGGGTAATTCATATTCTACTACTTGTCATTGTCGGGCCTTGTGCTTCCTTTGCTACCTGTTAGGTACTTCTCCCACCTACCATGGTTGGTATTCCCTTTATTATTATTGTTGTTTCAAGTCTAATATACAGATGTATAAATGTATATAAGTATATTTATTTTTTGTGGTGGTGGTTTTTGTCGTGGTGTTTACTGAAATATATCGGATAAACCATCTGACTTCAAAAAGTGCTCTTCATGTAGGCACAAAATTCCTAACTCAGAAGCTCACTCTGAGTGTGTTTACTGCCTTGGAGCAGGTCATCTTATCACTGACTGTGAGATGTGTGCAAGTTGTAAGCATAAGGCACTGGTAGAGTGCAAAAACAAACATGATTTTGAAAGAATTGATTCCCTCCACTACTGCTTCATCTGGTGCTTCCTCCTCCACCAGGAAATCTTCAGCGTCTGGCAAGGGGGCTGTGGCTGATAAAACTTAAAATTCGTGGAAGCATTCCTCTAATTGCTCTCCTCTTTCTACTTTGGAGTCAGCTCCTCCCAAGAAAATCACAAAATCATCAGGTCCAACTACTGTTTTAGATCTGGCCCCTTCAAAACTGAGACCATCGGATCCAACTGTCCCTCTGGATCCTCCACTAGAGAAGTCAAAGTTTCCACCTGCAAGGCCTTAATTCCCTCCAGAGACTGTTTCTTCAAGGCTGCCTCACCTTTTTTGCAGGAGACACTGCGAAAGATGTCCAGACCACCCTCAACCCTTCATTCCTCCGGTCATCTAGGAGTCTAGAGAAGCAGAGGTGAATAGGATGATGAGAAAGTTTCTCAGAATCCAGATTCAGTTGGAAGTTATCCCAGCTCTGTCTCCTATCGGACCTGTGAGCCCACCTCCAGTTCATCCCCAGCTTTGAATCCTACTCTGATCCATTCCCTGATTTCAGAGCCTATGGACCTGAGAATGTTGAGCTTGTCTGTGTCTGTATCCTAAGGCTTGGCCTTTGACTCCCACAGCTTCTGTGATCCAGATGGCCCTAACTGTGTCAGAGCTGGAAGAATCCCGAAGTGCCAGATCCAGGGGTTTTGGTTTGACTCTGATGTTTTCAGAGCCATCCCTTCTTCTCAGAGCCTTGGCGCTGGACAGCTCAGCTATGACCTCTGCATTGAGATAGGATCTTGGGGAGACTGGATTCCATTCTGTGCAGTGGCCTTAGCTCAAGCCATGTTGGGCCTTGGCTTCCCATGCCTCTGTCTTTGAGGTAATGGACAGAGTGCTTTCCATCTTTGTGGACAAGACATCGTTGCCCCCCCCTCAGGTCCACCCTCTCCTCAGATGTCTACTTTGGATCCTGAGTCTTTACATCCTGTCCCATTGGGACAATCATTCCGGTCAAGCCTGGAGTCTGTCCTCATTCAGGACTCTGCTAGCACTTCTGAGTCCTCCCTGGAGCATCCCATCAAAGAGCCCCCAGAAGTGTATGTGTAAAAGGAGGCACTTAGACTCCCCACAGGAGTCTTTAACCAAAGACAGTGACTTTGATGAAGGGGAGGGGTCCCTTAGATCACCCCTTGAGGATGTCTCTTTCGGTGAAATCCTCAAACTTTTGAGATAGAGAGGTAGTTGGTCTTCTTATCCCCCTTCCCAGGAGGAGCCAGTGTTTCTTGACATTTTTGGAGCCAGCCCAGCTATATCTTGGGTAGACCCCCTGGTGGTTAAGATGGTGGACCTTATCTCCCACTGGGCTTGGAAGGATCCAGATGCCAATGTAGTCTGTCCCCATGAGGCCAGATAAGCACCTATTTACACCTAAGGATAGGATCCATTGGAGCAAGAGTCAACCAGTGGATGCTATGGTGGCCACCAAGAAAGAACTTGCTGAGCAGATTTCTTCTGTACATCCCCTGAACAGAGAGTCTAGGGCACCAAACAAATTTGAGAAGCATGTTTACGCATCACTGACCTTTGCCCTCAGGTCGCTGAACTATTTGGCACATGTTACAAGATTTCAGAGGGAATTGATAGACATTTTCCAATACCCTCTCAGGGTCTATGTCTACAGAGGACAAGAAAATGTTTTCTTTGCGAACAGCCACCCTCCAGTCCCTTTCGAACATCTCCATGAGGCTGATTTCTCATGCCTCATCGAGAGCTTCGAGAGCTGCAGGTTCAGGAATTACTGTACGCAGGCATGCTTGGATGTGCCTTTGTGACTTTGCGGAGCCCTTCAAGACTTCATTCATCAGTGCTCCCTTTGATTGATTAGCAATAAGGTGAAGAAAGCTCACTCCAGGAGCAAACAGGTTGGGAAGATACCTGCTGTAGGGATAGATTTTCTGCTCTTCAAAGGACTTTCTCGCGAAACCAGAGAGGAAGTAGAAAGATGTGGTTCTGTAAGATGCAGGCGTCTTCCCAGGACCCCCATGACAAAGGAGGAAACTGTAATGGAAGACATCACCTCCATCAGGGCTTCAGAGGTCCTTTATCTGCAAAACCCTTTCAGTACCCCTGAAGGGTTGCCTAACTGCTGCATTTTGGAGGCAGTCACTGGCTGCTAATCTCTGAAACCAGAAGCCTGGGCAGCTAAAACCAAAGATACCTGAGTACACAGAAAAATATCCAGAGGTTATTTTTTCTTCTGCTTCCTCAACAGATCAAAATTACCAACATTCCACCCAGTTAGAGGAAAGCAACAGCCATAGAAAGAGAAAAGCTGCTGGAAAGAGAATCATAGGGGGACCCAAGACCAATTTTGGATCTCAGCAATCTGAATCAATTTGTTGTGGAAGGACAATCAATTGGATGTGCTGTATAGATTTCCAGGATGCATACTATCATATCAAAATGCACAGGTGCTCCAGAAGATACCTACACTTCTGTCTGGGAGTCGGCCACTGTCATTTCAGAGCCCTGCCCTTTGGTCTAACCATAGCCCCGAGGGTGTTTACCAAACGCATGGCAGTAGTTGCAGGGTGTTACCTAGATGACTGACTCCTTTCTGCTTCCACCAAACATCTACTTATTTTGGCCAGGGATTACTTGCTCCGTGTAAGTCTTCAAAAACGAGTCAGTGAACTACACCAAGTCTCAGCTCTTGCCCATCAAGCCTTGGAACTTATTGGTGCTCATCTGGATACAGTAACACAGAATGCAAGCTTATCACATACAAGATAAAGCAATATACAGAGCCAAGCATCACACATTCTCTCTCTTCCTTCCCCTCTGGACAGGCTGGCAGCTTTAGTAGCTCTGGTGTCTTTAGCAAGATTTTACATGAGAAACAGAATAAGGATTAGTCCAGATGAAATCTCTTTAGCTAGCAAATCTAGGAGACTCTTTCTCTGATACCCTCCCTGTGGGAGAAATAAAGATGACTCCATCATACACGATAATTTAATAAAGATGTTTCTTGTTTAAAAAAAAAAGAACTTCTGTTATGATAATTGCGCAGCAGTCACATGGTCCAATGCTCATACCTTTGTTACTCATTACAACTTGTATCTAATATCTCGAAGCATAACTGCCTTTGGCTCAGCGGTTTTCCAGAAGAAACTGCTACGAGGATCACCCACAATTAATGTAGCTAGGGACTCTGTCCCATTCATTAAGGAAGAATGAAAAGTACAACATCAGTTTTAAAAGTTATGTACTGACTATAACTAGGCAATCTGTATTGTCCATTTTCATTCTTCCTCAACTTCACTCCATCCATCCCCCTTCCTAAAATCTTCTGAAGGGACCTGTTGGGTTCATACCTCTCAACCTCTTGGTGCAAGAAATCTGGACAAAGCCATAAATAATGGGGAGGCAAAGGCCCAAAATTAGGGACAATTTTATATATTACATATTACGTATTATCGCAACCACATTTTTGCCCTAATGCTGGTTGCTTCTCCTTGTGTCCACTGGGACCAATGAAGTATGACAAAACCTCAGAGACATGTTTTCTTTAATGTGTTATTGTTTTTAGGATGGCTTTTCACTTCAGTGGCTGAAAAAATAAGGTTTGAAAAATAGGTTTCCCCATTTACTGCCAGCAACTCAAGATGTCAGTTAAGCAAGTCCCCCTTTCCACTTAAAACGTGTTCCACGCTCCTCAGCCTTTGCCCTGAGAACAGAAAGCATCAGGAAAGAAAGAAAAGCAAAGCAGTACCCAGTCTAACTTCTTAAAAAAAGTAATCGGGAAGGGTAGACTGTTAAAACACGATCTTGGTGGTGGGTGCTCAAAAGCAGCTAATTCGTTGGAAGTGTGTGTGTGTGTGTGTGTGTGTGTGTTTCTAACATCGTACGCTATGACTGCCCATACTCCTTTCAGGCCAACGTACGTATATACAGACAACCACTGCGATCGCTCGCTGAATTCAATGCTTGATGTCTTTCAAGCACGCTAGCTGCAAATCCTCAAATTTGAACCCTTACTCGTTTTAAAAAGCCACCACCAACATCCTAGAAGAGTTTTTTACAGTCTACCCTTCCTGATTACACTTCCTTGTCATTGTTTGAGTAAAAGACAAGAAAGTCCAGCACTTTGGAAAATGTGGTTGTGATAATACATAAGTACCGTTTTTACAAACTTAGAAATTAATAGAGTAGCGGGTTTTGCATTACAGTAAATTTTCTGATGATTCTGAAGTCTGAAGCTCAAATATCTTTCATTATTTTTCTTTAATGACTTCTCAGTGATTTGCCAGAAAAACACAATTTTATGAAAAATGGACTAAAAATATGAGGCAAAAATGTGGACATTCTGCGAAAATCTGTACAGTTGAGAAGTATGGTTGAGTTACTTATTGAAACTTATAATTCTGTGTTTGAGCCTTATTCTTTGAGCTATCCATTTTCTGTATCTCAGTTATGGGGATCTTATGGCAACAAACTTGATCTGAGGTATTGAAGATGGACTAGGGCATTGTGGGTAGAAGGAGGATGTCGAGAGTTTGATCCAAAGTCAAAAAAGTATGTGGCCGAGTCGGATCCAAGGATCGGATCTGTAACCCATTTGTTGAGGAAGATTGAAAATGGGCAACACAGATGCCTAGTTATAATGACTATGTAACTTTTAAGTAAAGTACTTACCATAGCTATGCATCTCTGTTGTCTGTTCTCATTCTTCCTCAACCTCCTGTCCTCCAGCCCCCTTCCTGTTTTATAAGCTGCTTTCATGTGGGCTACTAGTATCGTGTGATGAATATTTCCTGTCAGCTTTGCTACATAAGCTCCAGTCCTCTTTTTCTTCTCCTTCTTTCTTCTGTAGCTGATATACAACATCATGTAGAGTTTACTAATGGCTGGGTACCCTTTTGGTATAATTGGTAGACTGACTAGGGGGCAAACTCGATCTGAGGTATTTCAGGAGAGGTGAGGATTATAGGTAAGGGGAGGAGCTCAAGCTACAGAGCTGAAGTATAATGAAGTAGCCAGAGTCAGATTCAAGGTCAGATCAGAGACCCAATGGTTAAGGAAAGATGAAAACCGACAACACAGATGCATAGTTATGATAAGTACATATATTTTATATATACTTAGCATAACGCTAGAGCCATATTTTATTTTTCTGTGTCAGTGTCCCCATCCTCTTTCCCCCATTTAGATTGTCACGTTTTTATGGCTCCTACTGAACCTTTCTAGAGCCTTTCTTGGTTACAGCCCTTTTTTTGGTTGCCCTGTATGTTTACAGTACTTTGTCTAGTAGGCAGTATTTTTCTACTGTTTAGGGTTGCTAATCATATGCTTGGGGGCAAACTCAGTCGGAGACAGTAGGGTTGGTGGTGCATTATAGGAGTGGAGAGAAGCTTGATCCTTGGAGCTGAAGTCTAATGTGCCAGCCTCAGATCCATTTGGATCTGATGTATCCACTTCTTGAAATAGACGGAAGAAGGTAACATGGATTTGTCATTATGGTAAGTATATAATTTTTGATCTGATATTGTCTTTTCTGTCCATTCCTCAACATATAAGCCTTCACTTCTGACTTCAACCTCTTTCAAGCTTTGGATCTGGTACTCATGCCCCTCCCTTTACCCATTGTGTTGACCCAACTACCTCAGATCTTGTTTGCTGCCACAAGCAAAGGATGGATCTGTTGGTGCTTAGTAGTGGAATACGTTTATTTAGATCTATATTTTCTAAGTTATCTTTAAATAACTTTTGATCAAGTTGTTTTCTTATTTATTTTTATCTTTACCTTTTCATGCTCCTCCCCTAAGCTCTTCTGTTATTCTTCGCCTTAGGCGTTGGACTTTTTTTCTGTTTTTCCTTAAAAAAAATAATAATGCTTTATCTTTTTCTTATTACTATGTATTATAGTGTCTGGTAGTTTACAGTAACTTTTACTGTAGCTGACAATTTTTCTGTACCTGTTTGTCTTGTATCTTGCTTCCATTTTGTCTTCACCAGGATGTCAGACAAACCATTGGGTTTTAAAAAGTGTGTGGCATTTGTCCACAATTTACCAAATTCGGATGAGCACGATAAATGTGTATATTGTCTAGGCCCCTCACATTTGGACACTTCCTGCTCCATTTGTGAAGCCTTTGGCCAACTGGCCATTGTCGACAGACAAAAACAAATTAAGCATGAAAGAACTCCTCCCAGCCCTTGTGGAAGAGAGAACTCCTACAGTTTCTTCAAACCTTCTTCTGCTTTAAAGTAATTAGCAGAAAAGTGTTTGGAGAAAACCAAAGACACAGAAAGGAGTTCAAAAACCTCACGAAAGAGGTCTCCAAATTTAACATTTTCTTTGGATCCAGCTACCAAAGTTACTAAACCTTCAGAATCAGTGCTTTTCTTGGATCTGATACTCATCAGATCCAGCACTGCCTGAGGATTTCACCAGAGATGGTTTCTGCTTTGCTCCATTCATTTTATAGAAGAAATGGTATCATTCCAGACCGTCTGTGTTGCTTCATCCTTCCGGTCAGCCATATCTTCCAGGAGCCTGACTGAAGCAGATGTGGACAAAGTGATGAGGAGATTTCTTCAGACCCAGATTCAGTTGGTGGTCCTGCCAGCTCAGGACACAGCCAGGGCTGAGAGAATGGTTTCTTCCCCTCATGCAGTAGTTGCTGCTTTCCCCATCCAACCTTTTGGATTTGAGCGCTTTGACCCGACACTCACCAGGGACAGGTCTCCATTGGAAGCTAGGCTTTGTACTTCTTTGACTTTGATGAATTCTCTGATTTGGTCGACTTCAACCACTTGGGAGCCATCTGAGTCTGTGGCCCAATTGACTTCGACAGGTATGTTCAGAACCAAGAACTTTAGAGTCATTCCTCCCTCTTGGTGCCTCAATTTTAGACAGTTCCACTCCAGTGTTAGCATTGGACCTGAGACATGTGGTATACCAGGTTGAGCCTCTTTAAGGGGCTTCTGCCTCTAGGGCTCAGCTACTCGGACCCATATTGAGCTCAGCTTAAATGGCTACAGAGAAAGTACTTTCTCATTCCAGAGAGAACACTAATCCCACAAATTTGGATCCATCACTCCACCAAAGGATCTCCCAGGGTCTGGAACCTACTCTTCTTGTCCCATCAGGACAGCCAGTAATCAAACGTTTTGCACTGGATCCTATGGAAAGAGATCACCTCAGCTTCTGAGTCCTTCCCAGATCATCCCACCAAGGAGGTGCATGGGAAGCATATGTGCAGAAGGAGGTATCTAGATTTCTCTCAGGAGTCTGTTACCACTGATACTGACTTTGATGAAAGAGAAAGTTCCTACAGATCCCCCGTTGAGGGTGTTTTGTTCAGAGAAGTTCTTGAACTGCTTAAACAGAACTGTGATGGTCCTCCCAGTCCCTTTCTTCAGAAGAGTTTGTTTTTAGCAAGGCTTTTGGTTCTGGACTGTCAACGTCTTGAGTAGTTCCACCTACAGATGAGATGATAGACCTTATCTCTACACACTTGGGAAGAAGCCAGATACAGCTGAACCCATCACTAAGAAACCAGGTAAGTCCATTGTTGCTTCCAAGGATCATCCCCGTTGGAGCAAGGGTCCAACCATGAATTACATGGTAATGGTGGCAGCCACCAAAAATGAACTGCTAGAAGAAAGATTTGAGAAGTGAGTCTGTGCCTCATTTGCCTTCTTATTGAGAGCATTGAATTATTTGGTACATGATGCATGTTTTCAGAAGGATTTGATGAAGGAGGAGGTCTCCAAATCTCTCCCAGGGACCTCGCCTGTGGATCAAAGAAAGTCCATTGATGCACAGCTAGATATGTCTAATATCTCTATGCACCTTATTTCCAGTGGGGTCCCTATCAGTTGATCACATTTTCAGAAACTCGAAATTCATATGGTCGAGACCATATGATTGAGTTTTTGA
Source organism: Protopterus annectens (assembly GCF_019279795.1). Classification (NCBI taxonomy): domain Eukaryota; kingdom Metazoa; phylum Chordata; order Ceratodontiformes; family Protopteridae; genus Protopterus; species Protopterus annectens. Next base: position 1,699,280,181 of record NC_056737.1, on the reverse strand, counting down.
AAACCTGAAGCTTTTGAATGGAGATCACGGTATTGTGCAAATTGGGAAATTTACCCTTTTCTTCACTGCAGTGCGATCTTGGAATTAAGTTATATAATTTGCAGGAGAGCAGGGCGGCTTGCCCCCCCTGCAAAAACATAAAAAAGGTAGATTTCTGTGTTTTTTTTTTTTTTTGATGTTTGAGTTTTTGAAAGCTTGATCTTATGGTCTCGACCATATGAATTTTGAGTTTCTGAAAACTCAATCATCTGACATAGTCTATCTCCATTGTCATGGAGGATGTGTCTGGAGTAGCCAGCACAGGCATTTCCATCAGGAGATATGCTTAGATGAGGCTCTGTGACTTTGTGGAACATTTTAAGACATCCTTTGTGAACTCCACTTATGATGGATGTCGGTCCTAAAATGAAATACACAATATCTAGAAGTGAAAAAGGAGGTAAATCCCTTTCTGCCCTAGGGATCAAATTTTCCCCTCCTCAAAGGACCTTTTCCAGGCTTCAAAAAGGAGGCAAGAAAATCTGGTTCTGCAAATCCAAAGGTTTTCACATGACCCTTCTGGAGACAATCACCCCAGGAGTAAAGGTTGTTGCAGAATCAGTGCTTCAGAGGTCTTTGAGAAGCCTTCTCAGTGCCCCTGAACAGTTGCTCGAATGCTGCACTCTGGAAGCAGTTGGGGGGCACATATCCTTGCATCCAACAACCTGGACCTCCATCACTCAAGACAACTGCACATGGAGTTTAATAACCAGAGGCTATTTCATTCCCCTTTAGACCTTCCATTAGTCCCAAAAAGATTTCCTGAAGTCCTGCCCTCTCAAAGGGAAGCGACCGCTTCAGAATTAAGGATGCTGGTAAACAATCAAGTCATCCAAGAGGTCCCACCAGACCAAAGAAGATCGGAATGTACTCAAGGTTCTTTTTATTGCCAAAGAAAGAGGGGAACCCAAGGTCAATTCTGGATCTAAGTTACTTGAACAGATTTGGAAGAAAAATGAAATTCTAGATGGTCATGGTGCAGTCCATTCTCCCTTTTCTGAGAATAACTGGATGTGCTTAATAGATTTTCAGGATGCATACTACCACATAAAGATGGACAAATGCTTCAGAAGTATCTTCACTTCTGGCTGGGAGCAAGCCAATTTCAGTTCAACGCTCTGCCCTTTAGACTCACCACAGCCCACCAGGTGTTTACCAAATTTATGACAGTAGTAGCAGCTCATCTCTGGACTGCAGGGGTTCCATGTGTTTCCTTACTTGGATATTTGACTCATTACCACCTCTACTAGGGATCTACACATCCAGACCAGGGACTCTTTGGTCCATCTGTGTTCAGATTTGGGCATTACTATGAATCTAGTAAAGTCCAAATTGCACCCAGCTCAGTCTGTAGACACAAGCCTACAAATTGCAAAAATTCTCCAAGCAAGGATCATATCAGTTCATCATCAAGTCATAACTGTCTTGTCCTGTCACAAGACATCAGCAAGAATGATTCTCCTCCTTTTGGGCCCCATGGCAGCTACACTTCCTAGGTTCCCTTTGTCAAGGTACAACATGCAAGGCCTGCAGTGGACTCTGGCAGTTCAGTTGTCAATAAGTCAGCAACCTATGTCATTCCAAGTATTTTTAATGAAGATTTTCAAAACACAAATTTGATGGTGGTTGGAGGCACCATGTTATCCAAGGACATCTTTTTAACCTTCCCTCTCCCCAGGCAATAGTGAACATAGATGCTTCCCACTTGGGATGGAGGCACTACCCGAGAAAGTCAGTTCAAGGTACATGGTCACAATCAAAGGCCAATCTTCCCATCAGTGTACTGGAAATGAGAGCATTCCTCCTAGCATTGCACACCTTTCAGGACTCTCACACCTAAGATGTGATACATATACAGACAGCCAACATGGCAGTCATCTGGTACATCAACAAACAGGGAGGAACTAGGTCCATTATGTTGAGAGGCCATGAGAGTGTGGCAATTGGTGATATCTTTTCAACATTTTCTGATAGCAGTGCATATCCTGGGGAGATCCAGTGTGTTATAGGACAGGTTGAGCAAGTCTATCCTTCTCCCTCATGGGTGGTCTTTAAATGCAGTAGTCACGCAGCAGATATTCAGCCATTGGGGATGACCTTGCTGTGGTCTCTGTGTCTCTTCCCACAACACCAGATGCAGCAATTTCTTTGCTCTGATCTCACAGGAGGGGAAGTCACTGAAGGTTGATCTGACCCACAACTGGCCTCCAGGACTCCTTTATACCCTCCCCTCACTTTCTTTGACTCCAAAATGTTTATACAAAGCACTGTAGAAGCAGATCACAGTCATCCTCATAGACCCTTACTGGTCTCTACAAGTATGGGTTCCATACCTCTGACCTCATGTACTACACCCTCCCCGTGCGCTGGGTTCTGCTCCCGATCTACATTCTCATCCATTTTGATTGCCTCACCTGGACATTCAAACCCTCAAGTTGACTGCATGGTTTAACCAATTGCGATGATGGCTAGGCAGTCCAAAGTTTTCATCCTCAGTTGTTCATATTTTGACTTTGTCACAAAAACCTTCTGAACATGTAAAATTTACAAAAGCAAATGGAAAAGGTTCTCCATCTGGGCAATTGAGTACAGTCTTGATCCTTTTTTGGATTCTCTTCCAGCAATCTTTTTTTTTAAACAAGAAACATGTTTATTAAATTGTCATGTATGACATAGACAATCTTATATTTATATAAATGAAAATGAACCATACTGACACGATCACAATTGCAAACATTATACATTACAAACCATGCCAGCACAACTGTAGCTGCAAACATTATACATCACTTATAAGATATCCAGTCATTGTCAGTCAAGCATTATATAGCTCATTCATTTCCTGCCTTCTTTTAAACCTCACTCGTCTGCATGTATTGATCCCACACTTCCCATTTTTCCTATGCAACCTGTTCCTGCCCTTTTCCAAAGATCCCAGTTTCAGTTGTTTTTTTTCTCTGTTACTATCTTTGCTACTTTTAGTAAAGTTGGTTTAGACTTTGATTTCTATTTTCTAGTAATTGCTTTTTTATTTGGCAGCCATCATAATTAGACTTGGCAAGGCCTTAATATGTCTAGGCAATTCCGATTCTCTATCATAGCTTAAAAAAAACATTTCCTTAGTTATACCAGTTTGCTCACCCAGCATCTCTGACAGAGTAGTGTGCAGGGAATCTTTAAAGTCTGTCAACGTATTACACTCCCAGAAAATATGTTCCCAGTTACCTGTTTCTTCCCATCACACCTCCAACATTTGTTGTCTACCTGAGGAAAAATTCTTTGGAGTCTACTTTGGGTATAAAAATACCTATGTAAACACTTCCAAGCAATGATCTTAAATCTGCTAGACTTTGTTGCATGTTTAGGAGACATACATATATCTCCCCCCATTGTTTCTTTGTGAATTTCTTATCTAATCTCTCTTCCCAATCCTTTCTATCCTCCTCTGATTGATTCTTATAGTTATGATGCAATATAATATTTTATATGTGGCACTAATTAATTATTTCTTAAAGGCAATTTCTGTTCTAGATTGTGCTAAAAACTCTACCAGTGATGGTCTTTCGTTTAGGATCCCCTATTTCTTTCTCTTTACCTATACTCTGATAACAGTCTTTGATAGGGAAAGCAATGTCTAGCCTGCAGTCTAAATAAGTTCTTGGCGTCTTCACATTCTGTTACCTTTCTCTCTCTAGTTATTTGCTCCCAATACTTTCATTCATTTGCCAGTTTTTCTCCAGTAAATTCCAGCCCGCTCTTGCCTAGTGTCTGTATCCCTAATTGCAGTTATCCTTATTGGCAGAATCTCCTTTCTCCATTCCCGTGTTGGCTTAGTTCTTAGTATACTTTTTGTTCCTTTATAAATATAATATTCTGTGTGATTATTGTTATTCTGTTTAAAGGTCTGCATCCAAAATCCATGTCTGTCCTTGTTTCCTGAGGTTCCCCCGTTTCATCATCATCTCTTTCCATTTTGAGTTATAGTTTTCTGCTTGTGCTGTGTAGAAGAGCCTTAACTCTGTTGCTCTGAAATACCCCTTCAAATCGGGTAACCCCAGTCTGCCCTGTTCTATTGGAAGAATAAGTTTATCCCACTTGACTCTTGATGTCTTCCCCTCCCAGATAAAATCCTTCAGGTCTTTATTAATTACTATCCACAACTTTTCTGGTTGATGAAAATGTGCCTAACCTGTGTATAAGATTAAAGGGACTAAAAACCTTTTAACTTCTTGTGTCTTGCTATTGATGTCCATATTCCATTTTCTCATTTTTTTTTATTATCTTTTGTTTAGTCTCTTCCCGCATATCCTTAGCTGCCACACTGGAAGCATTTTTCTCTCTTCCAGCAATCTTCCATTTTCTAGCTTATCGTTTTCAGAATGGAGCCAGCTATTGCACTATCAAAGTATAGTTAACAGCCATATGTTCGTTTCTCATTGACAAGAATCATACATCCCTTGCATTGCTGAGACTCTCTAAAGCCATTCTTAGATTTTTCTGTTACAGCCTCCACTTATCCCTCCTGGGATATTACCATTTTACTGAAAGCCCTAACTAGCCCTCACCTTGAACCTGCTGCTAAAGTTTATTTAAAATTTTTATCATGAAAAGCTCTGTTCTTGGTGGCTGTTACTTCTAGATGAATTTCAGAATTCCATGTCTTGTCTTAAAACCTCCATACCATAAAGAAACAGTGTGTTTGAGAACTAACCCTTCTTTTCTTCCAAAAGTGACTTCTGAATCTTCTGTCAACCAATCCCTAAATCTCCTTGTATTTTTCCCAAGATGTTCAAACAAGGGAATACACATTACAGTTACTAAATGTTTACTGTAAGTTAAGATTTTATTTACATTGGACAAAAAAATGATCAGGTGTGTGTGCGTCTTACCCCCCTGTCAAGATGGGAAGGGGGTATCCAAAGTTATTTTCTCTAATTGGCTATCTGAATGTTTATCTTATGTTTACAAAGAAAGGGGGTTATCACTTCCTACACCCCTAAAAGCTCATTCTACTAGAGCTGTAGCTTCATCGACAGCCTTCTTTTCCAGAGTATATTTTGATGACATCTGTCCAGTTGCTACCTGGTCCAAGGTCCATACTTTCATCTCACATTATAAATAAGAAGTACAGTCCAGATCAACAGACTCTTTTGGTTCAGCTGTGCTCTGGAATGTACTTCTATAAGACAACCCAATTTACAGTAGCTGGGAATTCTGTCCCATGTGTTGAGGAACAGAAGGAAAATACATTAGATACAAAAATTATGTACTCACCATAATGATAGATCTGTGTTGTCTGTTTCCATCCTTCCTCGACTTTCCACCCTCCTTCCCCTTCCATGTATTATATGGCATTTCACATTTTAACTCCTGGACTGCTCTGGCTGACTTAGCCTTGGCACCGAAAGGGTCCTTGTGAAGACCTAGTGTTTCATCTGGTTTCTTGTTTCTGTCTTAGATACTGTATGCTTGCCATTTTTTTTTTGGACAAACTTGATCTGAGGTAGCTTGGTCAAATGGGGAATTGTGGGTAAGGGGAGGAACGTGAACATTGGATCAAAAGCTTGAAAATGGCTGAAGTCTGATCAGACTTGGATCTGAAGAACCATACGTTGAGGAAGGACAGAAAGAGCACAGCTCTGTCATTGTGGTGAGTACATAACTTTAGTTTTTTTTTTCATGATAAATTAATTATATTTTACCTCAGAATTTTTTGTGGGGTTAATAGGGTGTGTTTTTTGTTTGATTTTGTTCTTCAGACCACTCATCTCTTTCTCCTGAATCATCTGGTGTTGCTCCTCAGAATGCCACTATGGACCAGGAATCCAGTATATCCTCTGCAGCTGTACAGGTGCCTTTAATAGGGAAGGTACTGCAGGATGCTCTTTTGCTATTCCATACCAAGTAGCCTCTTCCCAGAGCAGGGGCTTTCTTCCTGCGGGGGGGAGGGGCTCCTAGAAAAAGAAAACATAAGTCCAGACATTTTTCCTCATGTAGAGCAGATAACTGGATGGGTTTGGCAAAAGGATTGTTGCGAGTGTTGTAGTCCCTGAGTGACGATTATCCTCTCCAGAAGAGAAAGAAAACTATTTATTCCCTATCAGATTCTGATTCTCAGTCTAAGGGACAGGATTTGGACCGGGAATGTGTTTTTTATATTCACTCATAATGATTATTTATTTATTTTTTGCCAAACTGTTAGTTTAACAATTCGGCAATTACATAACTGATTCACAATTAGTTACCTAAGATAATTCAGTATAATTACAACTGAAATCCAAAGTGACTTAAGTGCCACCTGTCAAGCCATGAATATTCATGCCACAGACACAGCTCAATACATTTTACCTTCCATGTTTGGTAGGAAATTTTAAAAAGGTTTTATATGTAAATAGGTGCAAAATAACCTTTTGTTTTTGTATAAAAAGTGTTAGCATGCATAATGATGCATGCAAATACTTTTTTTAAAATTTTTATACAAAAAAATAAAAGGTTGTTTACTCCTTTAGACATGGTCTTTAACAGAGGTAAGAAGGTTTCCTAGTAGAAAATCCTATATAAGCTTTTGGTAATCTTTTTTTCTAGTTGGTGCCAGCAACATAACCAGCACCCATTCAGAGTTAGTGTTTCTTTGATTTTGCAATATTTGTGTTTCTTTCCTGCAGTCTGCCTTATTCCTCTATCAAGGTTCATCTGTTGGCGACGTCAGCATGACTGTCGATGGTTCCTGCTCTTTCAATGTATTCTCATTTCAAACTTCATGAAAGGGATTTAAATAAGAGACCTCCTAGAAAACTTGTGGCTTCTCCTTGGGATTGTAATTTTAATTTTAAGGCAACCATTGCTCCATCTGAACCAACTCATCTGACTGACTTGAGCTTCTTAACCTTTACAAGATGAATTTCTAAGTTGCAAGCTCATATGGTGGGTCAGATTCATCTCATTTTCCATAGAGACAGGGTTTCTTTAAGAACTAATCTTTTTTTTCTATGCCTAAAATGGTATCTGAGTTTACTTTAAGCCAAACTATCCATCTCCCTGTGATGTCTTTCCATATCACTGTTGCAGTTTTCCTTACATAAAGGATCTCCCTGCTAAGGATGGTAAAACGTCCGGCCAGTATATTAAAGCCTTTAGAGTTTGTGTCATCACACATATTGCTCCCCTCTTAAGGCGTAGGGCATAAAGGTGATGTTTGGAGGCACACCACAGAACTTTGCCACCAGTTCAAATGCCATCATTAAACTTCAGTCTGAACACTCCTCTTCTGTGCTAGTTACTGAGCCATTTTCAGGTAAGTGCCCCATCGGGGTTCTTTCTTATTTTCTCTTTTGTCTCAGTGTTGTTAGTTTACATGTCATCCAGAAAGGAAAATGTCAGTGTTGGAGGCAGATTCCCTATAACGATCATCACGAACAGCGTCTCTTCTTTTTGGGTACTTCTTACCACCATACTCAAGTTTTCTGTCTGCCAGGGCATTTGTCTCTAAGACCCTATGTAGCCATCTCACCTCCTTGTCTAGTTACCTAGAAAACCAGCATCTAAAGTTGTTGGCGCATGGTGCTGTAATGGAGTATTCCTTTCCAGAGGGTCAAAAGCCAGCCAAGAAAAAGGTCAAAAAACTCAGGTCTAATTTGGCTGCCGTCCAGCCTTCCCCAGATGGCTCTCTCAAGGCTGGTGAAAACCCAGAGGATTGTTTGGTTGTTACTTCAGATTCCCCTGGTGTGACCCCATTGAAGGCCTGCAGGGATCCAACTTCTCACACATCCTCACAGGCTTTTCAAACATTTGCTCCAGATGTTGAGGGACTGAGAGGGATTCTGTGGATTTTAGATCAGGAGCAGATTCCCACTACGCTGATAGAGAGTTGGCAGAGGTCTGGCCCTTCTAGGGTCTTTCGTGCGGACGTCCCAGAAAAGAAGAAACAAAAAAAACCAAGCATATTTCCCCTGCTGTTAAAGATCACCAACATGAATAGCAGGATTTTACTCAGGGATTGTTTAATGCTTTAATGGCTTTAAAGCCTCCTCAAGGAGTCTCTGTGCCTGACCCTCCCTGGTCCTTTAATCCTCTTAAGAGACCTAGGGAGCAAGACTCTTCTGATGAGCATCTGGATTCTGGGAAAGATTCCTTGGCATACTTTTCTTATATCCCCTCTCCTTTGGACTGTGGGTCTGAGGAAGAAGATTTTATCAGTCCAGATGCTGCTTTAGAAAAACTGTCCTTTGGGGGCACTATTTTATGTGTGATGGAATTTTTCAAGTGAGATTGTTCTCTGGTTTCTGATATTCAGAGGAGGTGTTATGAATTCCTTCAGATGGAGTCTCCCAAGCTCTCTGCTGTTCCTCAAGTTCTGGCTGCCCTCTTGGATAGCTTTTCAGCAGCTTTTGTAGCCCCTGATTCTCAGCCTCCAGGTTACTAGAAACCTGACAGATTTTACAAGGTGCCTGATGTTTGTAAATTGCAGTATAAATGTCCTGCTGAGCCTTCTGTAGTGTCTGTCTCTTCTGACAAACCCTCTAAGCTGTTGCCTTCTACTAAGCTGCTTCCTTCAGACAAGGATAGGAGGGCTATGGAACGACTGGGCAAAAAGGTTAATACTGCTGCCATCGTTGCTTTTAGGGCAAGTACTTACCAAACTCATATGACTAGGTATGGTTTAGCCTTTCTTTCTCAGGCAGTTTCTGGCCTTCCTGATTCTGAAGGGAAGGTTTAGGCCCTTTCCTTGTTGGGTTCTACCTCTCAAATGGCTCGCCACTTTATTAAGTGTAGTTATTTTTGCAGCAGATGCTTTTTCTATGGCTGCTGCCTTTGATTCTGTTCTGAGGAGTTACTCTTGGCCTCATCTTTAGGGTCTGCCTGATGACATTAAGGCCAAGTCGTTGGATGCTCCACTTGATAAAAAAAAGACTTTTTGGCTCTGCTGCTGCTGAACATTGTAAATCCATCCAGGATAAGGGCAAGGCCTTGCAGGAGTTGAAACATACTTTTGTTTCTCGCATTGCTGAGTTTCAGAGGAATTATCCTTCCAAATCTGCTTTTGATCACAGACAGTCTCACCCTCCACCCAAAGGTAAAAAGGGTTCTAGCTGTGCACCTCCAGCTAAGTCTTTTCAGGCCCTTGTTTCTCAAAAGGCTTCTTTTAACAGCAAACAATCTTCCATCTGACAATTTGCTTCTCTTTTCCCTCGGTCAAGATGTTCATCGTGCATACAGCTGCAGTAATCACAGATGGGTTCTCTGCCATCAGGCGGGTCCTCGGTCGGCCGAATTCCAAAGTCTAGGTCCGGCGTCGGTTGTTGTCACTTTCTCTCCTGACGTCAGTGAGGCCGGAGTATATAAGACTCAGCCGACGCCATGTTCTTCAGTCTTTTTGCCACGCGGTGCCCGAAGCAGAAGCAGTTCGCAAGTGCCGGTCAGCCAGCTCCTGAATTACGAAAAATTGGAAACCGAAGTCTTCATTAAAGCTAAGTACCCCGTTGGGGAAACTTTTCTTGCCTCAGACCGATGTCAGAAAAAGTTAATTGTATTTCTTGTGGGAAGCAAATACCGCATAAGGATTTCCATTCCCTCTGCATACCTTGTTTAGGCCCAGACCACGACGTCTCGGGCTGTCGCTTTTGCGCTACTTTCAATAAACGCACTATTAAGCGTCGGGCGGAGTTCGCCCAACACTTTTTTGGTAAAGCCTTTGATTATAAAATGTCGTCGGAGACTCCGACTACCGTTTTGTCCAAAAAACGCAAGGACAAGGACCGACAAGCGAGGTCCGCGGTCCCCACTGACACCACGCCAAAACCGGCTACACGTGGTCCGGTTCTCAGCGAGACGCCTTTGCAGTGCCTGACTACCGACGACACTCCTTTGACGGTGTCTTCTGTAACCGAGACCGCAGGTACCTCGGCCCTTTCCCAGACTACAACCACCGAAGCCATTGTGAGTGTTGAGCCTCCCAATGTGGACAGGTCCACTTCCACCCATGGTGTCTTTAGACCCTCATCTTCCTTTTCTATTAAGGACTTTAGTAAATCCAAATCAGCCAGGCATCCCAAGAGGCCTGTTGCACAGGGCCCATCTCCAGGCCCCATGCCTAAAAAGCAGATGCTTAAAATGGCTGAGGGTTTAATTACTCTTATCAGGGGTTCCCAGCCCCCTCCAGACAAGAGACCCAGAGTGGAGGAAGATTCTCCCTCTTCTGATCAGGGCTCCATTTTATCAGAACATTCTGATGTAGAGGAACACTCTTACTCTCCTTTTGAAGATTCGGATGCAGAGCAGTCCATTCCTTCTGTATCTCCTCCTGAGGATTTTTCCTTTGGGGAACCCTTGCACACTTTGAGGGAGCACTTCCATTGGGAAGGCCAAGACTTTTCCGATTCCAAGAAAAGACTTAGGGAATTTCTTTTGTTACCTCAACACAGACCTCTGGCGATACCTCCTGTCTTGGACATACTTGATGATGTTTATTCGGAGGCTTGCCTTAACCCGGATTCCCTGCCTCCTGCACCAGTCAAACCTGATAGGTACTACAGAGTTCCTAACTCTCACCAATTTCTCTACAAAAGCCATAATGCTGACCCTGAAATCATTTCTCAAGGCCCCAAGGGATTGAAGGCCTCTACTGCTAAGAATCCACTTCCTGCTGAAAGAAAGTCAAGATCCTTAGAAAGGTGGGGGGGAAAAGGTATATACCTCGGCCACCCTAGCCATGAGGGCCTTAAATTGTCAGTTTCATATGCTTAAATATCAACAGTTCCTGTTATCACAATTAAGGAATAAAATGTCTCAACCTGAACAACCAGATTTGAAGGAGTTGCAGGATATGATGCATAGTGCAGAGCAAGTGGGTAAACACACCTTACAATGTGGCTATGATGCCCTAGAGGCCTCAAGTAGAGCTGCTGCTACAGGATCAGTCCTTCGTAGACATGCCTGGCTTAGGGAACAAAGCTTGCCTGATCATGTGAAAGCTAAACTTCTAGATGCTCCTTTACAAAAGGATGTGCTGTTTGGTACTAATGCTGAGGAGATATTATGGAAAATGGAAGAAAAAGCCAAATCTATGCAAACTGTCAAAGCTTTTCTACAGGTCCAACCACCACGTTTTAGCAGAAATTGGCCTTCAAAAAACTGGTCCTTTCCAGCCACTGACAAGCCCCAAAGAGGTACATAAAGAAGCACAAGGGGCAGAGGGCAATCACAAGGATCATATAGAGGCAGGCAATGGCAAACTCCAGCACCAAGAGGTGGCGAAGACAGTGCACAACAATACAGGAAACAAACCCAATGACTCCCTCATTTCCATGCCAAGCAAGTCTCAGCTGGCAGCACCCTTGGGAGGAAAGCTGGCATTATTTACAAGAAATTGGCATATTGTCACAACAGACAAATGGATCCTGGATGTTATAAACAGAGGCTACAAATTTCAGTTCCACACTCTTCCAAAAATGAGAGGCATGCCAAACCTGCCACAGAATCAAAGGGCAGAGGCGCAACTACAAATTTCAAAGCTCATAGACATGAGAGCTATTCAAGAGGTACCTACTCACGAACAAGGTCAAGGTTTTTATTCCAGACTTTTTCTGGTACCAAGGAAAGGAATCGACTGGAGACCCATTTTGGACTTATCCATCCTAAACACATTTTTACTCATACCAAAATTCAAGATGCTCACATTACAGCAGCTTCTTCCCATGCTGGGCAAGGAGTTTTGGCTGGTAACATTGGACCTCAAGGAGGCATACCTGCATGTCCCAATCAGACAAAGCTGCAGAAGATACCTCAGATTTCTTGCAGGTTCAATCCACTATCAATTCTCTGCATTGCCCTTTGGCTTATCTACTGCGCCCAGAGTATTCACAAAATGCCTGGCATCAGTGATTGCCTACTGCAGACTTCAAGGGATACAAATTTACCCTTATTTGGATGACTGCCTGATCCAAGCGGACAGCAAGCACATACTTCTGGAACATCTGGCTTATGTAACATGGTTACTGCATTCTCTGGGATACACAATCAACAAAGAGAAATCCAGGCTAACACCATCTCAGAAAATAACTTTCCTGGGTGCCAACTTGGACACAAACACCCAGATGGCCTATCTTACGCCAGAAAAACAAGGACAACTAACTCAGTACTTCAAAATACTAGCAAAATGTATCAGGCATTACTGCAAGGAAAATCCTGCAGGCTGCAAAAATCAGAGGTCAAAATAAAGAAAAGGCTGGCTGAATATAAGACTGCACAGGAAGGGATATTTCAAAAAATAATAGAATTAGAGGACAGAGCACATAGGAAAACATGAGCTTTTCAGTGCTACCAGAGAAGCTGGAAGGAACAGACTGAATTCATTTTATGAAAGTACAGATAAGCAACTGGATTGGTATTCCACAGCAGGAGTTGTTAGTTAAAAGGATACATTGTGTGGATGCTCCAAACCTGGCTATAAGAAAGCAACCTAGACCTGTAATAGTAAAGATGCGATCCTACCAGCAGAAAGAGTGGATTTTGACAAAATTGTGGCAGAAGGACAATGTACTAAAATTGGGGAGACAGCAGAGTGTTTGTGGAGCATGATTACTCAAATTTACTCCACTGTTTAGGGAATGTCAGGATGCATGTGTGAGATTCAAATTGCTGTACCCATCTGTCTTCAAGGTATTCTTCCCAGTAAGGACAAGTCATTTTTGATGAAGTACATGCTAAGCAGGAAATACAAAAGTTTGTCCAACAAAAAGTAAGCAGTGAAACAGAGGGAGATTCTGCTCTTTGTTCTTCTGGTATTAAAGACCACATAGAGACTGTACCTGTGAAACCTTTTCAGATTTTTCAATGGCAAATGTTGGAGAGAAGGAAGGGAGCATGAGTGTTGACTAGAAGAATCGAGAGGATATTGGAGATGAGCAGTAATAAAACCAGAAACTTAATATGGGTTTACAATGCAATAATTATATTTGTGGAATATGACAGAACAAGAAAATCTCAAAATATTGGACTTTTCAGAATTTGTTGAACTTGTGGGGGACTAAAGCATATGCCCTACTTCATGTCATTAATGTTCGGAAAAGTGCTTTGGGGAGGGGAAGAGGAGGGAGGAAGCTAACTGTAAGTAAAGCTTTTTTTTTCTTGAATAGTACCAGTTTTGTGGCATATGGTTTTCTTTACATGCTATAAAGTAAAGTTTTTTCAGTTATTTTTAAGTGTAATGGGGACTGTAAACAGGTGCTGCTATTCTTTTTTTATTATTTTCTTTCTCTTTTTTCTCTTTCTTCTTATTCAGTTTTAAAAAATGTAGGCACTGCAATGCATTAAAAGAGCCTGGTTAAAAATCGTGATAAAACAAAAATTACTGTGCTTTTTCTCGTTCTTGTATGGGAAAAAGACTGGATTAAAGACCTTAGATTAATTCAGTAAAATGTTTTAATAGAAAGCAAGTAAATGAAAAAGAACATTGAATGTTAAGAGACTTTTTCTAGCAAATACATGTATGCTCAGTAACAGTTCCACTGCCGGTCTTTGTGTTTAAATGGAAACAGTCTGATAAAGAAAAATTGTCTGCCTGGTTTTCATGTCTCCATGGAGACAGTCTGATAAAGAGAAACTGGCTACAGTCTGGTGGAGAGTGATTGGCTGAGGATAAAGATATAAATTGGCTAGGGGATAATGTTCTCTGAGAGCATTCAGGGGCTTTCCCAAGGTAGTTAATGTTCTCTGAAAACATCTGGGGGTTTTGCCAGCTGGGAGAGCTATAAAGATAAGACAAAACCAATCAGCACTTAGTAGAAGCACAGGTTAACTCAAGTCTTTGAGTGTGGCTGTCAGTTTGGGACTTTTGTTCCTATTAGGAGGGTAAAATATCACTATTTGAAGGTGTACATAGTTGTGTGTGTTAGTATTATGTTAATAGGTTGTAGGGGGTATTGGGGTGTGTATGTTTTTATGTATGAGGGCTTTCAATAAAACAAAAAAGTTTTATAAGATGTGATATAGGCTCAAATGTATATGAAAAGAAACAACTGCATAGATGTTCAACCTGCCATACAGTGTATGCATGTAATACAATAGCTGGAACTAGACATTTTAACAAAAAAGGTGTTCTACATAAAAGGTAGGAATAATAACTTTTTAATACAGTGATGCTTTCTTTAATGTCTTTAAATGTACATTGCCTCACAGATAAATACAAACAAAAAAGAGTAGTGAACTATATAAACAAATGTAGAGTGTAAATAGCTATGTTACAGGAAACACACTTAGAACTGAACTTGTGAATTTGATAAATAAAGGTTTTCTGGATGGTTATTCAGAGGAATATCTGGGACAAAGTAAAAGAGGACTACTAATATTAATTGCATGAGGAACTCCAGTTGTGATAGAAGAAGATAAACAAGATAACAATGGCATATTTTTATTGCTAAAGGGCTACTGCCAAGGGAGGAGGATTACATTGGCATGCATTTACATTCCACCTAAAACTGCTATAATGGAGCTTAAGAAAATTCTGGGAGAAATAATCAGTCTTCAGCAAGGAGTATTACTTATAGATGGGAATTTGAATTTGATTTGCAGCAGTGAAGATGTGTCAGGGAGGCCCAGAAGGGAATGTATAACAAAGGAGGACAGATTTTTGAAGACATTTATGAAACTATTTGGCATGGAAAATGTGAATTCAGTAATACTTGATTGGAGTGAATTTACATATTATTCCCCAAGATATAAAAACTGGGCTAGGCTAGATAGAATTTACATTTCACAAGAACATGTGCATTTAATTGAAGGTCTTGAAACCCACCCAGTAACTGTTTCAGATCATGTGCCAATAAAAGCTAAAATAAAAACACAGGATAATGAAATAAAAATGAGACATTGGCTCTTTCCCACCTTTTAGTTGAAAAGAGGGAATTTAAGGAATGGGTAGTGGAGATTATTCAGGAACTGTTGGGATAGAAATTTCTTCTGAAAATATAGCTTGGGTGTTTAAAATATGGTAGAAATAAAAGAAAGGGAGCTATGGTTAAGAAGTAACAAGAATTATTTAGAGGGACTGACAAATGTTAAAGTATAGCAGAACTTGGGGAATCTCACAGAACAAGAAGAGTATCAACTGCAGAATGCTAGGCAGAAAATAAGGGATTACTTCAATAATATGCACGAGCTTAGAAAGATTGCCGTTAAGCAACTATTTTTTGATAATAACACTAGAGCTTAAAAACTTTTAGCATAACAACTCAGGCAACAGAAAGTAGAAAGAGCTGTCGCCAAACTTAGGGAGCCTATAACAAAGCAGGTAACATGAGATCCCATAGAGGTAAAATATTTCAGAAATTCTATGAGAGTCTCTATAAAGTAGATAAATATGAAAATCAAGAAAAGATACAAATGGAAATGTTTATGGAAGAATTAAATATGCCAAGGTAAGAGGTAGATGAGGCTCAGCTACTAATAGAATAGGAGGAGATGAGATAAAAATTGTGATGTATAACCAATATACAGGAAAGTCCCCAGGAATAGATGATATTCCTGTGGAAGTTTGGAAGCTTGGATGGAAAAAAACTGATAAAGATCTGGAAGGTTTTGTGTAACAGTATCTTAAGAGCAGGAGAAGTACCACCATCCTGGAAGAAAGCAATAGTAGCTGTAATACCTAAAGAAGGTAAGGATCCATCAGCTCCAGCTTCATACAGGCCCATATCAATAATAAACAGTGATTATAAAGTGTTCGGAATGTCTATAATGGCTAAAAGAATGGCAAAAGTAATGCCAAAACTGATAGATTGAAGGAGAGGAAAACATTTGACAACATTGATGATCCAGAGGGAAGCAGCATGTAAGAAAATACCATTGTAGTTGGTAGGTCTTGATGTAGAGAAAGCATTTGACAGAATAAGCTGGGACTTTATGAGCAGGGCAATGGAAGCATTTGCATTTCCTGAAAAAAATATAAGATTGATTAAGAGAATATATGAGTTAACAGAGGCGAAAATTAAAGTGGGTGGGGTCCTCTCTGACAGCTTCTGCTTGAGCAGAGGAACCAGACAGAGGTGTCCTCTTTCCCCTTTATTATTTGCATTATGTTTGAATCATTGGCAAAGAAATAAAGGACTCAGAAATTCAAGAATATAATTGGTATGGTAGTCAAGAAAAGCTGGCTTTATTTGCAGATTATATTACTTTGTACCTGACAGAACGAGAAAGACATTACAGTGTTGTGGCACATTTTGACACAGTTTCAAATCTTTTCAGGATACAAAATTAATGAAGATAAAACAAAGACAATAGTGGTAAATTATGTACCCAAACATGAACTGGTTCAGGAATACCCATATTTATGGCGACATGATAAAATAAAATATTTAGGAGTATGGATTAATATGATTCTAGTGTGGTAGTTAAGGCTATGTGGGAAGAAACTAAACAAAAGATAATACAAAAACTGAGAAAATGGAAGCTTTGTTATATGGATATGGATTGCAAGATGCAAGCAGTTAAAATGTTTACACAGGTTTGGCATATTTTTATCAACCAGAGGAGAAGTTGTGGGTAGCAGTTAATAATGTGCTGAAGGACTTTATCTGGGAGGGGAAGCTGGCAAGAGTCAAGTGGGATAAGATGATTCTTCCAGTAGGACATGGTGGTTTGGGATTACCAAATTTGAAAGGGTATTGCAGAGCTACACAGTTAAGACTCCTATACATAGCACAAGCAGAAAACTATAATTAAAAGAGGAAAGGGATGATGATAATGAAGCACAGGGGAAGCTCAAGAAACAAGTAGAGACTGGGGTTTTGGATGCAGGCTTTTAAGGAGAATAACAGTAATCATGCAGAATATTATATCCATAAAGTACCAGAAAGTATTCTAAGAACTAAACCAACACGGGAATGGAGAAAGGGGATCCTGCCTATAGGGATGACTGAAATTAGGGATACAGACAGTAGGCATGAGGGGACCGGAATTTATTGGAGAAAACTGGCAAAGGAATCAAAGTATTAGGAACAAATAACTAGAGAGGGAAAGATGATAGGATGGGAAGACTCCAAGGATTTATTTGGACTGCAGGTTAGAGACTGATATCAGCCCTTGATAGGGAAGGCAGATTATAGGCAAAGAGAGAGAAATAGGGGGGTCCTAAATGAAAGACCAGCTCTGGTAGAGTTTTTACTAGAATCTAGAACAGAAGCTGCCATTAAAAAATAAATAATTAGCAGAGCATATAAAATATTGCATAATAACTATAAGAATCAATCAGAGGAAGTTAGAAAGGATTGGGAAGAGAGACTGGATAAGCAATTCACAAAGTAACAATGGGAGGATGTATCTGTCTCTCCCAAATATGCAACAAAGTCTAGAAGATTTAGGATTTTTGCTTGGAAATGTTTACATAGATATTTTTATACCCAAAGTAGACTCCAGAGAATATTCCTCAACCAGACAGTAAATGTTGGAGGTGAGAAGGGTAAGAAAGAGGTAATTGGAAACATATTTTCTGTGAGTGCTGTGAGATGGCAGACTTTAATGATTCCTGAAAGATGCACTGAGATGCTGGGTGGACAGATTGGTCTGACAAGGGAGATGATTTTTGCGGGCTGTGATACAGAATTGGAATTGCCTAGACATGGTAAGGCCTTGCTGTGTCTAATAATGCTGGCTGCCAAAAAAGCAATTACTAGAAAATGGAAATCAAAATCTAAACCAACTATAGTGGAAGTAGTGAATGTAGTAACAGAGATAAAACAACTGGAATTGAGAGCTTTAGAAAAGGGTAGGAGCATACTACATAAGAAAAAAAAGGAGTTTTGGGAACAATACATACAAGGGAGGAATTAGGTCTAAAAGGCGGCAGGATTTACATGAGCTATGTAATGTTTGAGTGAGAAAGATTGGGTAAGTGGGTAAGTGATTTATAATGCTTGCAACTGGGAGTGTGTCATTATGTAAAATGCTCGCGACTAGGAATGTGTCGGTGTTGTTTTCATTTATATAAGTGCATGATTGCCTATGTAGTAAGTGATAGTTTAATAAAGACGTTTCTTAAAAAAAAAAAGAAGGCAGGAATTGAATAATTTATGTAATATTGGTTAGATTATATGACATATAGCAATATATGTTAAGTATTAGTGTTTGTTATATTAATATAGGTTGATTACTTTTATATGAATGTGAATTTGCCTATGTTACAAGTGATAATTCAATAAAGGTGTTTAAAAAATAAAAAGACTGAGCCCGGGTCTTTGGATTTGGCAGTTTCTAAACAAACCATCACTTTCTGTATTTTTAAGGCCATGTCCTTTTGTTATTCCTTTCATGGTAAATGTCTTTCCTCTTCTGTAAATGTTCATTCTACCACAGCTGTTCCTTCTTCTGGAGCCTTTTTTGAAGGACTGGATGCCAATTCCATCATTGAAGCTGCTACTTTGTCTTCTGTCCATACCTTTACTAACCATTACAAGCTGGATGTTCATAGGTTCTTAGGTAGATACTAGGCTATCTGCCCTAGGGCATTTATAAGCCTAGCCAGAGTGTATTTGGCTTCCACCTCCCTATTAGATTAGCCTACTGTGCCTCTGTAAAGTAGGTCAGAGAAGGTACCCTTTTAAGATTAGTTTACTGTGCCTCTGTCTAGCAGGGACACAGGAGAGATCCCAGGGGTGAATTTGCGATTTCCTATCCACGCGTCCAAATTTCGCTTAAAGAGGGTCAGCGAGGGACTATGTCTAACATGAACTGGGATTCTATTCCAGAGTGAGAGGAGCCTCTGGGAAATGAATCTGTCCCTCCAGCATGTCCTATTTATTTTTGTGCTGAGGTTTAGGTCCCTGGAGCGTGTAGCTCTAAGGGACTTGGATTTTTTGAGGTGGAGCATGTCCATTAATTCTGGGTTTGACATGGCTTTGTACGTCAGGCATAGATCGCCTCTGAGTAGGCGGTAAGCAACTGAGTAGAGCTGGAGTTTCTTTAGTCGAGCTGCATAGGACATCTGTTTGCAGCTCATGATCCTCTTGGTGAGGTACTTTTGGGGTCTCTCCAGTTGCTGCAGGTGTCGGGTAAGGTACATCCCAAAAGGGGCATTGTATTCAATTATGGGCCTGATGAGTGACGAGTAGAGGGGCACAATGACCTCTCTTGATCTAGATGCGAACCCTTTCGCGATAAGGTGGGCTATATAGAAGGTCTTTCTAACCACTTTGGCAACATGATTATCAAAGGAGAGATTACTATCTATGTTGGTCCCCAAATCTCTAATTACTTCTTCCGTACTTAATGGATTACCACCTATGTAGTAATTTGTGGGCACCTTGTTTTTCCCAAAGGGGATGACTATGCACTTTTTAGCATTTAGCTTGAGGCCGTGGTTCTGGCACCAAGCATCCGTCTCTGTGAGACCCTTTTGGAGGATGCTTGTGTCAGCTGGAGATTCAATTATGGCCCCCAGTTTGCAGTCATCTGCGAACTTTGTCAGCCATAATCCCCCCGTGTTAGCCTGAACCTCAGAGAAGTATATACCGAACAAGAGAGGTTGCAGAACTGAGCCCTGTGGGATGCCACTTGTAACTGGTTTGGATTCAGACATGGCACCTGCGATTCTGACCATGTGGGTTCTATCTCTGAGCCAGTTTGCAACCCATCTTGTGATATATAGGGGTTGATATTTTAGCTGGTAAGCTTATTTATGATGCCCGAGTGGGGTATTGTGTCGAAGGCTTTTGCGAGGTCCAGGTAGGATGTGTGGACTACCTTGCCCTCATCTATGGCTTTGGTAACTGTTTCAAAGAAATCAACTAGGTTTAAGAGGCAAGATCTGCCCTTAACAAAGCCGAATTGGGTAGGGTCCAGTGTCTGGAGGCTCCCAATGTCTTTGTTTATGAGTTCCATGATAATACGCTCCATAGCTTTACAGACCAGACTAGTCAGGCTTATGGGGCGATAATTTCCGGGGTCCGTTGTGGCACCACCTTTGTGGAGTGGGACCACTGTAGCTGTACGCCATTCTTTGGGTACATATCCTGTACTAAGGCTAAGTTTGAACAGTGACTTAATGTGAGGGTTCAGTTCTTCTTGGAGCTTGTGTAAGACAAAGCCTGGGACACCGTCCGGTCCCATAGATGCTGTGTTTTTTGCTTTGGAGAGGGCAGCTTTCACCTGTGCATCTGTGATGTCAGGGAGATTACATTCATTTGGGATAGGCATTTGCTCCTTTGGGGGGGAAGGGGGGGGTTTGCGCTGAATCTGTCTGCCAGGATGTTGGCTATGTCTGTAGGTTCAGTATATTTTGTACTGTTATGCAACAATTCAGAGCATATCTGGGAGTTTCCACCCATGTTTCTGACATAAATATAGAAGGCCTTGTGATTATCTTTAGTGTCTAGGGCAATTTTTCTTTCGAAACTGGCCTTTGATGATTTTATGAGGGATCGAAGTTTCTTGCTAATACTGATCAGAGATGCCTTCCCTTTTTGGGATTTTGCTCTGTCATGTAGTAGCTTCCTCCTTCTGTTGTATAGCTTATTTATGGCTGGGGTCCACCAGACCGGTCTCCTGTTTTTGGAGGAGTGAGTCTTGGTTTTATTTGGGATAGCACGATCCATACATTCCTGCAGGTGCTCATAGAATACATTTGTAAAGGATTCTGCAGATTGGGCTGTATTATCCTCTGGCCCAGGGGCTTTGAAGGATTCCACCTCAGTCTTGAGAAGTGCAAAGTTGGCTTTGGAGAAATTCTTTACAGTGATTTCCTTGGCTGGGGGTGGGGATGGGATATGGATGTCCAGGGAAATTTGTTTATGGTCTGATCTTACCAATGAGGGGTTTACCTCTGATGTAGAACATAGAGTCCCCATGTTGGTGATGACCAGGTCCAATATGTTATTCCCTCTTGTGGGAGTGGTGACCAGTTGTTTCATTGCGTTAGAGTTTATAAATTCAAGGAACCGTTGGGCGAGGGTGTTTGGGCTTGAGTAGTTTTCCCAGTCAATGTTTAGGTAGTTGAAGTCACCCAATAACATAGTGTTTGGAGAGACCTTCATATTCTCCAGTGTTCTCAGGAGTGCCAAGTGGGGTTCCTGTAATAGGGAGGGTGTTATGTAGCAGGCTACAAACTGAAAGGCAGTTTTGCCCGCTGTTAGTTGCACATGGATGGTTTCCGATGCTTCGTGCAGTGCCACTAACCTGGAGGTGTAGGTATCTTTGATGAATATAGATACTCCCCCTCCTTTTGTGCTTCGGTCTGAGTTTTGGGGCCAAAACGCATGGTATGAGTTATAACCTGGTAGTGTTGGGGTGCTCTCAGGAGCCTTGAACCAGGTTTCTGTTACTGCACAGACATCGATTTTCTCCATACTGAGGAGAGTCTCGAGTGCGTGCATCTTGAGGTTTAGACTTCTGGCATTGAGTAGCTTTACCTTTAGTTTTTTTATCTTTGGGTTGTCTATGGAGGTGGGTTTATCCTTTGAGCCTTGCCTAAAAAAGGCACTATGGGGGTGGCAAGAGCCTTGGCCAGTATACGAAAGCCTAAGGGTGACAGGTGCAAGCCGCCTAGCGGCAACGTGGCTTGTCGAGCATGTCATCCCAGGCTGACAGACACTGGATCCCCTTTGAATGACACCAATACTTTAGCCAGTTGTTGAAACTGATCATTTTGTCTTTATACTGTGGCATTCTTGGTGAGGGCAAGATGCTACTCAAGGTCAGAGACATACCAGCCTGGGCTACATGGTCAGAGAGCTCCTCTATGTCTCTTTTCATGTAGTCCAGGGAGGTACGTCTCGGGTCATTCACACCAGCATGGACAATGACGGAGTTATACTTGTACTTGCTTTGGAGTGACCTGAGTGCTTGCATTATGTGGCGGATCCTGGCACCCGACAGGCAGCTTACAGTGACCTTCTCCTTGTTCAGTCTGGTGAGTGGGACGTCAGTGTGCCGGACAATAGAGTCCCCTATAACAAGTGTATTTGGTGTGTTGTTTGGCCTTATGGGCTGTGACTGTGAGGCACACTGATTTTGTGAGATATGTGATTTGTGGGTATTGTTGAGGGGTGGCTGTTGCTTGGATATCTGCTTAGGAGGTCTTTGCTGTTTGGGCAGATTTTTATTTAGAGCCTCCGAGTATGTTTTTGTGTGTTTGTGTTTGGTATGCAGATGCAATAGGTCTGTGTGAGACTGGATTTGTGGTGTGGGTGGTTACCTTTTCCTCCTGACTGACTGTGCCAGTCTTGGGTTGAGAGAGCACTGCCTCCAGTTTGGCTGTGTAACTGCATCTCTCACATGTATTAGAGTTTGTTGGAAGGAGGAGAGGGTTGTCTGTGTACTTAAGGCAATTGTAACATTGCCTCAAAATTCCCAGATTCACCAGCTGGACTGGAGAGTAACCTTGAAACTGACCCTTGGACATACCAGATTAGTATAGGGAACTGTTTTTTACTGATCAGATTAGGGAAGGGAACTGATTTTTCACTTGATCAGGAAGGACCAATCGGGAGTCTAATACTTATGAGAAGTCAAGGAGGGTGTAGTACTTTAGTTAGTTGGTGTTTCCTTATAAGAACTGAGCAAGTGCAGGGCTTTAGAAAGAAAACAGAGTGATTACTTTGAGAGTTTGAACAGTTCTAAGGGAAAAAGTGAAGAGCAGACTTTGTGGAGCCTGGAATAGTATAAACCTGTTTAGGCGGCGCTGCCTGACGCTGCTCAGTGTGCAAAACCGCGCAAAAAGAGAGCTGTAGGGTTTTAAGAGAGAGAGATCAAAGAGTTTAGAATTGACCCAAAATGGCCAATAAAACTACAGCTTCTAGGTAGAAACCACTCCTCCAGGGACAAGGCAGGCTGTTCAGTGTTTACCCCTCCCACTAGTGAACACAGAGACTTCCCTTTAGCCCAAGCAAGCACTGGCCTTCTAGAAACTTCCAAACAGTTCAGAACAGCAAATCTGTAACTGAACTTTCCCGAGCAGGAGCTGGCTTTGCCAGCATTATCCTGCCATGGGTTTATAGAGGGCTGTTCAGTGCCTTCCTCTTCCCAGGTTTCCTCCTGAGCTTTTGTACTCTCCTTTATGCAAGGAATACTGCAGCAGTGATAAAGAAGGACTTAGTGCAGTTGTGTAAAATCTTGCCATACCAATAGATGTCCTTCTCTTCACTGTTGCAGTGTTCGCTATATCCCTCATAACCCTTCTGCTCTGCCCTGTTCTTCTTGCCCTCTTGGCCAGGGATTCTTTTCTTTTTCCTCCTTCTGGATACCCATGTTCCACCTGGTCCCCAGGGGCATTCTTATCCTCCTGAGGCTTTTCAGTTCTGAGGTGTATGCATCCATACATCACCTGTATGCCCTACACCTTTCATGTGGAGCAGATATGTGATGTACAACACCTGTGAACTCTAAAGGATTTGGTATACAGGCGGACATTGGGCTGTCTTTGGCAGGAGATCCCTAACATAAGGAATACTGCAACAGTGAAGAGAAGGATCTTTACTGTTATAGTAAGATTTAACGGGTCTATATTATAATACCGAAAATCCTTTTAAGCGTACACGAAAACACTGACACATATTGTGCGAACCACGATTATGTCGAATGTACGAAACCGCGAAATGCAAAATGTCGAATCCCCATAGTTGGCCATCTCCACCTCCCACTACATACTGCCTACCCAAACAAAATAAATAAACCACATACATACACTAACCAAAACCCTACTCCTAACCCTAAAGTAAAGCACCAAAACCCTACGTCTAACCCTACACTAAACCTTACATACATTACTATCTATGCACTTACCTTAACCCACACCCTAACCCTAAGGTCTGTAGCTATCGCACACATACCCTACAGTGATATACCAAAACAAAACAAATAATCCACGCACATACATTTAACAAAACCCTAATTCTAACCCTACACTATACATTACCTATCTATGCACTTACCTTAACCCGCACCCTAACCCTAAGGTCCATAACTATCGCACACTTACTTACGGAGCTGTACTGCAGATGGGCCAACCATGACACTTCGACTTTTTGAATTTTGTGGTTTTGTACGTTCGACATAATCACGGTTCGCGCAATACATGTCGGTGTTTTCGTGTTCGCTTAAAAGGATTTTTGGTATTATAATATAGACCCAGATTTAACACACCTGTAGTTTCTTCTCTGTACCCAAAACTGAGGAAGAAAAAATGCTTCAAATTGTGGATATCCACAGACAGCTCAGATACTATCTTAATAGAACAAAATCTTTTAGAACGAGTTGTTCATTTCTTGTGAAGGTAATAATAAGAGACAACCTCTTTCAAAGCATACTATTTCCAAGTGGTTGTCTCAAGCTGTCACCTTTTGTTACTCTCACACAACAACACTATTCCAGGCAAAATCAAGACAGACCCTACCAGGGCCTTGGCTTCATGTATGGCGTTTTGTGAAGGGTTGGAATCTAGGAGTAGCAACTTGGTCCTCTATACATACTTTTAAAAAGCACTACAAGTTAAATTCCGTCTGCAGGTCTAAGTAAGGCTTTGCTAGGACATTCTTCAGGAGTCTTGGACCCTTCCCCTTCCACCTCCCAGTTCTGTTAAACTATGATAATCTATCCATATAACTTAGGCTAGTGTAGCAGTGATCACTGTGCTGAACATAGTACAGTTGTGCAAGTAATCTTACCATAACAGTAGATGTTTGCATGATCACTGCTGCAGTAGCTGCTCCTTTCCTGTATCCCACTTGTTTGGTGTGCTTTTTATGCCATGGTATGGACGTTAGTTTTTTGCTATTCTTAGCAATGACCTCTCAGGACTTAGCCTCACTATCTCAGCTGGCATGAAAGATTTGAAGGGCTTGACACCCAAACCTGTCTTTTAGTCAACTCTCAACACAAGCTGTCTAATAGTATGAGTGCATGAAAGGTGCCCTGAGGCTTTGGAAACTGGCTGGATTTCTGTTACATCCTTAGCAGAATATAACCTATGTAGCTTAGGTTACTGCAGCAGTGATCATTTGAACAGCTACTGATGCTCTTCCATATTACTGTTGGAGTATTCATCACCTATAGAATCTCCTGAATAGGATAATCAAATGCATGGCCAGTGTACCAAAGCCTTTATTATGTAGGGAGCCTTGTAAATAAGACAAATGCTACCTGCGTAAGCGTGAGTTAGAAAGGTGACATATGTAGACTCCCAACTCAGAACTTTGTTGCCGCCAGTCCAGACACCTTTGTCATACATTGGTCTGAATGCTCTTCACATTCTCTAGTTATACCGAGCCTACGTATTTCAGAATAGTACCCATTGGGGTCCTTTTTTCTTTTTCTTACATGGTTCAGTAGGTTACATGTCATCCAAGAAAGAGAAATGTCAGTGTGGGATGCAGATTCCCAATAAAGACGGCCACAATACGTGCTTGTTTTGCTTACTTGCATCTCATAACCACACTCAGTATTCCATCTGTCAGGTCTTTGTACCCAAGACCATGCGTAGCTGCCTTTCATCACTTTTCATTTGCCTTGAGAACAACGTCTCAAGGTGTTGGTCCAGGGTACCATGGCAGAATCGGCTTGCCCCAAGCTACAGTCGCCACTTATAAAGAAAGCCAAGAGGTCTAGGCCTGAGTCTGCTGCTCTCCAGAGTCCACCGGACGTCTCTCTTGAGGTCATTGAGAACTCAGAGAATAGCCTGGCATTACCTTTGATTTCTTCGACCTTGACCCTCTTGAAGGCCTGCATGGAACCCACTTCTCACATGTCCTCAGAGGCATTTTAGATAGCCACTGTAGATGTTGAGGCTGAACCACAGCTGGTTATTTCTGACGGGCCCAGAGGGATTCCTCAGATCCTTGTTAGGGAAGAGGTGCCTGGACCTTTAATAGAATCCAGGCAGAGATGTGAATCTCTGCCTTTTGTCAGAGCAGATGCCCCAGTAAAGAAAAGGCAGAAAATTAAGCATGTGGTGTCAGCTCCCAGTGATCCACAATAGGAATGGCAGGACTTTACTCAAGGTTTGTTCAGTGCCTTGATGGCATTGAAGCATCCTCAGGAGGTTGCAGTTCCTACACCTCATTGGTTCTGTACTCATAACAAGGCTAGAAACCCAGAGTCTTCAAACGAGGATTCAGAGTCTAAGGCTGACTTCCTAGTCTATTCCTCTGAGTTGCCTTTGCCTTTACACTTTGGCTCAGAGGAGGAGGAATCTGTCAGTCCTGATTCTCCTTTAGAGGAGCTTTCCTTTGGTGACATGGTCCTGCATATAATGGAGCATTTCAAATGGGATTGCTCCCAAGCATCGGACATCCAGAGGAGGTATTATGAGGTGCTAAGAATTGACTCTCCTAAGCCTTCTGCTGTTCTTCCAGTGTTGGCTTCTCTATTAGATACTTTCCCCACTGTTTCCCTGACACCAGATTCTCAGCCTCCATCTCCTAAGAAACCTGACAGGTTCTATAAGGTGCTGGATGCCTTTAAGTTCTTGTAAAAGTGCTCTAACTGCGATCCTGCAGTGATTTCCCTATCTACTGACAAGTCTTCTAGACTGCTGCCTTCTTCCAAGCTCCTTTATTCAGATAAGGACAACAGAGCCATGGAAAGTGTTTTGCCTTCGGAGCCATCAATTACCAGACTCATATGACACAGCGCATTCCGTCTCTTCTCTCCCATATTGGGAAGATTCTTTCTGAGTTGCCTGACTTTGAGGGTAAGGCCTCAGCTCTCTCCTTGCTCAGTTCCACTTCTCAGGTCACCCGTCACTCTATTAAATGCAGCCATGATGCAGCAGATGCTTCTTCCAGGGCTGCTGCCTCTGGCTGCATGATGAGGCACTATTTCTGTGTTCGCCTTCAGGCTTTGCCAGATGATATCAAACCACAACTTCTGGATATACTCCCTTGTATACCTTTGTTTGGTACTGCTGTGGTTGAGCTTTTCAACACATTACAGGATCAAGGTAAGGTCATGAAAATTTTGAAACAGATTTTTGTTTCACCTATCCCCAAATTCCAGAGGAACTATCCCACTAAGACTGCTTTTTTGTGTAGACTACCTTGACAGTTTTCCAGAAGTAAAAAGGCTCCCAGGTGTTTTTAAGCCTATTCAAATGCCCAGGCCACAGAAGCAGTCCTTTCCTGACAAATCTGCAGCCATCTGACTGTTTGCCCTCCCTTTCTGTCGGCCAAGTTCTCCTCTCCATCAGGCTTGCTCTTTCTGTCCTAGTTTGGCGGGTGATTACCACAGACACCTAGGTTATTTTTATTATCTGGCAGGCTTACTTTATGACCTGGAAAACCCTTCCCTCTTTTTCTGGTGTTCCCCAACCCCCACCTTCCTCATTTTCGGGTCTACTGGACCAGGGTACCATTCAACCAGTTCCACAGACAGAAAGAGAGGTTTGGGGTTTTATTCCAGAATGTTTCTGGTCTCCAGAAAGGAGGGGTCTTGCAGATCTGTCTTAGATCTTTCCTTTCTAAACAGCTTTCTCATAGTGCCTTTCTTTGAATGCTATCTCTTGAGACTCTGCTTCCTCTCTTGCTCCCACAGACCTTTCTGGTATCATTGAACCTGAAGGACACTTACCTTCACATCCCTATCCACCATCTATTCAGGAACTATTTGCATTTCTCTGTTTTTTTTTAATGTAATTTTCAGTTCTTCTTCTCCCTTGTATCAAACTGGCATTTCACTAGTGGATTCAGCAGCTGTCTCTTAAATCAGGTGCTCCTTTCCACCCACCTCAGCCATCTCAGGAACTCTATACAGATGCATAAGAGTTAGGGCGGGGAGCCGCTTCAGGCCACGCTGGAGGTACAGGGCCCTTGGTCCACCCCAAGCAGAAGCTGGATCACATCAACATCTCTTTCTGTCCTTCAAGCTTTCCATGCTCTGTAGGTCGTGGGTCACTTGAAGGTTTTTACAGATAACACCACAGTCATGTGGTACATCAACAAGCAAGGGGGCATGAGGTCCTACTTCATTGCAGACTGGCCCTTCAAGCATGGGAAATAGCCATCAATCTGCAGGTCACCCTACAGGCAGCCTGTATATATTCAGAGAGCAGTCTTGTGGCAGATTCTCTCAGCAGGTCCAGGACACAGCCTCAAGAATGGCTACTCGTCAGGGATGTGTTTCTGGATATAGTTAATGGTGAGGTATTCTTCAAATAGATCTTTTTGCCTCCCCTCTGAGCAGGCAGACCCCTTAGTTCTGTTCCAGAGTCCCAAGCCCTTTGGCTTGGAAGGTGAATGCCATGTATTTTTATTGGAACGGAATGTTCCTACATGCCTTTCCTCCCCTTCCTCTTCTTCTAAGGGTCCATCACAAAATCAAGAAGGACTTTCCAGAAGCCTTGTTGGTGACTTCCTTTTGGCCCAGACAGCACTGGTTCCTGCTCTTATTCCATCTAGCTAGGGGCAGTCATTAAAAGTTACCTCACTGCATGGATCTTCTCACTCAGGAGAAAGGCACTCTCCTTCACCTTCATAGGTGCGTACAAGGCTAATGGCCCTGGACCCTTTACAAGCCTAGCCCATAGAAGTACCCTGGCATTGTGCCACCCGGCATTAGTTCCCAGTGCCTCTATCAAGTTGAGCCACTGGAGTGATCCCCGGGGTGAACTTTTTATTTCCCATCCCCTCATCAAGATTTCTCTTGAAGAGGGCCAGTGAGGTGCTCTGCTTGACATGTATGGGAATCTATTCCAGAGCATGGACAGTCTCTGGGTTATGAACCTGTCCCTGCAGCATGTTCTGTTGATTGTGGTAATGAGGTTGAGGTCTCTGGAGCATGTGGTGCAGAGGGACTGGGATTTCTTTAGATGTAGCATTTCTAACAAAGCTGGGTCAGACATGGCTTTGTAAGTCGAGCAGAGATCGCCTCTTTGTAGACGATATGAGACAGACAATAGTTGGCGTTTTTTGAGTCCGTCCGTCTAGGACATGTGTTTAAGGACTAGGATCCTCTTCATGAGGTACTTTTGTGGCCTTTCCAGCTGTTGCATGTGTCTAGTGAGGTACATACCAAATGGGGCATTATATTTGATGATTGGCCTAATGAGGGAAGAGTAAATAGAGATGATGACCTCTTTCTTCCTGGATGCAAATCCCTTGGTAATGAGATGTGCCACATAGAAGGACTTTCTGACCACAGTGGCAATGTGGTGGTCGAAGGAGAGGTTGCTGTCAACCTGTGTCCGCAGATCTCTTATAACGCCTTCAGTGTTCAGTGGGCTCCCATCGATGTGGTAATTAGTGGGAACTGAGTTTTTCCCAAAGGGGATGACGATGCATTTTTTGGCTGTAAGCTTAAGGGCATGGTTTTGACACCAGTCATTGGTCTCAGTGACGCCTTTCTGTAGGATGTCTACATCACTTGGGTAGTAAATAATGGCCCCCAGCTTGCAGTTGTCTGCGAACTTGGTCAAACAGAGTTCCCCCGTGTTGGCCTGGACTTCTGAGAGGTAAATGCCAAACAGAGAGGACCCAGGACCGATCCCTGTGGGACTCCACTCATGACTGGTCAGCAGTCTGACTTGGAGTCTGCTACTTTCACACTGTGGGTTCTATCTGTGAGCCAATTTGCAACCCACCTAGTGATGTAGGGGTTGATGCCTAGTTTGGTGAGTTTATCAATAATTCCTGAGTGGGGAATGGTATCAAAGGCCTTGGGCAGATCGAGGTAGGATGTATGAACTCCCTTGCCCTCACCCACAGCTCTAGTGACTGACTCAAAGAAGTCAACCAGGTTGAGCAGGCATGATCTACCTTTCACAAAACCAAATTGAGTGGGATCTAGAGTTTGGAGAGTCCCTGTATCCTTGTTAATTAAGTCCATGATGTTGCGCTCCATACCCTTGCATACCATAGTCGTCAGGCTAATGGGGCAGTAATTCCCAGGGTCTGTAGTCACTCCCCTTTATGGAGAGGGATGACTGTAGCAGTACACCATTCGGTAAGGACAAAGCCTGATGTGAGGCTGTGATTGAACAGAGCACACAGATGTGGTGCCAGTTCACTTTGTAGTTCATGTAGAACATATCCAGGGATATTGTTGGGTCCCATAGAAGCTGTATTCTTGGCCTTGGACAATGCAGCTTTAACCTGTGCTGCAGTAATGCTGGGTGCCTGGCATTCCTCTGGTATTGTGATTGGTCCTTTGGGGGGGGGGGTGAGAGTGTAAAGTTGGCACTGATTCTGTCAGCCAGTATGTTGGCAATATCTGTTGGCTCAGTATAGGAGGTACCACTGTGCAGTAACTCAGAGAAAACCTGGGTATTGCCATGGAGATTCTTGACATAACTATAGAAGGCTTTGTGGTTGTTTTTAGTGTCTGCCGCAATTCTGCCTTCATAGTTGGCTTTAGAGGTTTTGATGAGGGATCTCAACTTTTTGTTGAGGCAAATAAGGGAGTTTTTCCAGTCTTGGGACTTCAGCGTTTTCTGCAACAGTTTCTTCCTTCTGTTGTAGAGTTTATTAATGGCAGGGGACCTCCCGATTGGCTTCCTTTTTTTGGAGGAGAATTTCTTGGTTCTGTTGGGTATTGCTAGTTCCATTCATTTATGTACATGTTTGTACAGTGCATTGGTGTATGACTTGGCAGTCTTGCATCTATTTTCCATTGACATGGGTGCTGTGAAGTTAGCCACATCTGTTTGTAGGAGCCCAAAGTCAGCTTTGGAGAAGTTTTTCATGGTGGTTA
This sequence comes from Protopterus annectens, assembly GCF_019279795.1. NCBI lineage: Eukaryota > Metazoa > Chordata > Ceratodontiformes > Protopteridae > Protopterus > Protopterus annectens. The sequence goes on along the minus strand of NC_056737.1, from coordinate 1,699,249,476 downwards.
CCTTTGTGGGGGGTGTGGGTGAGATGTGGATTTCCATGGTGATTAGTTTGTGGTCGGACCCAACCAGGTAGGAATTGAGTGTTGGTGTAGAGCAATGGTTACCCATGTTAGTAATAACCAGGTCAAGGATGTTGCTTCCTCTAGTGGTGGTAAGAATGAGCTGGTCCAAGGCATTGGAATTGATGAATTCCATGAAGCTTTGGGTCAGTGTTTTGGTGCATGATTAGTTTTCCCAGTTGATGAAGGGGTAGTTGAAGTCACCTAGTATGAGAGTGTTGGGTTAAACCCTAATAGTTTCCAAGGTGCTTAGGAATGTGGAGTGAGAGTCTTGGGACATGGTTGGAGACCTATAGCAGGCTACGACCTGAATCGCTGTCTTACCCAATGTTAGTTGTACCTGAAGTATCTCAGATGTGTTATGCTGAGCTACTAGTGTGGAGGTGTACATATCCTTTATGAATATGGAGACACCACTGCCTTTGGAGCTTCGGTCTATTTTCTGGGGCCGAAAGGTGTGGAATGAGTTATAGCCTGGTAACACAGGGGTGCTTTCTCCTGCTTTAAACCTGGTCTCTGTTACAGCACAAATGTCGATGTTCTCCACTTTGAGGAGTGCTTCGAGCAAGTACATCTTGAGATGTAGACTTCTAGCGTTGAGCAGCATAACCCTCAGATTGCATTTATTTATAGCTGTTATGGTGGTAATTTGGTCTTTGGAACATCGCCTAAAACAGGCACTATAGGGGTGGCAAGAGCCTTTACCAGTGTCCGGTAACCCAGGGGTGACAGATGCAGGCCATCTCTGGCAAATCATCAAGGTCTGTCAATCATGTCATTCCCAAACAGACAGATACTGGATCCCCTTAGAATGACTCCAGAAACTTAGCCAATTGTTGAAATCAATCATTTTCTGCTTGTACTGCTTTATCATTCTGGGCAACGGTAGGATGCTGCTCAGGGCTAGGGTCATACCTGCCTGGGCCACATAATCCGAGAGCTCCTATATGTCTCTTTTCATGTAGTCCAGGGAGGTGCATCTCAGGTCATTCACACCCACATGGACAGTGACAGAGTCATTCTTGTACTTGTTGTGGAGTGACCTAAGTGTGTGTGTTGTGTGTCAGATTCTGGCACATGATAGACAGCTGACTGTTACCTTCTCCTTATTCATCCTAGTGAGTGGGACATCAGTGTGCCTCACTATCGAGTCACCTATGATTAGTGTATTGGGCAAGCTGTTTTGCCTTAGGGGCTGAGGTTGAGGGGCACACTGTAGAGGTGAGCTATGTGTCTTGTGGTTTGTTTTGTGTTGTGGTGGTTGAGTGCATTTCTGCCTTGGAGGTTTCTGCTGTTTGGGTAGATTTCTGTTGAGAGCCTCTGCGGAGGTGGGTGTGTGGTTTGTGTTTTTATGTGAGAGCTGTGATGGTGGGTGTTCTGGAAGGGCTGTGTGTTGCATGTGGTTGATGGAGGTGTTGACCAGCTATTCCGGTCTTGGCTTGAGAATGCATGGCTTCCAATTTGGATAAATAAGTGCATCTCTCACAAGTCTGAGTGTTGGGAGGTAAGAGCAGACGGGTTGTCTGTGTACATGAGGCAGTTGCTACACTGCCTTAGAATGCCCTTCTCATGCTTATCTGTCTGCTTTTCAACTAATGCTTTGTGTGATAGGATTTTGATTATTTTCTGACACCAGTTTTCAGATGACATGCTTAGGATCCTGCAGGAGGACAGGAAATCCAGTACCAGAAAATCATACATGTCAAAATGGAATAGATTTTCTGTTTGGTGTCTTAAGCATCACCAGGACCTCTTTTCAGTGGGGGTCCCCTTGGTTCTTTCATACTTGCATGAACTACTGTATTCTGGCTTGGCTTATTCTTCAGTGAAAGCCTACTTGTCAGCCAGTTCTGCCTGTCTGCCACTTTCTCCTCCTTTGGCCTCTAGGTTTGAGGTCAAGCAGTTTTTTAAAGGCGGCCTTCATATTAGACCCCCAAGAAAGCACATTCCTCCTCCTTGGGATCTTAATTTTGTCATTGAAAAGCTGTCTGAGGCTCTTTTTGAGCCTGCTGCTGCTGCTTCTTTGCAACATTGCTCCTGGAAGACTTTTTTATTGGTTGCTTTAACCACTGCCAGAAGGATGTCTGAGCTACAGGCCTTTATGGCGGTCCCTAATTATGCCCATGGTGATTAATGAGCTGTCCCTTAATCAGTCTGTCCATCTTTTTTCTTTTTTTCCCTTCTTTGCAATCAGCTACTGTGAAAGTTTTGCATACTTCGGATTTGCATAGACAGCTCAGATATTGTTTAGACAAAACTAATGCTTTTTATAAATCTGATCAACTTTTTGTTTCTTTTCATACCAGGACATTGGGTTTGGCAGTTTGTAAGCAAGCTATTGCCTCCTGGATTTCCAAGCCTATTTCTTTTTGTTATTCTTTTCATGGTAAGCAATTGTCTGCGTCCATGAGGGCTCATTCTACTAGAGCACTGGCCTCTTTTGGGGCTTTATTCAAGGGTTTGGACACCAACTCCATCGTTGAAGCTGCTACTTGATCTTTGGTTCACACTTTCACAAAACGATCCTCCTTGCCTTCCTCCTTCCTGCTTTCACTGTAGCTTTTGTACTCTCCCAGAAAGTGATATGGAAGGACATAGTACGGTTGTGTAAAATCTTACTGTAACAGTAGATGTTCTTTTTTTCAGTGTTGAAGTATTGATTCCCTCCCTTCTGCCCCCTTTCTCTTCCTATTGCATGGGTGGTACTTTAGTATTTTCTGAGAGGTTTGTCTCCTTCTCTTCCTTCTTTCCTTTTTTTCTAGTCGGATGTGTCCTACTTTCTACTGGGGTCCCAGTTTTCATAGGGCAACTCAGTTCTGAGTTGGGAGTATACATACGTCACCTTTATGCCCTACTCTTGTGCTGAGAATGTATTTCTGATGTACGATACTCCTGGCTAATAAAGGCTTTGGTATATTGGCCAGACATTGGGCTATCCTTAGCAGGAAATCCCAGAGATAATGAATACTGCAGCAGTAGAAAGAAGGACATCTGTTATGGTAAGCTTTCACACAACTGTATTTTATGCTAAGTTTACTGACATAATTGTATTTTTCCCCTTCTTTTGAAAATTGCCAAGAGCAATTGCCATAAGCTTCATAGGAGGTTACTAGGCTAATGGCCCTAGGGCCTTTACAAACCTAGCTGTGCTATACCTGTGTTCCCTAATTGACCATGTTTAGATGGTCTTTATTTGCAGGCTGAGTGTATGATCAGCATCGACTACCACTATCCATGAGGGACTTAGTTTCCACCCCCAGGGTGGATTTACAGTCTCCCATCCAATTGTCTAGGTTGCTCTTAAATAGGGTCATTGAGGAGTGCTGCTTCACATGAATTGGAGTTTATTCAAGAGGAGTGGCAATCTCTGGGAGATGAATCTGCCTTTTCAGCAAGTTCTGTTGATGTCACAGGCTAGGTTGAGATCTCTGGTTTCGGTGACTCTTGTTCCATTTGATTTGTAGAAGTGCAAGATTTCCATTAGGCCAGGGTCAGAGACTGCTCTATAGGTCAGGCACAAGTCACATCACAGCAACCTGTAGGCTACAGAGTACAGTGACAGGGCTTTCAGTCTTTCCATGTAGGTCATGTTTTGGAAGCCCTGAATTTTCTTGGTGAAGAACCTCTGTGGTCTCACCAGCTGCTGCAGGTGTCTAGTGAAGTACATGCAAAAGAGAGCATTGTACTCTGTTAGTGGTCTGATGAGGGTCGAGTACAGCAGACTTATAACATCCTTAGTTTTGTATGTGATGCCCTTTCTTATGAGCTGTGCAGTGTAGAAGGCTTTCCTTACCACTGTGGACACATGATGATCGAAGTTTAGGTTGCTATCAACCTGTGTTCCTAAATCTCACACCACTGGGTTTGAGCTTAGGGGGGTGCTGTCAGTATTGCAATGTGCAGGGACTTTCTCTTTGCCAAAGGGGATAATAATGCACTTTTTTGAGTTTAGTTTTAGTCCATGCTTTGGCACCAATCATTTGTCTGCGTTAGCCCCTTTTGTAATATGTTAACATTGTTGCAGAACTCGGTGATTGCACCCAGTTTGCAATCATTAGCAAACCTGGTAAGCCACAGGCCATCTGCTTTTACCTGGACTACTGAGAAATAGATTCCAAACAGTGGAGGGCCTAGCACAGATCCTTGTGGTATACCACTGGTAGCTTGTCTACTTGACTCGCCAACTTTGACAATATGCATTCTGTCGGTGAGCTAGTTGGCTGCCCATCTAATAACAAATGGGTTAATCACCAGCTGGGAGAGTTTGTCAATGATACTGGAGTGGGGATTATGTTGAAAGCCTTGGCCAAGTCAAAATAGGTGGTATGTACTGATTTGCCTTCATCCAGGGCTTTGGTGACATTCTCGAAGAAGTCCACCAGGTTTGATAAGCATGATCTACCCTTAACGAAGTCAAACTGGGTTCGGATCAAGAGACTGAAAGTCGTCTATGTCCTTTTTGATAAGGTCCATGATGATTCTTTCAATGGCTTTGCAAATAAGGCTGGTTGGGCTTATGGGTCTATAGTTCCTAGGGTAGGTAAATGAACACCCTTTGTGCAAGGGGAAACTTCACCACCGTGTTCCCACCAGCCATACCCCAAAGCAGACCTGACACCAGTCCTCTACTTAGTATCTCCAAACAGCAGGTCATATCCATGTTCTCCAAGACCAAAAGCACAGTCTCTAAGAGACCATGTAACATCCCAGGCTGTTTACTAAACAATCTAAAACAAGACCTAGAGGAACCACTTGGCACTCTAGCACAGTAAAAAGGAGATGCTCGGTGCAGTATAAGAATGAGTCAGCAAAACCCAAGTAAAGTCTTATTAACTGTCATAATTGTGGAGCCAGTCATGAGTCTAAAACAGAAAAGTGCTTAGCATTTGGTCAGCAATGCCACAAGTGTAAAAAAATGGAACCAGTTTCAAAGGTTTTGCAAATCAGGCAAGCCTCATTCAGTTATTAAGAAAGATCACTCAAAAAAAAGCAAGTTGATCATGTAGGGAGCTGCAACTCTACTTTCTATGTAGATGGTGTATCATTGGTCGGTGAAAAGGTTAATGCAGTAGATTTGTTGGCAAAGAATGAAGTATTTTGTACTGTCCTGATCAGTAGTAAGCCCATGGAGCTCAAAGTAGACACTGGTTCAAAGGGTAATGTGATGTCAGCAGAAACATTTTCTAAAGTGAGAGCTGGTGAGCAACTTAATTTGGCCAGTTGTGCAAAGCGTGTTATGGAGGTGAATATATTCAAACAAAAGGCTCAGTAGTGCTTTCATGATGTTCGACTGGGAACAGTTTTGCTTGCAATTTTATGTAGTTTGAAGACTTGTGCATTCATTATTAGGTCTCAGAGACAGTTTGAGAATGAGACTTTTTTCTTTTACCAAAGAAGTACATCATGTAAGCACATGTCCCAGTTCCAACTTTACTGATGCTACTTTCTCAGAGTATGCTGATGTTTTTGACAACAGGCTAGGCAAACTTCCAGTTGTATACTCCATGAAGTTAGACACAGAGGTCAGTCCAGTGGTCAGTCCAGCAAGGAGAGTTCCAGTAGCTATGCAAGACATGGTCAAGGTCAAGTTAGACAAAATGTTGCAGCCAGGTGTGATTTGTCCAGTCACAGAACCAGTTGAGTGGGTATCTTCCATGGTAACTGCTCAGAAGAAAAAAATCAGATGAAATCAGAATGTGCATTGACCCAAGAGATTTGAACAAGGCATTAAAGAGACCTCATCATCCTATGCGTACAGTCGAGGAGATTGCCACCATCATGCCAAATGCCATTGTTTTTTTTTTTGTCTTAGATGCAAAGAGTTCATTTTGGCAAGTGATGCTTGATCACAAATCTTTACTACTGACTGCATTCAGTACCCCATTTGGTAGAAACAGATTCCTCAGGATGCCTTTTGGAATAAATTCTTCCAGTGAAGTCTTTCAGAGTGCAATGGAGCAGATTTTTTCAGGCTACCCGTGTGCAATAATAGTTGATGATTTGCTGGTTGAAGGCAATGGTGAAGCAGAGCGTGACAGAAACCTCAGGAAAGTTGTGGACAGAGCTTGTGAAATGAACTTGAAGCTCAGTCTTCTGAAGTGCAAATTCAGATTATAAGAAGTTACTTATGTAGGTCATTTGTTTACCAGTGCAGGCTTACAACCAGATCCTTCCAAGCAAGCAGCCATTCTTGAGATGCCAGCTCCAGATAATTCCCAAACCTTACCGTGTTTTCTTGGTATGGTTAACTATTTGGGCAAATTTATCCCTGACTTTAGTGAGTTATCGGTGCCTTTAAGAGAGGTGACACGCAAAAATGTTGCCTGGTCATGGTTAGAACAACACCAGAGAGCATTTGATAACCTCAAACAACAAATTGGTAACCCACCTACATTAAAATACTATGATGCCCACAAACCAGTAGTTCTTTCCTGTGATGCTTCAAAGTTCGGTCTTGGTGCAGTTATTCTTCAAGAAGGCATACCTGTTGTCTATGCATCTAGAACTCTTACCCAAACTGAGATGCAGAATGCTCAAATTGAGAAGGAACTTTTGGCAATTGTGTTCGCATGTTCGAAGTTCTATGATTATATTTCTGGCCAAGCTATCCAGGTGGAGACTGATCATCAACCTGTAGTCACTATTTTAAAGAAGCCTATGCATTCAGCTCCAGCAAGACTACAAAGAATGATGCTTAGATTGCAAAAGTATAATTTCAAAAGGTAAAGTTCTTTATCTGGCTGATACCATATCCAGATCACCCAGAAGTACCACAGAACAGCTTAATGCAGAGAATTTTGACTTTGATGTCATGGAAGTGTGTAATTTTTCTACCACAAGATTTGATGAGTTAAGAGATCATACAAAGACTGATCCAATTTTGCAAAAGCTCAGCCACTTCATCAATGTAGGATGGCTGTCAAAGTAATCTTTTATATCACCAGAAGTACAACCTTACTTTCCATACAGAGATGAGATGCTGTTGGAAGATGGTATCATTTTTAAAGGTCTCAAAGTTGTTGTTCCTACTTCATTATAGCATGAATACATTCCAATTTTGCTTCGTGGCCACCCAAGTTCTGATTCTACCAAACGTAGGGTGGGGAGGACTAGTATTTTGGCTTTCTCTATCAAAGGACATTGATAAAGTGCTTTCTTCCTGTTCAGTATGCAACAGTACTAAGCCGCATTTGCAAAAAGAACCACTTCAGCTAAGCCAAATTCCTGAACTACCTTGGTCAACAGTAGCAACTGACATATTTGAGTGGAATAACCAGAATTACTTAGTGTTGGTAGACTCTTATTTGAACTGGTTTGAGATCGATTTGATACCTAACCTAATCTCCAGTGCTGTTATTGCTTAGATGAAACATCATGTCTCAGTACATGGTAATCCACACAAAGTTATTTCTGAAAACAGTTCTCAGTTTACCTGTCAATTGTTTCAGAGATTTGCGAAAGAGTGGGATATTATCCATGTTACTAGTACTGCTGAATACCCACAGTCAAACCACCTTGCTGAACGTGTGGTGCAGAGTGCAAAGCAATTACTAGAGAGGTCAAAGCGTGACAATACTGATATCTTCTTGAATTTACTTAATCTGTGAAATATACCCTGTGACACCCTACTTGACTCATCTGCTCACAGACTTCTGTCTAGACAAACCAGAACAACCTTACCTATTAGTTCTAGTTTGGTGCCTAATACTAAAAACAACAGAGCAATCAAAGCTCAACTTTTTAAGAAACGTTCTTCCCAGAAGTCCAGCTATGATAAAACAAGCAGATTTCTTTGTTAAAAGAAGAAGAGACATAAGATGAGACAGTGAGGTTGCAAACGGTGAAAGGCTCTGAACAAAACTGGTCAAGTGAGAGGTATATGTGCCGAGCAGAGATCCTACTTAGTAGAATCTGAGGGTAAAGAGTACAGGAGAAACCGCAGACATCTTCTACCTGTATCAGAAATGATATCGCAGCATCATACTTGTGATACAGACTCTAGATCTCAGAGCAACCCCAACAATATTTATTTATTTTTATTTGAAAACTGGGTAGTGTCCAACTGGGCCAGAAACCTGTTTCCAGAGGAGACCCGGGGAAAAAGCTCCAAGAAAGTTTACATTGTTTTTACATTTGGCATATGAATATTACTGTGTTTAGAGTGCATAAAATAATAGAAGTAGAAGTTCAGTTGCAAAGTTCCTAACATAGTGTCTAAAAGCAGTTACCAATGGTGTTAATATACAAAATACAAAAACAATATATAAGCAGTTGTACAATATTAAAAACAGAATATATGTTAATACGATTTTTTTTTTTTTTTAGGATAACAAAACACAATCTTAGAGTAAGAAGGCTTAAAAGCCAGGAGATATTGAGAAAGGGAGGTGTAAAGAAGGAGTTTGACATTTAGAGGTTAAAGTAGTTAGTGCGGGTGCGAACAGAAGCAAAGCCTATGTTTGGTGAAATATTCCATTAGGGAATGTTTAAGTGTAGGTGTATCATTGATTGACAGAATATGCTGTGGCAGAGGGTTTCAGTGTTTGGCAATGATATGGGAGTCCAAGGAGATGCCGTGAGAGTTTTGTGCTTTATTAACCTTCAACAATACTTTATCAGCAGACCTGAGAGAAGTTAGATTGGACAAGATCAGATAGGGCTGGGCAGCTGTCAGGTATGTATAAGACTGTATGGGCAACTAGCAGGTGATTCAGAGTAACATGATGAGGCAGTTCTAACCAGTTCAGCTGGAGAAGGGCAGTGCAATGGGGAGATCTTTGAGATTGATTAGTAGCAAATTTGGCAGTTTTGTTATAGCAAGATTAAAGACTAGATCAGTTTTGCAAAGATTGGTAAATATTTGAGAGCAGTAAAGATACCGAAGAACATGTCTCAGTATCCATTTCCGTTCCTGATGATGTCCCAGTTGTCCTCAAAGTTGAGCATTCCTTGAAGACAGTCCCCATTGCTTGATCCAATTCTGACTTTTATGTTACATGATCAGGTTGTATTTCTAGACCTAGTGTAAAATACACAGCAACCTGGACATGAGTGTTTTATATGCGTCTAGTTTTGTATGATTGCATGTCAAAAGATCATTTCTGTAAATTGCATGTCATTGAATACTGTCATTTCATGCATGAATCATTTCTGAAAGAGGGAGGATGTAGGTCAGAGCAACTTTAAGAAGCATTTCCAGATATAGCACTGCATATAAATAGTGAGCATGTGCAGGCAGCAGTGTCATTTTGAGAGAGCAGCCAGAGTGTTAACGTGCAAGTGTGCTGGTCAGTCTGTTTATAAGTATATTTAAGTTTAAGTTACAAAGCCTCATTTCTGATGTGTTTGTGTATAGTAAAGCTGCTTGAACTGAACCCACGAATCTTCGTCTGTTTTATCCTGACCAGATGAGCGACAGTTGCCGTGTATCTGGAATTAGGTTTTGAGATGTGACCTGATCTTGTGACATAATAGTTAGGACTAGGTTTGGCAACAGGGATAGTCACTGGGGAATGTTCTGCTTGAGGAGTCTCGGGGATTTTCTCAGGAACAGGAATTGCTGATGGAATGTCCTCTAGAACAGGAACATTGGACAAGTCACTCTGAGAACTAGAGTCTTTGTCACAGGCAGGGTGCTGTAACACTGGTTCGGGTACTGGTAACAAATGCTTCTGATTTCATCTGAATTCCATTCCTTGTGATTCCTCAGTGTACAATCTCGGCTCTTGACACAACTTTTCACAAATCCAATGCGATCAAAGCCTTTTGACGTCTGCATCCTCACTATCTCCCCTTTTTGTAAAGAACGGAGTGGTTTGCTGGTTTTCTCATAATAGGACTTCTGGGACAAATGCTTTTTCAACAGCTGGGCTTTTACTGCTTTGTTGTTCTTAGCACATGGAAACAATAAATTACTGCTGATTGGTAATGTGATTCTGGTTTTACTCGACATAAATCTCTGGGCAGGTGAACCAAGATGTTTATCACGAGGAATGTTTCTGAGATTTAACAAGTTTAGAAAAACATCAGTATTTTCACATCTGGATTTCTCTAACAGCTGGTTTGCACTTTGAACTGCACATTTAGCCAAACTGTTTGACTGAGGACATTCAACTTTCTGTTGATGCAGCTTTGTATATCATACAAGGTGAAAGTACTTTCTTGATATCTCGTGACACAGAAGGCCAGAATGTCCTCATGCCCTTCTTGTGGTAGAATCTGTTCCTGGGTGGGGTGGCCATGATGCAATATCTTAATGTACTCTTATTGTAAGGACTTTGGAACAATCACTTCAGGACCTTTCATGATGATAACATTGTCTGACAAAATCTCATCTCTGCATGGAAAATAAGGTTGCACTTCTACTGGTAAACAAGATTGCTTTGAAGGCCATCCTCGACTGAGGTTTAGCTTCTGGAGAATTGGTTCTGAAGCTGTGTGAGTTCTGAGCTCATCAAGACATGTGGAAGAAAAATTTCTCACTTCCACGACCTCAAAATCAAGTTGCTCATTGTTATGTTGTTTTGTGGTCTTTCTGGGCAATGTAGATAAAGTGTCAGAAAGATAAAGAAGTTTACCTTTCATGTAAACAAGATTGAAATTGTACTTTTGCAATTTGAGCATCATAGTTTGCAGACTGGCAGGAGCTGTATGCATAGGCTTTCTCAAAATAGTAACTAGAGGTTGGTGGTCAGTTTTGATCCGGATAGGTCGACCGTAAATGTAATGAAACTTAGAACATGAAAATACTGTTGCCAAAAGCTCTTTCTCAGTCTGGGCATATTGCTTCTCAGTCTGGGCAAGAGTTCTCGAAGCATAGGCTACTGGTCTACCCTCTTGAAGAATGACTGCACCTAGACCAAACTTAGAAGCATCACAGGAAAGAGTAACTGGTTTGTGAACATCATAGTAGCTGAGAGTTGGTGGGTTAGCAATTTTCTGTTTCAGGACATCAAATACCTTTGGTGCTGTTCTGACCATGACCAAATTACATCTTTGCAAGTCAACTCTCTTAGCGGTGCTGAAAGTTGGCTTAAATCAGGAATGAACTTGCCTAGATAGTTGACAATGCCAAGAAAACATTGTAGAGCTTGAACATTGTCTGGAGCTGGCATCTCAAGAATTGCTGTTTGCTTAGAAGGATCTGGTTATAAGCCTGAACTGGTAAACAAGTGACCAACATAAATAACTTCTCATAGCCTGAATTTGCACTTCTGAGGATTCAGCTTAAGATTCACTTGACATGCTCTTTCCACAACTTTCTTGAGGTTTCTGTCATGTTCGACTTCACTGTTGCCTCCTACTAGAATATCATCTACAATAATAGCACAGGGGTAGCCAGACAAAATTTGCTCCATCGCACGCTGAAAGACTTCACTGGCAGAATTTATCCCAAATGGCATTCTTAGCAATATGTACCTTTCAAATGGTGTACCGAATTTGGTTAACAATGAAGATTTTCTGTCAAGCAAAATTTGCCAAAGTGAGCTCTTTGCATCTAAGACAAAAAAAACAGTGGCATTTGGCATGAGGGCAGCAACCTCTTCGACTCTGTACTTTGGATGATGAGGCCTTTTTAATGCTTTGTTCAAATTTCTTGGATCAATACATATTCTGATATCATCTGAGCTTTTCTTATGAGCTACTAACACGGAGGATACCCATTTAGTAGATTCTTCTGCTGGATAAATTATTCCTAGCTGCACCATTTTGTCTAGATCAGCTTTGACTCTGTTGTGCATAGCTACTGGAACTTTCCATGCTGGTCTGATAACTGGGCTGATCTCTGGGTCTAACTGCATAGAGTACAAAACTGGTAGTTTGCCTAGTTTGTCTGCAAAAATGTCAACATACTCAAAAAATAGTTTGGGCATAATTTGAGCTGTTGTCATGCAGGCTTACATGGTGGATTTCTTTATTAAATGAAAGCAATCCCATTTTCAAACTGTCTCTGAGGCCTAATAATGACTGCACATGTCTCTTGACTATAAAAAATTTCAAGTCATAGCTATTCCCAGCAGAGTAACATGAAAGGATTACTGAATTTTGAATCTCTTCACCACCATAAGCAACAAGCTTCACACACTTTGTCAAATCAGGTTGTTCTGTAGGTTTTACTCTAGCAAATGTTTCTGTTGACATAACATTGGACCTTGAACCAGTATCTACATTGAGCTCTACTGGACTCCCATTAATCCAAACAGTACAAAAGATCTCATTCTTTGTCCACAAATCTACTGAATTAATGATTTCACCAAGTGCAGACACCATTAACATAAAAAGTAGGGTTGCAGCTTTCTAACTGATCAACTTGCTTCTTGAAATGCCCTCTTTTAATAAAAGAATGTGCCTTATTAGATTTCCTAAACCTTTTGAAATGATTCCACTTATTGCAAGAATTACACTGCTGACCAAAAGCTAAGCATTTTTCTCTTTTTTGTTCATGATTTTCACCACAATTATGACAGTTTGCAAGAGTTGGTTTATAGTTGCTAGTAGAAGGGAGGTAACCATAAACCCTTTTGATTTTGCTGACTCACCTTATGCTTCACTGAGCATGCTCTGGAATTTGCTGGAAAGACTCTGGGGTTTCCCAGGTGCTGTTACAGGACCTTCAGTAGCTGCCATGTGCTTGAGCCTGTTTCTTTTAACCATGTGCTGCATACTATCAACATGAGCTTTGTCACTGTGCCTTCTACAGCCATTCTCATTTGTAAGTATACTTGCGTGCTTTTCTCTAAGCTCATATATCTGACAAATCTCAATGGCCTTATTTAAAGTTAAATCACGGTCTCAAAGCAAAATCTTTCTCAGTGTCATTATTACTACTACAGACAAGCCTGTCCTTTATCAACTCGTCTCTCAAATCACCAAATCTGCACGTTTTAGCCCTGTTTCTCAAGTCAGTTATATATGCTGCAAAAGTTTCACCAGGTTTTTGATACCTTGTGTAAAATGTGACTTTCCATTGTAATATTTGTTTGGGGGTTACACATTTCTCTAAATTTACATTTTAAGCACTCCAGGTCTTCCCTTGTTTCAGCTGGTACCACCATATGGCAGTTTCCCCCTCCCCAGCAAACACAGCAGGTGCATACACAAATGAACACTCTCAATGGCCTCTGAACCAGCTAAATTAAGCAGAGTAAATGTCTTTTCACGTGTGTCTTTGTCAGAAAAATGCAACCTGTATGAAAATATCATATTCCTGCTCACTCTCCAATTTTCTGCAATATTATCAAACACAAGCAGTGTGAGTCTGAGAAGCCCTTCTGCCATGCCCACAGATTATAGTAAAACACAATGCAAAATTGCCTTTGTAATTATGTATCAACACTCACACACACCATGTACTTGTAATAATATTCAAATGCACAATAAGCTCTTCGAAATGCTATACTCTGCAAAATATGCTTTGAAACAACTGTACTTTGCAAAATAACTGCACTGTAATACTGCACACACTTGCAAACACTGCACACTTCGGATACTTTGAATAGCTTTAGTTAATGCATAACAGTAGTATATAGTGAAAATATGGTCATTTTCCCTTTTTTGTACATTTTATGCAGTTCTGATATTGTTTCAAAATTTTCGTAATTATTTTGAAAATTTTAATCAGTATGTCGCGGTATCGGACATTTTGTTTAATAAATTCGTTTTGAGTGTTCTGAATGCTTCGTTTTATATTTGTAGCAAAATAAATCATTTAAGCAAGTTTTAGTACATGAAATTCGTTTCTGACCTGTTCTGCGAGTTGTTTTGAGCAGCAGGGATGATCCACTCCTATACATTCCTCCCAACTTTAACCGGTTGCCTCAAGGCTGTGGCTCTGGATTCCATTCTGATACCATGTCGCTCTTCTTATGTGCATTAGGAAAGACATTGAGGCTTGGGTGTTCATTTAAGTAGTTTATTGTTTACAAATACATCAAGATAGATAGCAGGAATATTAAACTTAAAACAAACTATCTAACTGACTGACTCCATACTTGCATGATCACGCTCTGGCTTCTCACTCCAAATGGCAGTCTTGCTTGCATGTGCTCAGTACTTACATGCATGTGCTGACTCACTGGAAAGCTTCTTAAAGGTATATCACACACACTGATCTACGGTTTGCACCAAATCTGTCAGCTAGCAGGTTGGCACTTTCCACGCATTCAGTGTAAGTGGTTCCATCCACTATAAGTTTGTTACATAGCTGGGACGTAGCTAGAGAATGCCTTATAATTATCCTTAGCTAGGGATGCTAATTTATCCTCATCACTAGCTTTGGAGGACTTTAAAAGATATCTGATTTGTTTGTTCAAGTTGTGAAGGGTATTCTTCCTCTGCTGAGTAGGCTTCCTGCTGCTCTTAGATAACAGTTTTTTTCCTTTTGTTATATAATGTATTTATACTTTAGATCCACCAGGGTGGCTTGTTTTTTTCGGGAGGACGTGGTTTTGATCTAGGCAGGTAAAGCCGAGTCTATGCAGTTGTTTAAGTGGTTGTACAGAGCATGTGTCCTCTGCATATGAGTAATTTCTGGCTGCATTAGCAGGGGGTTTAAAACATTTTATACCAATGCTTAGTAGGCTGTAGTTTGCTTTGGAGAAATTTTTCACTTTTCTTCTCCCTTGGAGGGTATCAGGTCTGATTATTATTTTGAACTAGAAAGATTTATGGTCTGACCTTACTAGGAAGGGTGACACACAGGGGGTAGTGCAGTGACCCCCCCCCCCATGTTGGTGAGTACCAAGTCCAGGACACTTGTGGACTCTTGTAGGAGTACAGACAGATTGTTCCAGGGCATTTGTACTGACAAAGTCCAGGAACCTCAGGGTGAGCATGTTTGTGATCGTGTTTGTTGCTCAATTGATGGAAAGATAGTTCAAGTCTCCAATGACCAATGTGGTTGTGTAATGTGTGAATATAGGAAGTCTAGGTAGGCAGTGTGCTTCTCTTGGTTTGTGGTGGGGGAATCTGTGGCTAGCTATGATTTGGTAAGGTGTTTTATCGATAGTTAGTTAGACCTGGAGTAGGTAAGGAGAGTTGTACTGTTTAACTAGTCTCGAGATGTATTTGGCTTTAATGAAGATGGATACACCTCTATCTTTGGTTCTTTCACGCTCGTTTTGGGGTATGAACGTGTGGAAGGAGTTGCAGTCTTGCACAGCCAGGATGCTTTTTGCAGCCTTGAACCATGTCTCAGTGACAGCACAAATGTCAGCATCTTCCAAGGTGAGGAGTGCTTCCAGGGAGTGCAGTTTCCTGTTTAGGCTCCTAGCATTAAGGAGCATAACCTTGAGTTTGTCTTGAGTGGATTTTTTTACATCAGGAATTTTGTTGTTTTGACATTGTCTCAAAAGGCACTGTGGTGGAAGCAAGCGTCTTTGCCAGTTTCCAAAAGCCTAGAGGAGAAAGCTGAAGAGTATCTCTGGCAAAGCAGCGTAGTCTGTTGACCATGTCTTCCCAGGGTGACAGATACTGGATCCCCCTGGACTGACACCAGAAGGTAAGCCAATTGTTGAAGTCAGTCATTTTCTGTCTGTACTGTGGCATCATCCTGGGTGATAGTTGGATGTTGCTTATGGCTAGGGATATACTTGGCTGAGACACATAATCTGAGAGTTCAGTCATGTCTGTCTTTATATAGTTCTAAGAAGTATGTCTCAAGTCACTCACCCACACATGTACCATGACAGAGTCATAATGGTAGTTGTTGTTGAGTGACTTGAGTATTTGCATGATTTGATGGATCCTGACACCTGACAGGCAGCTATGACCTTCTGCTTGTCCAGCCTGATGAGAGGGTCATCTGTGTGTCTCACTACAGAGTTGCCTATGATCAGGATATTTGGTTTTGGGGTGTTTTGCCTTGGGGGCTTATTTGCTGAGAAACCGGTGTGTGTATTGTGTAGTGGATTCTGTTTGCTTTGTAGTGTGTGTGCAAGTGGTTTGCACTTGGGAGATTTCTGATCTTTTGGTAGGCTTTCATTGAGTACTTCCATGTATGTGGGTTTATGTGTTGTGACCTTGTTTTGTGTGAGACATGATGTGTGTATACTGACAACCTATTTGATTTCTGGTTTGTTTTTACATGAGAAAATTGATTCCAAATTCATAGTGTAATTACATCTCTCACATCTTGTATTTTTTTTTTTTGTTTTAAGAGTAAGTGGTTGTCAGTATACATGAGGCACTTACTACATTACCTCAGGATGCCCATGTCAATCAAGCTGGCAGGAGAAATGGTTGGTAACTGTCCATCCATTATGGCAAGTTTTTACCATAGCTACTTTTGGGGAGTAGGCTAGTTTGACCGGATTGTGTTCTAAGATTAACAAATGGGATTATTCTATTGAAGGTCAGGGGTAAAAAAAAACTATGGCAATGCTTCGCAGTGTGCATCTGAGTTGCCTGCAATGCACCAGGGGAGCTTGGAAGGGTTCCTCTAACAGATGTCTAGTGGAACATTGTCTTTCAAGACATTTGTGTCTGTACAGGGCACAGCTAAACCCCGTTGCGCAGTGTGCAGCTTTGCACAAACACGAGGCTTAATTACAAACAAGAATAAACACTTTTAAGCTATGCTACCAATGGGAAAGCACACAGTGAGCTTTCCTCCAGTAATCTCCAACTCAGATGGGACTCAGACTGCACACTTCTGCCACAAGGGTACAGACAGGGCCCTCCTAATGTAAGATGGCTGGAATAGTGCTCAAGTATTACAATATAGTCTAGATTCAGCAGATCTGAATCTAGCCTATGCTTTGTGCTAGGTACTTAAAGCAACAGAACAGTTTTTTTTAAGGGCAGAAAGTACAGTAAAAATCAGCAAAATGATAAAATACAGTCAGCACAGTGCAAAGCAAACTTCATCACATAGGACAGGGGAGTTTGATACACCCTAATTAACGTTTAACGTCTTCAGCTGACTGCCTAAATTATAAATTTTAATACCTTTTAGGGAAGTTTTTTTTTCTGAGGACGTGCAATAGTTATTACTGGAAAAAAATGAATCTGTTATTTGGAAATAATATAGGAGTAAGTGGAAAAAAATATTCTAGTTGGTACCAGTCCAAGAACCAAGATCCTTTTAAGGCCCATACTTCTTTGATTCTTCACTATTTGTGTGAGATGTCATTCTCTAATTTTTCTTATTATTCTATCAAGATTCATCTCTCAGCCATTTCTGCCTCTCTACACATGGACCCTCACCCCACCCTACCTCTTGTGAAACCTTTTTGAAAAGTGTGTTAATATCAACCCCAATACTAGACAGGTGGCTCATGTTTTAATTTTGTTTTAGAACAACTTATAATTTCTTTTGAACCTGCTCACGGCTGATTTGAAGTGCTTATCTTGGAAAACGGTGTTAGTGCTCTGAATTCTGCGAGAAGAGTATTTTGAGTTGCAAGCTCTTGTGGTGAATTATCCCTGGTTCTTATTTCATAAAGATAGGGAAACTTTATACTTTAGGTCATTTCAGGGCTTACACTAAGCCAGGCTGTTTGTTTCTCTGTTTTCTTTCCAGAGTCTAAAAATAAGGGGGGAAAATTTTTCACACTTTGAATGACTGTAATCTACATAGGCACTATAGTAACAGAACAAAATCCCTCAGGATTACTGATCAGCAGTTTGTATTTTATGAAGTACAAAGAAAGGACAACCACTGTCTAAACAGACAATTTCTAATTGGTTATCCCATGCATAAACTTTCAGTTATTCTCACCATAACTAGTCATATCCAGGCAAAGTTAGGGCCCGCTCCACTAGAGTCCTTGCTACTTCTGTGGCTTATTGGAAAGGGATGTACTCTAGAAACATAATAGAGTTAGCAACTTGGTATTCTGTGTGCACCTTTACCAGTACTAGAAACTAGATTTCGTCTAGAGCGAGGTTTGCTAGGATTATTCTACAAGAGGTCTTGCACTGTGATCCAGCTTTCTCTATTTACTCACGTTTTGATGAAATATTTTTTAAGGCTGCTACAGCAGTGATGTAATGATGAACACAGTATAGTTATGTAAGTAAAGCTTTGCAAAACAGTAGATCACTGATGCAGCTACTACCTCCCTTCTCCCATTTTTACTATTTTTTTTGCCAGGGTATGGGATTTATTATTTTTGTGCTCCTGACTGGCAGGGCTTTAGCTTCCCTCTCTTCTTAGGCAAGAAATATCTGAAGTATTTGGCACCCTAGCCACAGGTTTTGTCTGCATCCCTTGTGCTTACCACTTGCTCGGGTGTGTGGTAGGAACCATAAAGCTTTGGGAAGCTGACCAGATGGGTCCAGTCCTTGGCAATATGTCTCATTTGCTTATGGCTACAGCAGTAATGATATATTCAAAAAAGAACTGTTACGGCAAGTTTACTTATACAACTGTACTTTATTGCTTATATGTTGTCTTTTTACTGTTTTCCTAACACATGTTGTTTTCTTACTAGAATGATGGAGTAATCTTGTTTTTATATGGGAAAGCATTTATTGACACTGTAGGAATAACAGCATGAGAGAGAGGGAGATCACCCTTAAACAGAGGGTGACCGTTGCTTGTAAATCTGGACAAATTACATGTTTAAGTAGAAGCCCATTGTTAAATTTACTGCTGCAGGATTCTGTCTTTCAAAGTTCTGCTGCCACACAGCTGTAAACACTCAATTGGAACTGCATTTTTTATACTGGAAAAAGGAGATTTTATACATGCTGTGAAAAAATCATGTTCCATTCACAGTGAAATTTTATGCTGCATGCATTTATGAATAGACATCATAAAAATGATATGTTTAATATCTAGGGAGAAGTACTCTAAACTAGTAAAGTTTCAGTGCAGAGTTCAACCTCATTGTTTCCCATTTTTTTCATTGATTTGTTTAATCGTTTTCTTTCTGCACTCTTTCATATTTGGCCTTGTAACCTCAATCCCTTGTTCATCTTCCTTTCTGTACTGCCCTAACATATCAGGGAATGGCGTGAATACTAGAAATTTCATCCACAAGCCAGGAGACATAAGAAGATGCAACATGCAGTGACACTAAGAGACACACACCACACACAGTGTTTTTGTGTAAGAAATATTCACACAGGCTTGGGGTTATTCCTTGCCACAGACCTTTACCAGGGATCTATGATCCCCCCTCCCCTTTTCCTTGAGTTCTTTCCTAATCTCCCCCAAAAATTAGAGTTGAGCAACTCAGACTCACTCTTCTCAGCCATTTCCTGTGGTGACTAGCCTCACTAGTTGAACCTAGGTCCCTTGGAGCACAGTCAGGTCTGCATCCTCTTTTGTGCCAGGGAGCTGTCTTCAATTATCATTTTTTTAAATGTGTGTATTTTCTCCAGAAAACATCCCAGTATGGATCATGTTGATGTCCTTCTATTCCTATGTTGCAGTATTCATAACCTTTGGGATTCCCCACCTAGGCGACCTGAACATCCGGCCAGTATACAAAAGACTTTTGCTACTGCATGGTACATGTGACGTTGTGCATAGCAAGGCAGGCAACATAGGCCATAAAGGTGATGTCCCCATGTACCATTCCTCAGAACTTTGCTGTCAGTCTGAACGCCAGCTTCTACCACTCGTCTGATCGCCAAGTGTTTGCTGTTTTCAGATAAGTGCCCCGTTGGGTAAAATTCTTTGTTCTTTTTTGCTGCTGCATGCTTTTGAGGTTGTGTCATCTAGGAAAGGCAAGTGCCGTTGTAGATGTCAGATTCCACACAAAAACAGCCATGATCAGTGTTTGTTTTGTGTAGGGTCCGAACACGATTACAGGTCTTGTGCAATTTACCAGGCATTCATCCCCAAGACTCTTTGTAGTCGTTTGTCGGCTCTGAACATTTACTTCAAGAATCAACATCTGAAAAGGTTAGCTTTTGGTATGGAGGGCACCGCAGGTCTGTCTGGAAGAAGAAGGCCAAAAAGGTCAGGCCTGAATCTTCAGCTGTGCCTCTGGAGTTGGATGTTTTGTTCGAGGCCAGTGAAGGCCGAAGGCCCATTCGATCTCTGGTTCCCATCCTGCAGCAGGTACCATTTCATAAACCATTAAGGAGGGTGCCACTAGCATGTCCGCAGAAGCATCACAAATATCCATTCAGGGAGATAAGAGGGAATCATAGCCTGCTACCTCGGATGTCCCTTGCAGTGCCTTCCAGCTCCTCAATCTCTAGCTATCCCTACGCCTGACACAGTGCCTAGCCGTATGTTGCTATTTCTTCACAACCTAGGGGGATCTTCCTGGTAAGAAGAAATTTAAACAGAAACATGTTTCCTCTTCCAGGATCCTTCTCCAGATTGGCAGAGGTTCTCACACGGAATCCTGAATCCCTTGTTGGCTTTAAATCCATCCTCAGTTTTACCTTCATTGTCTGTTCCTTCCGCCACTCCCAGGAGTTCAGTAGAGGAACAGCAGACCTCTGGAAAAGAAGAAGAAACTTCTTCATCTGATGAATCCTTGATCTATGCATCTCAAATAGTCTTCCCTAAGTCATGCTTCCCCTGAATTAGATTCTAACAGTGGGAATTCTCCTGAGAAAGATTTGTCCTTTGGAGAAACTATTTCTAGGATGAGAGTTTTCTTCAAATGGGAAAGTAGTCAAGTATCAGAAGTTAAAAAGAGATATTATGACCTGCTGCAGAAGGACTGTCCATCTCCTTCAGCCATTCTGCCTGCCTTTTTGGATGCCTTTCTCTCAGTGTCAGTCCAGACTCTCAACCTCCAGCCCCAAAACGGCCTGACAGATTCTATAAGGTCCCTGAGGACAGCATGTTTTTATTTAAATGTCCTCCAGCAGATCCTGCAGTTATTTCTCTTTCTGCAGACAAACCTTCTAGACTTCTTCCCCATACTAATCTGCTCCCTTCTGACAAGTATAGCAAAATGATGGAAAGCTTACGGGGAAAAAAGTATATGACTACTCTATCCTGGCTTTCAGAGCCATTAACTACCAGACCCACATATCAAAATATGTTTTGACCTTGCTTTCCCAAGCTTCTCAGCTGGTATGAGACACTCCTGATGCTCCAGCCAAGGCACCACTTGCCTGTTTATTGTCTACCTCAGCCCAGTTGGTTAGACATTCAATTAAAAGCAATTGTCATGCAGCTGAGGTTTCTGCAAAATCAGCAGCTTCCAGTTCTGTACCTAGGAAATACTTATGGTTGAGACATCAGCTTTTGCCTTATGATATCAAGGCTAAAATTATGGATGTACCAGTGGACAGTGATGCCCTCTTTGTTAATGATGTTGCAGCCCTTTTCAAGTCCCTGCATGACAAAGGGAAAGAGCTTAAGGAAATTAAACACCTCTGTGTGTGTCTCCAGTTTCTAAATACCACATAAATTACCTTTCCAAGACACAATTCTTCAGAAGGAAACAATGCAGTTTCCCTCCTTCCCATAAAAAATGGACCATAGACAGGGATATTCCAGACCCCAGCAATTCCCTGCTCAAAAACCCTCCTTTAAAGACAGGCCAGGTAGTCTGTGACTACCTGGCAGACCTCTCAAACATATCTTTTTCCCAGTGCCTATCTTCTTCTGTTCCCTCTTGAACAAGTATTTCCACCTACAAGTGGGTCCTTTCCATTATCCAAAACAGCTACTACATGGTATGGAAATCTGTCCCTCCCTTCATGGGCATTCCACAACACCCTCAGGATCAGATTCATCAGTTCCCTCAAATCCTAGAGGTCTTGCTAAATCAATGCACTATTCAAGAAATTCCACCACTACAAAAAGGAAGAGGGTCTTACTCAAGAATGTTCCTAGTTCCCAGAAACAGTGGTCCATGGAGACCAGTTCTAGACCGTTCATATTTTAACCTTTTCCTCAAAAGTGCCAACCTTTCATTTGCTCACTCTGCAAACTGTTTTGCTTCTCCTGCTCTCCCAGGCCTTTCTAGTCACACTGGACATCAAGGATGCATCCCTGCGTATCCCCATTCTTCCGCAATACAGGACGTTTGTTTTTATGGTTTTCTGTTACTTCCTCACATTTTCAGTTCTGTGTTTTGCCCTTTGGAGACTCTGTGACACCAAGGGTATTCACAAAATGCTTAGCTCTTGTCATTGTCTTCTGCAGGCTCCAAGGAATACTGATCTATCCTTATTTGGATGACTTGCTAATACAAACAGTACACCCAGACACTCTAAAGGAAAACCTATTCTTCACCATTTCCCTACTCCAAGGCCTGGGGTTCACCATAAACTCCAGCAAGTCTTCTCACAATCCTTTCTAGGATCAGATTTTCCTAGGATACATACTAAGGACAGATTGGATGATGGCTTTCATTCCTCCTCAGAAACTGGAAACTCTGCTGAACTACTTCCACAAGCTACTCCCATTAACCTCCATCTCTGCCAGGGAGTACCTGCGTATATTAGGGTTTATGGCATCACTCATTCCCATGCTACCCCTAGCCAGACTTCACATGCGGAAAATCCAGTGGTTTCTAAAAACACTTTGGAGCCAGCATACCCATCCTCTGGAATTTGTACTCCCCCTTCTCCCATGCATAAAGAGAGAAATTCAGTGGTGGGTTCAACAGATTCAACTGAACCTAGGGCTTCCATTTCAACAGCCAACCCCAGTTCAGGAACTCTATATAGATGCCTCAGACTTAGGGTGGGGAGTAACTCTGGGTCGCTTAAAAGTCCAGGGCCTTTGGTCTCCCTCAATCAAGAAGCAACATATTAGTGTAAAAGAAATTAAGGCTTTGATCCTGATACTCCAAGCCCTTCACTCTTCCCTACTCCCAGGACCTCTGAAGTTATTCACAGACAACACTACAGTTCTGTGGTATGTGAACAAACAGGAAGGCACCAAGTCATACCTGCTTTGTAGATTGGCTCTTCAAGCCTGAGAGATTGCCTCTTAAGCGAAGTTTTCATTGCAAGCAGTTTATATTCCTTCTGCTCAAAATGTGCTGGCAGACACTCTCAGCAGGTCCAAGACACAAGCCCATGAATGGATGCTTCACTGTATCTGGACATTTTCTACCAGTGGGGTACTCCTCAAATAGACCTATTTGCCTCCCCCATGAACAAACAACTTCCAAAGTTTTGTGCCAGAGTTCCAGACCCTCTGGTATTGAAGGTGCGCACCCTATCCTTCTCATGGAAGGGGGTGTTTCTTTATGCATTCCCCCCTTTCCACTCATTCAGAATTCCTACTGAAAATACAGCAGGACAAGCCAAAAATCGTGCTGGTGACTTCTTTTTGGCTAAGACAGGACTGGTCCTCTCTTCTACTGCATTTAGCCAAAGGCAGTCATCACAAGTTACTCCACAGAGTGGAGCTTCTCACACAAGACAAGGGATCACTTATCCATCCACATCTCACCTCCCTGATTCTAACTCTGTGGGTGATAGGCTTTTGATCCCTTTCTGACGCCTTTTTTTCTAAGGACATGCTTGTAGTCCTGGATGAGACCAGGAAACCCAACAGTAGGCAATCCTATTTATCCAAATGGAAGAGGTTCTCCATCTGGTGTCTAAAGAAAGACATAGATCCATTTTCAGTGGATATTCCATTGCTTCCTTCCTATTTGTGTGAGCTACTTAAGGCTGGATTAGCATACTGTTCGGTTAAAGCTCATCTAGCAGCCATTTCAGTATGTCTGCCTTTATCTCCTTTCCTAGCTTCTAGGTGGGAAGTTAATCTCTTCCTCAAAGGCTTCTTTCACATTAGACCTCCTAGGAAATCTGTCCCTCCTCCCTGGGATCTAAATTTTGTCCTGGAAAAGCTCACTCAGGCTCCTTCTGAGCCTGCATCATCAGCTTCCTTAAAATTTTGTACATGGAAAACATTCCTGTTAGTAGCAATCACTTCTGCCAGAACAGTTTCTGAACTCCACGCCCTTATGGCTTACCAACTTTTTCTCATTTTCCACAAGCTCACGGTATCTCTTCATACTAACCCTTCCTTCATGCCCAGGGTGGTTAATGACTTGTCCCTAAACCAATCCATTCATCTGTCCACCTTTTTTCTTAACCCTAAAAACCCTAGTGAAAGAGTCCTTCATTCCTCGGATGTGCACAGACAACTCTTATTTTATCTGGACAAAACCAAGCCTATTAGGAAATCTGAGCAATTGTTTGTTTCCTTCCATCCCAGGGCGCTGGGAAAACCAGTCTCCTAAGAAACTATTTCTACTTAGATTTCTAAGGCAACTTCATCCATTTATGTCTTCCATGGGATGACACACACTACCTCTGTGAAGGCTCACTCCACTAGAGCAGTAGCCTCTTCTGGGGCTTTCTTCAAAGGTATGGACACTGCATCTATTTTGGAAGCTGCCACATGGTCTTCTGTCCATACCGTCACTAAACATTACAAACTAGACACTATCTCCAGGTCCAGAACAGGATTAGCTAGGGTAATCGTGCATGGGTTCATAGAAAACTCCTCTACTCCATCCTCCCTTTCCTTTGCATGAGCTTTGCATGAACCTTAGGGTTCCAGTAACAATCTGGATGCATAGTTCCGCTTGTGTGCCTATTTCAGCTACAGCTTATGACCCAAATTGCTTTGTTGGTTATATTCTAGCTTTTTCTGCATGTCATCGCTTTCACTGGCTATCAAGTCTTGCAGCAGATATGGTTTCCTCCTCCTCCTCCTGATCACCAAGTGGGGAATGCCACTCAGTTTCACGCTTCCTTACCAGCTCACAGACTAAGCTATATCCTTCTGTGATACAGAACTTGTAGGCTGGCTGCAATTTTCATTGTTTTTACCAGCGTTGTAGTATTGCTGTTTTGTTTTCTAAGAACTTCATGATTGTAATCAACATAAATTCTCAGATCTAGGAATGAATGCACTTTTGCAGTTCTAGAATAAAATTTAATGCTGCATTCATTCCAGTTACCTTTCACGTTATACGAGACAAGCTCAGTCTTTGCCTGGAAGTTGGTGCAGAGAATAAGGTTGCGAGCTGTAGTTCCTGTGGTACAGAGTTTGATTCCCTCAGCCCTCATCTACCTCGCTTAACCAGGTATTTCTAACATGTCACCCTTAAAAAGGGACTGTATGTCCAGTGGGCCTACATGGTTAACAAGAATTATTATTATTATTATTACTACTACTATTCAGGATTTTCTTTTCAGCAGTTCATTTGTTTGTAACCAGACATTGTTATCACTTGTTGCTTTACTCCAAAGGCGGTGCACATCATCATTTAGCTTTATCTAATGGTTGTGATCGAGTTAATTTGCTCTAGCTTGATACCGGCAGTACTTCCTCAAAATATCAAAGTGTTGTATTTTGTAAGTCACTGTTTAAGTTGTATAAATGTAGATATCCATTCTAGCATCCAAGACATGTGGTGGTATCCCACAACCCTTGCAATGCTATTTCTTCATTCTCCACACCTTTGTCTTTTGGTTATCATTTCTTTTTGTTACAGAATTGATTTTGCATCCTGGCATTTCTCCCAAAAAGCTGGATCTTGTTCCGTTAGCTCTGGCAACCATATGTCATGGTATCTCGTATATAGCAGTATATTACCTGCATTTGATGGTGATTTAGGGTCTCTTTTTTGGGCACTGGGGGATTATCTTATTTTGTACCCAAAAGTCCACATTTTTAACAAAGAGTATGTGTGGGGTACTTTCAGGTCCATCATGCCCCTCTGTGTTTTCTACTTTCTGACATGCAGCTCACTCCTGCTTCTCTTTTTGTGAAAAGTTTTATTTTTACCCATTCCAAATTTTTTTAGTCCCAGATGAATTAGGGCTATTCACCCATTTTACACCTTAAGATTATTTTATGGCATCCTTGTAGCAGATGCGTGTGCTACCCAGTGCCACATGCCTCATGTTGACTCTCCATTATGGCATATACATTATTATATAACAGTTTCCCTAGTCTAGTGACTATGGATATTTCTGAGTTATAGTTAAGTAGCGAGTTTTTTTAATTATGTTGCTGTTAAACTACAGATGTGTTTGGAAAAAAAAGTTTTGTCTTGAATGAGTGAAGGTAGTGGAAACTGAGCAGCACAAAATCTTGTTTAATTCAGTTTCATTGAAGTGGCATATATGTTGCATAGCTCATGCCCAGCACCTCCTTTTTTCCAGCACCAAGTGTGTGTGTGTGTGTGTGTGTGTGTGTGTGTGTGTGTGTGTGTGTGTGTGTGTGTGTGTGTGTGCGCGCGCCTGCACGCGCGTGAGAGAGATATAGAGCCTAGCACTGTGACTGAACGGTGAACATCTCTAAGATAATACAGAATTATATTGAATGATTTCCAAAAACTAGTGTAGCTATAAGAAAGGATGTTAAGATAATCTACCATTATTCATGCAGAAGGAGCATCTCCACTGCTTGACTTAGTGGACTGTCTTACTGCACAGTGTAGTAAAATCAAGATTATGCCCAAGTTTCCTGATGTGATAAACAGTGAAATTTTACTGACTGATGCACGCAACATGATTTACTCCTCTTTTGTTTATCCTTTCAGCTACAGTGGACTTCGGACAGTGGGAATGTTCTGACAGAATCTCTGACTGTTACCCTTGCATCAGCTCCAGAAGAAGGTATGGCACCACATAACCACTTCTTTGTTGGCACATAAATTAAAGGCAGTACTTTTGTTTGAAAGTGAATTATATTCTTATTAAGAAAGGTAGAATGGATGAGTACCAGTATCAGACAAAATAAGTATCATGTATAAATTGCAGCACATTTCGGTTCTTTAAGTAATCAGCCAAACATATAAAGTTCTGTTTGGAATTATGTAATTTTCTATAGGGACTAGTAGCTGTACTGTGAAACAGCAGTGAACATCTTTCTCTTCCCTTTAATTTACTGAATTGTTATAAAAGAATAAGTAGTCATCTCCAAATTTGTTTCTTTGTCTCTGTTATCTATAGTAACAATTTAACAGTTACATGATATCTAACCATTAAACTTCATGCTGATGCAACAACATGTAGGGGTTAGGGTGGAAAGTGACTAAACTTTCCATACACCTCTTATGGCCATTCAAGTGAATGATTGTAACTTCTATAACAAAGTGTTAATATTTGATATCCTTATACAGAGGCATATTTCAGCACCTTGGCATCTCTGCCTTTTTTGAGAAGCTTAAACAATAAGTGGAATATTTCCTTTCCAGGCTATAGCGCGTTTAAATGTGTTGTACTGTATCGCATTAATCGGTGTCTGATAGAATTATGATCTTATGTGTGAGACGCATCCTGTTGCGGAGATAGCAGACATACTTCACTGTAATTTTCCACTGATATCTATCAAGCCTCACAAGTGTTGTCTTTGGCAGGGCATAATTTAAAGAAAGCAGGCCCCATTTACTGGTCATATTGTGAATAGGCTGGATCATGTGGCAATACTCCTGCTTCTTGCAAAAATGTCCACACTTAATCATAAGAATCATTAATGTCTGAGAGATGAATTAGGTCTCATTTTCATACTGCAAATCTGTATTCAGGGTCCTGGTCATCACTCCAGGAGAACTTTGACTTTCAAGATGACTGCAAATTGAGTAACAGCTTAATTCTAGCTCTTTCAGTGTGAAAACAGAAACTCAGCAGAGAAGGCCAGTGGACGTCTGTGTTTCTCTGTAAATTTCAGTAGCTGGCTAGTGAGTGCAATGCCTGGATGCCAGGGGAAAAAAAAGTACAGAAGACCTTAACTCAATTCACTCCAGAGAAGTTTAGAAAAAGCTGCCCGCTTAATTCCACCATAGGAACAGCAGTGCAGCCTGAGCTCATTTTCAGAAAATCCATTTGTAATACCATACAGAAAACAAATGTTCATAACTCTTTAACTGTAAGAGCTAGACTAAAAATGTAAACGCGAAAGTTGTTCAGCAGACAGTGACCTTTCCAACAGTATAAATGTTGATAGTGCATATCAAAGTCATTATTAAATATTTGGCAAGGAATGTTGATATTGTGCATATTTCTTACCTTTATGGAAAAGCAAAGCACAATATCTTGGTCAATGTACCATGTAGACCCATGCAATTTGTATTTAATTTGTTAGTATGAATGTCAGCTTTAAAATGATACCTTAACCATTACTGTGTGATGCTCCTTTATGAAGATATTCACAGAAATATGATTAATATAATATTTTTCATAATTCATAGGTTCATAGGTTCATACTAGGCTATCTGCCCTAGGGCATTTATAAGCCTAGCCAGAGTATGTTTGGCTTTCGCCACCCATTTTAAATTAATTTTGATATGCCCTTTTTCGAGGTTAGTATACTGTGCCTCTGTCTAACAGTGACACAGAAGTGATACCCGGGGTAAACCTACGATCTCCCATCCACTCATCAAGATTCCTCTTGAAGAGAGTCAATGAGGGACTCTGCCTAACCTGGACTGGGATTTTATTCCAGAGTGAAGGGAGCCTCTGGGTTATGAATCTGTCCCTCCAGCATGTCCTATTTATTTCAGTGCTGAGGTTCTAAAGCATAATATCTCATCACCTGTAACAGACAGAGCCAACATATCAGTGTAGAAGTTGTGCATCTCAATGTCAGCTTCAAAATGATGCATCATATATGTGATCACCATGCTCCGTTGCAAAGATATAGGCATAATAATAAGTATTGGAAATGTATCATTTTCATAATCATACAAGACTAAAACTGATATCTGTACATGTGTACAGTGCACAGACAGTTTTTTACCATGTTGTAAGAAGCAACACTGTCTTCAAAATGAGGTATTACTTGGCACACTGACATGCTCCCTTGCAAAGTTATTTACCAAAATATGAAAAAAAATCATAATTTCCATAACCTAACTCCAAAACAAACTTTGATATCTGCACATGTGTACAACATACAGGCACAATTCGTTTTCCATGCTGGAGCCAGCAATACTCTCTTCACAATGAGGTATTACTTAGCAAATTGCAGTTATTTACCAAAATATGAACAAAATTCATACTTTCCATAACCCAAGTCCTAAACAAACTTTGATATCTATACAACACACAGACATGGTTCTTTTACTATGTTGGAACTATTAATACTCTCTTCAAAATGAGGTATTACTTAGCAAATTCACATGCTCCCTTACAAAGTTATTTACCAAAATATGAAAAAAAAATAATTTCCATAACGTAAGCACACTGACATGCTCCCTTGCAAAGTTATTTACCAAAATATGAAAAAAAGTCATAATTTCCATAACCTAACTCCAAAACAAACTTTGATATCTGCACATGTGTACAACATACAGGCACAATTCTTTTTCCATGCTGGAACCAGCAATACTCTCTTCACAATGAGGTATTACTTAGCAAATTGCAGTTATTTACCAAAATATGAACAAAATTCATACTTTTCATAACCCAAGTCCTAAACAAACTTTGATATCTATACAACACACAGACACGGTTCTTTTACTATGTTGGAACTATTAATACTCTCTTCAAAATGAGGTATTACTTAGCACATTCACATGCTCCCTTACAAAGTTATTTACCAAAATATGAAAAAAAAAATAATTTCCATAACGTAAGCCCGAAACAAACTGTGATATACGTACACATGTACAGAGCAAGTCCACATTTCTTTTACCACGTTGTAAGGACTAATACTGTCTTAAAAAATGTGGTATTACCTAGCACGTTGACATCTTTCCTTAGCTAAGTCATTCACTAAATATGAAAAAATATCATAATTTTCATAACCTTAGTCCTAAAAAGTACTTTTCCCATTTTGTAAGTACTAATATTGCTTTCAAAATGTGGTCTTAGTCAGCATGTTGATATGTTCCCTAGCAAAATTATTTACCAAAAAATGAAAATTATAATTTTCATAGCCCAAGTCATAAACAAACTGTGATATCTGTACATGTGTACAGCACACATATACACTTCTTTTACCATTTTGCAAGTACTAATACTTTCTTCAAAAAGTGGGTCTTATACAGCATGTTAACATCTTCCCTACCCCAGCTATTAGCTAAAATATGGAAAAATATAATAATTTTCATAACCTGAGCTATAAACAAACTGTGACATCTGTACATATGTACAGCATACAAAGTTATTTTGCCATCTTGCAAGTACTAATGCTGTCTTCAAAACACAGTCATAGTCAACATGTTGAAATGATTCCTACCACAGCTATTTACCAAATTATGAAAAAATATAATACATTTCATGACTTGAGTCAAACAAACTGTGATAGCTGATGACATCTTTCCCTACCATATCTACCAACCAGGAAAACCCCAACTGACTATTAGAATGGCTGTGGGTGCAAGTCATGGTAAACAAAAACATTCTTGCTCTAGCCAAAATACTGCATGAATGGATACTGGCAAGGGGGATACAGAAAGGGCACATGTAAAGAAAAAAAAAAAACAGGCTCAGGACTGCCACTCTAATAATGAAACCTGGACAGGTATGGGGCTTCAATGGCACTCGAGGGCACCTGAAGTGTCCCATGCCAGTGTTGACTACCCACTCAGACTGCAGATACCAGCATCGTCTCATGATTTACTTCAGTGTCAGCAGTCTTCCTTACCTCTGCATTTTCCATTTCCATGTGTCCTTTCAACAATGGATATAAGGAATCAAAGGGGGAACTAACCTAATGACTCTTGCCCTGACTTAAATACATTTACTTTATCTGAAAGGAGGGAGAGTGACAGGAGAGTCATTCACAAAAAATATGAAACATATAACCACAACATATACCGTTATCTGTATCCTACAATAAAAATAATGGGGAAAAAAGAAAAGAAAGAAATTGGGGGAGACTTCTGCATGACTCCTCAATGACAGAAACCAAAATCTGGCATGTGCATTCAACAATGTGATAATAAAAGTAATGTGAATAACAGTGGCAGCTGCTGAGGGTTTTACCTGACAGGTGATAATGACTCAGTGTTATATTGTAACTGCACACGTTGTCAATTAATAAAGTGATAATGACTTGCATTTCATTACTGCAAGGTTCATCATGCTCAAACTAAGGTGACAATTGCTGCACATAACCTGTTGAGCAGAGACATTCATTACATTCCTGGTGCAGGTGTAATGTAAGACTGAGTCATTGCCATCAGTTAGAAAAAAAAGAAAAAGACCAGAGTAAATCAATAAAAGTAGTATGACACCTATATTATTGAGCCCTTCCTCTCACTTAAATTCTACAAATGACAGACAAAGCCGTAAATATTGTCCAAAACATATGGTTGCTCCATGCCAGAAGCAATATTATGAATTGTTAGAAATAAATAATATAAGTAGAATACAACTATATAACTACTGGTGTCCAGAAATTTCCATTGAGTATTATTGTAAAAAAAACAGGGGTTGAGCCAGAGAATATAATTTGCAGTTATCCTAGTACTAATATATGAACCTACACTCCCCAGTAAATTATATACAGGAATAAAAAATCAGGGGGTTCAGAGGGTAGGTAGCTGATGAAGAATGAAAAAAAAATGGACAACACAGATGAAACATTATAGTGAGTACATAACTTCTTTATCTGATGTTGTCTGAGTATGCACAAGCACAAAATGAAACATCTCCCCAGTGACCCTTTCTGCAGTCTGTCCTACTATGCGCAAGCACCAGAATGCAATATTTCCATCGACAACCCCTTCAGCAGCCCTTCCAAGTATGCACAAGAACCAAAATGAAACATTCCCCCCCAGTGACCCCTTCATTAGTATATCCGAATGCTATTTACCATAAATAAACCACATTTTCCTTAATTATCTCTCTAAAAAATACTTCCTCCCTCCACAACTAAATTAAATGAGTGTAATTTACAAAACTAGTCCTGTCAAGTATGCACAAGCACCAAAATGAAACATTTGCCACGTGACCCCTTGAGTACTATGTCCAAGTATGCACAAGAACCAAAAGGACCCCTACAATAAAATGTTGAAATATGCACAAGGACCAGAATGAAATATTTCCCCAAACAACAATTCAGTAACAGTTCCCGATACGAACATGCACCAAAATGAAGCATTCACCCAAGGGACCCCTACAATAAAATGTAGAAGTATGCACAAGCACCAGAATGAAATATTTTCCCAAACAGCCTTTCAGTAACAGTTCCTGGTATATACATGAACCAAAATGAAACATTCACCAAAGTGACCCCTACAATAAAATGTTGAATTATGCACAAAGACCAGAATGAAATATTTCCCCAAACGACCATTCAGTAACAGTTCCTGGCACGAAAATGCACCAAAATGAAACATTCACCCAAGGGACCCCCACAATAAACTGTACAAGTATGCAGAAGCACCAGAATGAAATATTTGCCCAACCAACCCATCAGTAACAATTCCCGGTAAGAACATGCACAAGAACCAAAAGGACCCCTACAATAAAATGTTGAAATATGCACAAGGACCAGAATGAAATATTTCCCCAAACAACAATTCAGTAACAGTTCCCGATACGAACATGCACCAGATTGAAGCATTCACCCAGGGGACCCCTGAAATAAAATGTTGAAGTATGCACAAGCAACAGAATTAACTATTTCCCCAAACAACCCTTCAGTAACAGTTCCTGGTAAGACCATGCACCAAAATGAAGCAGTCACCCAAGGGGACCCCTGCAATAAAATGCTGCAGTATGCATGAGCACCAACATGAAGCATTTCACCAAAATCACACTTCTGTAACAGTTACTAGTATATACATGCATCAAATTGAAGCATTCACCCAAGGGACCCCTACAATAAAATGCTGAAGTATGCACAAGCACCAGAATTAACTATTTCCCCAAACAACCCATTAGTAATGGTTTCTGGTAAGAACATGCACCAAAATGAAGCATTCACCCAAGGGGACCCTTGCAATAAATTGTTGCCATACGCACGAGCACGAACATGAAGCATTTCGCCAAATTGACACTTCAGCAGTTCCTGGTATATACATGGACACAAATGAAGCATTCACCAAAGTGACCCCTACAGTAAAATGTTGAAATATGCACAAGCACTAGAATGAAATATTTCACCAAACAACCCTTCAGTAACAGTTCCTGGTATATACATGAACCAAAATGAAACATTCACCAAAGTGACCCCTACAAAAAATGTTGAAGGTATGCACAAAGACCAGAATGAAATTGAAATATTTCCCCAAACGACCCATCAGTAACAGTTCCTGGTACGAACATGCGCCAAAATGATGCATTCATCCAAGGGACCTCTGCACTACATTGTTGCAGTATGCACAAGCACCAACATGAAGCATTTCCCAAATGACCCTTCTGTAACCTTTCAAAATATCTGTGAATATTTTGGAAATACTTATTTCTATAGCTGATTCTTGTTTTTACAAATGGCTCAAGAAACGACTGCCAAATGTGGGGAGGAAAGCACTAAATAACTTCTTTGGTTGGAGTATTAGGTGGTTTATTGGCAGTCTTCCACCTTTGGCAGTCTTTTCTTATGTCTTATTTGGCCATTGCTATGTTGGTTGGTTGTATTTATTAGTTCCACTACAGAAACAAATCGCAGTAATACATCAGTAGAAATCAAGGCAGATCTTACTCAAATGAGACATGCAAGCACAGTGTCATATGAGAAATGCAGCAGAAATATGCTGTATATATGGTAATGAGCCTAGCTTCTTCATGGACATGATGCTTCCACTGCCTCCATGTTTCATATTGCTCTTCCTCAAGCCTATGAATGCTCTAAAGGGACAGCACCATGAATCAAAGACATGTTAATAATTAACAAACTCATCTGTTGTATCAATTTTTGAGGAATTTCTGAAGCAGCTTAGCAAGTCAACATAATTATGGTTGCACACATACAGGCACATAACCAGGAATGGGCTGGTCTGTCCCCTTCACACTATTGCCTGGTAAGCACTGGTATCCATTTCCACACGGTAACATGGGCACATTTGCAATAAAAATAATCGCTTCCCACTTCTTATTATTGTTTTATCAATACCATCATACACTGGACCTGTATACCAGGTAATCAACTGCAAGATTGCAAAAAACATGCCCAATCACAGTATGTCAAATGTAGGCAATAGCGTTGTTTAACCATGCACAGACAAAATCAGATAATATATAAATCAATGTATGTAAACCGGGGTGCATGTTTTACAGAATGCCAAAGAAACAAGATGATTGGTGTCGCAACTCGCCCTAAACCGAGTACCTAAATCAGAAAGTACAAGATTAGTCATGTGCAAGGCCACCAAACATTTCACACACAGATAAGAATGGAAGACCTATAGTCATACCTCCCAGCCTTATCCAGATATCACAGAAGCCTTTTTTTTTTTTTTGTTAATGTTATGCATGGAATATTCTCAGCTATCTCTATAAATCTGTAATCTGTAACAAACGGGGCACTTGACGTAAAAAAACAAACAAAAAAAAAAAACATGAAGGCAGGGAAGGGGATGTAATAATTTTTGACTGGATTACTTTTTTTTTTTTTTTTTAATCAGACCTCGCAATGTCTTAGAGCAAGGAAGCTGGAAAAAACTTTTATTATTTTTTCATTGCCAACATCATACACTGGGCCTGGATACTGGGTAAGCAACTGCAAGCGTGCAAAAAAACATGCCCAATCACAGCATGTCAAATATAGCCAATAGCATTGTTTAACTATGCAAAGACAACAACAGATAAAAAAGAAATCGATGTATATAAACCGAGGTGCATATTTTACAGAATGCCAAAGAAACGAGAAGGCCACCAAACATTTCACACACAGATAAGAATGGAAGACCTATAGTCATACCTCCCAGCCTTATCCAGATATCACAGAAGCCTTTTTTTTTTTTTTTGTTAATGTTATGCATGGAATATTCTCAGCTATCTCTATAATTCTGTAATCTGTAACAAACGGAGCACTCGACGTAAAAAAAAAAAACATGAAGGCAGGGAAGGGGGCGTAATAATTACTGACTGGATTATTTATTTATTTTTTTTAAGCAGACCTTGCAACGTCTAAGAGCAAGGAAGCTGGACAAAACTAGAGAGTTTAAATATTGCTTGTACAAACTTTGAGAGTTTTGCCGAACAGCTATATTACAAAGTCTGCCAGTCATTCACCAGAAAAAACACAACTTAATTAAAGAAAAAAATGACCACAGCTATACAATGAGACTATCTTAGCTTACCTTACTGAGGAATTAGACAGGCTTGCAAGTAAAAAGACAAATCACTCTGTGTTGCAGCTTTTTTCTTTCCAGACGGTGACACTACCTGAATGGCATGATAAACAGAAGGATACAGTAGTAAATCCCATAAAATGCAGAAAAAGAAAGGGAATATTTACTTTAGGACCCTCTATTTGGAAAGAAGAGAGTCGGGGGGGGGGGTGGAGGTGTTAAGAAAGAGGTGACTCCTATTGGCTAACACCAGTTTCTTGAGGAAAAGCATACAAAATTGGCTTGCTGTTGAGAGGAAAATACGGGGTGCATTGCAAGTCGATTTTCTCTTTAAAATCATATATGAACAACACAAAACTCCATGCTGAAACTTAAGTTGACAAGGTAACTGACAAAGTTTAGTTACTTTTTCAACTTAATTTTCATGAGTGGAGCTAAAATATTCCTGGAAAGTTACTAGCGCTGGGAGAAGGCACTCGGGTGTAACCATATGCAATTCCTACTGTCTCACTGCGTGCTCGGTGTTAAGCACAGAGGCGCCATGAGACGGTAGTCGGGGTTATTGAGTTAAGGAAAATCAGCTACATAGGATGAGGAAAAAACACTGACAGGGAAAAGTACTGCAGCTGTTCAGCAATAAGCAGTGCAAGCTCCAGACATGACTTCAGCAGCGTAAAGGAAAGCATAAGACAACTGCACACAGACCTGGTTAAAATAAGTGAAATGATGATGGAGTATTTTAACTCAAACAACAAAAGGCTGGAAAAATGTCTGAAGATTTAAACAGATACTCAGATGAGGTGATAAAACTGCAAAAAAATCAGAGGTTGAAATGAAGAAAAGGCTGTCTGAATATGAGATTGCTCAAGAAGAGATGTTTCAAAAAGTAATACAATTAAGCACATAGGGAAAACCTGAGACTTTCAGCTGTACCAGAAAAACTGGAAGGTACAGACTGTATTAATTTTATGAAAGCACAAATAAGCAACTGGACTGGTGTTCCACAATATGAATTGTTAATTGAAAGGGCACATAGTGTGTATGCTCCAAACCTGCTATGAGAAAGCAACCTAGACCTTTAATAGTAAATATGCGATCCTGCCAGCAGAAGTTGATTCTGGCAAAACTGTGGCAGAAGGACATAGTACTAAAAGTGGTACTCACCAGAGTGTTTATGAAGAATGATTACTCATTTTACACCAGGCAGAAGAGGAGTACATTTATTCTACTGTTCTGGGAATGTCAAGAAACAGGCATGAAATTCAAACTGCTGTACCCTGCTGTTTTCAAAATATTTTCCCTTGGAAAGATAAAATAATTTTTTTGATGAAGTATGTGCTAAGGAAGAAGCACAAAAGTTTGTCCAACAAAAAATGAGCTGTGAAACAAAAGGAGTGACTGCTTCTTGTTCTTCTGCTAATAAAGACCACAGAGAGACTGTGCCAGTGAAACCTTTTCCAGTGTTTCAATGGAAAATCCTGGAAAGAAAGAAGGGAGCATGGGATCTGACTAGAAGAATTGAGAGTATGTTTGAAATGAAGCAGAGATCAGATTTGGGGGATGGAGATGAACAGGAATAAAACCAGTAACTTGGAAATTGACAAGTGTGGGATTACAAAGGAATAATTATATTTGTGAAATATGACAGAACAAGAAAATATGGAAATATTGGACTTTATTCCCTACTTCATGTCAGTGTTCTGAAAAGTACATAAGGGAAGGGAATAGGTGGGAGACAGCTAACTGTAAGTAAAACAATTTTTTTCTTAATAGTACTATTTTTGTAGTGTATGATTTTCTTTGCATGCTATAAAGGTTTCTCGGTCGTTTCTAAGTGTAATGGGGATAATATTGTAAACAGGTGCTCCCGTTTTTTTTCCCGTTCTTCTCTGTTTCCCCTTGTGCAGTTTTAAGAAATGTAGATATGCTGCAATGTAAAAAAAGTCTTGTTAAAAAAAGAGTATGGCAAAAGAAAAATGAATGTGCTGTTTCTCATTCTTGCTTGGGGGAATGGCTGGATTAAGGCTCTTAGCTTGATCTAGTTAACACGTTTTAAGAGAAAGCAAGTAATTGAAAAAAAACGTTGAATATTATAAGGCTTTTGTTCTAGCAAATAAAGGTATGCTTAGTAGCAATTCTGTATCTGGTCCTCATGTCTCCATGGAGGGAATCTGATAAAAATAAATTGGCTACAATCTCATAAAAAGAAACTGGCTAGAAAAAAAAAGAAATGGGCTAGGATATAATGTTTTCTGAAAGCTTGCAGATGTTTTTCCAGCAGCTGAAAGAGCTATAAACATGAGACAGAACCAGACAGCACTTAGCAAAAGCACAGACTGCACCATGTGTCTTAGCATGGATAACTAATATTGTAGGTTAATTTACGTCTGTGAGTGTAGCTGTCAGTTTGGAATATCTGTTCTTATTAAGAGGATAAAACTTCAGTATTTGAACATGTACATAGTTTTATGTGTTGGTATTAAGTTAATAGGCTTTGGAGGGGGATTGGGTGTGTGCGTTTTTTTTTGTTTGAGGGCTTTCAGTAAAACAAAAAGTTTTGAAAGATGTGACATGGGCTCAAATAGATATGACAAGAAACAATTGTATAAAAGTTCAACCTGCCAAACAATGTATGCATGTTACACAAAAGCTTTAACTAGACATTTAACAAAAACCTGTTATACATAGAAGGTGGGAGTAATAACTTTTTAATATGATGCTTTCTGTAATGTCTTTAAATTGTAGTGATCTCATGAATACAAAAAAGAAAGAGTAGTGAACTATTTTAAACATAGAGTGCAAATAGCTATGCTACAGGAGTCAAAGATGGAAAGAAATGAATGTGTGAAATTGATAAAGAAAGGTTTTCAGAATGGGTATACAGTGGAATACCTGGGGCAAAGGAAAAGAGAAGTTGTTGTGTCTTTCGGCTTTTCCCGGTTAGGGGTCGCCACAGCGGAACTCCGGTCCGCTAATGATTGGCAGTTGATTTTTACGTGCTGAGTTGCCAGCCCTAACACACAACCTTCAACGAAGGTATGCCCATTCACGCATGTCACCACGCAGAAGACGCTCTAGCTGAGAGTCGAACCGGTCAGCGTCTTACTGTGAGGCGACAAAGGAAAGAGAAGTACTTAATATTAATTGCAAGAAGAAGGGATATAAATGATAATGATGGTAGATTTATAGTATTAAGGGGCTACTGGCAAGGGAGGAGGATTACATTGGCATGTATTTATATTCCACCTAAAACTGCTATACTGGAGCTTGAGAAAATTTGGGAGAAATAATCAGATTTCAGCAAGGAACATTACTTATAGGTGGGGACTGGAATTTGATTTGCAGCAGTGAAGATGTGTCTGAGGGGCCCAGAAGGGAAAGTATAACAAAAGAGGGTAGACTTTTGAAGACATTTATGAAAATATTTGGCATGGAAGATGTGAATTCAGTACTAGGAGATCAGAGTGAATTTACATATTATTCCCCAAGATATAAAAACTGGGCTAGGCTAGACAGAATTTACATTTTACAGCAACATATAAATTTAATTCACGGTGTTGATATGCACCCAATAACTATTTCAGATCATGCACCAATAGTAACTAAAATAAAAACAGGGTAATAAAATAAAAACGAGACACTGACACTTTCCCCGTTATCTGTTGAAAAGAGAGGAATCTAAGGAATGGGTAGTGGAAATTATTCAGGAGCTATTAGAGAAGATAGAAATTTCTTCTAAAAATATAGCTAGGGAGTGGGATAAAATTAAAGTGGAGTTTAAAAATAGGGTGGAAATAAAAGAAAGGGAGATATTGTTAAGGAGTAACAAGAATAATTTAGAGGGACTGACAAATGTTAAAGTATTGCAGAATAGGGGGAAACTCACAGAACAAGAAGAGGATCACCTGCAGAATGCTAAGCAGAAAATAAGGGATTACTGTGATAATATACACGAGTTTAGAATGATTGCTGTTAAACAACTGATCTGATGTTGTTCATCTTTACCTAATCCTTGACGGTGGGTTTGTTTCCAAACCCTCAGAACTGACTCAGCCGTATTTTCTGCTCGCGCTCTCCAAATTCTCGAGCCATGCTCTGCCCATAATGCTCTTCACAGACATTACCCCAGATCTCGTTTGCTGCTTTGCAGACTAGACGTGTTCGTTCCATCTCTCGAGTTTTGGCAGTTAAATTGTAAGTGTTGTTCAAATTTCTTACTTTAAACTCTTTACCTAACTATCCTTTTATTAGTACTTCTACCCGCTCCTTGTTTTTCTAATATTTCTGTCTTTATTTTTACTGCCGGTCATCTCTTCTATTACCATAGTTGGTAATCTTTCTCTCGTATTGTACCTTTTAGGCATTTCTTATTACCATGGTTGGTATTATTTTCCTTTTTTTTCCTTCTTAAAAAAAAAAAAAAAAAAAAAAAAAAAGAAACTTTCCTTCTCTATCCATTCCTTTCCATCGCTGATAATGGTGGACCAGAAACGATCTCCCTTAAATCCTTCTAAGGGCACCTCAGGTTTCAAGAGGTGTAAAAAAAATGTGAAGGTAAAATGCCCAATTCAGATGGGCACACTTTTTGTGTTTATTGTCTTGACAAGATTCACTTGCAGGAAAATTGTGCGGTTTGCCATGGGTTCTTCTCTTGTACGTTAATGGAGAGGAAGAACAAGCTTATCCTAAAAGGACTTCTAAAAATCTGCCTTCGACGAGGCTATTTCTGGTTCCTAGTGAAGCAAGGACTTCTTCCTCCCATGGCTCCAAGAAAAGATCTTCCTTGGTTCACAGTTCTTTGGAACCGTCTAAAAAAATGGCAAAAATTTCCTCAGCACTGAAAAGTTCATCAGCACTGGGAGCCCTGTCTACACCAACAAAACTGACTTTGGAGCAGATGGCTGCCTCTACATTGGTACCAACAGAGCACCCAGTACCGAAGATACTGGAAATGCCTGGGCTCCCGTGAACTGCTTATTCTCCTTCTGTGGACCCATTCAGAGATACTCTTATTTGTGGAAGTAAGACCACCTAGATCTTCCTCCACATGATCGGTGAGGACTACTAAGAGTCTTTCAGAAGTTAACATTATGAGGTTAGTGGATCAGCTAGTTGTGGCGTGAGGATTGCCTTTGGGTCCGAGCCAATCCAGCGTCAAGACTGTAAGCCCAATGACACCTTCATGCACTCCTCCTCCAACTCTACCAGAGCCTTTGGAGACTTCCATCCCGACACTTCCAGCTCTGACTGACTCTGTTCCGATAGCGTGTTCGTCTTCGGTTCCGGCAACCTTGATTATCTCCGAACTTTTGGCACCGGAGACCTCTCAGGGTCGGGACTCTCTGGTTGGCTCCGAGATGCATGGTACTTTTTCGGTTCCTTCTGAACCTTCTATGCCTATCGGAGCTTCAGCCCTTGTAGCTCACCCAGGCTCCTGGTCTGTGGGGGGGGGGGTCTCCTTGGTACGGGGTGTGATCTCTGTTCCAAAGCAGTCCATTTCGTTTCTGGGTTCCCATCACTCTACGGGGGGGACCTGCCTTCAGGATTATGGAGAAGGTTTTATCCGTTGGGGATTCTCAGTCCTTGCCATCTCTGTTGGGACAGATTTCTTCTTCTTTCTCTCGACCTGAGCTACCACTGACCTCAACCCCTGGACAGAGGACACAAAAGTCTCAGGTGAATCCCACCTTAGTGGTCTCCTCTTCGGAAACTTCCCTAGAGCATCCCCCCTGAGGAAGTCCCTGTGAAGAGGAAGTGCAAGAGAAAGCACCTGGACTCCTCGGAATAGTCTTATACCGAAGATACTGATTTCGATGAAGGGAAGGTTCCCCCATGTCACCCCCTGATGATGTTTCCTTTGGGGACATCCTGGAAATCTTGAATCAGAGGGGTGGCTGATCCTCCACCCAGCCTTCCTCAGAGGAATCAGTAAACCTGGAGGCTTTTTGTGACCAACTCTCCACTTCTTGGATCTCTCCACCTGCTGACGATCTCATCAAGCTGATTGCTCAGTGGTGTGGAAGATGCCCGACTCCATAGAGCCAATACCTAAGAGACCTGATCGTGTACTATCAGCACCAAAAGAAGAACCACACTGTTCTAAGGGAATTCCTGTTGATGTCATGGTGGTAGCAGCTGCCACCAAGAGAGAACTCACAGAAGAGAGTCCTACTATATGTCCTCCTAACAAGGAGTCTAGGATATTGGATAGATTTGGGAAGCGTGTTTATGCTTCAACAACCTTCGCTCTGAGGTCCTTGAATTATATGGCACATTTCACCAGATTACAGAGGGATTTGATTAAAGAACTTTCAAATACTCTCTCAGGAGTAATAGCTGAAGAGGTCAGTGACAAAGTTTCCTCACAGCTTGCAACCCTAGAGTGTATTTCCAACTTGTCCATGAGTCTCATAGCACATGCAGCAGAAGGGACAACCAGAGCAGCAGGTTCAGGTATAGCCATTAGAAGGCACTCCTGGA
This sequence comes from Protopterus annectens, assembly GCF_019279795.1. NCBI lineage: Eukaryota > Metazoa > Chordata > Ceratodontiformes > Protopteridae > Protopterus > Protopterus annectens. The sequence continues at coordinate 1,699,207,849 of NC_056737.1, read as the reverse complement.
TGCGCTTTTGTGACTTTGCAAAATCATATAAAGCATCGTTCGTCAATGCTCCCTTTGACGGATCTACCCTTTTTGGCCCAAAGGTTAAAGATACTCTAGCTGGAAGTGAGCAAGATGATAAGACCCTATCTGCCGTTGGTATACATTTCTCCACCCCTCAGAGGCTTTACTCAAGGAACCAAAGGAGTGGGAGACTATGGTTTAGGAAATCCAAGGATCCTTTCTATGACTTACGAGGTAAGGACTTCCCTCGGGGCAGAAGAAGAGGTGACAGAAGACGCTGCCCTAGGGGCAGAAATGGACCACAGAACCAGGGGTCCAGGGAATCCTTCTCTGGCACCTCCTATCAGCATCCCTGAAAGGATGCCTGATTGCCTTCCTCTGGAGGCAGTCGGGGATGATTATCCCTGCACCTACCAGCCTGGCAGTCAATAACTTCGGACAAATGGGAATTATATCCAGAGGCTACTGCATTCCACTTTCTGTAACCCCCAAATATCAGAAAAAACTCCCAGATGTTTCACCCAATCAAAGGGAATCAACAGTCTTAGAAATTCAAACACTGCTTGAAAAAGGAGTCATGCAAAAAGTCCCACCAGACCAAACGGGATCCGGGGTTTACTCAAGAGTCTTTATAGTGCCCCAAAAAACAGGGGACATGAGACCTATTTTGGATCTCAGGCGATTAAACAAGGCAGTTTAGTAAACCAAATTCCAGATGGTCTCGGTTCAAGCCATACTTCCTTTTTTGGAAAAAGGCGACTGGATGTGCTCTATAGACCTCAAAGATGCTTATTACCATATAAAAATGGAAAAAAGCTCCAGGAGGTTTCTACACTTCTGTCTAGGAGCCAGTCATTGCAGTTCAGAGCACTGCCCTTTGGACTCACCACAGCCCCTAGGGTGTTTACCAAATATGTGGCAGTGGTTGCAGCTCATCTCAGACTGCAAGGTCTTAGAGTCTTCCCATACCTTGATGACTGGCTCCTCATTGTTACCACCAGGCATCACTTAGAACAGGCAAGAGATTACACTATGAATGCTTGCAAATCTCTAGGATTTTCAGTAAATTTCAAAAAATCCAATCTGCAGCCTTCTCAGCATTTGGATTTCATAGGTGCTCATCTAAACACAGTCTCAGGAATTGCTTCTCTTCCTCCAGAGAGACTACAAATATCAGGGTCCTAGTCAGACAAATTCTCCGAAGCAACAGAGCCCCATCAAAACTTGTCCTACGAACTTTAGGTTCAATGGCAGCTTCAGTCACTCTGGTTCCTCTAGCGAGGTTTCATATGCAAATACTACAGTGGCTACTAGCAACACAATGGTCTCTCATTCCCCAATCAATGTCTTACTTAGTGCTGACCATCAACCATTGCAAACAGGACCTAAAATGATGGCTTCACTCCAAGCAAATTCTTTTGGGCCAACTGTTCATCCTTCCCCAGCCCCAAGCCATAGTGACCACGGATGCTTCCCAGATTTGGGGGGAGGCGCATTATCTAGGGAAGACGGTCCAAGGCACATGGTCCCAATTGGAGACCAGTTTGCACATCAAAGTTCTAGAAATGAGGGCAGTGCTATTAGCGTTTCAAGCATTCCAGGATACCATCCCTCTAGGGACAGTTGCAATTCAGATGGACGACATGTTAGTAGTCTGGTACATCAACAAACAAGAGGGAACCAAAGCTTATCCACTATGCTGAGAGGCACTCAGAGTTTGGCAATGGTCAATTTCTTCCAGCCGCTTTCTGATAGCAATGCACATTCCAAGAAGTTCCATTGTGATAGCGGACAAATTAAGCAGGACAATTCTGATGCCTCACGAGTGGTCTCTGAACCCTGTAGTGGCGGACAGGATTTTTTGCTGTTGAGGCCAAACTTGATGTGACCTAGTTGCTTCTCCCCTAAACAGCAAGTGCAGAAGTTACTTTGCCCTAATTCCCCCACCAGGGAAGTCACCCAGAGATGCTCTTCTCCACAGTTGGCCTCCCGGTCTGCTATATGCGTTTCCCCTATTCCTCTAATTTCACAGTTCCTAAAGAAAGCCAAAAAGACGAAGAATTCTATAATCCTCATTGCCCCATTCTGTCCTCGATAAGTTTGGTTTCCCTTCCTCTGGCCTCATCTTTTACAGAAACCATGTATCCTGTCTCCAGTTCCAGATCTACTCACTCATCCAGAGGGCATGGTTCACCCCAACCTTCGACACCTCAAGCTCACTGTATGGCTTCTCCAATTCCCATGATTGCCAGGCATCCCTCCCTTTCTTCGCCTGTTCAGCGTATTTTCATTGCACACCACAAAACCACTACTAGAAAACTGTACCAGTGCAAGTGGAAAAAATTTACCAAATGGGCTTTGAACAAAGGCCTTTGACCCCTTTGCTGCTCCTATCCAGCTTGTCTTAGATTTCCTTAACTCTCTTTTTCAGTCTGGTTCCTCTGTTTCTGCAATAAAGGTTCGTCTAGCAGCAATTTCAAATTTCCGTTCAGGTTTGAATAATGCTCTTATAATGTCTCACAAACTTTGTAAAGCCTTCTTGAAAGGGCTTTTCTTAACTAAAACTCCCTTACAAAGAATCACTTCCACCATGGGATCTAACTACCGTTCTTCAAGCTCTAACCAAGACTCCTTTGAACCTTCAGCATCTTGTCATCTCAAACATTTATCATGGAAGATTGCCTTTTTAGTAGCAATTACATCTGCAAGAAGGGTTTCCAAATTGCAAGCCCTGTCATGCAAATCGCCCTACCTGATCTTTCATAAAGACAGAGTGGCACTAAGAACAAACCCCTCCTTTCTGCCCAAAGTAGTCCCTGAATCCAGTATTAATCAGTCGTTACAGTTACCTACTTTCTTCCCAAATTTTTCCAACAAAGGAGAATACGCACTTCATTTACTAAACGTGCACAGACAGTTGCGTTTTTATCTTCACAGAACAAAAGAATTCTGAAAATCAGATCAGTTATTTGTAGCCTTTTCGCCGCTGCGCATGGACTATTCAGTTACTAAGGTTACTTTAGCTAAATGGCTGAGACTGCATCACATTCATTTATCAATCTCAAGGTCTTCAACTCCCCAAAATAGTTCAAGCCCATTCAACAAGAGCTATTGCGACATCAGCAGTTTTTCATGCCAGAGTGTCTCTAGATGACATCTGTGCAGCAGCCACATGGTCTTCTCATCATACCTTCATTGCCCATTACAAATTAGACCAGGTCTCAAGGAGTCGAGCATCCTTTGGCTGTATGGTGCTTCGGAGTATTCTTACATGAGACCTCCCAAGGATAAAAGTAGCTGGGGATTCTGTCCCATTGTCAAGGATTAGGTGAAGATTAACAACGTCAGATAAAGAATTTATGTCTTACCATAACATTCCATCTGTGTTGTCACCAATGCCTGACATACCCAGCCACCTTCCCCCATCTTAAGACTCTTAGTAGACCTCTCTAGTCCTGATCTAGTTTCTAATTAAGGACTCATAGATGGTCTCGTCTCTACCTGTATAAATGTGTATGTATGTGCATATGTGTATATATATATATATATATATATATCTCAAGAGAGAGATATAGATATACGTGTATTTTATATATATATATATATATATATATATATATATATATATATATATATATATTAAAACCATTCTACCTTTGGCTATATTCTGTCATCTGGCAAACTCGATATGAGGTAATCTCTATGAGGAGCATTATGGGTAGAGCCTGGCTCGAGAGTTTGGAAAGCGCGAGCTGAAAATACGGCCGAGTCGGTTCGAGGGTTCAGAACCAAACCCACCATCAAGGATTGGTGAAGATGAACAACATAGGTGGAATGTTATAGTGAGACACAACCTTTTTTTTTTTTTATAATAACTACTAGAGCACAAAAACTTTTAGCACAAAGACTCAGGCAACAGAAAATAGAAAGGGCTGTTGCAAAGCTTAGGGAACCTATAACAAGGAAGGTAAAGAGATCATGTTAGAGGTATTAGAATATTTTGGAAATTCTGTGAAAGTCCATATAAAGCAGAAAAATGTGGAAATCAAGAAAAGGTACAAATGGAAATGTTTATGGAAGAATTAAATATGCCAAGATTAGAGGCAGATGAGGCTCCGTTATCAACAATTAGGATAAAAGGCGATGAGATAAAAATGGTGATGTATAACCAATCAACAGGAATGTCCCCAGAAGCAGATGGTAATCCTGTGGACGTTTGGAGGCTAGGAGGGGAAAAACTGATAAAGATCTGAAAGGTTTAATTTAACAGTATTTTAAGAGGAGGAGAAGTACCAACATCCTGGATGAAAGCGGTACTAGCTGTAATATCTAAAGAGGGTAAAGATACATCAGATCCTGCTTCATACAGGCCCATTTCAGTACTAAACCATGATTATAAAGTATTTGTCTATAATACCTAAAAGAATGGCAAAAGTGATGCCAAAATTAATAGATATGGATCAGTGTGGTTTTCGGGAGGGGAGGCAAATATTTGACAACATTAACAGAACATTGATAATCCAGAGGGAAGGTGCATATAAGAAAATACTACTGTTGTTGGTGGATCTTGATGCAGAGAAAGCATTTGACAGAGTAAGCTGGAACTTTATGAGCAGGGCAATGGAAGAATTTTCTTTCCCTTATAAAATTATAAGATGATTAGGGGGATATATGAGGGATCGGAGGTGAAAATTTAAGTAGGTGGAGTCCTGTCTGATAATTTCTGCTTCAGCAGAGGAACCAGGCAGGGGTGTCCTCTTTCTCCTTTATTTACATTATATTTAGAACCATTGGCAAGGAAAATAAGGGACTCAGAATTCAAGGATATAATTGGTATGGTAGTCAAGAAAAGCTGACTCTGTTTGCAGATAATTTATATATAAAAAAAGCATTACACTGTTGTGGAACATTTTGAGACTGTTTCAGATGATCTTGGTATACAAAATTAAAGAAGCTGAAGCAAAGGCAATAGCAGTAAATTTTTTACCCACTCACAAACTGGTTCAGCAGTATCCATATTTATGGTGACATGATAAAATGAAGTATTTAGGAGTACGGATTAAAAATGATTCTGGTCTCATACAGAGTATTATATTCATAAAATAGCAGGGAGTATTCTAAGAACTAAAGCAGCACGAGACTGGAGAAAAGAGATTCTGCCGATAGGGATGACTGTGGTTAGGGATACAGATAATAGGCAAGAAGGGGCTGGAATTTTATGGAGAAAACTGACAAAGGAACCAAGGTATTGGGAGCAAATAACTAGAAAGGGAAAGGTAATAGAATGGAAAGAGGACAAGAATTAGTTGGACTTCAGGTTAGAGATTGCCTTCCCTATCAAGGATTAATATCAGAGTATAGGCAAAGTGAAAGAAATAGGGGATCCTAAATGAAAGACCAGCATTGGTAGAGTTTTTAATATAATCTAGAACAGAAGCTGCAGTTAAAAAAATGAATAATTAGTAAAGCATATAAAATGCATGATAATTATAAGAATCAGTAAGCAATTCACAAAGAGACAATGGGGCGATATATGTATATCTCCCAAATATGCAACAAAGTAAAAGATTTAGAAACTTTGCTTGGAAGTGTTTACATAAGTATTTTTATACCCCAAGTAGACTCCAAAGAATTTTTCCTTAATTGGATAGTAAATGGAGGTGTGACGGGCAAGAAAGAGGTGGCTGGGAGCATATTTGGGGGGGGGGTGTAATGAACTGGCAGTCTTTATGGATTCCCTACAGACTGCTCTGTCACAGATGCTGAGTGAGTAGATTGGATTGAATGGGGAGATGATTTTTTTTTTTTATCTATAATACAGAATCGGAATTGCCTGGACATAGTAAAGCCTTGCTGAGTCTATTTATGGTGGCTGCCAAAAAAGCAATTACTAGAAAATGGAAATCAAAGTCTAGACCGACTTTACTAGAAGAAGTGAGTATAGTAACAGAGATAAAACAACTGAAATTGGGATATTTAGAAAATGGAAGAAGCAAACTACATAGGAAAAATGGGAATTGTGGGAACAATATATGCAGAGGTGGAACAAGGTTTAAGAGGCAGGATTTAAATGAATCATATAATGCTTAACTGACGATGACTGGATAGATTTTAAGTGATGTATAATATTTGCAAGTACAGTTGTTTCAGTGATGTATAATTGCAACTAAAGTGATGCCATTTTTGTTTGTTTATTTATATACATGTAAAATTGACTATGTCATATGTGAAAATTTAATGAAGATGTTTGTTGAAAAAAAATGATTCTGGAGTGGCAGCCGAGGATATGTGGGAAGAGACTAAACAAAAGATAATACAAAAACTGAAAAATTGGAAGGTCTGTTATATAGATATGGATAGTAAGATGCAAGCAGTTAAAAAGTTTTTGGCCCCTTTAGTCTTATACACAGGTCAGGCATATTATTTTATCAGCCAGACAAGTTATGGATAGCACTTAATAAAGAGCTGAAGGATTTTATCTGGGAGGGGAAGACAGCAAGAGTGAAGTGGGATAAGCTGGTTCTTCCAACAGAACAAGGTGGATTTGGATTATCCAATTTGAGGGAGTATTTCAGAGCTACACAGTTAAGGCTCCTCTACATAGTACAAGCAGAAGCCTATAATTCAAAGTGGAATGGGATGATGATGAAACGGGAGAAGCTCAAACAAGGAGAGAGTGGAATTTTGGATGCAGACCTTTAAGGAGAATAACAGTAATCATACAGAATATTATATTCATAAAGTAGCAGAAAATATTCTAAGAACTAAGAAAAAACAGCAGTTTTCTGTTGAATGTCACCAAGCACGATAGATTCCACCACAGTTAAGAACAAAGTGCAAAACACAATTTATTAACGCAATTCCAAAATCAAGGTGTTTTAGTTCTAAGAACTAAGCCAACAGGGAAATGGAAGAAAGACATCTACTGATAAGGATGACTGCAATTAGGGATACAGACAATAGGCAAAAGAAGGCTGGAATTTATTGGAGAAAAGTGGCAAAGGAGCCAAGGTATTGGGAGCAAATAACTAGAGAGGGAAACGTGATTGAATGGGAAGGCGCTAAGAATTTATTTGGACTGCAGGTTAGATAGTGTCTTCCTTATCAAGGATTGATATCAGAGTATAGGCAAAGAGGAAGAAATAGGGGGGGGGGTCCTAAATGAAAGACCAGCACTGGTAGAGTTTTTAGTAGAATCTAGAAAAGAAGCTGCTGTTAAAAAAGGAATAGTTAGTACACCATATAAAATAGTGGATGATAAATATAAGAATCAATCAGAGGAGGCTAGAAAGAATTGGGAGGAGAGAGTGGATAAGCAATGCACAAAGAAACAATGGGGGTATATATGTATGCCTCCAAAATATGCAAAAAAATCTAGAAGATTTAGGATTTTGTTTGGAAATGTTTGCATAGATATTTTTATCTCCCAGGTAGACAGCAAATGTTGGAGGTATGAATGGGAAGAATGAGGTAACTTTTCTGGAGTGTAATGAGATAGCAGACTTTAAGGATTCCCTGCAGACTACTCTGTCGGAGATACAGGGTAAGCAAATTGGTGTAACTATGGAAATGATTTTTTGAGTTACGATACTGAATCTGAATTGCCTAGACGTAGTAAGGCCTTGCTGAGTCTGATTATGGTTGCTGCTAAAAATACAATTAGTAGAAAATGGAAATTCAAGTCTAAACCAACTGTACTAGAAGTAATGAGTATAGTAACAGAGATAAAACAAATGGAATTGGGATCTTTAAGTAGGGTAGGAGTAAATTACATAGGATAAAAATGGGAATTGTGGGAACAGTACATACAGGGGAGAAATTAGGTTTAAAAATGCAGGACTTGAATGTACTGTGTAATGTTTGACTGACATTGTATGGATAGAGTAGAAGTGATGTATAATGTTTGCAACTAGGATTATGTTAATATGGTTTGTGATGTAACATTCTTGCAGCTGGGATTATGCCAGTATGGTTTGTTTTCATTTATATAAATGTATGATTGTCTGTCTCATAACTGATAATTTAAGAGATGTTTCTTGCTTAAAAAAATACTTCAGGGGACCTAGCCAGCACTGTGATATACAGGGATAAAGCTCTTACTATTGGCTTAGACGACCTGGGTTCAATAAGCAGCTTGAGCATCTGAAGAGCTGACAGGGAGTCATGGTCACTGGATTGTTCCCCCATTCTGAATACCTGGTGGAGGCCAGAGGTACGTAAGGGTCATGTTCCTAGTAGGGAAAGGGGATGGACATTAGCCGAGCTGTTGCGGATACAGGGAGATATGCCAGGACATCCACATTGCATGCCTGCCCCTCATTCTGGTGAATGCATGGGATGAGGGAACAAGGGAATGTCATATTAGAAAAAAAATCTTTCACAGCAGCATTTCAATCTTGGTCCCAGGATGCCCTAATCTCCTCATCAGCCCCTACTCTGTCAGAGTGAATCCTGGGGGAGGTCAGGAGATGGAAGTAGAGTAGAGCCAATGAAAGATAAAGGTATTGGGATGCACCACTTTTGGCTGCATCAGATGGGAAAAAAAAGCTTTGAGGGACTTAGTGCAATATTTGTTGCAAAGCTATCAGTGCATCCATTTTAGACCTTGGCTTCCTTTAATTTATCATCTGAAAAAGCCGAAGCACCAAACCAGGAACTACTGAAGCAAAGCAGCAAACCAGTGAACTACCAACCACAAGGAGAAAAACAATTTATTGATTAAGCGCTTTCGTTCACTTAGAACTTCATCAGAACAATAAAATCTTAACAACCACACCCATAAATACCCCTCAGTGTGTGTCACATGATTTTACATAGCCAATAATAACAAAGTCAAAAAATACAGATTCATTATCTAACGCAATAAAAACTTGATAAAAACATATGTTTATATAAGTACAATCTAAAAACAATTTAAAATGAATATAGTACAAAATCATTATTCCTGCCTAGCACCATAGAACTTCAATTTTAATAAAGAAGTAATGGAGCAAGAGTCATTAAGCCTTGGATAGTTAGTGGCATCTAATAATAACTGCCATTTAAGCTCATTCTTATCCAGGTGTTCATCAATTATCCACCCTTGTGGATCCTTCTTGACTTGCTTAATTACAAGAAAATTAAAACTATTGGTACCATATTTCTCAATGTGTCTATATAGAACATTAGTGGATTTCCTGTTTTTAATATCCAAATATCCTCATATACACTCTTTTTAAACTGCCTGCTGGTTTTTCCAATATAAAATGTGGGACAGTGATTACATTGAGCTAAATACACCACATTGGATCTATTATAAGAAAATACCCTTTAATATTATACACCTTGTCCTTTATAGAAAAACTATCAGCAACATTAATATAGTGACAAGAACAACTACCACCACACACTTTTTAGTACTAAATGGAATCCTTTCATTTTTTTATCATACCTTTATATTTCCTTTCCATAAAGGTTTTTAAAGATTTGTCCTTTTTATGTATCACTGAAGGTTTTTCACCCACTTTTTCAACCAAATCGATATCCCTCATGAACAATTCCCAATTTTTATGAATACACTCAAAAATAGATGGACTACCTAAAGTGCAAGTTGTAATAAAACACCTAAAAGTACCATATTGATTATCCAATTGCTGTCCAATGTCCCTACTAGACGTGGATAGAATATGCCTTCAAGAACCCAATATAGGTAAGTAAAAAACGTTATTCCTTTTAGTGACAACCTCATTTTTTATCTCCGCTACAAAACTGTTCTGGGTAACCTCTTTTTCGAAAAATATCTAAAACTGCATTGCATTCTGAGTAAAAAGTATCCACAGTGAATATCATTCTAGCCTTTTACCACTTCCTTCTTTTGAAATCTCGGATGCCAACTAGAGTAATGCAAATATGTGTTAGAAAAGGTAAGTTTCATAAAAATGTTAGAATAAAAACATTTATTAGGTGTACCCTTACCAATTTCCACATCTAAAAAGAAAATTTTCGATTCTTCATAATGGGAGAAAAATTTAAAAAAAATACACAGTATTATTAATATATACAATAAATTCTTCTATTTTTCTTTTGTGTCCAAACCAAAGATAAAAACATCATCCAAAAATCTAGTGTATAAGGGACCACCAGCTAGCAAATTCACTTGAAAAAATGTACTCAGTTTCCCACTGGGCCATAACATAGTTGGCAAAACTTGAGGCACAGCCCGCGCCCATTGCGTCACCCATTGTTTGCCTATAGGTCTGACCTTCAGAGTAAATTAAATTATTCCTTAATACAGCATCCATCAAGGCAACACATGCATTTACTGAATTTGTACTTAAACTACCATTTCTGCTGTTCAAACCACATCAAACCTTCTTCCTGAGATATTACAGAAAATCATGTACATCAGTGGTTACAAACAACCCATGTTCACAAAAGGAAGTGTTATTAATCATTTCCAAAAAATGCCATGACTCTTTACATATGTGTATATTATTAGCTAGGCATCCCTTTATATGATGATCAATCCACTGTGCTATAAAATACGTTTTAGACCTTGCCCCATCTATGATGGGTCTAAGAGGTGGATTGTTGAGGCACTTGTGAATTTTAGGAATACCAAAAATGCTAGCTAACATTGGCTTTTCATTAAGCATAAAGTCATAGTCTTTTTTTATTTGATCTTGTAAAAGCATATCCTCAAGCAATAAATCAATATTCCTGAATGCTACATTAATTTAATTGCGGGAAACGTTGTCCCCAAGCAGCAAAAGATTCATCTGGTTTTGATAGTCAAACGAGTTCATAATCACCACCCCCACCCCCTTATCACATTTCCTTACCCTAATATCTGAGTCATCTGTTAGTTCTTTTATAAGTCTTTTTTTTTCCTGATACATTACAATATTTTATTTTATTTTTATGCCTTAATATTTGGCGTATTTCATACTCTCAAACTCTCTCATAAGTTTGAATACAGTTATTGAGGGGTGGGTTAAAAAACTCGAATGGTGTAATGAATCATTGTTTAATACTCTCTCATGTGCAAATAACACCTTAAAGTTCAATTTACGAGTAAAGGCTTTTAAATCTCATAAAGTATTCACCAAATTTGCTCTCCAAGCTGGCACAAAAGTTAAAACTTTTGACAAAATATTGTCATGCACCGTGTTTATAATTTTACTCGAAAAATTATACACTTTAAAGTCTAAGGTGTTATTATTGATAATAGTTACCATTGCAAAATTGTCCTCTGCCCTTTGCAAACAGCCTTTTTAAGGTGCTTTTCACTAAGTAATGTTTTCTGCTAATCATAATTCAGCAAAATCGAGTTTTCAGTCAAATGAGTTTTCATTCACTCAGGTTCAGTGTTATGAGGTGTATCCAAGTACCACTCTTCCAAATGAAATAGACCCTGACTGCTGAAATCCATTTGTAAAGTTAAGAAGCCCAGAGTGCCCCCCAACTTCCAACAGATCATTGCAGGCACTCAGTATAATGAACTTTGGTATTCTACTGTATGAATTGCAAGAAAAATAGTGTGCTTTTGAGAAGCTTCAGATTCATCAGAATCATTGCTCGGATAGATGAGTCAGACAAAGAAATGAGTTCTGGAATACTTTAATAGCTGACAGCATTCCAGAGTTTGTTTTGTTGTTTGTTTATTTTCATTGTCAATCCAGTTTATTCCAAGCACAGAGAAAACAAATATTTACAAAAATGAGCAGCACAGACATATCACCAACAAAGAAAAGAAAGGTAAAAGAATCACTAACAAAGAAAACAAGGGTAAAAGATACACTTTAATTACTCTATACATCAGTGAACATTTTAAATAAGTTCAGTTATGCATGGCATAATAATTGAGGTCATTTCTAATATCTATAGCCAGAATCAGCTCAAATTAATCATACTGACCTCTCTATCTTATTGTGACCATATTTTGTACCTAGCTGTTATCTTTTAATCCTAAAGTTTCTACAAGAAGGCCATCCTGTGGTAGGAACTGTAGCCTCAGTTTGATTCTCCCCACAGAAGATTGTCAGTAAAACTTATGTACTTCAGAATCTGTGTCTGTCCAGTGTTCAGCACTTCCCCCCTTTCTTTGTATTGCAAGCAGGGTCACCATTTAACATTGTGTTTTGCCTTGCCCCCCCCCCCCCACAAAAAAATTACTTTTACCACCAACAACTCCTTTATCTTATCTGATGTCTTGGTTATAAATAGAGGGGGTACTCTGCTTCCAACTCTTAGTAGTCACTTTCTTTGTGACCATTGATAATAAATCCAGCAAATTCTTCTCATCTTTAGTCATGGTATCTATTAAGTTTGCCCCTAAATTGTAAAGCCTAATGTCTGATACAATTTTCCCAACCCAAGTATCTCTCAGTGCTTGGTTTAGACCACAGATAAAGGGCCAGAGAACCTTGCAGCTCCAAAATATATGATTCCAGGTACCCACACTACCCACCTGCTGGCACCTTCAGCAGTACACTGTAGTTGTGGGAAAGTTCATGACTAATCTTACTTGCATGTAAAAATATGTGTGCAGCAATTCCAAGCAAGCATTCTGAAGTGGTTGATCACATATTTTGGGGCTTGCCAGATCAATTTCCAGCTGGCTTATCTCTAAAAATTCCTCCCACTTATTTGTAAGATCCCCTGCCCTTCCCAGTTTAGACTCGAGGACAATTTTGTAAAGACTGCTTAATAATCTTTTCAAAAACAATTGTCCTTGTTGCATGCTAGAAAATAAACTACCAAAACTTTACTCCTTCTGGGCTTCTGCAATGGATTTAAACAGTTTACCATTTATGCATTTTAAGGCCTCAGATATTTTCTTGTTAACTGTTATTCCGTGTACATTTAGGCATTTTTTTTTATTAGAGATAAGGTTGGGTAGCTGTAGGTAGGTCTATTATTATATAGTATGTTCAGTAAGTTTAGATAAGTATTTTGTTTTTCAGTAGTAGTAGATACGTTTTATGCAGTATATAAACTTCATGTGTTTTTGTTGTTATAGGATTAGATATGTAGTTGGGTATTTTGTGATAAGGTATCCTTATTCATTGGCTCTTTATCTTTGTGTTGTGAGTTCAGTATGTTGGATTTTCAAGGGTTTAAGAAGTGTGCTCAGCCTGAGCAGAAGCTGCCTCCTCATGACCCCCATTTGCTTTATGTTTATTGTTTGGGGCCTGCCCTCCTGAATCCAGATTGCCAATCCTTTGCATCTTTTAATGCCAGGACCCTTCAGACTAGATGTGAAAAACTTACTGTGAATGATTTTCTCCCTCCACAGACAGGGGCTTCACCTTCTGCAGGTTCTTTTTCCTCCTTTGCTTCTCCATCTAAGAAAGTAGATAAGTCTAATTTGAAAGAGAAAACAAAGGATAAGGAGACAGATAAGTCTGAGACAATTGAGAATCCTGGTTTGGATTCAACTAGAAAATGTACTCAGAGTCCAACAAAACCAGTTGGACCAGGTCTGAAATTGGTTCAGAGCTTGGAACCATCAGCTCCTCGGTGCTGTTCCTCTTTTCCTCTGCTTGGGATTTTGCCGGAGCTGGAGAACCTAAGGCTCCATTCTGCAGTACTTCAGGAAAGTAGATTGTCTAGACCTCCTTCTGTGACCTCTTCCCCCCATCATCCTGAAGTCTTACTGAGCAGGATGTCCACAGGAAGATGAGGAAGTTTTTCAAAACTCAGATCAAACTTGAAGTTCTCTTAGTACCATCCCTGGAACTGTGCTGAATATTGCTCCAACCTACCTTCTACTTTTTCTCCGCTACTGGTCCACACTATACTAGAACCTGTCACAATGGTTCCATGCTGCACAGAGGCACCTTCATCGAGGTCTACAGTCGTGGTTACTTCAACCCCGACAGCATCCCTTTCTCTCTCAACTCCAAAGTGGTTAGATCAGCGCGAGACTCAGAGCTGAAGTGCTGGTACTGCCTTTCGAAGGAAGGGTTTGACACCTAGGCTAGTGGAGTTATCCCTTTCTCTTGGAGCCTTGGCTCACCAGTTCCAGGTGACCCGAGGTCAGCTTTAGGTTGAGGTGCATTGGCACTGAGGAATCTCAGTTGTCCTTGGACAGAGATAGGTTTTCAGAGCTGATTGTGTCCTCGATCTTCGAGATTTTTCACAGAGTTATAGCCATGCCTAAGGAGAAGGCCCGTCATCCAGTTTGGCTCCACCCAAACCCCAGCAGGACTCTGGCTCTTCTTTCTCACATCATCCTCCTGGACAGAGACAGTCAGAACCACAAGCTTCTGAGATTCTGTGCTGTGTTAGCTCCTAGTCTGATTCTGAATCTTCTGACCCTCTACCAGAAATGGTACATGAGTAACAGACATGCAAGTGGAAGCACATAAATTCATCTTCAGAGTCCTTCACAGAAGACACTGATTTGGATGAAGGTGCAAGGTCCCTTCGATCCTCCTCAGAAGATGTCACCTTTGGAGAAATCCTTGAATGGATGAAATGGAGAGGAGGATCGTCTACCCAAATTTCTTTACCAGATGAGTGTTCTGGGAAGCTTTTGGTTCTGGCTCAGCATTTTTCTGGGTGGTACCACCTGTTGACCCCTTATCATTTGTATAACTCAACGGGATTGAAATAACTGTGATGTAGTAGAGCTCTTCCCCAAAAAGCAGACAGAATTTTGACAGCTCTGAAAGACAGGAAACGTTGGAACAAAGGTCCTGCAGTAGATGCTGTGGTAGTAGCATCAGCAAAGAAAAAGGAATTATCTGAAGAAAGTTCTTCTGTAAATCCTCCGAATAGGGAGTCTAGGGCAATGGACAGGTTTGGGATATGGACTTATGCCTCAGTGACTTTTGCTTTCAGATTGCTGAATTGTTTGGTTCATGTTACTAGGTTCCAGAGGGATTTGACTAAGGAACTGTCCAAATCCCTTTCAGGAGTCTTGTCTGTGGATGTTCAGAAGATGGACTTTCAGCTATTTCCCTTCAGTTAGTGTCCAATGTAGCCATGCAACAGCTGTCCACTGCAGCTGACGGCAAGGCCAGGGTGGTACGGACTGGCATCACCATGCACCGTCATGGCTGGATGCGCAGTTGTGACTTCACAGAAGGTTTTGTGACATCCTTTGTTAATGCCCCTATGATGGAGCCACACTTTTTGGACCCAAAGTGAAAGCCATAATTACCAGGAGTCAGCAGGATGGCAAAACTCTGTCTGCAGTGGTAATCCAAATGTGGTTCCTAAAATCTCAGAGCTCTTCCCATGACTCACTTGGGAATAGGGTTGCCACCTTTTCAAATGGCCAAAGTGGGACATTTTCGGGACACACATTAGATTTTACAGGCCGACACATACCCACAGTCAGTACAAAGGATAGAACTTTACTTTTTAGCCTAGATGAAAGCTTATTGTTGTAGCAGTTGAGTTGCTTATTCTGTTTCTTGTACCATTTAGGTATTTTACATACAGAAATAACTATTTTATGCAACTATTACATGAAATGTGGGGCATAATTATGTCCTACAATCTCAGGACATTTGCCATTTTTAATATTTTTGGTCAGGACACAACTGCCCAAAAAGGGACTGTCCCTCGCAAAAAAGTGGTAACCCAACTTGGGAATAGGCCTTCTCATGGCAGAGTTGGACGTAACTCAAATGGATGTTGCTTCAGGGGCAGAAGTAGAACGCACAACCAGGACTTCCACGGTCCTTTCTCAGAGAAGCCCTTTCAACGCTCCTTAATGGTTGCCCGACTGCTACAGTCTGAAGGCAGTCGAGGGTGGTTGTATTTGCACCCACAAGCCTGGCAAAATAATAACCACTGATTTTTGGGTGTTAAAGATAATTTTCAGAGGCTATTCAGTTACATTTTTCCTCCCTCCTCAGAAGAAGAGGAATTTCCCCGATGTTCCACCCAGCCACTGCAAACCAGCAGTACTAGAAGTTTCAGTGCCACTAGAAAAGAGTCATCCAACAAGTTCCTTGAGACCAGTTATAATCTGGAGTCTACTCAAGGTTCTTTTTAGTACCAAAGAAGACTGGGGACCTCAGACCAATTTTGGATCTAAGTCAACTGAATCAGTTCATGAAACAGACTAAATTCCAGATATTCACACTTTAGTCCATATTGTGTGGTGGATGAGGAAGGACATTTGGATGTGCTGAGTAGACCTCCAGGATGTTTACTATCATGTGAAAATGGAGAAGCATTCCAAGAGATTATCTATTTCCATCTGGGTATCATTCACTACCAGTTCAGAGCTCTGCCTTTCAGTCTCACTGCAGCCCTTAGTGTGTTCACCAAGATAATAACTGGTGACAGTGCACTTGCCTCTGCTAAGGACCCAAGTTTTTCCCTATGTCAGTGAATGGCTCCTAACTGCTGCCTCAGAACATCTACTGTTATACCATTTGGATCTTGTGCCCCAGTGGTTGTGGATCTTAAGGATAGCAGTAAATTTTCTGAAATGCCGTCTGATGCCAAAACAACAAATGGAGTTTATAGGATGCCACCTCAGTAGCAACTTACAGATTCCCAGTCTTCCCCAAACAAGGGATTTGTCTTTACATCTAACAGCAATGCTGGTGCTTCATCATCCGTCGTCTCCAACAAGACTGATCTTACGTCTGTTGGGTCTAATGGCATCCACTGTACTGATAGTTCCACTAGTCAGGTACCACATGAGAGTACTCCAGTGAAACTAGCAGTACAATGGTCTCAGATTATTCATTCTTTACATGCGAAGATTCGATTAACTGAGATCTGCAGATGGCACATTACGTGGTAGATTATGTCATCTTCAGTGACAGAAGGTCGCCCTTTTCACATGAACTTGCTGGTAATAGTAATAATCATGGACACTTTTGTTTTAGGGTGGGGGTGCATTTTGAAGGGAGAATGGTTCAAGGTGCATGGTCACCCATAGAGGCCAATATTCACATCAGTATCTTGGAGATGAGAGCACTCCTCCTGGCATTGCAGGCTTTTCAGGATCTCCTCCACAAGGGTGTGATTTCCACATAGATGGACAACATGACAGTGGTATAGTACATCAGCACACATGAAAGTTTGGCAGTGGGTGATTTCTTTACACCGCTTTTTGATAACAGCGCACATCCCAGGTTCATCCAGTGTCTTAGCAGACAGATTGAGCAGGATTATTCTGATGCCTCACAAGTGGTCCTTACAACCCAACAGTTGCAATCTTGATCTTTCATCTCTGGGGCCAACCTTGCTGTGACCTCTTTCCCTCCTCCCTCAACAACAAATGCAGCAGTTACTTTGCCCTGATCCCTCCACAGGGTTAATCGCCAGGGGACGCTGTAGTCCATAAGTTGGCCTCAGGGTCTCCTGTATGCTTGTCTTCTAATACCTCTAATGAACAAGTTTATCTAGACAGTGCAAAGCCAGGGTGATCCCCATTGCTCCTTTCTGTCCCCAACGAACATGGTTCTCTTCCTGTGGACTGATTGAAACTGTTATTATATTCACAGTATTGTAAGTGATTTGGTTAGATGGACAAACTCTTTCTGAGGTATTAGAGTAGAGTACAGGGAATTGTGTGTAGAGGAGGAGTCTGAACCCTGGAACTAAAAGAAGCTTCAGAGTCATTGCAAAAGACATATCTGGTCAGATCCAACAACCCGTCTGTTGAACTGGATGAAAATCAGACAACTGGATCTATCGGTAAGTACATAACTTTAGATCGGATGTTGTCAATTTTCATTTTATCTTTGACTTATGGGGGCTCTGTTCTGAGCATCAGAAACTACTCAGCTGTTACTACAGCTCACGCAGACCAAAAACTCTTGAGCTTCACCTTACCCACAATCGTACTTTCCCAGTTACCCCAGATCATGTTTACTGCTTTTCTAGACAGACGTGTTCACCATATTTCTCACGCTAAGTAAATTTTGCTAATATTTTTTCTTCAGATTTTTCTCTCTTTTATTAATATTGCCTTGCAATTCCTGTATTTTTCTCTAAATACTCTTTTATCACTATTTCTGTACCCTTACAGTTTTTGTATCTCTCCCTTTCCGTACACTTTGGTATCATCGTTGATAGTCCCTTTTCCTTACATTGTACCTTGTACTATCATTATTGATAGTCCCTTTCCTTCTTATTCTTAATTTTCTTTCATTCGCCTAAAAAAAAAATTCTTGTTTAGTGTCTTTGGATTGAGTGAGTGTTCTGTCCTCTTTTTTTTTGTGTAAGTGTGGTATGTGCTTCTTACTAGCCTTTTTTGTTATGGCTGAAAACCCCAAGGGTCCATCTGGCTTTTGTGCTTGTATTGTTTGGGTCCAGTTCATCTACGAGAAGATTGCTGTGTTTGCCATTGCTTTAGTCATAGGGCCCTTGTTGATAGGAAAAATAAGTTAATCTTAAAAGGTTTGATTCCTTCCGGGAAGTCTGTCGGTACCGACACATAAAAAACCTAAGTCCTCAGTTCCAAAAAGCTCTTCGGATCTCAGGTCTGAGGCTTTGGTACCAGAAAAATCCTCGGCACCGACCATTGTTGCTGGTTCTAAGATTTAGATACCAAAGTCGTCATTACGCCAGCAAAGTCAGTCTTTGGCATAAGAACTATTGATGTCCTTCTATTACTATGTTGCAGTATTCTTGTTGTGGGATTTCCCACCTCAGGTGACCCGTAAGTCGGCTCCTATACAAAAGCTTCAACTTGGCTGTTGCAGCTGCATGGGATGTCACACGTAGGGCCATAAACCAGGGGCCTTAAATGTGACGTCTGCACACAGAAACCTCAGAACTTTTTAGCCACAGATGACCTGCGCATCGTGTTCTTCGCTCCTTCAACGCAAACATCTAAAAAACCTAAGTACCCCGTTGGGGTTTTTTCTTCTAATTTTTTTGCTAAAGCTTGGTTTGTTTTAGCAAATCATAGCTGATGTCAGCAAAAAAGGGTAAATGCCAATGCGGGCACCAGATACCCCATAAAGATTCACATGACTGCTGCATTTTTTGCTTAAGCCGGGTGCACGATCACAACTCCTGCTCCATTTGCCAGTCCTTTGTACCCAAGACCCTTTGCAGCCATCTGGCCGCTTTTAATCTTTACTTGGAGGACCAACAGCTTAAACGGTTAGCGCTTGGGATGGATCCCACCTCAGAAGCCTCGACAGAACCTCCATGTAAGAAGGCTAAGTTTCTCAGACCCTCTACCTCTGCCTCTCCACTACCGGACGCCTCGCCAACTTCCGATTTAGGAGTTGAGGGATGCGTGGAGGATCCATCGACTTCAACGGCAACCTTCGTAGAAGCTGTTTCCCAGTTGATGGCCAGCACGTCCCCGGAGCCAGCCCAGACCCTGACTACTGCCGTGTTCGAGGGGGAACCAGACTTGGCAGAGCCTCTGACTGGGATCCCTCCTCTGGACGCTACTATGGTTAGACAGTCATCCGACTCCAGGCCTATGCCTATGTCTACACCAACCAAAAAGAAACAGAAAACCAAACTTACAACCTCGGTCAAAGAAGGTCTACCTGACTGGCAGTCCTTCACTTCTTCATTGATGCAGGCCTTTATGGCCCTTAGGCCTTCAATCTCATCCCCCACTACTCTACCACTGCTAAGCCCTAGACCTACTTCTGCCTCTTCTCTCCCTCCTCTGGCCTCTCAGGACAGGGAAGAAGAGCAAGACACCTATTACTCCTCCTCTGAGGAATCCATTTCTTAAACCTCACAAATTGCTTCACCTCAGGAGTTCTACTCACCAGATGAAGAATCTGTTGAGGGAAACTTTCCTCCAGAGGATATTACATTTGGTGAAACTATCACCAAATTGAAAGAATATTTCAAATGGGACACCTCTCAGATGTCAGACTTAGAAGAGGTATTTTGAACTTTTACAGGTAGAATCCCCCTCCCCTTCTGCCATCCCACCTGTCATACCTGCATACTTGGATGCTTTTACCTGTGCATCAAAGACACCAGATTCTCAACCACCTGGCCCTAAGCAGCCAGTCTGTTTCCACAAGGTGCCTGATGACCAAAAATTCCTAGTCAAACCTCCTCTGGCAGACCCAGTTGTGATTGCCACCTATCCTGATAAACAATCCAGACTCATTCTGTCTGCCTCACTCTTACCCACTGACAAAGACAGCAAATCGATGGATAGGATTGGTACGAAGGTCTATACCTCTTCCACTCTGGCTTTTAGAGCCATCAGCTATCAGACCCACATGACCAAATATGCTTTGGACCTGGTTTCTCAAGCCTCTACCTTGCTAGCCAGTACTCTTGACTGCCCTACTAAAGCTGACATCCCTTCTAAGCTATCTCTGGCTGCCCAAGTAGCCAGAAACTCAGATGCAGCTATGATGCTGCCAAAGCTTCTGCTCACTCTGCAGCATCTGCCACTGTTCTCAGGAGATATTCCTGGCTTAGACTTCAACACTTACCAGAAGACTTTAAGTTTAAGATCTTGGATGCCCCCCTGGACCCCAATTTTCTATTTGGCAAACAATCTGCAGATCTTTTCAAAAACCTACAAGAAAAGAGCAAGGAATTGCAAGACATCAAACATTTGCTGGTGTCCCTCATTCCCAGATATTATAGGAACTACCCTGCCAAGGCCACTTTTGTCAGATGTAACCCAACCTCTGCTGGAACTACCTCTTCTTGACCTAGAAGAGGTACTAGAAGACAAACCACTTTCAGGCCAGCTGCCCCACAGCCTCCTCCTAGACAGCCTTTTCAAGACAGAGGAAGCCCCAACAATGCGTGACTGCCTTGCCCCCTACCCCTCTCCACCTACCTCTCCCACTGCCTCCCCTTTTGGAAAACCATCACCACAGAAAGATGGGTGTTGGCCCTTATCCAAAAAGGATATTTCCTCTCCTAGAAAGAAAAGCCACCACGAAGAGATGTTCCCTTTCCCCCAGAAATCAAAGACATCTCTTACCACAGGTCCTGACAGACCTTCTGAACTTGGGTACCATAGAACCTGTCCCCTCAGGACAGGAGGGAAAAGGCTTCTACTCTCAGCTGTTCCTGGTCCCCAAAAAGGACGGACCATGGAAATCTAATCTAGACCTTTCCTTCTTAAATCTATTCTTAAAGGTGCTCACCTTCAGAATGCTGTCACTACCAAGCCTCCTTCCTGTCATACCCACCAAGGCTTTAATGGCCACATTGGACCTACAAGAAGCCTATTTGCACATACCCATCCTACCCTCCCACAGAAAAAAATTACTTTTTTCTGGACTCTCCTCTCATTTCCAATTTACTGCCTTGCCCTTTGGTTTGTCCACTGCCCCCAGAGTGTTCACAAAATGCCTGGCTCCTGCCATTGCCGAACACAGGAAATTCAGATTTATCCCTATCTAGATGACATCCTCATCCTAGCAGACTGCAGAGAAACCCTTTCAGCCCATCTGCAATTCACCATGGCCATTTTACAAAATCTGGGGTTCACCCTCAACCTCCCAAAGCCTTTCCTGACTCCAGAGCAAGACAAGATATTTCTGGGTTGCAGAATCAAAACAGACTTAATGAAAGCCTTTCTACCCCAAGACAAGGTGAGCTCTCTGACCTCCCATTTCAAAGGTTTGCTGCAGACACAAGTAATAACTGCAAGGCAATTCCTAAGGACCTTGGGCCTAATGGCAGCCACCATCCCTATGTTTCCACTAGCCAGGATGCATATGCGAAAGCTGCAGTGGTATCTAAAAAACATTTATTCCCAACACCAGCACCCCCTGGAGCAAGAAATCTCACTCCTACCGCGCCTAAAGGTCAGCTGGTGGATTCAACAAGTCCAGCTCATCCCGGGCCTTCCCCTCCAGCCCACTCTCCCAACCCAAGTTATACATACAGATGCCTCAGACTCAGGATGGGGAGCCACTTTGGCATCCTACAGGATTCAAGCAACATGGCACCCTTCGTTAAAGGCCAAACGCATCAATGTGAGAGAAAGGACAGCAGTCCTCCTGGCTCTGAAAACCTTCAATCCCCTGCTACTACCAGGTGTTCTCCAAATAATTACAGACAACACCACAGTTATGTGGTACCTCAACAAACAGGGAGGAACAAAAGCGTACCACCTTTGCAGACTAACCTTACTAATATGGGATCTCGCCTCTTGCCACAACTTGTCCCTGCAGGCATCCTACATCCCCTTGCAGGACAACAAACAAGCAGACCTTCTAAGCAGGACATGCTATCCACACAACGAATGGATGCTGGACAGGACCGTCTTCCTAGACATTGTCCAACGGTGGGGCACTCCTCAAATAGACCTGTTTGCCTCCTCCCAGAACAGACAACTGCAGACCTTCTGCACCAAGACCTACTCCTCTCTAGCTTGGAGAGTAGATGCTTTCAGCATTTCTTGGAAGGGGAAGGTTCGGGTCTATATTACATCAACGAATGATGAAATGTTTGAATCTCTAAAGGTCGACCTTTAGAGATTGAACATTTCAATGTTCGAAGATGTAATAAAATGAAACAAAAAAAAAATAATAAAAAAGAGTTTTAGCAGGGGGACAAGTCCCCCTGCACCCCCCCATGTGGGGGGTTGCCCCCCCCGCTACTTAAATATACCAACTCCGAGATCGCACATCAGTGCACTACAGTGCAGAAATGGGAAATTTCCCATTCCCTACACTGTGGTGCGACCTTGGAGTTGATATATTTAAGTAGGGGGTGTGGGGGTGCAGCAGGGCTTGAACCCCTGCTTACACCCTTTAGTTTTTTTTTTTTTTAAATTTTTAAACATTTAAATGTTCAATCTCTAAAGGTCGACCTTTAGAGATTTGAACATTTAATCGTTCGTTGATGTAATATAGCCCCGAAGTTTCTATATGCCTTTCCCCCTTCCCACTAATTCAGAAAGCCCTCCCGAAAATCAGGAGAGACCAACCAAAAATCTTGTTGGTGACTGCCTACTGGCCAAGGCAGTTGCCTACTTCACAATCTAGCCAGGGGCAATCACCACAAGTTACTCCACAAGGTGGACCTTCTGACACAACAAAAGGGAACCCTCATCCACCCACACTTACAGATGTTGTCACTGACACTGTGGGTGATAAACATTTAATTCCCTTCAGCACCACTACTCAGAGGGACGTGCTTTTAGTCCCAAGGGAGGCCAGGAAACCTACTGCAAGAAAATCATACCTAGCTAAATGGGAAAGATTTTCAAAATGGTGCCTGGACAAGGGAAGGGGACCCATGCATTGCAGACCCCCCCCCCCGTAGTTCTTGCATTTGTGTGTCAACTAGTAAAAGGCGGACTTTCATACTCTTCAGTAAAAGTTCACCTTTCCGCAATCTCAGCCTGCCTACCACTAGACCCTCCCTTACTAGCCAGGCTCAATGTTAAGCTTTTTGTAAAAGGGGTCTTGCACATAAGGCCTCCAAGAAAGCCCATCCCACCACCCTGGGACCTTAACGTTATTCTGGAAAAGCTAACCCAGCACCCATTTGAACCTGCTGGAACAGCTACTCTACAGATGAGTACATAGAAAACTGTACTGCTAGTGGCCATAACTTCAGCCAGAAGGGTGTCAGAACTACAGGCCTTAATGGCCTGTCCCCCCCCCCCTTATACTACTTTCCACAAGGACAGGGTAACACTAAGAACTTAACCCCTCCTTCATGCCTAAGGTGGTCAACGACTTGTCATTCAACCAATCTATTCACCTACCCACATTTTACCCCTCTCCCACCAATGAAGGGGAGAGGATACTTCACTCCCTGGATGTACACAGACAGTTAAAATTTTACCTGGACAAAACAAAATCCATTAGAAAATCCAATCAACTCTTTGTTTCCACCCACCCCAGGGCCCTGGGCAAAGCAGTCACCAAACAAACCATCACCTGTTGGATCAGGAAAGTAATTTGTCTCTTTTACTCCCACCATGGCAAAAAACACCCATTGGGGATAAAAGCTCATTCCACCAGGGCAATGACAGCCTCCAAAGCCTTTCTCAAAGGTCTGGACAATGGCCCACCATTCACACTTTCACCAAACACTACAAGTCAGACAATGTCTCCAGAGCACGAGCAGGATTTGCCAGGGCAATCCTACAGGGCTTTGTAGAGTCAACATCTTTGTCCACCACCGTTCCTTCCAACTAAGCTGTGGCACTCTCCCACAACCAGAATACTGCAACATAGGAATAAAAGGACATGGAATAGTTGTGTAAAATCTTACCATAACCATAGATGTCCTTCTCTTCCATGTTGCAGTATTCCTTCCCACCCACCAAAACCCCCCTTCTCTTTCTCTTACTCAGTCCAGCATATCCTTAGGCCCCTAATATCCTATATCCTTCCCTGGGGACCTATAAAAGCCACATAAGGGCTCCATGGCCCTATGACTGACATCACTGGCATCTCCTCCTGTTGGGCCCTTCTACGCCTTCTGCTGGGCTTTCATGTTCTGAGGTCTGTGCATGCAGACATTACATTTAAGGCCCCTGGTTTATGGCCCTATGTGTGACGTCCCATGCAGCTGCAACAGTCAAGCTGAAGCTTTTGTATAGGAGCCGACGTACGGGTCGCCTGAGGCGGGAAATCAAACAACAAGAATGCTGCAACATGGAAGAGAAGGACATCTATGGTTATGGTAAGATTTTGCACAACTATTTTTTTTCTGGTTCTTCCTCGATGCCAACCACATCAGCACAAAATATTAATACAGTACAGCAAGTTTTGCCTAGGACACCTTACTCCCCATCAGTCGATCCTTTTGTGGGTGAATTACCTGAAATTTTCCTGCAAAGGCCTAAATCATCCTCTCTAATGTCTGTTCATGCCACCAAAGGTCTTACAGAAGTCGACGTGGAGAGACTGGTGAATAAAATCCTGTGGACGAGAAGCTATACAAGACTCCTTTCAGCTCCGACCCCTATGGGTTTAGGAGCCAAACCTTCCTTTACCCCTTTAACTACTCCTCCTCTGACCTCCGAGGTATTAGAGTTTCCTGCTCCAAGTCGTCCGGCGCTGACTATATCAGTTCCATAGATTTCTCTTCCTTTGGCACCAGTTATTGCTCTGAGTTCTTCTGTTCTTTCAGATCCGGAGACCTCTCAGAGGTGTATCTGCCCTATGGGCTTTGAGGAGCCAGGTCGACTCCGATTTTTTTGAAGCAGTCCCTGCACATGGAGCCTCGGCACGGTTAAGTTCAGCTCCTGCTTCTGTCTCATGGGCTGTCTCATCAGAGTGGGGAGTGACCACGGTTCCAAGGCAGTCTCTCTCTGTTTCAGGCTCCCTTCCCTGTTCAGGGGGCCAGCCTTCAAGGCAATGGAGAGAGCCTTGACTACTGCAGTCACTCAGTTGTCCCTTTCCACCTCGAAGCAAATACCTTCTCACGCTCAGTTATTTGACCTGTTTCTCCACTGGAGCAGCAAGTGCTGAATGCTCAGGAACCTCTGATACAGATTGTCATCTTCTAATACCTCACCAGACTATCCCTCTGAGGATGTTCCTCAGAAGAAGTGCAAGAGGGAAGGGCTTAGATTCCCCACAGGAATCAGTCACGGAAGGCACTGATTTTGATGAAGGGAAAGGGTCCCCAAGGTCACCCCCAATGATGTCTCCTTTAGAGACATCCTAGAAATATTGAAACAAAGGGGTGATTGGAAGTCCCAAAATCCTTTCTTGGAGAAATCAGTTTGCCTACAGGCTTTCTGTACTTGCACATCTACCTCTTGTGTGATTCTGCCTTCTGACAGGCTCATTCAGTTGATCTCTCAGTGAGTGTGGAAGGCACTGGACACCATTGAACCCATCTACAAACTTTTATCCACCCCTGAGGATGAGCAATTTTGGGCCAAAGGATTAGTGGTAAATGCCATGGTCATAGTGGCTGCCACCAAAAGGAAATAGCTGAGGAGAGTTCCTCTATCCTTCCACCCAACAGAGAGTCTTGGGTGATGGATAGATTTGGGAAGCGGGTTTACAATTCATCAACCTGCCCCTTAAGGTCTTTGAATTTCCTGGCTCAATTTACCAGACTTCAGAGGGATCTGATTAAGGAGCTGTCAGATACCCTGGCAGGAGCTGTTATTGAGGGAGTCCAAGAAAAAGTTGTTTCCCATTTGGCTACCCTGCAGTCCATGTCCAACTTGTCCATGACACTCATTGCGCATGCAGACAAAGGGACCACCAGAGCGGCGGGTTCAGGCATGGCCATAAGGAGACATGCCTGGATGCTTCTGTGTGGCTTTGCAGAGCTATTTGTCTTCATTCATCAATGCACCCTTTGACAGATCATCTCTGTTTAGCCCACAAATTAGAGAGACATTATCCTGGTGTGAGAAGGATGGTAAGAACCTTTCTGCTGTGGGTGTACATTTTTCCACTCCCCAAATATCCTTTTGCAGGAATCAGAGGAGCAGTGGAAAGATGTGGTTCAAAAAGTCTCAAGGGCCTTTCCAGGACACACGTGGAGCCAGTTCTCTCAGGGGCAAAGGGGGGGAACTACAGTGGAAGATGCCATCCCATGCGGCAGAGGTGGTCCACTGAACCAGGGCTTCAGGGACTCCTTTCTGAGTAAGCCGTTTCAGAATGCCTGGCTAAATGTAACAACAGATTCTTGGGTGCAGAGGATTATTTCTAGAGGTTATACCGTACTCTTTTCTTTTCATCCTCCTGTATGCAAACAAATCCCCGATGTTCCACCCAGGCAGCAGGAATAAGCTGTAATAGAAATCCAAAAAACTGCTAAAAAAGAGAGTCATCCAAGAAGTCCCACCAGATGAGATAGTGTCCAGAACTTACTCAAGATTCTTTTTAATGCCATAAAAGACAGGGGACTGGAGATCAATTTTGGATTTAAGTGTACTGAACAAGTCAGTTTGTCAAACCAAATTCTGGTACAGTCCATACTTCGATTTTTGGAAAAGGACAACTGGATGTGTTCAGTAGATCTTCAGGATGCATATTATCATATAAAAATGGACAAAAGATCCAGAAGGTTTCTTCACTTCTGGCTGGGAGCCCATCACTACCAATTCAGAGCTCTGCCCTTTAGCTTCACCACAGCCCCCAGGGTGTTTATCATATGTATGGCAGTGGTAGCAGCTCACTTGTGACTGCAAGGATTCTGAGTGTTTCCATATCTAGACGATTGGCGTATTACCACCCTAACCTGGAACCAATTGTTACAAGGGAGGGATCATGTACTTCACATCTGTTCCTTTCTGGGAATAACTGTAAATTATGAAAAATCAAAATTGACCCCAACGCAGAATTTTAGAATTCATAGGAGTGCTCCTGAATACCTAAACTTCCGTAGCATCTCATCCCCTTATGAAGTTATAGAAAATAAAAATTCAGGTCCAGAAGATCAGCAGCAGCAGGAAAGTTGCTGCTCGTTGAGTCTTACAAGCACTAGGCCCCATGGCGACAACAATAACTCTAGATGTCCTTCTATTTTCATGTTGCACTATTCATAACTGTAGGGAAGTTGCTGCCTGCAGCACTGGACATCCAGCCAGTATACCAAAGTCTTAGGAGCAGGGGTACATGCAACGTTTGATGTCAGGGCCATAAACCAATGATGGCTATAAAAGTTAAGTATACACGTACCCACTTCAGAACTTTTCTGCAGCAGTGATCTTCGGACCTGGGATCGTCAGCTTCAGGAAGCAGTTTGTTCATTTGACTCGGCCGTCCGCTACAGATAAGTACCCTTTAGGGGTTTTTTTTATTATCTATTCCTTAGCTTTTCAGACGTATATCTCAACAAGAAAAGGGAAGTGTGCTTGTGGAAAATAAATTCCACACAAGGACACGGATGATAAGTGCATATTCTGTTTAGGGGAGGCCCACAACCATACATCTTGTGACATTTATAAATTGTTTGTGCCTAAAACACTTTGCAGCCATCTGGCTGCATTAAAACTTTATCTGACATCTAGCATTGGGTATGGAGGGTGGAGTAGGTACTTCCGACGAGCCACTTCTGAAGAAGGTAAAAAGGTTAGGCCCGACACCCATGCTGCATCTCAGGAGTCTGATGAGACTCTCGTGGCAGATGTTAGCCCAGGGTCCCATCAGATGTCTGTGTCTCAACTAGAACTGGGAATCATGATGGAAGCCAGTTTGTCAGAAACACTGAGTACGTCCACTGAGGTAGATCAGCCATCAGCTCCTGATGGCGAGAGGGAACCATGGCTCATGGTGTCGGAAGGGCCTACTCAGGCTCTGTCATTCTGCTAGACATCAGCTTCTAAATCGACCCATCTTTCAACTCCTCTGAAGAGGAAACAGAAATCAAAACATATAGAACAGCAACCTGCACCTGGATGGGAAGTTTTTTCCCAAACTCTTTTCTGGGCATTCCAGGCCGTCCAATCACAGGTACCTCAATCTGCTGCTCCTCCAGTGCAGGTCTTTGAAGAATCAGGGGAAGAATTCTCCTCCTCTGAAGATTCCCTTACTTACTGTTCTCAGTTGAATCCCCCAAGGACTTTATTACCCCTGAGGAAGAGGACTCGATCAGTCATGAATCTCCAGGGGAAGAATTTTCATTTGGTGATACCATCTCTCTCATGAGAGAACACTTCAAATGGCAGGTCTAAGATGTTTCAGAAACAAAAAAGAGGTATTTTGAATTATTGCAGATGGATCAGCCCTTCCCATCTCAAGTCCCTCCATTGCTTTCGGCCTTTCAAGATGCATTTTTGGCTGCTTCACAGGCCCCTGACTCTCAGCCCTCAGCTTCCAAATGCCCAGACATGTTCTAAGTTCCTCAGGATACACAGTAGCTGTTCAAGAACCCCTACAGCAGACCCTGCAGTCATAGCACTCTCAGCTGACAAATCCTGTAGACAGCTGCCTTTAACCTCTCTGTTCCCCACTGATGGGGACAGCAAGTTTATGGATAGGCTAGGAAAAAGGTCTGTACCTCCTCCACACTTGCCATCAGGGCCCTAAATTATCAAACCCAAATGGCCAGGTTTGTTTTGGACACCCTCTCTAAGGCTTCAACTCTCATACCTGATGTACCAGACACCTGCTAAGACCCACCTTGACTCCCTACTCTCCATCACCACACGAGTGACCAGGCACTCTATTAAGTGCAGTTATGATGAGACCTCTTCAAAGTTTGCAGCTTCAGGCTCAGTCCTGAGGATTTACTCCTGGGTGAGGCTCCAACCCTTTCCTATGGATGTACAAACCAAGTTGTTGGATGCACCACTAGATAATAAGGCCCTTTTCGGTGAGGCTTCTGCAGAGCTCTTCAAATCCCTACAAGAAAAGGGAAAGAAGTTGCAAAATTAATTTAAAACATTTACTGGTTTCACTTAACTGCGGTGGTGGTGCTGCGGTAGCGTTGTTGCCTCACAGTAAGACTTTGTCCTGTTCGATTCTCAGCTAGAGCGTCTTCTGTGTGGAGACCTGCGTGAATGGGTGTACCTTCGTTGAAGGTTGTGTGTCAGGGCTGGCAACTCGGCATGTAAAAATCTACTGCCAATCATTAGCAGACCGGAGTTCCGCTGTGGCGACCCCTAACCGGGAAAAGCCAAAAGACACAACTGGTTTCACCTATCCCTAGGTACCATAGGAAGTACCCTCAAAGGACAACCTTTATTAGGAGACATTTTATTTTGCTCCATCACAGGCTAAGGGATGGAGGCAACCTAGGAAACATTCCAATCCTAGGCCTCCTTCTTCCACTAACACCACTTCCTTTTGGAGGCAGCCTGACCAGGACAGAGCCCCTTCACTGTGACTCAAACCCACTACCTCCCTCCATGCCCCCCTGTCCCTA
Source organism: Protopterus annectens (assembly GCF_019279795.1). Taxonomy (NCBI): domain Eukaryota; kingdom Metazoa; phylum Chordata; order Ceratodontiformes; family Protopteridae; genus Protopterus; species Protopterus annectens. Next base: position 1,699,178,131 of record NC_056737.1, on the reverse strand, counting down.
CACCTCACCCTCTCCCTACTCTCCTGGCGGAAGATCACCTCAAGAGGCCTGGGTCCTCTCTATCATTCATAAAAGCTACTTTATGACTTGGTGGACACCCCCCCCCCTTCCAGAGGATACCTCAACCTCCTCCAAGCCAGCTTCATCTTTTTCCTTCTATTCTGGATCAACTACAGGCTCAGGGCACCATAGAAAGGGTATCACCACAGCAGATAAACAAGGGAAAATTTACTCAAGGATGTTTTTGGTCCCAAGAAAAGATGGTCCTTGGAGACCAATTCTAGACTTGTCCATACTCGACCTTTTTTGTCAAGGTTCACACCTTCAAAATGCTCACCTTGCATCTGCTCTTGTCCCTTATTCCCCACCAGGCCTTTATGATATCCCTGGATTTGAAGGATGCCTACCTGCACATTCCCATTCACCCCTGCTACAGAAAATTCTTACGTTCTCCAGTAGGTTCCTTGCATTTTCAATTTTCTGCATTACCTTTTGGGCTTTCCACAGCTCCCAGGGTGTTCACAAAGTGTCTAGCTCAGGTGATTGCCTGCTGCAGAATACAGGGTCTTCAAATATACCCATACCTAGACGACCTGCTAATACTTCACCAGGATCATTACACCCTTTACCATCACCTACACCTGGTGACCAAAACCCTGGCAGACTTAGGAGAAGTCCCACCTGACCCCTACACAAGACCTAGTCTTCTTAAGGTGGAGGATAAGAACTGACAAGATGGCAGCCTTCATTCCCTGTCAGAAGATAAAAGACCTCACCCATTACCTCAAACATCTTTTCGCTCTTCAAACTTTATCAGCCAGAGAATTCCTGAGAACCCTGAGCCACATGGCATCCTTGATACCCATGCTCCCTTTGGCAAGGCTGCATATGAGAAAGTTCCAGTGTGTACTGAAGACTTCTCGGAACCAACATTCTCACCCTCTGGATATCTCTCTCTCTTTCCTACCATGCCTGAAAAAAGAACTGGAATGGTGGATTGCAGCCATCAGTCTCAACCAGGGCATACCCTTGCAGATACTGCCAGTCTTGCATTAAATCTTCACAGATGCTTCAGACCTGGGTTGGGGGGCAGTTTTACAACACCTCCATGAACTAAGCAATGTGCAGGGAGAGTAGTCTCCACTGAGGCAAAGGGACCATATCATTATCAAAGAGATTAGGGCCCTTTACCTAACATTACAGATCTTCCAACAAGTCCTCCTACCAGGCACCTTGAAAGTAGTCACAGACAATATGACTGTCTTGTGGTACATAGGCAGGGGAGACAAGGTCTTTCCCTCTTTGCAGCCTGGCCATACAGATTTGGTCCCTAGCATCAGCACTCCATAGCCACCTGCAAGCAGTGTGTGTTCCCTCAGCAGAGAATGCAATGGCAGATACTCTCAGCAGAACATCTGCACCCTCTCACGAATGGATGCTTCACAGAGAGGTCTTCCTAGTTCTTGTACACAAGTGGGGTATTCCTCAGGCAGATCTGTTTGCCTCCTCCCAGAACAGGCAGATGCTTTTGTTTTGTACAAGGGATCCACATCCCCAGGCTTGGAAAGTGGACGCCTTCTCTTTCTTTTGGGCGGGGATGTATCTTTATGCCTCCCCCCCCCTTCACACTGATTCAGAAGATCCTTCTGAAGATCCAGAGGGACAAACCAAAAATCCTGCTGGTGACTCCCTTTTGGCCAAGACAGCACTGGTTTCCCCTTCTTCACCTTTTAGCCAAGGGCAATCCCAACAGATTACCCCACCATTTCGACCTACTCACACAAGACAGGGGGTCCCTGATACACCCTCAGGTGACCAGTCTCAGACTCACTTTATGGGTGATAGGGTTCTGATCACCTTCAGACGCCTATACTTACAGGATGTGCTCAGTGTCCTGCAGGAGGCCAGGAAACCTAGTACCAGGAGAAATTATGTGGTAAAATGGAAAAGATTCTCCAGGTTGTGTCAAAAGAAAAAACAGGACCTTTACTCATTCTTGTACCCATGGTCCTTTCTTACTTGTGTGAGCTTCTACATTCAAGACTGACGTACTCTTTGTGAAGGTCCACTTGTCTGCCATTTCTGCTTGTCTTCCTTTGGTACCTGCTGTGGCATCCAGGGTAGAGGTTAAGCTCTTTTTGAAGGGGGGCCTTCACATTGGACCCCCTCATAAGCCAGTTCCTCCTACATAGGACTTAAATTTTGTCCTTGAAAAACTCACCTTACCTCCATTTGAACCAGCTCACTCAGCATCACTAAAGCTATGTACCTGGAAAACGTTACTGCTGGTGGCCCTCACACCCGCCAGGAGGGTATCAGAAATTCAGGCCCTGATGGTCATCCCTCCTTACCTCATCTTCCATGAACATAAAGACAGGGTCTCCCTCAAGACTAACTCTTCCTTCATGCCTAAGGTGGTTAATGAGCTATCCTTGAATCAGACCATTAACCTTCCTGTCTTCTTCCCTCAACCTCAGAATTCTACTGAAAGAATTCTAAACATTTTTTAGATGTCCACCGACAACTTAGGTATTACTTGGACAAAACCATACCCATTAGAATGTCTGACCAGTTGTTTGTCTCCTTTCACCCAAGGGGCTTGGGGAAGGCAGTCTCAAAACAGACTATATCTTCATGGATTTCAAAGGCTATGTCTGCATGTTACTCCCTTCATGGGAAAGTTCTAACTGAAAATGAGAGAGCTCATTCCACCAGGGCAGCTGCTTCTTCATCGGCCTTCTTCAGGGGGGTGGACTATGCTTCTATCCTAGAAGCAGCTACCTGGTCATCAGTCCATACATTTACCAGGCATTATAAACTAGATTTGGTTTCTTGAGCCAGAACTGGATTTGCTAGATCTATCCTACATGGTCTCATAGACCAGGGACCTAATCCTTCCTCCCAGGCTCATACCTAAAAGCTTTGGTACTCGCTCTACAGTTATGAATACTGCAACATGAGAATAGAAGGACATAGAATAGTTGTCTAATAACTTACCGTAACCTTAAATGTCCTTCTCTTCCATGTTGCAGTATTCAGTCCCACCCTCCTACCCCCTCTTTACCTGTTGGTCTACCTGATGGGACATCTCTCTCATTGTCTCTCTCTCTCTCTCTCTCTCTCTCTCTCCATCAATAAAACCTCAGCAGTAGGCACATGCCTCCACGAGGCACCCTCTAGCCTGGTCTCACATGTGGGTCTGAAAAGCTTCCCCCTTTTCCACTTCCTTGCTTACCAGGGGTAGTACTGTATGCAGCAGTCCAGTCTGAAGTGGGTACGTGCAGACATCACTTTTATAGCCAACGTCGGTTTATGGCTCTGATGTCAAATGTCGCATGTACCCTGCTCCTAAAACGTTGGTATACTGGCCAGATGTACAATGATGCAGGCAGCAACCTTGAAACAGTTAAGAATAATGCAACATGGAAGAGAGGGACATCTAAGGTTATGGCAAGTTCTTGCACAACTATTCTTTCCCTTAGCAAGATATCACATGAGAATGCTACAATGGCTCAATGTTACACCAGCCCATGTCAGTCCTGATCTTGATCAGCAGTCTTTGCAGAAAAGATTTAGCTTGGTGGATACACTCCAAAGACATTCTTCTAGGCTGCTTCTTTGTCTCACCACAACCCAAAGCCATAGTGACCATGGACACCACCCCGATGGGGTGGGGGTGGGGGGCATTATCTGGGAAAGACTGTACAAGGCACTTGATCTTCTGCAGAGGCCAACTTGCATGTCAGTGTCCTGGAGTTAAGGGCAGTGCTTTTAGCATTGGCAAGCTTTTCAGACTGTTCTTCCTTTGGGAACAACTGCGATGCAAACAGACAATATGTCAGTGGTTTGGTACATCAGTAAACAGGGAAGAACCAAATCCCAACCCCAATGTTGAGAAGTTCTCAGAGTGTGGCAGTGGACATAAAATCTCTTCCAACCCTTTCTGATAGCAACGCACATTCCAGGGAGCTCCAATGTGATAACAGACAAACTAAGCAGCTGTATTCTTCTGTATCATGAGTGGTCTCTCAGTCCAAAGGTGATAGAAAAGATTTTTTGTCAGTGGGGCCAGCCATGCTGCAGCCTGTTTGCCTCTCCCCTAAACAACAAGTGCAGCAACTGTTTTGCCCTGATCCCCCTTCTGGGGGAGTCCCAGAGAGATGCTCTTCTACACACTTGGCCCTCCGGACTGCTGTATGCCTTTCCCCCATTTCCCCTAATTCTGAAATTCCTACAAAAAGCAATCAGGCTGAAGAGCAGAGTAATCCTTATTGCACCTTATTGGCCTCAACAGGTATGGTTCCCCTTCCTTTGGCCTTATCTGATTCAACAACCTTGGATTCTGGACCTGATTCCAGATCTTCTGTCCCACCCAGAGGGATTACTTCATCCCAATATTGTGAACCTCAAGCTGACAGCTTGGTTTCTCCAATTCCATTGATAGCCAGGCTCCTTTCACTTTCTTCCCCAGTGTGCCTTATTCTCTTGGCCTCGTAGAAACCAGCTACATGCAAACTCTATGCTAGTTAATGGAGGAGGTTTGCCTTTTGGGCTCCTGACAGCAATATTGATCTCTTTTCCATGCTCATTGATAAACTCCTAGAATTTTTAGCTTCACTTTTTAAAGTGCTTCCCAGTCTACCATCAAAATTCAATTAACAACTATTTTTAATTTCCATAATAGTTTTGAAGAATCCTCCTTGGTTTCTCATAAGCTTTGCAAAGCCTTCTTAAAAGGAACACACTTGTTAAAACCCCCTTACAAAGGTCCTACCCCCACCTTGGGACCTAAACTTAGTATTACAAAGCATTGTTCAACCTCCCTTTGAACCATCAGCTGAATGTGATCTAAAGTTTTTATCCTGGAAAACTTCTTGGTGGCAGTAACGTCCTGCAGAAGGATTTCAGAAATACAAGCCTTATCATGTAGACCTCCTTACCTGATTTTCCTCAAAGATAGAGCTTCACTGAGAGCCAATCCTTCCTTTTTGCCTAAGGTAGTATCAGAGACCACTATCAATCAGACTGTTAATATACCAGTATTTTTCCCAGTTTTGCTAAAAAAAGATGAACACTGCTTACATTTATTAGATGTTCACAGACAATTAAGTTTCTATCTACACAGAACTAAGAATTTAAGAAAATCCGACCAACTATTTGTGTCATTTTAATCTACAAGACTTGGCCAGCCAGCAAAGTGATGCTAGCCAGATGGCTCAAAGAATGTGTTTCTTTTATCTATAATAAAAAGAAAATGAATTTGCATAGGACTTTAAAGGCACATTCTACAAGAGCTGTAGCTTCTTCAGCAGTTTTTCACTCTAGAGCTTCTATGGATATTTGTGCAGCAGCAGTGTGGGCTACCCCTCATACCTTTATTACTCATTGCAAATTGGATACGGTCTCCAGGGGAAGAGCATCTTTTGGTTCTACGGTGCTCAGGAATATCCTTCCTTGAGTCCTCCCAAGGTCCTAGGTAGCTGGGGACTCTGTCCCATGTGTCGAGGATAATATGAAAATTGACAACATCAGATAAAGAAGTACTCACCATAACATTCTATCTGTGTTGTCCATTTTTATTTATCCCCGACTCCCTTCCCTACTTCCCCCTGCCCTTCGAACTTTTGATGGGACGCATAATGACTCTTTTGCCACTAGAGTTATTTGTATATGATTCCATATATGGACGCTATGAAGGCTGTTGGATTGCTATATTCTTTGTCTGTGTTTTCTGCAAACTCGATCTGAGGTAATTGGGAGAGGAGCACTCTGGGTAAGGGTAAAGCTCAAGAGTTTTTGGACAGCGCGAGCTGTAGTAACGGCCGAGTTGGTTCCAATGCTTGG